>NC_138077.1:215859796-216563546 GCF_964212035.1 Myotis nattereri | reverse complement strand
ACGCAATAATGAGCAAAGTGTGAAGCAGTAGCAACCTGTAAGTGGCAACTGCTGAACACATAAACAGTAACCGGTAACTGGTGAGCACGCACCGTTAAGCAGTAATCCGTCAGAGCTGAGCAGTTACCGACTCCCTGGCAACCATTAACCTTGCTGCTGCCAAGCAGGCACTGCCAACTGTCTAGCAGGTTCAGGTCACCAGATTAACGGGTAACAGGCAACCGGTTTGCAGTGTTCAGGAACCGGAAAGCAGGAACAGGTAAGCTGGTGCAGGCCTAACCGCCACCCCTCCCTCCCTCCCTCCCTCCCTCCCTCCCTCCCTCCCTCCCTCCCAGCATGCCTGCTTGACTGCCTGCCTTCCTTCCTTCCTTCCCTCCTTCCTTCCTTCCTTCCTTGGAGCTTTCCTTCCTCTCTCCCCCTTCTCCCTCCCCCCTCCCGCTGTACGCCGCCTCTGTAGCAGTCATCTAACCTGAGTAGGGATTGAAAGCATTAGCAGGCATCAAGCCACATTGACAAGGAATCACAAGCCAGCAGCATGTGCAACCAATACCCCTTGTCCTCCAGGAGGCAATTGCGGAGCGCACAGGCAACGAAAGAGAAGCATAGCATGGCAACAGCAGCAGACAGCGTCCACGGCCCCTTCTACCCACACTGCAATCTGCAAAGGACGACCTGTCCTGTCACGCCAGCACACAGCAGCTGCAGCGATGCACAGCAGACATCAGAGCGAAAGCAGAAGTCAGGCACTGCATGCAAGGCAGCAATGCAATGCAAACTGAGAAAAGCCCTGAACGGGATGAAGTGGACGACTTAGGCGTGAAAACCTGTCAGTGCAGTGGAATCCAACACGGCCACCTGAGCAGCATGCTGCACAGCGCAATCGGCAGGCATGCATGCACACACGCAGCGCACCGCCCACACACACCCAGCACTATCAGACAGGGGCTTGCACACGACAAGGACACAGGGGAGGGCGGAAGTACCTTGTGCACCGCTGCACAACAATTAGCGCCAATGCACTCATTGCAAAGACAGGTAAGGAAGGTGCTTCTCTTCAGACAAACTCGTCACCATGAAAGACAAACCGAGTCCAGCAGAAGCACCCCAGCCAGGAACATGAGAGTGCTGGTGAAACCTGGCCCTGGCAAGCAGGGAACGCCTTCCACACAGTCTGCTTCCTAGGAACTGCAGAGGGGAAACCCTGCCAACAGCAGAAACAGAAAGCACGTGGGTGTAGCAGGTGACAGACACACAGAGAAATGCAGCTGCAGACAGGGAACAGCGAGCACATGCTCAGGTTCCATTGCCTGAACACATTGCACGCAGATACCAGGGGACTGGGCACAGGGAGTCTCCAACAGCTCAGTTGCAGCCATGACCTGGGCATGCCACCCTGGAGGACTGTGGTTGATGGGCAGCGAACCCATCTAGCAGCCACCATCAGCTCGAGGCATCATTCTCAAGCCGCAGTCTGCTGTGCAGACACGACAGAAGTGACAGCACTAAACAAGGCTCCACAGCAAACAGTAGCCAAGTCCACTTGGGCCTTCCTGGAGCAGCAGTAGCCCTGCGCTCGCGGCGGGAAAGCAATCCCACCAGCACAGGACAGCAGCACTGGCAACCATGAACACCAAATCCAGACCCACCATGCAGCCTGTAGGCCGTGGTGCGTGGCCATAGCGAGGGCACCATGCGGCACGGCCCAGTACAGGATGGGCAGGAAAGCAGACGAGGCAGCACGGGCAGTAGCACAGGGAAGCCACCCCGGAGCCAGCACAGTTGCGAAGCCGTTGGCGCAGGCTCATGACGCGCATCAGCAGAGATTGCCAAGCACAGGGAGAACTGACACGGACCCTGAAGGCACCGAACATGGGAAACAGAGGCAACTCAGTGGAGCTGAAGCAGAGGCACCTCCCATGACATGCCATTGATCAGGATGTCACCACCTGCACAGGGAAAGGCACACCTGACACCACCCAGAAGCGCATGCGCGGAACTGGGGAGCAACGCCAAGCACTCCCCGCACCCAGCAGGTCCCCGGGAAGCCCTGGGGGTCACGAGACCCACAGAAGTGGAAGCGCAGAAAGGAAGCACAGCCCTGTTGCTGGTGGACCTAGAAATGGCTGCGCCATCACCCAGGTATGAGTGAAAGGCAAGGATTCACGCAGCAGGCAGACCGCACTGCACAGAAATAAGGACTGATGAGGCAAAATGACGAAGGACACGCCCTTCCGGAGTTAGTTCTTTCTCTCCCCCACAGTAGGAGGGAAGAGCACGCCCCAAAGTAGTCACTCCATGTTGGGGACCGTCATGCTGCTGGCAAAGTCTAAGCTGACCAGAGGACATGGCAAAGCCCTGGACTCTACCCTATGTCGATCCTGGAAGGTTTTAAGGTCAAAGCTCAGGAAAGGTTTTAGGCCTTATTAGAGTTTGCAGCAAAGTGGAACTAGACAAGGCTTGACCGAGGCACGACCTCGGTGGCTAAAAGTGCAGTTACTAAAACATAACCTGATTGTCATAGTAACTGTCAAACAATAGATGAATCTAGACAAAGCTTGCCCAGTCTTGCCCAGCCTGTAACAATCTGCTACTTCCCTATAATGGGCCAAGTCCTAGCAGTGATCTATGAAGCATGACCAGCCACAACTTAGATAAAAAGCAGTGTGTGTAAAGAATAAAGCTGCTGGTACTGGTGCTGGTGCTGGTGCCTTGTGCCAGTCCTCCCAACCCCGGACTCTTGTATTTCATCCCACTCCGCCTCTACCCGTCGGACCCTCTCCAAGGTGCGGGTCACCGCAACTCCAGACATGGAGAGACCGCCAGAAGTGCCTCTTGGGAGTTTGGGTAGGGATCAAGGGGACAAGCATGGGAACCCGTCCAAGCTCACAGGCGCAGCCAGGAGCAGGGAGGAGGCAGGCCCATCCATCCCTCAGGGAATGCACAGATGGCCAGGGCGATGTCAAGGGCCTGCCAAGTGGGAATCCCATTGGGCCTCCGGGCTGTGCACACAGTGAGCACAGAGCAGGTGAAGTGGGGCTGCAGAAGCGTCTTCCAAACCGCCCACAGGAAGCATGGCGGACATACTTCTGGGCGTGAATTCGTTTCTAACGCAACATACAGCACCCACGTCTTTTTGGGAACCCCCCATCTGCGAGCTCCGCAGGACAAGTGGCATGGCTGGGAGCACTGATGAGGAAGGGACAACCACTCATCCTGCAGGAGCACACCATGGCATGCAGTCATGCCATCCACACCACGCGTACCTGCCTAAGAGAAGCAATGTCAGTGAACGCTGGAGTGGGTGAGACACTGCTTAGTCTTGGAGGGAACCGTAGGCACTGTGCCAGCACTGTCCCGCATGGTCCAGGAACGAGCATGGCGCAGACCAGCCGAAGGCACTGCCATGTTTGAGAACGTAACTGGAGCCTTCATGTGGCAGCAAGTGAGCGGTGCACAGATCATGCTGGCATGGGATGGCCGGTAAGAGTGGGAAGTGGCCTAGGCAATGAGAGGTCTCACCTGAGACAGGATACCATGAGAACACCCTGTGGAAAGCCCTGTAGTGGACCTTCCAACAACGCTAGTGCTGGAAACACAGCTATCACAGGGAGAACTGCCAATACAACCGGAAACCCAAATCTCCTGTGCAAACACTGAGCAGAAGCACACATAAAAGTAGCAATCTGCAAACATACTCATGGGAGATTTCATCACAGATTAGAATGATGGCACCCATACGGAGAAGCCCAGGTCTTTCCCCATCAAGGCCAGCACACTCAGGAAGTACAGAGCGGTACAATGCCACACCCAGTCAAGAAGATCACGGAGATCCGGCAGACAGTGTCATAGAGGGCTACTTTCCCATGGAAGGGCTCCGTGGCAGCACGCCCTCAGGAACGGCACAGCAGGAAATGAACTGCACAGGGTGCGCGGCCATCGTGCCCTTGGGAGTTGTCCGTGGCAAATGGGCTCACTTGGATGGCATGTGACCACTCATCAGTGGCCTGGGAGGCCCCACCGCCACCGTGGAGGGGTTCACACTGCCCGAGGAAGTGAAGGCTGCCACCATTCCCAGACGTGGCCTGTGCCCACGCGACACTAGCCTCGCATGGAAATGGCTGCTTGCAGGTGCAGTCTGCAGCAGCACCATTAGGTCTGAGGACCATCAGGAAATCGCCACCACCAAACTGAAGTGCAGCAGAGATCTTCCTTTGGAAACCCAGCTCAGTCACACACATGGTGGGACGCAAAGCTGCTCACTGGGAGTCTCAACAGCACATGACATCCAGGTGGAAAGTACAAGCACCGCATCACAAGGGAAATGAGGCAAACACCCTGCATGCGCCGTCACCGCTCCTGGGGAGCACAGGCAGACGGCATCCTGAGGGCAAGCACTGGAGCAGCCACGGACAGCAGCACAGAGGCACAGATACAGCACCTCCTGTGCGGGGCCTCTGCCCGCTTTCCAGGGCTGTCACACCACGCTTCTTGCTTCGCAGCAGTTCGCAGCAGGCCAACATATTCCTTCCATGCACTCGTCAGCAGCCACCTTGATTCCACCATGCGGCTGCCCCATGGAAAGGGCAAGCAGCAGATTCTGCACTTCTCGGGGAAGGAATTGCCTCTTAATGATTGGAAATGCCATGCACAGGGCCAGCAATCGAACAGACAGGGCAACCGAGAACATGGGCGGGGGGGGGGAAACCACTGCAAGGGGAATATGAGGGGTCAGTATCGGGCAGGGAAGCTGCAGCACACACAGGTACCAAGACATGTACGGCAGGCAACGCCGTACCCCAGGAAACCAACGGCCACTGGCAAACATGAGCAAACATGGGGAAAAGACCCAGTTTGCATTCTGCTGCACACACGGATGGCAACACCATCGGAATGGTGACTGGCATTCAAAGAACCACAGGGCGGGGCACATGCACACATTGCCCCCGTAAGCACTGCCGTGGCCTGAGAGCAAAGTCACCGTAAGTGCTGTCCTTGTCCCCGCTGTAATGGGCCCTGCCGCATGGTCACTGTGCGTAGACACAAGTCAACGGGAACAGGAAGGGATGACGTACAGGGGACGATGGCAGACAGACACACGCCGGACACCACACAGTGACGGTTGAACCACACAGCACAGTGCTGCCAGGGCTGCAAAGCACACACCATGTCTACAGGGGCAGAAGCACAGGCAAGGTCCAGCACCAGACCAGCCAGGAACTAGCTCCTACCACGACAGCAAGCGAAAGAGGCAGACAGTCAGCATTCCTACCTGACAATGCCACAGCAATGCACAGCACAGGTCAGGACACCGCAGAATGACTGCATGGCAGTGGCAGCACTTACCCTTCCTGGCAGGCGCTGAGAACCCATTCACTGAGGTGGAGGACAGACGTCGCCGCTTCCCCGGGAGATGTGCGCAGAGCTGCCCTCACACATCCCTGTGGAGAATTGGGAAGTCAGTGAGTGAGGGAAGTGCCTCATGAGGGAATTCCCCGCAAGAGCCCTCACAGCCACCAGGGAAGAAATCTACTGAGAGCACGGAGCTACGCAGGACCCTCAGGCAAGAGCACACGGGCAGAAAAGAAGTGATGGGAAGTGCACAGCAAGGAAGACAGCAAAAGGAAGGGGCACAGGGGCCACAGCAGCAGGCCGCAGTCAAGCAGCGCAGACACGCAGACAAATCCCAAGACACGAACAGCACAGCAAACACAGCGTGCTAACTGAAGGACCACATCCGGAAATCACACTCCAATCGGGCAAACGAACAGACAGACGACTGCCACGGCCTGCAGGCAGCCGCAGCCAGACTCAAAAGAAGCAGCAGCCTCAACAGCACATGTCAGTGACAGACACCAAACCTGAGGAGGAGGGCCGCAGTGAGGGGCCATGCTCCCAGGGGAGCTTGGCACCCAATGAAAGAGACTGACAAACAGATAAATAGCCAACACAGTCTGAGCCCGTGCCTCTCTGCATGTCTCCCTGTGTCTCCGTGTGTCTCCCTGTCTCTCTCTCTCTCTCTCTCTCTCTCTCTCTCTCTCTCTCCCCCTCCCTCCCTCCCTCCCTCCCTCCCTCCCTCCCTCCCTCCCTCCAAACCTCCCTTGCTCCAAACCCCCCTCAAAACCCACAAGCCTCCAAACCTAAACTGGTCCCCACAACCCTGCACTGCTCCCCCGCAACCCACCCCAAAGCACACATCACACACCAGAAGGAGGCGGGAAAAGTAAGCATAGAAACAGCAGGGAAGGACAGATGGGAAGTGCGCTGAAGCATCCAAGCACAAAAGCACAGTCAAGGAACAGCTGCCAACAGTGATGGAGCCAGCAGCAGGGAGTGAGCAGTTGCCGCAGGACATAGGTAGGAACAAAGCAGTGAGCAGACCGCAATTTTTGGTAACAGCAAGCAGCAAGAAGCCACAACTGCATCTCAAGGGGCACAGCGAGAGAAACAATCAGCACCTGCAAAGAAGGCTCCACAGTGCACACAGCCATTCGAGGGCAGGCTGCGCCCACCAAGCCTTCCTGGAAGGCGCAAAAGCAAAGGCCGAACCTCATGGAAACACACAGGGAGGAGCAGCAGGGAAAGACACGCATTCGAATAACAGCAAGCTGTCCAGGGTCGCTGCCCACACCGTCAAAGCTTCCCGCACAGGAAATACAAGGGAAGACATAACTCCAGCAGAGACAGAGGCTCACAGCAGGAGCAGAAGGCAGGGAACACGTCCGGGAAGGCCTGAGAGGAAGCCTGAGTCAGCACTCTGAGAGGTCTTTCCTGAAATGTGCTGCACTTCCCAGAACACCCACAAGATGGCAGCAAAGGATCACGAATGAAGTGGCGCGCACCTCACAGCGCACGGAGAAAGGATTGCCGACCCATCCTGAGGCTGGGCACAGCAGACACGGACAATCTGGAGCCGGAAGCATGAAAGCACGCTGACTGGAAACTGCTGGCATATCCCGTCGGGGAAGCAGCATGGAAAGCTGCAGTCGAAATCCAGAAGGAGGAAACCAAACTGACGTGGGGAAGAGATCCCAGCACAGCAGAATGCAACGCAGGAAAACATGCAAAGCGGTGCCCCAGCAAGGCACGGCTGACAAGACCTCATTGCCCAGAGAAGCAACGAATAAGGAGACCACAAAGCAGACGGTCAAACAGAGCAGACAATGGAAAAGGGCTGCAGACGCCAAAAAGGCGGAACAGACTCCACACAACAGGACTGTCAGTGACTGAGGCTGCAGAACAGCACCCAGGCGGCACCGTGCACACAGACATGTGAGGAAAACAGTGCCAACGGAGGCAATGGCACCCTGGACTGGGGAAACTTCCTGTACGAAAGCAGTGAGACAAGACGGGGAGATGGTCCCTGCAGCCCGCATCAAGCAGCAATGCAGCACACAATGTCAGCAGCACAGATGCCCAGCACTCATTGGCCTCCTTTCACGGAGAGTGAGTGCCAGGGATGAGGCTGAAAGGACGCTAGGCAGGTGCCCTGCATGAAAGCAGACACAGGAGGGAGGCAGAGAAAGAATCTGGCCAAGCAAGGGGAGGAAAACGAAAGGAAACCCAGCGGGGGGTCAGCACTGAAAGTAGCGTTCCCTTGCTGTGACAGAAAACATCACCCCCTGCACAGACAACGGGAAACCTGCACCAGTTTGACGACCACAGGTGTTCCATGACATCAGAGCACACACTTCCTGCAAACACGGTCCCCAAGAGGCTGTCATGGGGCATCTCAGAAAACATGCAACCTGGACTACATGAGAGCCATTGTAGGCCCCCCAAGAGGAAAGCACGCTGTGAGCCCAACGGGAAACTTCAAAAGGAAGCAGTGCTGCCTATGGGAAAGAACACACGCCAGAGAAGGACTGCCCTTGCTCAGTTAGCAGACACCATGAGCACAGCAAAATTCCAAAATCCAAAACTCACCTGGCCTAGCCAGACTCAATGACAGACCGGACAAATACATCAGCTGAGCTACTTACAGGCATGCAAGCAAGAAGGCACGCAGGAAGCCAAACAAACATAAGGAAAGGAATGACGGAAGAAAGAAAGAGAGGGAGGGAGGGAGGGAGGGAGGGAGGGAGGGAGGGAGGGAGGGAGGGAGAGGGAGGGTAACAATGGAAGAATGAAAGGAAACCATGTCAGTGGCAGCCTTGACAATGTGCTGGAAAGAGCAATGCACCAACAGAGGATCACAGAACAACAGCAGCTCCCCACCGCTGCAGAAACTCTGCGCCATCCCACTGACAGCCACCAGACGGCAGCAGAGGAGCAGAAGTAACACTCGGAAATGTGGAAGCGCAGCAGAGGCCAGACCTTCAGGACGACCCCCACACAGCGCACAGCACACGCTCTGCGTTTCCAGCTAAAAGCGCACCTAGATGGCTGCTTGGAGCAGTCACAGGCGAACGTCGCGAGACTGCATGGAAACATGCAGGGCAAATCATGAACCACAGAGGCCATCAGGAATCTAACAGCAGCCCTGCCTGCCAAGAAGTGCCCGAGCAAGAGAACAGGCAGACCAGTTTTCCGAACCATGACGGCAATCCCAAGGCGCAGACAGACAGACAGACAGACACACACACACAGCACATACGGAGGCTGCCTCACAACACAAAGGGAATCAACAATGAGCACGCACACATGGCATGTGGCCGGGAAAGCCATGCAAGCATGGCAGCAGCACAAGACAATCGTAAAAGAACAGGCAAACAGGGAAGTGGGACGAGGCAGAACACAGCACAGAGCACACTGCAGGACCCCTGCCCCTGAGGACAACCTGACAATGGTGGAGCCAGAGCCATGCAGGGAATGCTCCCTGTGCAAACTGGCCGGAGGTACTGGGAGAGAACTGCAGGCCCGCACGGGAGAGAAGCGCTCGGGGGAAACTCGTACTGAAGCAGCAAAACCGAGCCACCCGTCATGAGTCCCTGTGGAGTAGCACGGGGAAGCTGTGCATCTCCACGCCAGGTGCCTGTGGCTGGCAAACCACAAGGAAGGAAGAAAGAAGCCAACACACTGTCCTCCACCTTCACTCTGGCACAATTTCAAAGAAAACACGGAGCACGCAAACAAGCCGACATGCCACCGAAAGGGGAGCAAAGCAGAGAGAGTGCCGTCCAGGCACACGCACCACCTCAGCGCAAGCACCCCCCCCCCCCGCTCCTCCCTCCCTGCCTCGCTCCCACGCTCTGCCCCGCTCACCTCCAGCCTCACGAGGGAGGCCCGCCGCGCGCTTGCCTCAGCCGCCAACGCACAGCCGGGGGACCGTTCCCGGAGCCGCTGAAGGCCAAAGCAAAGGAAGCGCCGAACTGCTCACAAGACAGTGCTCGCAAGGAGCCCTGAAGCAAGGCATTGTGCGCTGCAGCGGGAACAGCTCCCTCTCCTCAGGGGAGGACTGAATCCCGTGCCTCAGACACCAACCTCCCTGACAGGACCCGCTGTGTCCGGGCGGCAGAGACGGCACAGCCGTAAAGTCTCGGTCGGGGCTCCCCTGCTTCCGGTGCTTGGAGAGCCAGAAAAGGCGCGCTGAGGCACTCGGCCTTTGTCATGGAGATGCAGCTCACCTGCAGGCATGAGCTCGCGCCAGGCTCCAGCCCCCCATGCTGGCGGGAAAAGGTGACTTGGTGCCCACGCCCCTAAAATCACATCCAATAAGTCACAATGAGGCCCAGTGACGTAGCTTCCTTCGGAGGGAAGCTGATAAAAGCAAGGTGCGCCCTCCTCATCCCCTCTCCACACCATGGCTGCACGCATCTCTAACCACCGCCCGCTCTACCGCCCAGGGCCGACGACACAAAGTCCGGGCACACGCGACTGCGATCATCGTAAGCACACAAGACTGAGCAGAGTCGCGGGGAAATTCAAAGGAAGGTCAAGGAAGCACCGCACGCACAGCACAGCGATACTGGGATGCACCAGGGGAGCCCGTGAGCCCCGCTGAGGATCCGGAAAACCTGGGTAAGTGTTTCCTTACATGCAGGGGGGACCCTCCGTTGCTTTTGCAGAGAATGTGACTGAAGTAGGCACGCACTGTGTAAGCGGAGGGGCGGGGGGGCGGGGGGCGAGGGGCGGGAGCGGGAGCGGGGTCCGGCAACCGAAGAGAATTTACAGCAGGAAGAGCAATAGAGACCTGGACGGGAAGGACAGATGGCTGCGGCTGGTTGGGGAAGCCCCTGTGAGGATGTCTGGCCAGAGACCCTGGACCAAGCAAAGGAGAGCTGGAGGACATGGGCCAGAAGGTAACTGCCCCGCCCCACCCTCCTGGCTGCAGAGCTCCCTAGTGTTCCTCGGGTCACAGGAACCTGTTTTGGAGACGTTGGGGGAGGGCATAGCTCCTGAGTCCAGAGAGCAAGTCAGGGGGAAATGCCACGGACAATGGCTGTGGGGACTGGAACCCCACAGAGCCTCAGACAGCAACACCGAAAGCCCTCTTCAAAATAGCACCCCAGCAGAAACCGGCTTGACTCAGGGGAAAGAGCATCAGCCTGAGGAATGAAAGGTCCCAGGCGCAATTCCAATCAAGGGCATTGACTTCGGCTGCAGGTACATCCCCAGTAGGTGGCGTGCAGGAGGCAGCTGGTCGATGTGTCTCTGTCATCCATGTTTCTAACTCTCTATCCGTCTCCCTTCCTCTCTGCAGAACATCAATGAAAATATGCTTAGGGGGGAAAAAAGAAACAAAAGAAAGGCAGAAAGAAAGAAAGGCCACCATCAGGCACCTGGACACCAACACTCCCATCTCTTACAACGTACACCCCCTAAATGGGGACCGGAATGGATTCGGACCGAAAGACCCCTGTGGAGTACCAGGAAACCCTCAGGTTGCGCCACACGTGGAGGAGGCAAGCCTGAGAAGCAAGTACCTGAAGTAAGTAAGAAGCCCGAAATGCTGCCCCAACTGCTCCCTGTGTGTGCTGCCAGGAATGACTGCAGCTGATTCTCAACGCACCCACCCATTTCTGCACAGGCTGGGCACCTGCTGCCCAAACACTCCCAGGCGATGGGATGGTGAAGAGGGTTAACAGTCCTGACACATATTTCTCCGGGATCCCAACAGCTGAATTGGGGAAAGAGCCACGACGAGGTACAGGGACCCAGCAATGGAACACATGCTGGAACCAGCAGCAGGCAGGCATCCGCAAGGCAAGTGCTAGGCCTGCCAGCAGTTCCTGGTGAAACCTGTTGGGCTTGCAGAAATCTGCCGACACAACAGGCAAAAACCACGCTCGCGACACTAGAGCCCTCTGGAAAGGCACGCAACAGATGACCAGTGAGGCGAGAAAATGGGCCACAGAGAACAGACACTTTGCCATACTCCAGGATCACCTTGCTGGCAGCGAAAAGTGTGCACAGGCAGGCAGTCTTCAGGGATGGTGCTAACCTACTTGATTTCACAGGTAGATGGACCAACTGAGGATGACCGCAGATGTGGCAGAGAGGGACGAGGCGATGGCTTCCGTGGCGATCCACTGTGACGAGGGAGAGGAGGGGCAATTGCTGAGTTCACATCCATGTGCTGCTACGCAGGGAGGTGAGTGCCCGTGCCTGACCACAGAGGGAACCACTGCCTAGCCCTGGAGACTGAGTGGGTAGAGGTGGTGCTGCAAGAGAGAGCAGGAGTCACCATCAAGGGCAGGACGCAGATGAACATGTTCTGGCATGGAGGGTGGGGGTAGGCTGCAACTTTGCATGGCAGGATAGGGGGGGACGGCACAAGGAGGAGGCAGGTAGAGAAAGGGTTCTTGACGAAGGAAATCACCCAGCATCCCTGGGGTCACAGCAGAGGAATGCATGCCCCCAAAACCAGCCATGTGCTTTAGGGGTGATGGGAGGGAACCTGAGAAGCAGTGGTGAAGAGGCAGAGTTGCAATGCTCATTGCAACAGGATTGTGGAGGATCGCCAGAAAGGAAAAGCATGTCCTGGGAAGAGAGGAACAGGAAAAAGAAACAGAGGTGAGTGGTGAGGGTTGCCTCCAAAGAGCTGGAGGGCTGAGCTGCAAGTCTCCAGGGAGGCAGGGAGGCTCATAGGTGGCTTTTGTGCAGGCAGGCAGGCAGGCAGGCAGGCAGTCGCTGAGGCTGGAAAACGGGGCATGGAGAACCATTTCAGAAACTGCTGGGGAGGGGAGCCAGGATTTGCTGCCGATGAAATGTTTGCAGAACACACAAGTTACATATAATCCTAAAGGCAGACATAGTTACCACAGCCCATCCATCCATCCATCCATCCATCCATCCATCCCTTTCTACTACACAGGGGACAAGGCTCGAGGAAGCTGGACAAGGCACCTTCAGGGAACCACATGCAAAACACACTGGTGAGCGGCACCTTCCTTGGATGGAATGCTCTGAGGCACCACTGGACAGCATTGCCCACAGCCATGGATGCCAAGGTGCACGAGGACACACATCACCATCAGAGGGCAAGCCCAGGAAGCAATCAGCTGAGCTGCGGCCTCAGTTGCCAAGACACTGCACTGGGCACCCTGGAGTGGAAGCACCGAAAGACTGCACTAGCACTCCCAGCCTGGCCTCACAACAATCCCTTCCTGTCCACGCACCTACCATGAACCCCTCAGCCCAGCTTGCGCCCCGCTCACTTGCTTGCCTGCCACTGTCCTTGTAGCTCTGGCCACGACCCTGTTAACTGTGGCTCGGTGACTCCATTGAACGTTGGGGACAAGACCCTGTGAGGGTGGGAACTGGGAGAAAGGTACAAGAGGAGCACAAGCTCTGCGGTGCAGCGTGCACCGGGACATGACTCCCTGGAGAAGCACTGCTGCCATGCCAGTGGTGAAGGTGGAGGTGCAGGTCACAGTGCAGCAGTGGGCTGAGCAAGAAAGATTCAAGGAACACCGGGGGGGGGGGGGGGGGAGGAGGGGGACACCAACACAGCCATTCTGTTACTGAGCACAGCACGCTGAAGTGGTGGAATGAAGCAAGAGGCAAGGGGGGGGGAGACATGCTGGTTCACACACAGAGTAACAGGCCAAGATCCAACACAGAAACCCTACTGAGACATGCACAAGGTGGGGGGCAGCTATGAGACACGACACTGGTGCATAGGGCTCACAAACCCATGATGCTCACGCTTTTAGCAGGGGGGGCTGCTGTGCCACATGGGGCACACACTGCATTCCCTGGAGGTTCGGCTGAACTTGACAGATTGAAGGGACATGAGGGAAACGAGGGGTGTGGGCACAGAGAAGCACAATCACTGGGCCTCAACACGTTGACTGGATTTCTTTGAGGGGTGTGAAGGGTCAACGAAAACCCCAAATGGTACCAATGGGAAACTGGCATTTCTGAGAGGGAGGGCACTAGATCAGGGGGTGCACTGAGTGGGCACAAGTGCATTATCGGGAAACGGGGGGGGGCAGAGTGATTACTGGGGGCTTGGAGACAGCTAGTCCGTGTGCTGGCCAACAGCATCCAAAACGGCCAGGGTCAGTGTTTTTCAGAATGGGATCGCGATTGCACTGACGCGCAGGCGACTCTGGAACCTTCATTCGCAAGCATCAAACTGGCGGTGGTACGGGGAGGGGAGCTGGTGACGTGGAGAATGAACACAAGGGGGCGCATGCTTGCCAATACATGGGGAGACACAGGATCCTTCCACTTACAGAGGAACAAACACATGACACCACCGGGCGGGCGGGAAGGGCGCTTTCACTTTGCTCACTGGCCTCCACCACATCATCCATGCAAACACTGCCAGGTGGGGGCCGCAGCAGGGGAAGATATTAAGAACAGTCAACGACACTCAGTTGGGTACACGAAAGTTTATTGCGGCTCCAAGAAAACCCGCAAAAGCCCCACGGACAATGCAGCACCGCGAGATGGATCGGTGGTCTCAAATAGAATAGGGGCGAGCAACAGGCTTCTTCGGCGGGAGACCAGCAGCGTTCATTTGTGTAATCGTGGGCATGAAGCCGAGCGGCACGACCTGCCAAACTATAACCATAAAATAACGTGCATCTGGTATTTTCTTTCTCTCCCCACCCCCGCATGCATACACCGTAATCGCGGCGTTGGGACATGCAGCCAGACGGATGAGTGCAAACGGGGGGGGGCGGGGGGCGGGGGGCGGGTGACGGTTGCGTAGCGCGCCTCAACGAGGGTCCGAATGGGCCTCTAGCGGTGGTCACCAGAGAAAGGGGGGGGGGAAGACAGCAACGATTTTTTGGGGGGGGGCTGTGTTTTTTTTTTTGGTTGTTTCTTTTTTCAAAGATGGTTGCCGCTACTGGCGAGGCCTGGACAGCATGTCAGAGTCTCACCTTTCTTTTCGCCTAAAGCACATGCCGATTTTTGTTTGTTTTTTTATCCCACCCAGAACGGTCATCTGATTCCCGCTTAGAAACTCCCGGCGACAGGAACTGTGGGTGGGTAGGTGAGAATGCGGATGGGCAATCCGAAACGACAAGCCCAACACATCTACCCAAGAAGCCACGCGAGAACCACCGGCCATCGCACTTTCGCAGCAAGGAGGGGGGCGGGGGCGCCTGAGGGCTACCACCTGGCACCGCGGTTCTCACCCATCCTCCGATGGGGGGGGGGGGGCATAGGCGGGGGTGGGTCTTCACTGTCAGATTTTCATCAACTAAAAACTGCCTGGCTAACAACCCATTCCCCCCATAAACCGGTATCTGAAAAAGGACTGCCACTCATCTGGAAGCAGGGCAAGAAAATGGGCACTTAACAACCAAAAAGGACCAACTAAGTTTTCAAAGGGGGGGGGTGGTATGGAGAAATGAAGACAGTGCCGCTACCCTGGAACTCCCTGCTGCACATTGCCATGACACACATTGCCTTGACACAGGAACTGCAGCAGGCATATGCTGGCACTGAACAGCATACAGTGGGGGCGGAGAGCAGGGGGGCAGGGTGGGCAAATGTTGGACATGTAAAGAAATTATCATGTGAAGCCCAGGTGAGTCACAAATTGCGGTGCGGTGAAGAACTGGGCCAAGTGCGATTTGGACACCACAATGTACTATGCATTCATGGATCCGCAATAAAGAGCATGAGCGGGTGTGTGCTCGCCTACTTTTACAAACCAGTTCACTTCAGTTGACACAGTGAGGGGGAGTGCCACTTTCACAGGAATTCATGCCACCATTAGGCACAGGTGAAAATCCTGCTCCCCCTGTGCAGGCTGACCCACCCTTGACACTATAGGGCAGTGCACAAATGCCTCCTGACAACTTCGATGGACACAGGGGCAGGGGAGAACACCCCTTGGACAAAACTAGGTGCGAGAGGGGAGACGCTGATGGGACACAGGGAAGAAGGTTAGGCATGCCGTACGTGTCCACTGCTTCCAACAAACCATGCCAACCACCTTGAGATCATCCATGGCTGACTCCACAGAGCCTTCCCCTCCGTTCTTGACTTCCAAGAAACAGGCAGAGGCGGGGGCAAGGAAACAGACAAGGACTTGAAAGGATGTGGCCCACCTTCACACAGGGTGATGGGTGTATGATGGATGCTTCCTCATGCAAACACACATTCCACCTGATCCAGCTCAGGCACAACAGGACATGAGGTGAATGAAGTACAACGAAAAAATGGCTGATGGGGACACACCATGGAGCACCTCATGGGAGATGCAGTGCAGGGGAAAGTGGACTGCTTACAAGTCACATTCTAAAACAGCAACACCCATATAGGAGCCAACCAACCCCTCCATTCAAACTCAAGAAAGACCCACACTTGCAAAGAAATGCTATAAACACACAACTCCATGGGCACCACAAAATACTCTCCCAGGGTCTGTCTTCTAGGGCTCTCTCTCCCATCATGGAAGTAAAACAATCATCTGGACAACCCACCCAACCAATACACTGTGTGTGTGTGTGTGTGTCTGTGTGTGTGTGTATATATACACTCATGTGGTCACTAGAACCATAAGAAAGGACACAATTCACTCACAAACAACACTGTGCTCACAGCTCCTCTGGGACACATAGCAGCTCCCCACAAGGACAAGCTACACAGATAGGTGGTAGTGAGAACACACAGGCACAGCTTCGTTCTCTGGGAAGCCACACCATGAGGGGGCACTGGGGCATCATCACAACCACAAAGCATCGCTCCACACTAGCTAGGTGGCAGCAGGAGCACGGGCCCCTCCCAAACAAGGCACAGGGCCCTCCATCACAACAGCAACCTCGGTCGTCCGGACATGGCCACCAGGAAAGGCACAAGCACCTAGAAAACAAAAACGTCTATTAGTGAAATCCAGGTACAGCATGTTAACAGCACTTGCTCCACAAAAAGCCCATTCCTTACCCATACCCAAGCCACCAACCCAACCACACTCCCACCTACTCACTCACTCACTCACTCACTCACTCAACCAACCAACCAACCAACCACCCACCCACCCACCCACCAACCCTGCTCTATACCCCTACAACTTATCAACTATCACTACCATAGACTTCAACATGGACAACAACACTGAACCCTACTTTCACACCATGGATACAACAAGGACCTCTTCTGCAAAAGGAAGATCCCTTTCAAACAGACTTCACCTAAGGACGATCCCTTTCAAACAGACTTCACCTAAGACTATGACATGGCACACGACAGGGCTGCCTACCCTGGACTCGTGGCAAGAACGATGACTTTTCACAACTAGGCAACAGTTTCTGGGAAAACACAAGCTTACATACAAAAATCTCAGCATCAAAACAGTATCCCTGCCGGTAGCAACAGCTCCCATCCCTGCCGCCTGTCTGCCAAGGATGGCTTCCTACTCAGGTACCAACACCTTACACATCTTCCTTCCTACATCTTCTCACAGATTCTCCACCCAACCAAGGCGTGTCCCTCTCAAGTCACAGAGACAACCGTCACACGGGGTCCCCAAACCGTGACCTGTCCAAACATGGGCATTCTGGGACACGTTCATGCTATCCTTACCTCTTCTAACTCAACCTCTCACAGTGGCTACACCTTCAAAACCTTCAAGGACCGTCCACAAAAAAGAAACCCAGGAAACACAGACATGCTCTCTTCTACAACCATATTTTCTGCAAGAAGACAGGAACAAGCACTCTGCCCTAACCTGGCCATCATCAGACCTCCATCCACGAGCTTGCCTGCAGCTGGCTATCACCAGGAACGAGGGCACAGACACACCCTCTGTCTATACAGTACAATGCATGGCTCCAACATCACACTCTCCAACGCTGACATGACATGCACACCCAACAAATGAACCTAAACACTCCACTCCTATAACAAGCCAGGGAACATACAACCAACAGATGCTCAAGTGCACACACACACACACACACACACACACACACACTCACTCACTCACTCCCATTGCTGGCCAGGACACAGATTACAACAGTGGTATGGAAAAACGACATGGGAAGAGCAGGCAGGCACCCCTAAAAAAAAACATAACGGTCTCAAAATCACAGAAATCAAACACAAACAATATATAGAAGCCACTGCCCACATAAGTTGCTAGACAATAAGACCTCCCCACATTACAATACCACACATGCAGGGCACTCAAATGCTTACTCCTCCTCCTCCTCCTCCTCCTCCTCCTCCTCCTCCTCCACAATCTTTCCATCGACTCCACATGTCCTACCTACCACCAAATCACTTCCAATCAACAATATATCCTTTCAATAATACTTTTTTCACCTCAGAGCATAACCATTCTTTAACATAGACACACCTGAACCTATTGTACAAACATCCAACTTTTCTTTCAAGCCTCAAGACAATGGCTTCCCATGCAGCTAGAAAGCACAACACACAGCAAACAGAGAAAGAAAAACAGGTCCAGGCAAGAAAGCCACACCTCCGAAGGATCTTGCCTCCTCTCCTACATGAGACACAAATAGGCACACAAATCACACCTGCAGCATGAGGACGTGCAACACACCCGTTTCTAACACAAGACTCTTCACTCCACACACCACTCATGGGAACAAGGAGGAACAGTGGACACAGAAAAAAAACCTTGAGACGATGACCCATGTAAGACTCACTACAATACACACACATCACGCACACCCCTATTCGTTCTCTCCGTGTCTCTCAGCTGCACAATTCTACAATGGCAACGCTCATCCAACCTTTACAGATTCACACACATCCTTGCCTCACTGAAAATTCCCAGAACCAACACACATAGACCTCATCTCTACATCACTCCAGTTCAAGAACATGCCCATGCCACGGCAAACACGGCCATGGCCACAAACTGCTTGGGATCCCTGCACAGAGCATCCTCCTGCACCATGAAATGCCCCAGGGTCCATAACAGCCAACCATGGGTACCTCTCAGGTAGGCACAGCCATCGCCACTTCAAGCTGTGAAGAAAGAACATGATCCATGGTTCCACCTCTGCATTCCGTGCCTCTCCCTCTCCATTCCTCTCTGTCAAACAAAACAGAACAGAGACTGTCATGGAAAAACCTGCCATCATAGAAATCACCCACATCAGAAAATTCCCTTCAGCCTCTCACCCTCCCTGCTTTTCCATGGACATTCCCCTATCAAAGTCATTCTACAAAAGCTCCATAGAGTTCCCATGGATACCACTGTCTTAGGAAACACACTGTGCATTTTGAGAAACACTGTGCACGCATGAATGGCAGAAAAAAACCACAGCTACATAAAGCCATCTGAACGAGGACATCCACATCGTTCAACACTCTTTCATTCGGGAACATCCATGCAACACACATCCCCAGACACTTCAAAAACAGGATCGTCGCAATCCATCACCCACCCACCCACCCACCCACCCCCACCCCCCAAAAAAAACATGGGAAATCAACCACCGCTGCAGCTTTCACAAAGAACCAGCCACGGACAGCAGGCCGTTCACATAAAACAGAAGGAGGGCACACATGCACCGCTCAAGAGACACACCACAAAAAAAGGACTACTATGCTAAAAATATGCATGGACACCTTTTACGCCAATCAAGAAGACACTTTGTCTTCTGAAACATACACAAACACAAGCACGGAATGCAAATCACTCAAAAACACGACACGACGCAGCCTTTCTCACAAGAACACAAGAAACATGCTCATGGGCTCACCTGTCACTCTTTCAGAGACTCCCTCAGGAAGGTCCTGACACACAGGCTGGACTCTGCTACCTATCTGGTGCTTTGGACAGACGGGTCATGCTCTGCTGTACGTTCCGACAACACATGCATAGCAAGGGACTCACATCAGGACGGGCCTTCACAGACGGTCTCACAGCCCCTTCCCACCACGCAACCCTTCTTTCTCCGGAGCCCCGAAAATCTCATCCCACATTTGGGACACACAGGACTGCAAAAAGGATAAATACACGCACTTTCCTCCACACTAGGAAAACAGACATTCAAACACACATGTTTCTCTGGGCCTCAACAACATTTCATAATACACTACAACTCCTGTACTTACCACTGCACTTCGGCCTGCTTCGGCAGTCGCTGGCCAACTCAAGAAATCCTCGCTTGCCCTTTAAGACCTCAGCGGACCCGGTGGCCTTCTTCTCGTACATGTGGCTCCACAACAAGGCCAGGACGCTCAACTCTTCGACAACACAAAATGGCCTTCTCAGCAAACGCTCCTGCTCTCTGCACCTCCTGTCGCTACAACCGACGCTCACCCTTCTCGAGCACAACACCTTCACTCTTCACGGCAGAAAGACATGCACCCAAGGATACGCTCGTACACTGCCCAGGGAAGCTCCAAACAACGACCTCGCCGGGATGGCCAAACAGGAACGTCCACCTTCCATAAAAGACTTCCCCTGAAAAAGAAAAGCAACAAACATTTCGACACCGGCCTTCAACACACACACTGGGAAGGAACCCAAACCGCACCACGCACACTGTTGGGGGGGACGGGGAGGAGACCCTCACACGCCTGCACAGCACCCGCAACAGGGCTGGCACAACTCACCACCCCCTCCACCGGTCCGTCGCGGCTCCCTCCAACAGCTGCCCACACGAGTCCTGTGCAAACAATGGGAACAGACGACGACCATCCACATGCCACATCACCAAGGATCACGGCACACACGGAACAACACCCATCATGCCAAGAACACCCCAAACACACCCACACAAACACACACGACCTGCATCGGACAAACGGCTTCCACCTACAACCATTCAAAACAAACACATGCAACACTCAACGCAACTCTAGAAAACTACCAATCACAATTCAACAACCTCTCACATCCATCCATCCATCCATCCATCCATCTTTCTTTCTCTGCAACCCTTCCTTCCTTCCTTCCTTCCTTCCTTCCTTCCTTCCTTCTTCCTCCCTCCCTCCCGCCCTCCCTCCCTCACACCCACATCAAAACAAATTTCGCCAAGGACACTACCACGGCACCCACCTGGCCTCTTCCATCACACCCAACAGCCAGCGGGGACATCGCCCTTCCCTCAACCTTCTCGCACGGAACACCTTCGAAGCACGGGCAGGGATGAAGGGACAGAGGGACGGAAAACTAAGGGGGGAAAAAACAAAAGTCTGAAAGACCTTTTACAAAACCAGCATCACACGCTCTGACCATTCTACTGCGTCAGGGACACTTGCACAAGCACAACGGAACACCCATGGCAACACGCTCACATGACAAGCAACATCCCGGTCTGCTCAGACACACGCGAGGACACCAACACGGCACGCACCGACACACACAACTCTCCCTCAACAACCACGAAAACCACACTCCAAAAACGACAACGCGGGCACAAGGAACCACCCAAACACAACACACGCGCCCACTCCCACACCAACGGAACCACAAAATCAACACACTACTCCACCACTTACCTCAGCCGACAGCGGGGGACTACCTTGCCCCACAAACAACGCACCATGACACACGGCTCAGGACTTCCACATCCATTCCATCAGCCGCACAAAGCCTGGCTCACCCGCGATGCCACAAAAACCAGGCAGGGCAGGCGCCGGCTTTTAAAGACCTTTCGGCGGGATTGCCAACGGCGGGAACCTTGCGGGGCGGAGACTTCTTCGCGCATGCCCCGAGGCGACACATTCCAATGGCCTCACCCAAACTCAACAGTGCCCTGCAGCAAAATCACTGCCCGCACTCCAATCACCTCCAAAGCCACTTCGGGACAAACGGGAACCGACGCCACGACTCCATCCAGCCAAACGGCATCTAGCCCTCCACCTAGGGGACAAGAGGCGCCTCGCACGGCCTCCCTTGCCTCATCACCACATGGACCCGCTGGGATCGCTACACACCACCTGCACTCTCCAACGACACGGACTCTCAGCCTCGCAAAAAACACAATGCATCCCCTGATGCTCACAAACAGCTGCAGCGCCAGAGACACACGCCTCCTCACTCCGACACACTCGCATCTCCCTTGCCCCACCACACCTACCCGTCTTCATCAAGGCTCCCGCCGAAACGGTCGCCGCTCACCACACCCTAGCCCCGAGTGGACCACAGCATGACCTTTATGTGCCCTGGGACACACACACACACCACCTCTCCCAACAAACTCAGCCCACGCTCACAGCCACACGCTCCTCGCCCACCGGACAGCCTCCCTCCCACACAACAACACACACGACCGCTGCACCCTCTCCACACGCACTGCCACCGAAACGACGCCCGAAACAACAGCCGGCTCCCTCAACAAACACAAAGCCTCACCCTTCCTCCCCATGCCAAACCCAATACCATCCAAAAAACAACACTTCCAGCCACACGGCACCATCGCCTGCCCTTTCCGCAGACACACACACATGGCCACGCCTACAGGGAGCCACCTCCGCCCTCATCCCCTCCACAATGGCCCATCCACACCTCCATCAACCTTTAGCCCTAGGGAACCCCAGCACTTGCAAGCAACAGCACCTTGCCAAACACATTTCTGCCCAAAATCGACAATGGCCTCTTCTCTTTCGCTTGACAAACGGATGCCTTCTGCTCCACTCCACACGACAATGCCTGCACAACAATCACAGGACACACACGGATGACACTCACTGCCTTCACCAACAAGACAAAACGATCACCATCCAACATGCACTCAAAATAATCACATCTTCACAAAACACCTCTCTCTCTCTCTCTCTCTCTCTCTCTCTCTCTCTCTCTCTCCATCAGCGAACACGGACACACTGGACACTGCCTGCCACACGGACCATGCCACACAACACTCAGCCACTTCCCAAGGAAAGGACATGAACATCACTTCAAAACAAACCACTTGCCCGACACCTCTCTCTCACTGCCTCATCGCTCACAGCCTACCGGGGCCGAACAAGCTCACAAAATGGCACACCCACTGAGGCCCATACCGCACATCACGTCTCAACACCGGGACCTACCACTGCCATAATCCCACTTACACTTACAGCGGACTCACAAGGCTCGCCTCAAACACATTCTCCTCCAAAAGGAAGACCACGGCTTGGCCTCGAAAGCACACGGCACAACTCCTTCAAACACACTCCCGCCTCTCCCCTACACCCACACATCGCCTCTGCCCTCCCTCGCAACAACACCAACACCTTTGGACCATCGATGGAAGCTTCACACATGCATCACCAGGAAAAATCCTTCAAACAACACACACAAAACACACACTCGACCAATAGGGACACGAAACCTAGCTCATAAGACCATTCTGCTACAAATGCATACAAGGACCGTGAGAAACACACAACCACAACAAACCCACGGAACCAGCTCCACCACATGCACAACGAACACTCAGGGAAAATGGCCTTGCATGCAGGCAAACGGAACCTCTGGCGAATCTCAACAACTACACTCAGCGGGGCAAAATACACAATCACGCCACGAACGCATACCTTCTACAACACAAACATTGCCTTGCTCCGAAACAAACCTATACCCCTTCCTTCTTCCCTCCCTCCCTCCCTTCCTTCCAGCAACGACACGACCAGCCATTTCAATTACCCACACCCACTTCCTCCTTCCAAATCCTCCAAAGTCGCCTCAAGGACTTGACACCCGACGCTGCCCTTACTCTCTCCACACAAACGAAATCACACCACCAAAGCTCCATGCGTCACTTCAAATCCACGCCTGCAGAACACATCGGGGACCAACGACAAACCTAAACGAACCAAACCTCGACGCTTGGGGGCGAAAAAATTAATGGATGTGCCTGCAGGACACTCAGGCGTGCCATTCAAACCATCACAACACTGCCACTTCTGCTCCGAGACACGGGCCGCAACTGTGCCCGCAGGGGGACCAACAAACGCCACTTCAAACGGACAATACATTTCACAACCACCCACGCTCAAACACAAAACCACAAAAGCCTCCAGCCACATGCAAATCCATCTTCCGCAGGGAACACAGGGCCCGAGGACAGGAACAACCACCACAAACTCCTTTGCAATTCAACGCTTGCCTTCCCAGGACAGCCCCACCGGGCACTTCCGCCTCTTCCCTTGCTGATGCCGCTGCGCTCCGCTTCCCTCACGGACAAACGCAAACCTGAAAAAGCCACATTCCACACATTCAACAAACACACCGACCACAAACATCCCATCCGCTTGCTCCTACGACGACACTGTTCAAACCACTCCCATGGCATCAACACTCCATCCTGCCCTTCAAACCACATCCTAGGACGGGAGGGAAATGCCACATGCCACATGACAGCTTCTCCAATCGCACCCACCGATTCATGGCAGAAACCTGACATCCAACACCCACCCCATCACAGGGACTCAACCAACAGGCTCAAACACCGGCACGGCCGTGAGCTCACAAACTCCAGCCTGCACGGGCTCAGGGGCACAGCTGGGGGTGGGGGGGGGGGGCACGGACCCTCACTCCTCTCATGGATGGGGGCCCTCACCTCCCCCACAACAACACAAAAACACCTTCGCAGGCTTCCACTGGGAAGCCCATCCTTCACTCAACCACTCACACACCAACCCTTTGCCACCGTAACACATCACACCATTCCATACCCCAACGACAAAACAACCCTCCCCAAAACCAGCTCCTCGCAACATGGGGGGCTGGCCTCCCTTAAAACACTCTGGGGGGGGGGGGGCGGGGGGAGCAAGAAAAACGCACAGCACAATGGACAGGGGGAACGTGAGACTCAAGGCACATAACAAATGGCAAAACACCTTTTTCCCTAACACCAGCTCACCTGCCACACGCTCACACTCAAACAACCTTTTCAGGGCACATGCAGCCCGGCTTAGGCATTTTGGAACATTGGGCTCCATGCAAAAAAGACAGGCCCACACACTGGGGGAAGGGACGTGCCCACAACACAAACAACCCGGGGGCGCTCCCATCTCCACAACACAATGGAACGCCAACACTCCATTTGCATAACACAAAAGATATGCAAATAAATAACCCACAAAGGTCACGATTTACAAAACAAAGACAGGGAAGCCCTGCATTCACGTGCAAAACAACCAAGCCCACAGGGAAGCAGGGGGGGAAGACCTCACAAGGCCCATGGCAAGGTCAGCCTTGGAGACCAGGACTTCCTGGGCGCAGTGATCGCGAGCCCTTTCAGCTCGCTGTGACCAGTCGGCATTTCCAAAACCCATCACTCAACTATGGCGCCGTGTCACATACACAGATTTTTAGAGATTTGCAACCATAGGAAAACAAACACTTCTATTTCTGGTGATTTCTCTTGGTTTTTAAATACCATGAAACAAAGAAAAAAACAACCGAAAATACGAGTTCGCACATCACCTCTCACACGCGTATAGGAGCGTCACCATCACTGCACGACAGGAAACAACTCCGAGACCAGGAGGAACACCAGCCACCACCATCGGCACCCTTCACAACACACACTAAAAAGGAACCCACTCGGACCCTGGACACTCTCCCGACATGACAGTCTGCACTTCTTCTGAAACACACCTCCACACTGCCTACAGCACTTTCTGGCCGACAATTCATTCTGCCATTCCAGCCGACAACAAACACGGCTTCCACGACAAAAAGGACGGACCCACCACACACCCCCCTTTCAGGCACCCGCTGCAAAGGGACACCTCGACCCGAACGGCCCACTCACATCCTGCACGGATGATCACAACAAAATCTCTCCAACACACACAAACACACACACACACACACACACACATTCCTCCTCGCCGAGCTCTTGGCTCCACCTGCTGGACAACCGGGGACACGCATTCACAACTGCAGTCCTCTCACCAAAACCACATGGGCTCCCACACAGCTTCCGCACACCAAATGGACAACACGACCATGCTCTCCTCCCCCCAGGCTTCCATGCCAAGGAACACATTCATTCTCAATGCCGGTGCTTTGAAAAACAATCTTATTTCTGGAGCATCCTACTCGCATAAAAAATGAAACAAAAAAAGACATACAAACATGCATGGACCTTTCCACACACATGGCTTCTCTTGCCCCACCTCATTTTAAACACACTCAACTTGCCCTGGCAACTTCAAACGATTCACAACATTCACAAACCAGGACACACAGATGCGTGCTCATCACATTCACACTTAGCATGGGAAAAACAACACAACCATCCTCCTGGAGCATATGCCCACTTCAACAGCAATGCCTAGGCATGCCACGGGCTCAAAATAGGCACACCGAGGCATCTTTCTTTCCACTGACGGTGCCTGCGAAGGTTGCAAATGCACATCTTTCACAGGGAACACCAGCACAAGCCCATGCTGCTCGCTGCATCAGCTTCACACATACACCTGCTACAACCAACACTCTCTGCTTTCTGGAAAAACGGCACAAAAACAGCAGCTTCCACATGGTCACACATGGCTCCCTCAATCACAGCGGACCCCAGGTCACAGAGGGACTCCACAATGCTCGCCTCTCCACGACCATGGCGGCAACAATAGCTTCTCACAATACACGAAACACTCCAACGACGGACTGCAGGCTCCACCAGCGCCGACTCCTGGACAACGACTCCTTGCATCAACCATGCCTGCCCACAGGGGAACAACTCACATCCTCAACGCACCTGATCACCAGCCCAGGGCAGCGCTCTCCACGGCCTCCCTCGGCAGGCCTGCCAGCCTCGCCACAAAAACCTCACAAGTCGACAACCGTCACTTCACTCCATTCAACCACGGAATCATGGCCCCCTGGACAGCCTCCAACACTTTCTGACATTTCTTGGGCCCCTTGTTTCCCGACACATTGGCTGGGACCTCACATTGCACCACCAAGGACACAAGCACACTCTGTTTGCCTACAATGGCCACAAGAGGGCAGCAGACGATCGCTTCGCCGCACCAAGGCTCTCCCAGGCAGCGTCTTTTCAGGTTGGCCCCTACAACCTGCTGTCTTGGCAGTCCAAAGAAAAGAAAAACGCTTCAAAAGGCCTCAACAAAAAACGGCTCCTTTCGAAATCGCCGCCTTCGCATGCACAATGCCACAACGAAGCACACAGGGAAATTCCGACCTTTCGCTCCCTTCCTCGAATGCAACGGGCCCAGGCCACAACATGCACAGCCTTTTCTCTTCTCAACAACACCTCTCCGGGCCTTCTCTCGAGAAAATACAGCATTCACACAATGACCCCCTTTTGGGGGCTTCAGCCTCAAAAAAGCACATTTTCTTCTTCCATCTTTCACAAATCATCCAAGGGAGGCAGAAACAACAGAAAACACACATACAAACATCCACCGCACAGAGACACATCCACAAACACTTGCCTCCTGCACTCACGGGGGACCAAACCCCTAGCCCACAGACATGCCCTTCCCTCACAGTCACACAAGGGAACCTGGCACACGCAGCCACACGCTCGAACCGATCACCATGCCGACACACAAACATGCCTGCTTCCGACCTCACCACATTCATCGTGGCAACAGCAAGCCACCGTGCCTAGGCTCTGCCTCCACACGCACTGCAAGGGACCACGCACTTCGGGACACTCACAGGCAACTGCACACTCCACGATGCTACTCTTCAGCCTGCAACACGTGCTGCCTCCTCAAAAGGCTGCCCACAGCAAAGCCTCACCAAGGGACACCCCACACACCTCTACCATTGGGAAACATTCACACTGCTTGCCACCTTTCCATCAACTACTCTTTCTCCGGGTCACATCACCACTTCTTCACAACACATGGCCACGCAAATCATCCAACGACACATCTTCCTCATCAGACACAATCCAGACATGCTTTGGCATCATTCAATAAAACTTCTAAACTGTTCTGTTATGGAAAAAAAAACACACACAAGAACCAAGCAACGCTGACACAAATGGACTTACAGTCATGATGCGCGGGCACACAGGAAAAGGTCTCTCAAATTCTGCCTTACATCCCACACAAACTTGCCCATATTCACACTATCTTACCCTCTTTCTCTCCCCAAGAAGGGTTTTTACGGGTCCCTGTGCAACTTCTTCAAGGGCACTAGATGCTGCCACTTGCATATCTCCACCCATCATTTGCCCTGACACCAGCACTGAAAACTTCATCTGGACAACGTTTCTTGGCCTCTCTCAAATGGGAGTCGTCTGATTGTCATGATTAGTGAATCCAGCAAGCATGGACACAAACCACAAATACCAGGATTCACATTTCAAACAACACTTTCTAGGCAACATGGATGCCTCGGGGGCTCCACAGGCTCCTGTGGACAGCCTTCACACCTCACCCTGACGCCTTCCTGCAGGATCACATTCCCCTCCTACAACCATGTACCGCCAGGCACACAGCTTACAAACACATGGCAGACGACGACAGCTTCATTCCGAACTTCAACAGCACTTGCACAACAACATGCAAACTCAAAAACCTCTGCTCCTCCACACTCACACCCACCCTGCCAACATTCCATACAACTTTCACCTCCATAACCTCCATCTGCACTCTTCACAAACTCACAAGCTTCCAACACCCACACATCTTTACACCCTTTCATCTGCGCTCACTTCACACCATGGCAATGACGCAGCAAAACCCCACAAACACCACGATCGGACCTGACCTCACGGACGCAGCACGGCTCATGAGGACATAGGAGGACACCTCAAACACATCATTTCTACAACAGCCTTCACTCACCCTGGACAATGGGACACACAAAACCGCTCAGGACACAACAACACACAGGACACACGGAACAGGTGGCTCTGCCTCCCGCCTCACAAACAAAAGTCACACCAACAAACGGGACACAAGCCACAGCGGACGCACCTGGGACACCACCACTCCTACAGGACACTCTGGCACCTCCCGCATCACACATGGGCGGGAGGGGGGGGGCTCTCCTCACATCCCGAACCTCACTCTCAGCCTCCCACACAGACAGCGCTCTAACCATTCACTCAGCAGGGCCATGGACCTTGCTGGCAGCCACATACTGCCTGCATTGTTTGCAGCACTCTTTCTTTAAGTGATACTCTTCCTTTTAGCCTTTCTCGTGGTCTTCTTTAGGAGTGCCCTGCCTTGGCGGTTTTTTCAGAGTGGAGGCTTGGGTCGTTTCTCTGGTTGGCACAGTCCTGAGGATGTGGGCCTAGCAAGGGCTCAATGTATTGCTAACAGTCAAAGTGTCAGCTCCTCCTCAGTGTCCTAGTGTATTGCTGTCCCATGAGGCGGTTGTCCTGACTTTCTTCCCTTCCGTAGTCAGTCCCATTCAGCCCTAACTGGAGGGAAACATACCCAGCTGGGGAAACCACCTTGCCCGGGAAGGTGGCCGTGCTCACAACACAGAGCGCTAACAAGGGGAGCAAACCTGTCCAAAACAGCATGCCCTAGACGCCAGGTCCCTGGGAACATCTGCTGTGCAGGTGTTTGTTCCCTGCAGTGACGCTGTGAAGCACCAAGGATGGCACGGCTTCTGGCAGACTTGGACTGATGCCACACCTGCCACTTGCTGTGCTGATGGAAACAGGCCAGGCTTGACGCTCAAAGCAGCCTTACAACAGCAGCAATGGAAACCTTGTCATCACCATACCGTGTCGTGTCCCCAGCCCAGGGCCGCCTTCTGTTTGTAGTCAAGAGGTCATGCAAATAGCAACACACAGGTCAGCGAGGGAGACTCCATGATTCAGTGTGGGGGCATGAAGCAACAAGTCTCCTTGATTCCTGGTAAGGGCACGCCTATCAGCGGATTGGTTTTTGGTCTGGCACATCCAGGTTTCTCTTTCTCCCCCTCTCCCTGCCCCTCTCCCTGTGTGTCTCAGATCCAGAACACATTCAAAGTAAACCAGCAACGTGTCCATTTTCCTCGTAGCCTCCCCACAAAAGGTATCCGAGTTTACTGCAACCACCCACCCCTTTTCTTCCTTAATCATGGGGAGAATTCTGCTTCCTGAATGTTCACACTATGTCCCATGCAAACCTGTCAACACACATCCATACAAAGAGCTGACCATCCCATCCTGGAAAATTTGCCCGTTCCTTGCAAAGGAACTGAGATTACTCCCATTGTAAATGGAAAGAGATGGGAGAAAAAGCTGTGCCTGAAGATGAAGGCTAATGATGGTGAGCTGGAAAACATCTATGGAACACATGAAGGCGTGATCATTGCAAGCAGATCCTGTATGTGGACATTTGGGGCCAAGGGGCAGCAGCATTTGGCGTGTGAATGAGGACTTGATTCTGAGAAACCTTTTGTTCACCCCCTGAGACATAGTGAGCAGAGGTGCTGAGCCACTTGCCCATGGGTGATCTTCCAAGGCGAGGCTCGGGGCTGGGGTACCCTTCGGGACCTGGGAAACAGAGCCCAGCTCCCAGCGTGCACATGGGGCCCCCGCCTGGGCTTCACCAGCTCTAGGAGTCAGGGCTGGCTCCTCCAGAGTCAGCTCAGACCCACAGAAAAGAGGATTTCAAAGGCCAGGTTTCACCTGCTACCCAGGTGCTGTGCCAGGATTCGGGCAATGTGGGAAAAGGCGAGTGTGAACCTGTGGCTCAATGCTTGGTTCTGAGGTGTTCAGGTCACTCCCCCCCTCCAAGTCATCAATCACTGTAGGAAAAGAGGTTCCCATTCTTGACATGGTGAGGCCATCGTTTTTTTCAAGGAATCTGTGCATACCAGTGTTCCACATCACAATGGATGCCATGTCCTTTGCCATCTGCAAAAAAACCCTCACACAAGCAGCTGGGCTGAAGACTTGCGAGTGCTGGCATCAGCTGGAAGAGACTTGTGGGGAATGCTCAAGTCCCCAAGACAGTCGAGAGGGTGATGAGGGTTTTCAGGGGACATTGTGGAAAGGAGAACATGTTTGTGTGGAAGAGCAGGTCAGTGGATCCCCCGTTTGGTGCACAGCCTCCAAAGGTGCTCTTGTTGTCTCAGTGCCCAGTGAGTGCCATGACATCCTGTGCCAGAGGAAAGTGTATCACAGAGCATGAGCTATGCACACCTTGGTCCTCCATGTGGACTCAGCTACCCCTGGTCTGGAAGCAGGTCCAGGTGTTTGCACCTGCATTTATCTCAGAAGCAGCACAGACAGACAGACAGACGGACAGAAAGACGGACAGAGACACAAGGGCTCTTGTCGAGGTTCCTGATGAAAAAGTTTGATAATAGTCTAATGCTCTTGTCCATATTTCAATTCTAAGGGGCGTATGCCCATTCGGAATGACTGTTTTACAGACGGAAACACCCAATGTTGTTCTTGTACCCATTTCTTGTAGCATCCATGTCCCAAACATAGTGAAAAGAAGAAGAACTAGGATGCCCTCATGTTCTGATCGTGAAAGATGTGTTGTGTTTCCACACTTTATTTCACACACCGTGCAGGTGATCTGCAGGTAAATGCTGACGCAGACTTGACATCAGCAAGCAGGACTCAGTTGTACAGAAGCAGAGGGCTACTGCTCGCTCTGGCAAGTAGCAAAACCTACAAACTTCTCATGGCTTTGATTGGGGAGTCCAGCAAGTGACAATGATTAACAGGCATGCCTATGACATCATCTGAGCTAAGTTATACATTAAAGCAGGGGTCCTCAAACTATGGCCCACGGGCCACATGCGGCCCGCTGAAAACATTGATCCAGCCCGCAGGGTGTTTTTGCCACCGCTGCCTGTTGCTTAGCAGACAACTCGTCCTGGCCCGCAGTGCGCATGTGTGGAATGCGCGCCGCACTCTCAGACTCCCCTCCTTCTCTCTGTCTCTCAACTCCTGCTCTCAGTCTCGGGTGTGATTGGATGAGTCACGAGCTTGCCTGTGCAGAGCCTGCTGCTACCTGAGGACCGAGGTAAGAACAAGTTAGGATTTATTTTTTTTGGAAGTTAGGAGGTCTATTTTTATTTATTTTTTTATTTATTTATTTATTTATTTATTTTGCAGTTAGTAGGACCTTTTTTCTGAAGTTAGGAGAGCCTTTTTTTTTTTTTAATTTGGTTAGTTGGTTGGGGGTGGTTTCTAGGGGGGTTGCATCACAGTGATAACGCAAATGGTCAGCACTCAGAGGTAATGCCAATAGTCAGTGCTCAGTGGTCATGACAATTGTAAGTGCTCAGTATTAATGCAACTTGTCAGCGGTCATTGTTAATGCAGATGGTCAGTGCTCAGTGTTATCACATGGGGGACCTAAAATGGTCATCTGCCTAGGGCCCTATGGGAACTTATTCCGGCTCTGCAGACAGCCGAGGGAGGAGTAGGAACCCCAATTGAATTGACAATAAGTGCATTTATATTTTGATTGATATTCAGTTGTGTATGATGTTGTATGTTGTGTGCTGTGTAAGCCCCGGGTCACACTGTTGCGATCTCTGCGCAGTGCGAGTTCAGAAATATGCTTGTATGGCTGAACTTGCATTAGATTTGGAAGGAAAAAGGCATACGTGCCGTCTTCTCTCCTGCAGCGGAATCTGATCGCATGCGTCTTCTCACCCAGGCGATCCGATTCCTAGGCGAGTTCACAGATCGCAGTGCGGTTCACACAGGGCGGTGTCAGCTGGAAAGGTGGGGGAGGGGCCGGCTCTGGAATCGTGCCGGTCCCCGCACTGCACCAGTGTGAGCCTGAAGTAAAAGTGGACTTCCACCACTATGGGCACTGGTGAGGCTGAAATGATGTGGACTTGGAAGGCTGCATTGATGGACACTGATCACACTGCATTGATGGGCTGTGCAATCTGTATGTCTCTGTGTGGGCAAAGTTATTGCTGGTATATTGTTTTTGTAGCGCTGTGTATATATATTGGTATTTTACTAATATAATAGCAATTTGAAATCCCTAGGAAGCAATGATGTCAAGAAAGAGAAAAATTGACTCCAAGTGTAGGATACTCAAACAACAGTGGACTTAGCATTACTTATTCATGCAGTACAAGGAAAGAGATGTGTGTTTGATATGCACAATACAGTGTCTGTGTTCAAAGAATACAATTTGCATCGACACGATCAAACTCAACAGAAAGATAAATATGCTTGTTTGCTCAGAGAAGTCAGAAAAGATAAAATATTAAAACTGATATTCCCATTGAAAGACTAGTCGGTTTGTTGATTTCACTTGTTCTTCATTTTATTTTACTTTTTTTTTTTTAATATATTTTATTGATTTTTGACAGAGAGGAAGGGAGAGAGATAGAGAGTTAGAAACATCAATGAGAGAGAAACATCGATCAGCTGCCTCCTGCACATCTCCTCCTGGGGATGTGCCTGCAACCCAGGTACATGCCCTTGACCGGAATCGAACCTGGGACCTTTCAGTCTGCAGGCCGACGCTCTATCCACTGAGCCAAACCGGTTTCGGCTGTTCTTCATTTTAAATATTTCTTTGTTACCGTTTGGTTTTTTTACTTCAAAATAAGATATGTGCAGTATGCATAGGAATTTGTTCATAGCTTTTTTTTTAACTATACTCTGCCCCTCCAACGGTCTGAGGGACAGTGAACTGGCCCCCTGTTTAAAAACTTTGGGGACCCCTGCCTAACAACAATCATACTTAAGCTACACAACCTTGACTTATGACATACAATACGAAAACCTCCTGCCGGTTTGGCCTTATAGCTTCACAGTGGAGCGTTACAATAGGAACCATACAATACAAATAACAAGCTAGCCCTGATCATGGAACACAGACAATAACCTTTACAACACAATGGACAAACATACACAATAAATAAGATTAAAATCAGCACAGCTAAATAGAAAGGAGATTTTTAACAAAGGTCACATAAGAAACAGTAAACATAAAACAAGAAACTTTCACACCTCAAAGGAGGAGACAAAACATGCCATGATGGAACTATGCATGCATGCTTATACAATCAAATACTAGAAACACACTTGGAACAGGGCAATAAACACAGAAACTGATCATACTCATCAGCTCAACGCTGTCTCCGTGGCCTTCATTCTTCACCCATGCCGTCCACGCCTTGGAGGACCTCTGCACCGCTGGGCCTGGACCCCGGCACAATGCTACTTCTACCTTCTGCCTAATGCTTCATCACATACACTGAAGGGAAAACCATGCAGGCTGTCTCCACAATGGGGACAGTCATTTCCCTAGCAAAGATTCGGATTGGCTCACAACACATGACCCACAACAGTTCACTGGGCAGCAATACACACTCATACCAACTTTCTAAACATTGGCCAAGGAAAACATCCACACTTACTATTGATATTCTTTAGGAACGGTGACACTGAGATACGTTCGGTGTGCAGGATTGACTTTAGAGGACCAGAGGGCTATTGCTAGTCAGGCAAGTAGCAAAAGCACCCAAAGCTCTCATGGCTTTTATTTAGGGACTACAACAAAGAACAATGGACTACAGCAAGTGACAATGATTAACAAGCATGCTTATGAGATCATCTGAACTAAGTTATACATTAAATTAGTCATTTCCTATGTTATACAAAAAATCTTTCCACCTGCAGCCGTGCACCCTCCCTTGAACTTTCCATGCCCTCATGGACTATTTATCACCTCAACAAAAGTTCTGCCTCTGAACAATATGTCTTGCTTGTAAGACTTTGTCCTGACGTGGCCCGCTTGCAGGCTCCCGCCTTTTCTGGGCAGAACGTCCTCTTCTAGTTCACTTCAATCCACTTGACCAGCTACAACTTACAAAGTTTTTAATATGCTCATTTAATGACACTTACAAAGGCAACTTTGTATGAGAAATGTCATTTTCTAAAGTAAAATCTATCTAAAATACAAATGTATAATACATCAAACACATAACTGCTTGCCTCTCATTGATTTGGCAGATAATAACTACACAAAACAAGTTGGACATCACTTTCCAAACAACTGTTGTGTACATGGATGTCCACACAGGTCTTGTGTCTTAGACAGAGTCACCATCAAGTAAGGGCTGTGTGGGGAAATGAAATACACGGTTCTGGAGTCCAAAAACACTGACAAGGTACCTCCGGGAGGATACGAGGAACCAGAACAGTGGACACACGTTCCCAGATATCACCTCTCCTGGCCACTGCAGCTTCCATGGTGTGTCTGGCCCTCGCTCTGTCTCACCCTAGGTCTGTGTGTCCCACAGTCACCAAAACCAGCTCTCAGTGGGAGGGACTCTGGGAGCAGCAACACAACGCAGCAGACGGGAACACCTGCACGACCGTCATCTGTCCATTTCACACCTCCTTCGCACCTCACTTTCCCCTGCTCCTCCCGGCCTCACCCCCCCCACACACAGCCTCGCCCCTGACATATTGGCTTGGGAGACCCTGCTAAAGTGGCCTCATCCTCTTGTGTCAGGAACTTGGCAGCTCAGGGACACTCAAACATTTTACTTTTATCTATTACACACATCGCGTGGAAAAACATCAGCAGAGCTGAATGCTATGCGCATCATGGTGCCTTTCTTGGCGGATATGGTGCTTCTTCACACAATCCAAATCTTTTCCTGCTTTGTACTTTTTTCGTGTGTATCTTTTGCTTAATTCTTGACACAGGACATGTTTTCACCATTCATTTTTTTAGAGAGCGTGGAAGGGAGGGAGCAGGAGGAGAGAGACAAAACAAACAAGCAAACATGAGTATGCAACACACACATGGATGTTGATGTTCTCTGTGAACAGTGACTCTGAGATGAGCTCGGCGTGCACGATTAAGTTTAGAGAAGCAGAGGGCTATTGCTACTCAGGCAAGGAGCAAAGGCCCCCAAAGCCCTCATGGCTTTTATTCAGGGAGTACAGCAAATCAAAATGGACTACAGCAAGTGACAATGATTAGCAGGCATGCTTATGAGATCATCTGAGATAAGTTAGACATTACACTATTCATTTCCTATGTTATACAAACACTCTTTCCACCTGCAGCCGTGCACCCTCCCCTGAACTTTCTATGCCCTTATGGACTATTCATCACGTCAAGGAAAGTTCTGCCTCCCAACAATAAGTCTCGTGTGCAAGACTTTGTTCTGACGTGGCCTGCTTACAGGCTTACACCTTCTCCCGGCAGAGCGTCCTCTTCTAGTTAACTTCTTTCCGCTTGACTGCTACACACGTCACTCTTTCTTCTTGCACAAGGAAGGCAGACAATCGACGATGATCACTCATCATTCATGCTTCTCTCTTCCTTTCTGAAATACGACAAATAAACATTTCGAAAGAACACACCGTAGCCCTGACCACTGTCGCTCAGTGCGTAGAGCGACGGCCTAAGAAATGAAAGATCCCTGGTTCGATTCCCAATCAGGGCACATGGCCTGCTTGTGAGTTCGATCCCCAGTTGGGGGGGGGGGTGTACAGGAGGCATCAGATCCACAATTCTCTCTCATAATTAATATTTCCATCTCCCTCCCTTCCTTCCTCCCTCCCTCCCTCCCTCCCTCCCTCTGCCTTCATCTCTGAAATCAATAAAAAAAGAGTTTTAAAAGACTCACTATGTTTCTACAAAAAACTTTACATTCAATTTTTTTCTCATGGTAGGTAAGAACACATTCTCATGAGAACCCTGCATCTGGAGGTGGCATCAACAATCACAGCCTCCCTACTACTGATGGCATCAATAAGAGCAGCCTACAGGGGAAGCACTGCCTCCGGAATGCCCACGTCTAGGCTACTCATTGCATCCATCACTGCAGCCGCAAGGGGACTGGCTGACTCAGTAAAGGAGGCCTCTCCAGGGGCCCCTCAGTCGAGCAGGAATAACACCTTCTCCCGATACCCCTGCACCTCGCTGCATAGAACGGCTGCCTCCATAATGGGGTCATCCAAGGGACTGGCTGACTGCCGCAATCACAACAGCCTCCAGGTGACTGCATGCCTCAGGAAAGGTGACCTGTCCAATACTGGCTGCCTTGTGAATGGCGGCCTCCCCAGGATTGACTGCTTCAATAATGGCAGCCTCTAGGTTAAGGAATGAATTAGTGAACGCACATCTTCCCCTTGTCACTGCAGCAGCCAAGGCCTCCCTTTCCATGGATGGGACCGGAAGGGGTGCAAAATCCAGACCACTGACTTCAGTCCATCAAGGGAAAAAATAATGGCACCCTGGACAGCATCGATGATTTTCTAAGGTTTTCTGTGGTCTTTCTTTGTTAGTTTGTATTTTCTTAAAAATATTTTTATTGATTTTAATACACAAAAGAAGGGAGAGGGATAGACAGAGAAATATTCATCACAGAGAAACATCCATCACAGAGAAACATCCATCAGCTGCCTCCTGCACACCCCCTACTGGGGATGGGCCCGCAACCAACGTACATGCCCTCACTGGAATCGAGCCGGGGACCCTTCAGTACGCAGTCCGACGCTCTATCCACTCAGTCAACCGGTCAGGGCTGGTTGTGCTTTTTGGGGTACAAGTCTTCATCAAATTCAAACAACATTAGCTAACACTTCAGCACCACGGACAGAAGATGGTGTTATTCTTTAAAAGGCCGCTAGAGGGCAGCAGTGGATACTTTTTCCAAAGGAATTGCCTGACAGCTTCTTCAAAGGTGTGTCTCATAAGTATAGGCGTGCATAGATGAAATACTTAACCTAAACAACTGGGAAACAGTCACCTGGAAACGGGTAACCAGGAACATACGAACCAATAACCATTAGCCTAGTAAATACTATCAAGCAACATAGTAGCTCATAACTACAAAATCAGTACCTCGTAACCTAATAACTGCCAACTGGGAACCTTTGGAACCTACTGACCTGGCAACCAGTACCTGCTAATTACTGACCTAGAAACTAGTAAGTGGTCATCCTTAACCTAGTGCACTGGTTACCAGTACACCGGTAACTAGTAACCAGTAACCTGGTAGCTAGTAACCAGTGACATCAGTAAAGGTGACCTGTGCCATCCTCGCTGCATCGTTCACGGAGGACAGGCAGTACAAGCGACAAGGGCAATGAATGCCTCCACAACGGCAAACTCCCCCGAGGTCGCCTGCACTCCTGAGACTTTATGACGGCGCTGTACAAACTTCCTGCCTCAGTCATGGCGAACTCCAGCGTACGTCGGGCGCACTCTCGAGAGGTCGCCTGGTCTCGCGGAACTTTACACCCTCGATGTACGGACTTCCTGCCTCACTAATGGCGGCCGCCACCGTACGGAATGTCGCACTCAAAGCGCACTCCAGGTCACACGGACGGCTGCCTACAGCCAACTCGCTGCCTCAGTATACGCCGCTGCAGCCTGCTGGCTGTCTCAGTAAACGCCACCTACCCCGTACGGGTCGCCTCGGTCCCGGACACACTGCTGTACGGAAGGACTCCGTACTGGCGGACTCCAACGTAAGCTGCACCGACGTAGCGGCGCACTCCCGCCACGTCGCCTGGTCTCGCGGTATTTGACACCCTCGCTGTACGGACTTCCTGCCTCAGCAATGGCGGCTTCCGGCCCGGCATGCCTCACTAATGGTGGCCGCGACCGGACGGAATGCCGCACTCATAGCGGGCTCCAGGGCACACGAGCGGCGGCCTGCAGCATACTCGCTGCTTCAGTATACGTCGCTGCAGCCTGCTGGCTGCCTCCGTGAACGCCACCTGCCCCGTACGGGCCGCCTCGGCCCCAAACTGCCGTACGGAAGAACTCCGTACTGGCGGACTCCAACGTAAGCTGCACCGACGTAGCGGCGGCCTGCAGCATACTCGCTGCTTCAGTATACATCGCTGCAGCCTGCTGGCTGACTCCGTGAACGCCACCTGCCCCGTACGGGCCGCCTCGGTCCCGGAGGCACCGCTGTACGGAAGGACTCAGTAATGACGAACTCCGGCGTACGTAGCGGCGCACTCTCGCGAGGTCGCCTGGTCTCGCGGAACTTTACACCCTCGATGTACGGACTTCCTGCCTCACTAATGGCGACCACCACCGTACGGAATGTCGCACTCAAAGCGCACTCCAGGTCACACGGACGGCGGCCTACAGCCAACTCGCTGCCTCAGTATACGCCGCTTCAGACTGCCGGCCGTCTCTGTAAACGCTAGCTGCCCCGTACGGGCCGCCTCGTCCCGGAAGCACCGCTGTACAGACGGACTCAGTAATTGCGGACTCCAGGGTACCGAATGCCTCTGTAACGGCGTACTCTCGCAAGGCCGCTTAGTCTCGCTGTACGGACTGCCTGCCTCAGGAATGGTGGCATCCAGGGCATTGGCTGACTTAGTAATGGCGGCATCCAGGGTACTGAACGCTTCAATCATAGCGGACTCTAGGTTACTGGCTGTAGCAAATTCGGCGGCTTCCAAGGTTCTGGGTGTCTCAATAACGGCAGCCTCTAGGTTTCGGAATGACAGCGTGAAGGCATAAGTTCACCATGTTAGTGCAACAGCCAAGTCCTCCCTCTCCGGGGTTGGGACGGGAAGAGGTGCAAAAGCCAGGCCCGTGACTTCAGTCCATCCAGGGACGGAATGATTGCAGCCCTGTACAGGCTCGATGATTGTGTGTGTGTGTGTTGGGGGGGGGGTTCTTTTTTTTTTTTTTTCCTGGGTATAATTTTTCCTTTTGTTTACAGGGCATTAGCTGGGATTTCAGCACCACGGACAGAAGAACAAGGTGTGATTCCTTGAGTGGCCACAAGAGGGCAGCAGAGGATCATTTTTGCACAGGAATTGGCTAACAGCATCCTTTGAGGTTTCTGCAATAAGTACATAGATGTATAGACGTGGACAGTATAAGCAGTAACTTCCTTGAAGGAGAAATAAAAACGTTTATCCTATAAAACAAGAGTATAAGTCTGCTCTAGGATTATATTCTCATATATCGCAAAATAAGGAATCCTTGTTCTTAGCACATTTCTACAGGACTATTTCATCTTTCATTCTGAAAGAGACAGGCATAGGTATCAAGTTACAAGAACAGGTTTCAAACCCACTGTGCTAAGGCACCAAGCTATTAACTAGAACTTTTATTCAGAAAAAATGTGTTTACAACTGATTCACTAGGTGAAGAAAATACTCAGCAATAATGACCGTAATGTCACTAAAGTAACTTGAAAAAATAGGAAGCAATGTTGGAATTTACTAGAATCCTGAAAAGGACGACTCATTTGGATGCTTCTGAAATACTCTCAAACAAATTCACATTTTGCAACCCAAATTCATCTTTTGCTAGCAAATTCACCATTTCCAAAACAAATACACCTTTTGTAGAGGAAATTCACCTTTTGCAAACCTAATTCAACTTTTGCAAAGCAAATTCTCCATGTCCACAGCAAATTCACCTTTTCCACTTATGACCCTGACCCCAACCCCAACCCTGACCATGAACCCTCACCCTAAAACCCTAACACCAAACCCAGCCCTAGCCCCAGCCCTACTTTTGAACTCTAACCCTTGACCAAGCTAAAATTTAAGTTTTTAAAAGTGAATAGAAGCCATAGCTAATGTTGTTCACTGGTTAGAGCATTTGCTTGCCAAGCATACACTCACCACTCTAGTTAAAAACAGCACCAACGAACATATGAGGCAGGGTGGGTGGGTCACATCAGGGGAACCTCAGTGCAGCAGTCTACAGGGCCCTCCCTTTGCAGAGCTGGGGCGGGGAGAGGTGAAAAACACAGGGCCGTGACTACAGAATGATTGCCGCCCTGGACAGCTTTGATTATTTGGTGGGTGGGTGTTTTTTTCTGATTAGAATTTTCAGTCGTGTTCACAGGGCTTTGCCTGGAATTGCAGCACCATGGACAGAGGCACAGGTCGTTATTCCTTGAATGGCCACAGGAGGGCACCAGAGGATTATTTTTGCGCAGGAATTGGCTGGCAGCGTCCTTTAAGGGCTAGCTGCTAGCATAATAAATATCTAGATCCCATAGACGTGCACAGTATAATCAGTAACTTACTTGAAGGAAAAATATAAGCGTTTATACTATAAAACCAGAGTATAAGTCTGCTCTATGAATACATTCTGATAAATCACAAAATCAGAGATGCTTGGTCTTAGCACATTTCTACGGGATTATTTTATCTTTCATTCTGAAAGAGACAGGCATAGATATTGAGCAGAACCCCTTGAGTTACAAGAACACGGTTCAAAACCACTTTGTTTCAAAACCAAAGTATTAACTAGGATCTTTTATTCAGGAATAAATGTGTTTACAACTAATTTACTAGAAGAAAAAAGCGCTCAGTCTTAATAACCTAATGTCACTGCAGTAACTTGAAAAAATGTGAACCAATATTGGAATTGACTAGGATCCTGGAAAAGGCGACTCATTTTAATGCTGCTGAAATATATTCAGGCAAATTCTCTATTTCCAAAGAAAGTTCACCTTTTCCACCTCTGACCCTGGCTATCCCTACCCCCTAAAACTCATCGTCACCCGAAAACCCTAACCACAACCCCAGCCTTAGCCTCAGCCCCAGCCTTGATCTCTGACCCTTGACCCACACTCCGATTTAGATTTTTAACAGTGAATAGAATACGTAGCTGGTGTTGCTCACTGGTTAGACCATCGGCTTGCCAAACATACACTCACTACTCTCTAGTTAAAAGAGGAATCAAGGAACATATTAGGCAGGGTGGTGGGTCACCTTAAAGGGAACCTCAGTGCAGCAGTCTCCAGGGCCTCCCTTTGAAAAGCTGGGGTGGGAAGAGGTGCAGACCCAGGAGCCGTGACTTCTGTCCAAACAGGGAAGGAATGATTGCCGCCAGGGACAGCCTCGATGATTTTGTGGGTTTTTCTTTTCATTTTTTTCTGGGTAGAATTTTTGGTTGTGTACACAGGGCCTCAGCGAGAATTTCAGCACCATGGTCAGAGGCACAATGTGCTATTCTTAAAATGGCCACAGGAGGGCAGCAGGGGATGATTTTTGCGCAGGAATTGACTGACAGCAGGATGCTTGGTCTTAGCACATTTCTACAGTTTATTTTATTTTTCATTCTGAAAGAGACCGACACAGGGATCAAGCAGAGCCCTTTGAGTTACAAGAACACTTTTTGAAACCACTGTGTTTCAACACTAAACTGTTAACTAGAATCTTATGTTCAGAAAAAAAATGTTTACAACTAATTTACTAGGAGAAAAAGTACTTAGTAATAATAACCTAATGTCACACAAGTAACTTGAAAAAAATATGACGCACTATTGAAATTTACTAACATTTTCATGCTGCTGAAATTCAGACAAAATTCACCATTTGCAAAGCAAAATAATCTTTAAAAGTATTTTTTAAAATATTTTTTTTTATTGATTTCGGAGTGGGAGAGAGAGATAGAAACATCCATGACGAGTGATAATCATGGATTGGCTGCCTCCTGCAAGCCCACAACTGAGGATCAAGCCTGCAACCCAGGCATGTGCCCTTGCCCAGAATCAAACTGGGGACACTTCAGTATACAGTCCAACGCTCTATTCACTGAGCCAAATCAGCTAGGGGAAAATTCATCTTTTGAAAAGCAAATTCACCTGTTCCGCTTTAAATTCATCTTTTGCCAGGGTTTGATTCCAGTCAAGGGCACATGCCTGGGTTGTGGGCTCAATCCCCAGTAGGGGGCATGCAGGAGGGAGCCGATACATGATTCTCTCTCATCATGGATGTTTCTATCTCTCTCTCCCTCTCCCTTCCTCTCTCAAATCAATAAAAATATATTTTTTTTAAAAAAGGGCTGTGAATTTCTCAAATGGTTTTTATTTATATTACTAGTAGCCCGGTGCACAAAATTCATGCACATTAAAAGGGAATTAATTGCCTTAACAGGTTTGGCTCAGTGGATAGAGCATCGGCCTGCAGACTCAAGGGTCCCAGGTTCGATTCCGGTCAAGAGCATGTACCTTGGTTGTGGGCACATCCCCAGTGGGGAGTGTGCAGGAGGCAGCTGATCGATGTTTCTCTCTCATCGATGTTTCTAACTCTCTATCCCTCTCCCTTCCTCTCTGCAAAAAATCAATGAAAATATGCTTAGAAAGAAAAACAAAGAAAGGCCACCATCAGGCTAACGTGGACACCAAAACTCCCAGCTCTTACAACGTACACCCCGTAAATGGGGACCGTAGTGGATTCGGCACTAAACACCCCTGTGGAGCACCAGGAAACCCTTAGCTAGCGCCACAAGTGGAGGAGTGGAGGAGGCAAGCCTCAGAAAAAAGTAAGTAAGTACCTGAAGTAAGTAAGAAGCCCGAAATGCTGCCCCAACTGCTCCCTGTGTGTGCTGCCAGAAATGACTGCAGCTGATTCTCGCCGCACCCACCCATTTCTGTACAGGCTGTGCACCTGCTGCCAGAACACTCCCGGGCGATGCGATGGTGAACAGGGTTAACAGTCCTGACACATATTTCTCCGGGATACTAACAGCTGCATTGGTGAAAGAGCCACGACGAGGTACAGGGACCCAGCAATGGAACACATACTGGAACCAGCAGCAGACAGGAATACACAAGGCAAGTGCAGCCCTACCAGAAGCTCCTGGTGAAACCTGTTGTGCTTGCAGAAATCTGCAAACACAACAGGCGAAAACCATGCTGACTACATTAGAGCCCTCTGAGAATGCACACACCGGATGGCCAGTGAGGCCAGAAAATAGGCCGCAGCCAACGGAAACTTTGCCATCCTCCAGGATCACCTTCCTGGCAAAGAAAACTGTGCACAGGCAGTCTTCAGGGATGGTGCGGACCGACTTTATTGCACAGGTAGGTGGGCCAACTCCTGAGGATGACCGCAGATCTGGCAGAGAGGGACGATGCAATGGCTTCCTTGGCAATCCAATCTGACAATGGAGATGAGGGGCAATTGCTGACTGCACATCCATGCGCTGCTAAGCAAGGAGGTGAGTGCCCATGCATGAGCACAGAGGGAACCACTGCCTAGCCCTCGAGGCCGAGTGGGTAGAGGTGGTGCTGCAAGAGAGAGCAGGAGTCACCATGGAGGGCAGGACGCAGATGAACATGTTATGGCATTGAGGGTGGAGGGAGGCTGCAACTTTCCATGGCAGGATAGGGGGTGACGGCACAAGGAGGAGGCAGGCAGAGAAAGGTGTCTTGATGAAGGAAATCACCCAGCATCCCTGGGGTCACAGCAGAGGAATGCATGCCCCCAAAACCGGCCATGGGCTTTCCAAGAGATGGGAGAGAACCTGAGAAGCAGTGCTATAGAGGCAGAGTTGCAATGCTCATTGCAACAGGATTCTGGAGGATCGCCAGAAAGGAAAAGCATTTCCTGGGAAGAAAGGAACAGAAAAGAGAAACAGAGGTGAGTGGTGGGGTTTGGCTCCAAAGAGATGGAGGGCTGAGCTGCAAGTCTCCAGGGAGGCGGGGAGGCTCATAGGTGGCTTTTGTGCAGGCAGTTGCTGAGGATGGAAAATGGGACATGGAGAGAACCGTTTCAGAAACTGCTGGGGGAGGGGAGCCAGGAGTTGCTGCCGATGAAAGGGGTGCAGAACACACAAGTTACATATAGCCCTAAAGGCAGACATAGTAACCAAGGCCCATCCATCCCTTTCCACCGCACAGGGGACACGGCTCAAGGAAGCTGGACAAGGCACCTTCAGAAAAGCGACCGCGAAACACGCTGGTGAGTGGCACCTTCCTTGGATAGAATGCTCTGAGGCACCACTGTGCACCATCGCCCACAGCCATGGACGCAAAGGGGCACAGGGACGCACACAGCACCATCAGAAAGCAAGCCCAGGAAGCAATTAGCTGAGCTGCAGCCTCCGTTGCCAAGACACTGCACTGGGCACCCTGGAGTGGAAGCACACAAAGACTGTGCACTAGCACTCCCAGCCTGGCCTCACACCAATCCCTTGCTATCCATGCACCTCCCATGAACCCCTCGGCCCAGCTTGCGCAACGCCACACACACTTGCTGGCCTGCCCCTGTCCTTGTCGCTCTGCCCACGACCCCGTTGAATGTGGCTCAGTGACTCCATTGAACGTTGGGGACAAGACACTGTGACGGTGGGAACTGGGAAAAAGATACAAGAGCAGCACAAGCTCTGGGGTAGGGCGTACACCGGGACATGACTCCCTCGGAAGTACTGCTGCCGTGCCAGTTGTGAAGGTGAAGGTGGAGGTGCAGGTCACAGGGCAAGAGTGAGCTGAGCAAAAACATGGAAGGAACACCGTTGGGGGGGGGGGGGGACACCAACACAGCCATTCTGTCACAAAGCAAAGCACGCTGACGTGGTGGAATAAACCAAGGGGCGAGGGGGGGGAGGCATGCTCGTTCACAAACAGGGTAACACACCAAGATCCAACAACACAGAAACCCTACTAAGACACGCACAAGGTGGGGGGCAACTATGAGACACAACACTGGTGCATAGGGCTCACAAATCCATAACCCTCACGCTTTTGGCAGGGGGGGCTGATGTACCACGTGGGGCACACTCTGCATGCCCTGGACGTTGGGCTCAACTTGACAGATTAAAGGGACATGAGGGAGACAAGGGGTGTGGCCACAAAGAAGCACACTCAGTGGGCCTCAACACGTTGACTTGATTTCTTTCAGGAGTGTACAGGGTCAAAGTGAACCCAAGATGGCACAAATGGGAAACAGGCATTTCTGAGAGGGAGGGCACTACATCAGGGGGTGAACTGAGTGGGCATAGGCGCATTATAGAGACATAGGGGGTGGGGACCGGGGTGATTTCTGCGGGCTTGAAGAACAACAGGTAGTCCCTGTGCTGGCCAACAGCATCCAAAACGGCCAGGGTCAGTGTTTCTCACAATGTGATCGCGATTGCACTCACGTGCACACTCTGGAAGCCTTTAGTCACAAGCATCGAATTCGCGGTGGCACGGGGAGGGGAGCTGGTGGCGGGGAGAATAAACACAAGGGGGCGCATGCTTGCCAAAACATATGGACAGACAGGATCCTCCAACTTACAGAGGAACACACATATGACACCACCGGGCAGAACGGGCGGTTTCACTTTGCTCACTGGGCTCCACCACATTATCCATGCAGACACTGCCACGTTGGGGCCGCAGCCGGGGAAGATATTGAGGACCGTCAACGACGCTCACTTGGGTCCATGAAAGCTTATTTCGGCTCCAAGAAAATCCCCGAGAGCCCCACGGACATTCCAGCACCGCGAGACGGATCGGTAGTCGCAAATGGCATTGGGGGTGAGCACCAGGCTTCTTCAGCGGGGACCAGTAACGTTACTTTGTGTGATGGCTGGCATGAAGCCAGGCGGCAGGACTTCGCTAGCCATAACCATAAAATGACGTTAACTTCATGTGTGGTTTTTTTTTCTTCCTCCCCAGACCCACAAATATACACCAAAACTCGCGGTGTTCGGCCACACGTTTGGCATGCACACGGGGACCGGGAGTTGTGGGAGGTGGGGGAAGCTAGGGTTGCATAGCGCTCCTGAACGACGGCTGATGGGACTCTGGCAGCGGGACACCGACAACCGCGGGGGACGGGGAAAAGCACTGCTAAAATCAAGGGGAGCCCGCTGATGAATCTAGCGATTGTGGGAGGGGGTTGGTGGGGGCAAAGCAAACATGTTCTGAAGGGGGAGATTTTTGAGATGGGTGCCGCTACTGGAAAGGCCTGGACAGCAAGCCAGAGTCAAACCTCCTTTTCCACCTAAACCACATGATGGTTTTCACCCAGAATACTCATCCGATACCCACGTCAAACCGCCCGCCCACAGGAACTCCACGTACTTCGGGGAGGGGGGGGCGGCAGGACTCTGGATGGGAGCTCCAGAGAACAAAACAAACCCATCTTTCCCAGAAGCCACACGATGACCAGCGGCTATCTGACATCGAAGCTTCGCAAGGGTGCGGGGGTGGGGGGGGGGTGTGGAAGCTGGCACCTGGCACCGCGGTTCTGACCCCTCCTCCGATGACCGGGGCATAGGAGGGCGGTGGGTCTTCACTTACAGACCTTCAGCGCAACTGCATGGTTAGCAACAGCCCATCCACCCCTTAAACCGATATCCGAAAAAGGACTGGCACTTCTGTGGCAGCACGGAAAGTCGATGGACAGGCAAAAAGGAGTAACTACGTTTTCAGACGGGGGGGGGGGGGGGGGGGGCGGGGGCGGGGGGAAGGAGGCGGTATGCAAGAAATGAGGAAAGTGGCCTACAATGGGACTCACACCTAGACATTACCATGACAGGCATTGCCTTTACACAGGAGATGGAGCAAGCATATGCTGACACCAAACGGGCTACAGTGGGAGTGGGCCACAGGGGGACGGCGTAGACAAGTGTTGGACACGTAAAGAAATTATCATGTGAGGCCCAGGTGAGTCACAAATTTCAGTGAAGAACTGGGCCAAGTGGGATTTGGACACCACAATGTACAAGGCATTCATGGATGCACAATAAAAAGCATGAGCAGGTGTGTGCTCACCTACTTTTACAAACCAATTCACTTAAGTTGACGCAGTGAGGGGGGTGCCACTTTCACAGAAATTCATGCCACCATTAAGCACAGGTGAACATTCTGCTCCCCCTGTAAATACTGGCCCACCCTTGACACAATAGGGCAGTGCACGAATGCCTCCTTGCAACTTCTATGGAAACAGGGGCAGGGGAAAACACCCTGTGGAACAAACTAGGTGCAGGAGCGGGGCAGCTGATGGGACACAGGGAAGGAGGCTGGGCATGCCATACGTATCCACTGCTTCCAACAAACCATGCCTACCACCTTAAGATCATCCATGGGTGACTCCACAGAGCCTTCCCCTCCGTTCTTGATTTCCAAGAAACATGCAGAGGGGGGCAAAGAAACAGGCAAGGACTTGAAAGGACGTGGCCCACCTTCACACAGGGTGATGGGTGTATGATGGATGCTTCCTAATGCAAACACACATTCAACCTGATCCAGCTCAGGCAAAACAGGGAATGAGGTGCATGAAGTACAACTAAAAAATGGCTGATGGGGACAGACCATGGAGCACCTCATGGGAGATGCAGTGCAGGGGAAAGTGTACTGCTTACAATTCAAGGCCTCATAAACAGCAACACCCATATAGGAGCCAACCAACCCCTCCATTCGGACTCAAGACCCACCCTTGCAAAGAAATGCTATGAACACACAACTCCATGAGCACCACACAACAGTCTCCCGGTCTCGGTCTTCAATGTCACTCTCTCCCATCCTGGAAGTAAAACAATGACCTTGACAACCCACCCAACCAATGCACTGTATATGTGCGTGTGTGCGTGTGTGCGTGTGTGTGTGTGTGTGTGTGTGTGTGTGTCTGTGTCTCTGTGTATGTGTGTCTATACGCTCATGTGGTCACTGAAAACATAAGAAAGGACACAATTCACTCACAAAGGACACTGTGCTGACAGGTCCTCTGGGACACATGTCAGCTCCCCACAAGCACAAGCTACACAGATAGAAGGTAGTGAGCACACCCAGTCACAGCTTCGTTCTCAAGGAAGCCGCACCATGAGGGGACACTGGGGCATCACAAGCACAGAACATCACTCCACGCTAGCCAGGTGACGGCAACAGCACAGGCCCCTCAAAAACAAGGCACAGGTCCCTCCATCACAACAGCAACCTCGATCATCCAGACATGGCCACCAGGAAAGGCACACGCACCTAGAAAACAAAAACGTCTATTAGTGAAATCCACGCACAGCATGTTAACAACACTTCCTCCACAGAAAACCCATTCCTTACCCCTACCCAAGCCAGCAACCCAACCACACTCCCTCCCACCCACCTACTCACTCACTCAACCACCCACCCACCCACCCACCCAACCACCCACGCACCCAACATGGATTTCAGGAGTCTCCAAAGACATAAAGACCTCAAGGATACCACCAACACAATAGCCTACTCTATACCCCTACGAGTTGTCAAATATCACTACCATCGACTTCAACATGGACTACAACACTTAACCCTGCTTTCACATCCTCGGTGCAACAAGGACCTCTTCTGCAAAAGGAAGATCCCTGTGAAACGGACTTCACCTAAGACGATGACATGGCACACGACACGGCTGCCTACCCTGGACTCGTTGCAAGAACGATGACTTTTCAGAACTAGGCAACAATTTCTGGGAAAACACAAACTTACATACCCACATGTCAGTCTCAGCACGGTTTCCCTGACAGTGGCAACGGCCACCATCCCTGCCACCCATCTGCCAATGATGGTTTCCTACTCAGGTACCATCGCATTACACATCTTCCTTCCTACATCTTCTGGGAGATTCTACGCCCCGCCAAGGCATGTCCCTCTCAAGTCACAAAGGCAACCATCACACTGGGTCCCAAGACCTTTCCAACAATGGGTATTCTGGGACACTTCCGTGCTATCCATAGCTCCTCTAACTCAACCTCTCACGGTGGCTACACGTCCAAAACCTTCAAGGAGCAACCACAGAAAAGGAACCCAGGCAACACAGACATGCTCTCTTCTACATCCATGTTTTCTGCAAGATGAAAGAAAAAAACACTCTGCCCTTCCCTGGCCATCATCAGCCCTCACTCCACAAGCTTCCCTGCAGGCGGCTGTCACCAGGCACAGGTGCACAGACAGACCCTCTCTGCAGTGCAATGCGTGACTCCGACAACACACTCTCCAATGCTCACATGCACACCCAACAACAGGACCAAATTACTCCACTCCTATGAGATGCCAGGGAACATGCAACCAACAGATGCTGGAGCACGCGCATGCACACACACACACACACACACAAAAAAAAAAAAAAAAAAAAAACCTCCCATGGCTAGCCATGACATAAATTAGAACAGTGGAACACAGACATGGGAACAGCAGGCAGGCACCCCTAAAAAGAAGACACATAGCAGGCTCAAAATAACATAAATCAAACACAAACAATATATAGAAGCCACTGCTCACATACGTTGCTAGACAATACGACCTCCTCACACTCCGAAACCACACATTCAGGGCAATCACCTGCTTAATCCTCCTCCTCCTCCTCCTCCTCCTCCTCCTCCACAAGATTTCCATCTAATACACATGTCATACCACCAGAACACTTTCAATAGACAAATAGATAAATGTTATTTATCCTTTAAATAACATTGTTTTCACATGAAAACATAACCATTCTTTAAAATAGACGCACCTGCACCTATTGTATGAACATCTATCTTTTCTTCCAAAGCTCAAGACGATGGATTCCCATGCACGTTGATGGCACAACACAAGAACAGAGAAAGAAAAACACACCTAGGGAGGATCTTGCCTCCTCTCCTACATGACACACAAATAGGCACAAAGATCATGCCTACAGCATGGGGGCGTGCAACACACCCGTTTAAAACACAACACTCTTCAGTCCACACACCACTCATGTCAACAAGGACAAAGACTGGACACAGGAAGACATCTTCGGACGATCACACACATCCATGATACCCCTATTCGTTCTCTCCATGTCTCTCAGCTGCACAATTCTACAACTGCAATGCTCATCTATCCTTTGCAGATTCACACGCATCCTTGGCTAATGGACAATTCCCAAAACCGACACACATGGACCTCCTCTCTAAATCACTCAGGTTCAGGAACATCCCCATGCCACTGCAAACACTGCCATGGCCACAAACCACTTTGGATCACTGGACAGAGCATCCGCCTGCACCATCCAATACCCCAGGTTCCGTGACAGCCAAAGATGGATGGGTACCTTTCAGGTAGTCACAGCCGTCAACAGTTGGAGCTATAAAGAAGGTAGATCATCCATGGTTCCACCTCTACATCCCATGCCTCTCCCTCTCCATGCCTCCCTGTAAAACAATCCAGAAAACAGTTACATTGAAAAACCTGCAACAATACAGATCACCAAAAGCATACGATTCCATTCAGCCTCTCACCCTCCCTGCTTTTCCATGGACATTCCCCTCTTTCAAAGTCATTCGGCACAAGGTCCATAGAGTTCCCGTGGATACCACTGGCTGAGGACACACACTGTGCATTTTCAGAAAGGATGGTCACGGAACAATGGCAAAAAAAACCATGGCAAAATAAAGCCGTCTAAACGAGGACATCGGGATCGTTCCACATTCTTTCATTCAGAGACATCCAGACAACACACATCCCCAGACACTTGAAAACGGCAGTCATCGTTATCCACCACACTCCCCCAAAAACCTGGGAGCTCCACACCACTGCAGCTTTCACGAGGGACCGCTCACAGACATCAGACCGTTCACACACCACAGAAGGAGGACAGACAGGCACCCCTCAAAAGAAACAGCACAGCCGAAACCGGTTTGGCTCAGTGGACAGAGCATCAGCCTGCGGACTGAAGGGTCCCGGGTTCAATTCCGGTCGGGGGCATATACCTGGGTTGGGGGCATATCCGCAATAGGAGATGTGCAGGAGGCAGCTGATTGATGTTTCTCTCTCATCGATGTTTCTAACTCTCTATCTCTCTTCCTTCCTCTCTGTGAAAAATCAATAAAATATATTTTTAAAAAAAAACACAAAAAAGGCATGCTCTGCAAAATACCTACATGGACAGCTTTTAGGTTAGGACACTCAAAAAGACACTCTTTTCTCAAATAGAAAAGAGTCATGCTAAAGAAAACTTAACAGACAAGAATTCCATGTGGATGGCCCACTCCGCCAGAAAACTTGACAAATACATTGCATGACCACGAGGAGAAAATTCACATTTCTAACACAAGCAAGAAAAATGGTCTGACGTGGCCCCCCTAGCTGCAAGCACAAAAACCACTCTTCACATGGCCTGACCCTCCCTTAGTCACACACTTGCTCTCAATTCAACATGGGACTTCTTCCCTCAAACAAGCATCACTCCACAACAAACAAGGACGCCCTGATTTGCAAGAACCCTACCCAAGACTGCTTCACCCAAAGGCCTCCCATCCCGCACTGGCCTGGAACCTTCATTTACATCCAAAACTCCCTGGCCCTCCTGCCCCACGTGACTGGAACCCTTGCAAAACGGCCTTTCACAACCCCTAGTATGACACCAAATTCACAACATACCGTGTGGATACTTTACCAACTGCTTACGTGAAAGACTAGCTTGGGATGACCCACATAGACACCACCTGTCAGACCCTGGCCTGCGGTTCCAAAATACTGCCAAAGGGAACGGCGGAACGCTCCTCTTCCGCTCCTGTTCCGTGCCACCCTACATCCGCTGCAGGGGACCAAGGACTCACTGGCAACACAGGCACACGGAGGCTCCACTGAAAATACAGCCCATCCAGGCAGCGCTTTCTTGCACATTGCCACACCACACAACATTTATGTGTCCTTTCACTTCCAAACAACATCCACTGCCTACACTTCTCATAACCCAGTAAACAAACAACAGAAAACACCACCTACACCTAACACACGTGAACAAATGACCTGCCAGCAATAACAGAGCCCAAACTCACCCAGGAGGTGGACGACACACTCTTAGGCTGGACCACCACAATCATCAAAGATCAAAACACACACCAGCTTCCCCATGAACCAGCTCATCAGAGAGGAACCAGAAGGATCCAAGCACAACATTCCAATCTTCTTCACAAACTAACACACACACACACACACACACACACACAAACACACACACACACACACACAGGAATCCTCTCTATCTGTCCCAACTCAACAAACAAAAAATCAACTTCCAGGATGCCCGACTTTCACTGCATACTGGAAAACTTGGGGGACAACAGGGTCCTCCGTGCCCCAGCCTCTCGATACCCTACAACACTCCACACATGGGATCCAATTCGTTACCACACGCAAGGCACGAGCGGCACACACTCCAAACAAACCACCATCGAAACCTCCTGCTCTGAGCCATCCAATACAAACACGTACCGGCTTCCTTTTGACCTACAAAAAGGAACGGCAATGCTTTACAGGGTCGACATGGGACACCTGCACATCCACAAACACGTACACAGAATGGGAATCACTCAACAACACTACAGGACGCAACCTATCTGAGAAAAACACAAAACACATCCTCATGGGCTCACCTGGGACTCTTTCAGATGCTCACTCGGAAAAAATCCTTCCAAACATACTGTGCTGGGGGGGCTGCGTATCTGGCGCTTTGGCAGACGGTTCATGCTGTGCTGTAGGTTCCTAAAACACACACATAGGAAGGGTCTCACATCAGGCCAGCCCTTCAGATAGGCTCTGCTGGCCCCTTCCCAGCACACAGGCCTTCTTTCTCTGAAGCCCCAAAAATATCATGCAAAATTTCAGAGACAAAGGACTACAAAAAGTAGAAACAAAGAAAGTTGTCTCGATATTGGAAGCCCAGAACTAGAAAGACACATTTTCCTCTGGGCCTCCACAGAATTGGCTACTGAAATGGAACTCCTGGGATCGGCACTGCACTTAAGCCTCTGCTTCGGCAGGGTGCTGTCACTATAGTCGCTGGCCAGCTCGATAAATCCTCGCTTGCTCTTGAAGACCTCATGGGAGTCGGTGGTCTTATTCTCGCAAATGTGGTTCCCCAACAATACCATGACGCTCACCTTCTCTACAACAACACATGGCCATCCCAGCAAACGCTCCTGCTCTCGGAACCTCATGTCCCTTACACCGACGCTCACCCTTCTGAAGCACAACACCTTCTTACCTACTCATGGCACAAAGACCTCCACCCACAGACGCGCTGGAAAACTGCACAGGGAAGCTCCAAACAACAACGACGTCACATGGACGGCCAAACCGGAAATTCCACCTTCAATACATGACTTGCCAGAAAAAAAGAAGCAACAAACATTTCTACGGCAGCCTTCAGCACACACAGTGGGAAGGAACCCAAATCGCACCACACACACTGTTGGTGGGGGGGGGGGGGCGGCCACGGGCGGGAGAGGACCCGGCACAGGGCTGTCACAACTCACCAACACCTCCACCGGTTCACCACGGCTCCCTCCAACAGCTGCCCACACGAGTCCTGTGCAAACAATGGGACCAGACGACAACCATCAAAATGCCACATCACCAAGGATCACGGCACACAAGCACCAAAACCCATCTTCCCCACACCCACCATGCCAGGAGGACCCCGCACCGACTCACACAAACACACACACGACCTGCATCGGACGAACGGCTCCCACCTACAACCAGTAAAAACAAACACATGCAAGACTCAACACAACTCTAGAAAATTCACAATAACAATTCAACAATCTCTCACATCCTTCTTTCTTTCTCTGCTCCCCTCCCTCCCTCCCTCCCTCCCTCCCTCCCTCCCTCCCTCCCTCCCTCCCTCCTTCCCTCCCACATCAAAACCCACTGCACCAAGGAGACTGCCAGGGCACCCACCTGGCCTCTTCCATCACACCCAACAGCCAGCGGGGACATCGGCCTTCCCTCAACCTTCTCACACGGGACATCTTGGAAGCACAGGCAGAGATGAAGGGAAAGATGGACGGAAAACGGGGGGGGGGGGGCGAACTCTGAAGGACCTTTTAGAAAACGATCACACGCTCTTACAATTCTACTATGTTAAGAACACTTGCACACGCACAAGGGAGGACCCATGGCAACAGGCTCGCATACCAGACAACATCCTGGTCAGCTCAGAAACACACTTGGACGCCAACACTGCACGCATCGCCCACCTACATACTCCACCACACACCCACAACAGACACACATCCAAACACACCTCTCCCTCACCACCCACTCAAACCACACTCCAAAAACAACACAGTGTGCACAAGGAAGCACCAAAGAAAAACAAGACATGCACCCACTCCCACAGCAACGGAACAACAAAATCACCACACAACTCAACCACTTACCTCAGTGGACAACGGGTGGGTAGCCTGCCCCACGAAGAACGCACGATGACACACGCTCAGGCATTCAACATCCATTCCATCAGCCGCACAACTCCTGGCTCAGCCGCAATGCCTACAAAAACCAGTCAGGGGAGTCGCCGGCTCGGGGCGGAGACTTCTGCGCTCATACCCAGAGGGCACACATTCCAATGGGCTCACCCAAACTCAACAGTGCCCTTCAGCAAAACGACTGCCCACATGGAAATCACCTCAAAAGCCACTTCTGAAGGAGCGGGGACCAACGCCATGGCTCCATCCGGCAAAACTGCACCTATCCCTCAACCTTGGGGACAATGTGCGCCTCGCAGGGCCTGCCTTTCCTCATCAGGACACTGACCAGCTGGGTTCCTTACACACAACCTGCACGCTCAGCGGACACGGCCTCTCAACCTCACAAACAACCCAAGGCATCCCCTGCTGCTGCCAAACGGCTTCAGCGGCTGGGACACACACCTCCTCACTCCTACACAGTCGCATCTCACTTGCCCCAACACACCTGCCCTTCTTCATCTCTGCTCACCCTAAAACGGATGCCGCTGATGACATCCTAGCCCCGAGTGGACCACGGGCTACCGTTCGCCGGCCTTGGGACACACCGACCACCTGTCCTTGCAACACACAACACGACCTTCGGCTTCCTGACATCACTCAACAACCAACAGTCGTACCTGGCTTTGCGCCTCACAAACGTCCCTGTAATCACGCATCACAGGCACGCACCACACTCAGCCGGCTCGACCAGCCCACACGCACCTCGGGCCAGTGGACAGTCTTGGTCCGCCGATAGAACACAGGCGACCTCTGGACCCTCTGCACACACACCTCCACGGAAACGAAGCCCGAGACAACAGCCGGCTCCCTCACCAAACACAAAACCTCACCCTTCCTCCCCATTGCAAACCTAATATCATCCAAACATAGACAAATCCCAACCACACAGCACCATCACCTGCCCTTTCGACATCCACACCCACACTTCCATACCAGCGAACATTCACAAACCTCCATCCTCATCACCTCCACAATGGCCCATCCACCTACCCATCGAGCTTTGGCCCTAAGAAACCCCCCAGGGCTGGCAGGGAACAGGACCTTGCAAACACATTTCTTGGCCAAATGTCCAAAATGTCCTCTTCTGTTTTGCTTTGGGAAACGGCTGCCTTCTGCTCAACTAGATGCAACAGTGGGTGCACAACAAAACCACACACATGTATGTGACTCACTTCCTTCCCCAAAAATAGAAAACACTTACCATCCAAAATGTGGTCAGAAACATTGCATCTTAACACAACAGCTGTCTGTCTCACAGCATCACCAAACATGGACAGACTTGCCACTGCCTGCCAGACGGACCTTCCCACACAACAATCAACGACTTCCAATGGACAGGACATGGACCACACTGCAAAGGAAATCACTTGGCCAACACCTCTCACTGGCTCATTGCACTCAGCCTGGCTGGACCTGAAAACGGACCGAGCTCCCCTCATAGCCGACTCACTGAGCCCCCGACCACACCTCAGGTCGCACCACCAGGCCCTACCACTTCCATGCTCCCACTTACACTGACATGCGCCTGACTGCTCGCCTCACGGACCTTCTCATCTCACGGACTACCACAGCTTGGCCTCGGGAGCACAAGGGACAACTCCTTCAAACACAGCCCGCCTCTCACCTCCACCACCACAGCGCCTCTACCCTCACAACAAAGAGGAACGCCTTAGGGTTCACAGATGCATGACCATGAAAACTGGATCAACCCACAAACACAAACCACACACTCCACGAAACAATCTTACAACAAAACCTATCTCATAGGACCGTTCTGCTATAAATACATACAAGGAAGATGCAAAACACACAACCACAACAAAACCAGGGACACATCTCAAGCACATGCACAGGAACACTCAGGGACAAGGGTGTTGGAAGCAAACTGACCCTCTGTCTGCGGATCCAACGAGAGGACTCAGCGGGTCCAAATACACAATCACGCCACAGACACATGCCTTCTGCACCACAAACCTTACCTTGGTCCTAAATAAACCTCCTCCGCCCCTTCCTTCCTTCCTTCCTTCCTCCCTCCCTCCCGCCCTCCCTCCCAGCAACATTAGGACCCTTTCAAATATCCACAGGCACTTCCTCCTTCCAAATCCTGACAACTCGTCTCAACTACTTTGCACCCCGATGCTGCCCTTGCTCTCTCCTTTCTAAGGACCTTGTTTTAGACATTGAACATCACACGACACCTCAATGCATGACTTCAAATCCAGGCATGCCTGAGAGGTGGGGTAGGAGGGACAAAGCAAAGTGGACAAAACCTCTGGGCTTCAGAAAAGAAATGAAAAAATACAGTGAGGTGGCTGCAGGACACTTCAGGCTTAACCATTCACACAATCACAATACAGGGAGTTCTGCTCCGAGCCATGGGTCCACGGCTAAGTCCTCAGGGGGACGGACAAACATTTCACAGCTACCTCAGCTCAGACACTAAAGAACAGGAGCCTGCATCCACATGCAAATGCATCTTTCTCAGGGAGCACATTGCCCGAGGACATGCCAAACCACTAGAAACTCCTTTGCAATTCAAGGGTTGGCCTCTCAGGCCATCCTTATGGGGGGTTTTGGGCCTGGTCCGTTGCTGAAGACACCGCACAACACTTCCCTCGGTGACTCATGCGAACTTGGAAACGGCACATTCAACACATCCAGGAATCAACAGACCACAAACATCCCATCTGCTTTCTCCTACTACAAAGTCTAAAATGCACTTCCATGCCATCACGGACTCCAGCTCAAGACTCAATACTGGGATTCTAACCACATCCTGAGGGGGGTGGGGGTGGGCGGGGACCATGGGAGATGCCAGCTTTTCCAATGGCAGCGACCAATTCATTACACAAAGCTTACATCCACCACCCACCCCATGAGAGGTACTCACCCAAGATGCTCAAACACCTAGGGAGGCATGGGCTCACAAAATCAAGCATGCACGGGCACAGGGGCACAGCGGAAGGGAGGGGGGAGGGAGGGAGCGAGGGAGGGAGACCACCCACCCTCCCTCCTCACATGGCTGAGGGACCTCACCTCCCAAAGCCATCCATCCTTCCAGGAAAAGAGCTTCACATTCTTCACATGGGAATTGTTATGCCCAGAATTCAAGATCCCCAAGAAACCACGCCAGGGAGCCAGTCCGATGCAAAAGCAGAGGGTCTCTTATACAAGCTCGCTTGGTCCCCCCCTTGCCTCCATTACTGGATGCAAGAGAGAGCCCCGAATCCCCAGAGAACAAAGAATTTATAGGGCTTGGGGTCGGGGGTTCAGGCAGGGTGCAGCTAGGGTCTGCTTACACAAAGACAGGGGGGTGGCCAGCATACTTTTGGCCTTGGGCTAGTTTCCCCCGCTTTCCCATTGGCCGAGATAAGGGCAGGCTGAGTAACTGATACACCCTGCGGCTTTTTCTTGAAAGAGGGGTTAAGGACACAGCTATCAGTCCTGCTCTGTCCTTTCAGGAATACCATCATTTTCTCGGGGACTCACACACCAAGCCTCTGCCATCTCACACATCACACAATTGCATTGCCAGCTACAAGCAAACTCTCCACAAAACCGGCTCCTCACAACATTGGGGACTGCTGGCCTCTGTTCCAACACACTTGCCTGGGGAGAGCAAAAAAATACACAACACAATGGACAGGGGGACCGCGTGCCTCAGGGAACATGACAAATGGCAACACACCTTTTTCCTTAGCACCATCTGGGCTGGGACTCGGTCACAGTCAAGCAGCAATTTCAGGGGGAGATAGAGCCAGCCTTAGGCATTTGGGAGAATTGGGGTCCATGGAAAAAAGACAGGCACACACACTAGGAGAAGGGACATGGCCACAACACAACCAAGCCAGGGCTGCTCACATCTCCATCACACAAGGGAGCACCAACACTTGCATTTGCATAACACAAACAAAATGCAAATAGCCCACAAAGGTCAAGATTTACAAAAGAAAGACAAGGAAGCCCTTGATTCAGGTGCAAAAGAAGAAAGCCCAGAGGGAAAAAGGGGAGGGACAACCTCACGAGGCCCATGGGACAGTCAACCTTGGAGCCCAGGACTTACTGGATGAACCAACTCCAAGGGGAATATGGACCCGCAGAAGAAATAGCAGGCACCACCATCTGCACCCTCGACAGGACAGACAGAAAGGAACCCACTGGGACCCTTTTCACCCTCCCTACGGGGACGTCTGCACTTCGTCTTCAACACAGCTCCACACTTACTACAACACTTTCCGTCCGGGAATTCATTCTGCCGTTCCGGCGGGGGAAGAAATACGGGTTCCAGTACAAAAACGACGTAGCCACGGGATCCCCTCCCCCGCTTTCATACACCCGCTACCAAGGGGCACCTCTGCCCTCAGTGCCCACTCAGGACCCTCACATGGTGCAGGGACGACAAGCACATCCCTCCATCACAAAGACACACACACACGTTCCTCCTCAGCGAGGTCTGGGCTCCCCCTGCTGGCCACGCTGCGCTCCACATGCTGCTCTTCACCTGCATCACACGCTCCTGACAGGTGGACCCACGGCAAAGGCTCAGGGACGTCCGCCCGCCTCTCCAATTGGGAAAAATCCAGACTGGTTCCCATAGATCTGTCACCTCCTGTGTGTCCGGGTCCCAAAACACCTTCTTTTACGAGGCACGTCGACAAAAATGATCTAAGGAGACATCTTCCTCAGCATACACAATGCATGGATTGTGTACCATCAAAATAGAAACATTTTAGAAAATGGGGAGGCGGGAAAACCGTTACAAAAACAGCACACTTGGCAGGTTAGACAATTTTTAAAAGGAGCAAAAAAACAATGCCACCTGGACAGCTGGGGGAGCTCCACAGGCTCCTCTTGACAGCCTTAAGATCACATTCCCCTCCTAAGACCAGGTATCGCCATGGACATATCTTAGGAAAAAATGGGGGGAAACTACAGGTTCATTCTTCACTTCAACAACACTTTCACACCAACATGCAAAGTGCAAAAGCTGTGCTCCTCTTTTTCACACCTTTGGAAAGGTCAAGAAAACTTTGACACCCAGAGGCTCAGTCTGTAGTCTTTGCAAACTTCCAACCTTAAAATAGCAATGAATCCCCCCCCGCCCCCCCCCCCCGTCATCTTCACTAATTTCACAGACCATGGGGAAGACACAGCAAAACCCCACAAACACCCGGACCTGGGATCACGGCCGCAATACCAGTCACAGGGCCGTGTGCTTACACTACAACACATCATTTTTAGGACAACGTTCACTTCACCTGGGGAATGGGACACACAAAAGGGCTCAGCACACAAGACACAGGACAGACGGAGGGGTGGGTGGCTGTGGCTCCTGCCTGAGAAATAACAGTCAAAGCAACAAAGGGGAGCCAAGCCTAAGCAGCCTCACCTGGGCCCCGCCACTCCTCCAAGACACTGTGGTACCTCCTGCATCACACCTGAGGGGGGGGGGGTTCTACTCACATCCTGCACGAGCCACTCACCTCACTCTGAGCCTCACACCCACCAGCACTCTAACTGCTGAGCCCTCAGGGGCATGCACCTTGGTTGAAGGTGCATCCCCAGTAGGGGGTGTGCAGGAGACAGCTGATGGATGTTTCTCTCTCATCCCTGTTTCTGACTCTCTGTCTCTATCCCTCTCCCTTCCTCTAAGTCAGCGGTTCTCAACCTGTGGGTCGCGACCCCTTTAGCGCTCCAACAACCCTTTCACAGGGGTTGCCTAAGACCATCCTGCATATCAGATGTTTACATTACCATTCATAACGGTAGCAACATGACAGTGATGAAGTAGCAACAAAAATATTTTGATGGTTGCGTCACAACATGAGGAACTGTATTTCAAAGGCCAGAGAGTTGAGAACCACTGCTCTAAGTAAAAAATCAATAACATATATATTTTTTAAAAAGATTCTGGAACTTGCAAGCTCTCTCCAACATCTTCTTCAAAGGCTGCAACAGGCAAAAGGAGAAAGATAGATATGTACATCAATATATACATAAGATCTCAGTGTTTTCTAGACTTCCATGGCAAACAATTCACAAAATGAAAATGACATCAAGATCTAAAGAGCAGTAAAAAGGCACACTCTGACGACCACAAGGGAAGCGTGGGGGCCCAACAGGAGGACAAGGGCATGAGTGCCATTCCCGTGAGGCTCCACATGAACACACAGATCCGAGAACATGGAAGAGGGGGAAATGGCAGACTTGGTATTTTAAATGTCAGGCGGCTTCACTCACCATTTCAGGATCATTCCTTCCTTTGGGAATCAAAGCAAAGCTTCACTGGGCCATTCAACCAACAACACCTTGTGCCTCTGGGCCTGGTGCTGACCTTCCAGCTAAAGCCACGTGACTGTGACCAAAAACTAGACCCATCATTTCAGCGACGCTGCCAGGGCAGCCATCATGCCATCCCGGGAGAGAACGAACTCAAGGCTCTGGGTCTGCAACACGTCCCTCCCAGCACTGACAAGGGATTAGCCGCACACCGCTGCACTGAGGCGGCCTTGAAGGTGAGTGAGCACCCTCCCTGCCTAATATGTCCCTTGCTGTCTTCTTTAACTAGACACTACTGAGGAGTTCTTCTGGCAACCTCATGCTCTAGCATTGACAAACACCGGCTATTGCTTCCATTCACTTTTTCAAGTGGCCATTTCAAAACCTTCCCAGCCCCCTGGACTACAAATACACATGTTCTCCTGTGCCTCTCGACACCACTTGGTATAGGCCTTTGCCCGTCCTAAAGGCAACTTTTAGAAGCAGGAACCAGTGCTTGTTCATTCATGAACTTTCTCACTCCAGCACAGTTCCATCCAGAACAACGTCACTAACTGTGTGTGAAATAAACTGATGACACACAACACCTTTCACAATCAGAACATGGGGGCATCCGAGCTCTTCTTCTTTTCACTCCGTTTTGCAAATAGATGATAGAAAAATAGGTACAAGAACAACATTGGGTCTTTCCGTCTCTAAAACAGTCATTCAGAATGGGCATATGGCCCCTTGGAATGGACATAGTGACAAGACCATTAGACGATTAGGAAACTTCCTCATCAGGAACCTCGACGAGAGCCCTTGTGTCTCTGTCTGTCTGTCTGTCTGTCTGTGGTGCTGACATAAATCCAGGTGCAAAGACCTGGGCCTGCTTCCAAACCAGGGGGAGCCAAGTCCAAATGGAGGACCAAGGTTTGTGTATCTCATGGTCTCTGATACACTTCCCTCTCACCCAGGATCTCATGGCACTCACTGGGCACTGAGACAAAAGCACCACCGTTGGAGGGTGTGGAAGAAACGGGAAATCCACTCACCACCTCCCAGCTCACCTACTTTTAAAGAGAAACATCTTTTTACAACGTCCCCTGAGCCACGTGGGCACCCTCTCTACTCTGTTAGGTGCTTCAGCATTCCCCACAGCTGTCTTAGAACTGATCCCAGCGTCGCAATTCTTCAAACCAGCTGCTTCTGTAGGTTTCTCTTTAGATGGGAAAGAAAATTGCATGAATTATGATGTGGAACTCTCATACAAAGGGAGTCATTTAAAAAATGATGGCATTTCCATGTGAAGAATGGGAACCTCATTCCCTACAATGACTGAGGGCTTGGGTGGGTGACCTGAAACTCTCAGAAGCAACCATTTAGCCACACCTTCATACTCGGGTTTTCCCACATCAACCCAATCCTGACACAGCACCTCGGGACCAGGGGAAATCGGCCAGTTGGGATATTGTTTTCTCTGGGTCTCAGCTGACTCGTGAGGAGCCAGCCCACAGTCATGGAGCTGATGACGCCCAAGCAGGGGCCCTGTGCACATTGGAAGGTGGGCTCTCTCGCTCAGGTCAGGAGGGGCAAACCCCCACCCCCAGCCTCGCATTGAAACACCACACATTTCCAAGTGGCTCAGCACCTCTGCTGAGTATCTCTCAGGGGGTGAAGGAAAGCTTTGCACAATCAAGTCCTCATTCACATTAAAAATGTTGGTGTCCCCTGTGCCCAAACCTCCACAAACAGGAAGGATCGGGTTTGAGTAGTCACGCCTTGATTTGTTGAATACATCTTGTCCAGGTTGCAATGATTAACCTCTCTCTTCATGCCCAGCTTTCTCTACCATTTGTTTCCATTTCCAGTGTGGAAGGAAATGGAAAATTCTCCAGGATGCGATGCTCCGCTGTTTGGGTGTAGATGTGCACACACGTTTTAAACAGAGATACTGCGAACATTCATGAATTGGAATTCTCATGATGACTACGGAAGACAAGTGCTGGGCATTTTCAGTAAAATCTGATACCTTTTGGGGGGAGGATAGGAGCAGATTTCACACTTTCCAGTTTTATTTTATTTTATTTTTTTATTATTTATTGTATTTTTCCCCCAGCTTGGTTTATTGAGTGCGTGGGGTCTGTGGAGCCCCAGGAGTTACGGCTGGGCATCAGCCTGGAGGGACAGCAGTCCAGGTCCAGGGGGCAGCCAGAGGTTGGGTTTTCCACAACCTGGGTCTACTTGAAGGTGTGACTCTCAGAGCCACCTCGACCAAAGCCTTTGGGTCCGAACATGGCGGGGAAGCAGGGGTGGTTGCAGTAGGGCTTGCCTTCATGCTCGGCATGGCCCCCCGAGGTCAGGGTCTTCCCGCACTTCTCACACTTGAGGCAGGGCTGGTGCCAGTCCTTCCCCAGGGACGTCACCCGCTCCGCGAGGTACACCTCCTTCTGGCACTTGGGGCACTTGGGCATGGCGGCGGCGGTGGTGGCGGCGGCGGCAGAGCGGGCGGACAGACGGCGGGAACCGGGAGGCGCGCAGACTGTCCAGTTTTATTTTAAATCTGTTCTTCTGGATCTGACACAGAGACGGACAAGGAGACAGAGAAACAATCAGGTGATGGGGGTGCCCTTACCAGGAATCAAGGGAACTTCTTCGTTCATAGGTCAACACTCAATCATTGAGCCTCGCTTGCTGGGCTGTGTGTTGCTATTTGGATGACCCATTTCTACGGAGACAATGCGGCCCTGGCTGGGTGGATTACCATTATCCCCCCCCCCCCCATGCCAGGGGGATGAGAACCTTTACCTTGCTGGTGTTCTCATGCTGCTTGGAGCATCAGGCCTGCTTCCATCATCACAGCAGGTGGGAGCTGTGCCATCAGTACAAGCCTATTTCTATCTTCTGCCTAGTGCTTCATAACATAGAATGAAGGGAAAACCAGGCAGATTGCCTCGACAATGGGGACCAGTCATTTAGCAAACATTCTGCTTTGGTGACAACACATGACCCCCAAAACTTCCTTGGGCAGCAATACACACTCATACTTACCAAGTTGCTAAACATTTGCCAAGTAAAACACTCACCCTTACAAAGTTTTTAACATGCTCACTTAATTACACTTAGGAAGGCAACTTTGTACAACAAATGTCATTTTCTAAAATAAAATCCATGTATAATACAAATGTATAATACATCAAACAGATGACTGCTGGCTCGGATTTATTTTTCATATACATAATAACCACATAGAATAAGTTTGAGATCACTTTGCAAACAACTGCTGTGTGAATGGATGTACAAAGGGCTCTTGGGTCTTGGGCAGAGTCACCATGAAGTAGGGGCTGTGTGTAGAAATGCAATACAGGGTTCTGGAGTCAAAAACCACTGAGAACGTACCTCCAGGAGGATACCAGGAACCAGCATGTGGCCACAGGTTCCCGGATGTCAACCTCTACAGGCCACTGCGGCCTCGATTATCTGTCTGTCCCTTGGTCTGTGTGTCCCTCGGTCACCGACACCAGCTGAGTCTGCTCGCATCTTCTCATTGTGGGTGACTCTGGCAGCAGCGACACAGGCAGGACAGGGGAGCACGTGCAGGACCCTCCTCTGTCCATTCCCCGCCTCCTTCACGCCTCGCTTTCCCCTGCTCCTCCCAGCCTCGCTCACCGAGATCCTCGCCCCTAACGTGGTGGCTTGGGAGACCCTGCAAGGACCGCGCTAGAGTGGCCTCCTCGTGTTCTGTCAGGACCTTGACAGCTGAGGGACACTCGGACATTTTATTTTTATCTTATAGACACATCGCAAGGAAAAACATCAGCGTAGCCGAATGCTCTGCTCATCATGGTGCCTTTCTTTAGGGGTATGCTGCTTTTTCACAGCCTCCAAATCTTTTCCATCTTTGTACTTTTTTCTTGTGTACGTTTTTGTTAATTCTTACCACAGGATATGCTTTTTACAGAGAGAGGGAGGGAGGGAGGGAGGGAGGAAGGGAAGGAGGGGAAAGAGAAGAAACAAAAAGCAAACATGAATATGCAAGAGACACATGGATCTTTGGCTCCCACAGGAGCCCAGACCGGGGCTGGCCATAAAACCTGCGTCCCAGGTATGTGCTCTGGACCAGGAATCCCACCAGAGACCATTCCCTGGGCATCCGAAGGTCTAACCAGCGAACAACACTGGCCAGGGCTATTCCTTACGCTTAGCAGATGAGAACACATGTCACTCTTTCTTCTGGCAGAAGGCAGCCAATCTAGGATGATCACTCATCATTGATCTTTCTCTCTGAAATAGTACAAATGTATCTTTCTAAAAAACCAACTGTGGCCCTGGCCAGTGTGCCTCAGTGGGGAGAATGTCAGCCTGCAAATTGAAGGGTCCCTGGTTCGGTTCCAGGGCAGGGCACATGCCCGGGTTGCGGGCTCAATACCCAGTGGGGATGGGGGGGATACAGGAGGTAGAGGATCCATGATTCTCTCTCATCATTGATGTTTCCATCTCTCTCCCTCTCCCTTCATCTCTGAACTCAATAAAAATATATTTTTAAAAAACACACTGGGTTTCAACACAAAAGTTTAAGTTGAATTTTTTTCTCGTGGTACTACCATGTTCCCATGATAACCTGCATCTGGAGGTGCCATCAACAACAGCCTCCCTGGTACTGACGGCATCAATAATGGCAGCCTGCAGGGGAGGGACTGCCTCAGGAATGCCCTACAGAGGCCGCTGAGTCTAGTGGGAATAACACCTTCTCCCGATACCCCTGCACCTCACTGCACAGACTGGCTGCCTCCATAATGGTGCCATCCAAGGCACTGGCTGCCGCAATCACAATGGCCGCGGCTGACTGGCTGCCTCAGGAAAGGAGACCGGTGCGGTACTGGCTGCCTTGGTACCTTGGTACTGACTGCTCCAATCATGGCAGCCTCTAGGTTACGGACTGAATTAGTGAACGCACAGCTTCCCCATGTCACTGCAGAAGCCGAGGCCTACCTTTGCAAGGCTGGGAAAGGAAGGGGTGCAAAAGCCAGACCCGTGACCTCAGTCCACCCAGGGAAGGAATAATTGCACCCTGGACAGCCTCGGTGATTTTGTAGGGTTTTCTGTGGATTTTTTTGTTTGTTTGTGGTTTTTTGGGTAGATTTTTTCATCGAATTCACAGGACATTAGCTAACATTTCAGCACCACGGACAGAAGCACAAGGTGTTATTCTGTAAATGGCCACATGAGGGACGCAGAGGATCGTTTTCGCAAAGGAATTGGCTGACAGCTTCCTTTAAGGCAGTGGTTCTCAACCTTCCTAAGGCCGCCACCCTTGAATACAGTTCCTCATGTTGTGCTGACCCCCAACCATGAAATTTTTTCGTTGCTACTTCATCACTGTAATGTTGCTACTGTTATGAATCGTCATGTAAATGTCTGATATGCAGGATGTATTTTCATTGTTACACACTGAACATAATTAAAGCGTAGTGATTCGTCACAAAAACAATATATAATTATACATGTGTTTTCCAATGGTCTTAAGCGACCCCTGTGAGAGGGTCGTTCGACCCCCAAAGGGGTCGCGACCCACAGGTTCAGAACCGTTGGTCTAGTGGGAATCCCTGTTTCCCAGAACGCAACTCGCCGCCTACCGCCTGGTCCTCTCGCTAAGGAAGCGAACACATGGGCCTGGAAGACAGTCCGGGACCTAAATACCGTCGGGTGGAACAGAGACTCGGTCAGGCGGCAGGAAGGCCGCGTCAGCCCAACACCTGCCCCGGCTGGGGGCTCCCGGCTCCCGGGGTCCCTCCGATACGCAGCGGGAATCCAAGCCCTGGACACCGCCCAGTGGCTGAAGGCTTCTTGACGGACACTCGCAGGATCCAGGGCAGCCAATCACCACGGGGGGTTGGGAGCGCGGGGCGGGCTCTTTCCACAGGATTCTGCCCTTGACTGGCAGGAAGGCTCCACCCGGCGCCCCGCCCTTTTCGCGTTTCTGACCGCCCATTGGCGGGCAGTGCCCCGTGACCGCAGCACTGATTGGCGGCTGGCGCTGACGCTCTGGAGGCTGGAAGCTCCCCCTCGCCCCGCCTCACACCTCCTGAGGGCGGGAGCGCGCGGCCAGGAGCGCGGGTTTGAGGGGACCTCGGCCAGGTGCGCAGTGCGGCCGGGAGACGGACAGGAAAACGGGGGCCTCGGGTGGGAACCCCTTGGCCGCCGGCCTTCAAACCCCCAGCCGAAGACCCGGGGTGTCCTCCCGAGAGGCTCCCACTCTGTCAGCCTCCAGGGACCCCAAGTCCGCTAACCCGGAGGACGCCCGGTCTCAGCGCCCAGATGAACGCTCAATCCCCAAAGCTCAGACCCAGCACACCCCGAGCCCGGGCTCCCTAACCACGGCACCCCAGGAAGACCAAATCCCCAACTCCGAGACAGAAACCCTGGAGCCTCTCCCTGAGACCCCAAATCTCTTCACAGGAGCCCCAAATCCTCTGACCCTAGCACCCAACTTTCCTGGCCAGAAAGACCCGGATCCTGTCCCGCGGGCCTGTCTCCTCAGCCGGCGACGTCTCTGCCCCTTGAGGCGCCTCCTCCCGCATCCATTGCTCCCGAATCGCGGGTGCCATTCCCGAACCCGGTTCCTCTCGGCACAGCCCCGCCCCCCCATTGTCAGGGCGCCACCACCTCCACCGCCAGGGCCCTCAACGCCCCCACCGCGCCCCTCAGACCCCTCTGACCACGCCGCTCAGACCCCCCAGACCGCGCCCCTCAATCACCCCAGACCGCGCCCCTCAATCACCCCAGACCGCGCCCCTCAGACCCCCCAGACCGCGCCCCTCAGTCCCCTCAGACCGCGCCCCTCAATCACCCCAGACCGCGCCCCTCAGACCCCTCTGACCACGCCCCTCAGACCCCCCAGACCGCGCCCCTCAATCCCCCCCAGACCGCTCCCCTCAGTCCCCTCAGACCGCGCCCCTCAATCACCCCAGACCGCGCCCCTCAGACCCCCCCAGACCACGCCCCTCAGACCCCCCCCTGACCGCGCCCCTCAGACCCCCCAGACCGCTCCCCTCAGTCCCCCCAGACCGCGCCCCTCAATCCCCCCAGACCGCTCCCCTCAGACCCCCCAGACCGCTCCCCTCAGTCCCCCCAGACCGCGCCCCTCAGACCCCCCAGACCGCTCCCCTCAGACCCCCCAGACCGCTCCCCTCAGTCCCCCCAGACCGCGCCCCTCAGACCCCCCTGACCGCGCCCCTCAGTGCCCCCAGACCGCTCCCCTCAGACCCCCCAGACCGCTCCACTCAGACCCCCCCAGACCGCTCCCCTCAGTCCCCCCAGACCGCGCCCCTCAGACCCCCCTGACCGCGCCCCTCAGACCCCCCCTGACCGCGCCCCTCAGACCCCCCAGACCGCTCCACTCAGACCCCCCCAGACCGCTCCCCTCAGTCCCCCCAGACCGCTCCCCTCAGACCCCCCAGACCGCGCCCCTCAGACCCCCCAGACCGCTCCCCTCAGTCCCCCCAGACCACTCCCCTCAGACCCCCCAGACCGCTCCCCTCAGACCCCCCAGACCGCTCCCCTCAGTCCCCCCAGACCGCTCCCCTCAGACCCCCCAGACCACTCCCCTCAGACCCCCCAGACCGCTCCCCTCAGTCCCCCCAGACCGCTCCCCTCAGACCCCCCAGACCACTCCCCTCAGACCCCCCAGACCGCTCCCCTCAGACCCCCCAGACCGCGCCCCTCAGACCCCCCAGACCGCTCCCCTCAGTCCCCCCAGACCGCTCCCCTCAGACCCCCCAGACCGCTCCCCTCAGACCCCCCAGACCGCGCCCCTCAGACCCCCCAGACCACTCCCCTCAGACCCCCCCTGACCGCTCCCCTCAGACCCCCCAGACCGCTCCCCTCAGACCCCCCAGACCGCGCCCCTCAGACCCCCCAGACCGCTCCCCTCAGACCCCCCCAGACCGCTCCCCTCAGACCCCCCAGACCGCTCCCCTCAGACCCCCCAGACCGCGCCCCTCAGACCCCCCAGACCACTCCCCTCAGACCCCCCCTGACCGCGCCCCTCAGACCCCCCAGACCGCTCCCCTCAGCCCCCCCAGACCGCGCCCCTCAGACCCCCCAGACCGCTCCCCTCAGTCCCCCACCGCGCCCCTCAGACCCCCCTGACCGCGCCCCTCAGCGCCCCCAGACCGCTCCCCTCAGACCCCCCCAGACCGCTCCCCTCAGCCCCCCCAGACCGCGCCCCTCAGACCCCCCAGACCGCTCCCCTCAGACCCCCCAGACCGCGCCCCTCAGACCCCCCAGACCGCTCCCCTCAGCCCCCCCAGACCGCTCCCCTCAGACCCCCCCAGACCGCTCCCCTCAGACCCCCCAGACCGCTCCCCTCAGACCCCCCAGACCGCGCCCCTCAGACCCCCCAGACCACTCCCCTCAGACCCCCCCTGACCGCTCCCCTCAGACCCCCCAGACCGCTCCCCTCAGCCCCCCCAGACCGCGCCCCTCAGACCCCCCAGACCGCGCCCCTCAGACCCCCCAGACCGCTCCCCTCAGACCCCCCAGACCGCTCCCCTCAGCCCCCCCAGACCGCGCCCCTCAGACCCCCCAGACCGCTCCCCTCAGACCCCCCAGACCGCGCCCCTCAGACCCCCCAGACCGCTCCCCTCAGACCCCCCAGACCGCGCCCCTCAGACCCCCCCAGACCGCGCCCCTCAGACCCCCCAGACCGCTCCCCTCAGACCCCCCAGACCGCTCCCCTCAGACCCCCCAGACCGCGCCCCTCAGACCCCCCAGACCACTCCCCTCAGACCCCCCCTGACCGCTCCCCTCAGACCCCCCAGACCGCTCCCCTCAGCCCCCCCAGACCGCGCCCCTCAGACCCCCCAGACCGCGCCCCTCAGACCCCCCAGACCGCTCCCCTCAGACCCCCCAGACCGCGCCCCTCAGACCCCCCCTGACCGCGCCCCTCAGTCCCCCCACCGATCCCCTCATTCCCCCCCCACCGCGCCCCTCAATCCCCCACCGCGCCCCTCAATCCCCCACCGCGCCCCTCAGTACCCCCCCGACCGCGCCCCTCAGACCCCCCAGACCGCTCCCCTCAGACCCCCCAGACCGCGCCCCTCAGACCCCCCCTGACCGCGCCCCTCAGTCCCCCCACCGATCCCCTCATTCCCCCCTCACCGCGCCCCTCAATCCCCCCACCGCGCCCCTCAATCCCCCACCGCGCCCCTCAGTACCCCCCCGACCGCGCCCCTCAATCCCCCCCCGCGCCCCTCCCCCCCCCCCGACAGCGCCCCTCAGTCCCCGGACCGCGCCCCTCAGTCCCCCCGACCGCGCCCCTCAGTCCCCCCTGGGACGCCCCAGCCGCGGCGGGAAGGAGGCGCCCCCTGGTGGGTCTTAATGGCCGAGGCCCCGGCCCCTGGTCCCGGTCCCGGTCTATCCGGGGGTGGGGGGTGGGAGTGGGTCCCCTCAGCGCCTCCTCCTCCCACAGGCACCGCGGCCTCGGGCTGGGGCTCGGGTGGCCGCACCATGAACCCCGACAGGGACCCGCAGGAGCGCCCCGAGGAAGAGGCGGGGAGAGCGGGGCGCAGGCCCAAGGTGAGGGGGTCCGCGGGGGGTGGGGACAGGGTGGAGGCGGGGCGCCCCGCCTCGGGCCGGGGCGGACGGACGGACGGACGGTCTCTCCTCCAGCCCAGGGCCGCCTGCAGGGACGTGTCCGTCTACTTCTCCCGGGAGGAGTGGGCGCAGATGGGCGCCTGGGAGCGAGCGCGGCACCGCAACGTGAAGAGCAACTACGAGGCGCTGCTCAGCATCGGTGACCGGGAGGGGGGACGGGGCCGCGGGGGGCGGGGGCGGGGGGGGGGCTCCGTCCAGGGCCCCGGGCTCCGCCCCGCCCGGCGCTGGCTCTGCTGTTCGTCCCTCAGCTCTTCGCCCGCAGGACAGACTCTTTCTTTCTCTCCTTCCAGGTCTCAGGGCCCCTCGACCCGCCTTCATGTGTCGCCGCGGGAGGACGGCCAGGCCCCGGGCGGAGGACTCCGAGGACTCGGATGACGAGTGGACCCCGAGGCGGCGAGGTGCGGGCGGAGGGCGCGCAGCTGCCTGACCCCGACCCGGTGTCGGTCGGGCGGCCTCTCGGGAGTTACCGGGGAGGAGCAAGAGGCAGAGCAGTTACACACCAGGGGCTGTTCACATGAACCCCTTTTTATGAATCATTTATTTTACAGAGAGAGAGAGAGAGAGAGAGAGAGAGAGAGAGAAACCTCCATCGCTGCCTCCTGCCGGCCCCCCACCTCACGGTTCATAGGTCGAGGCTCAACCACTGGGCCACACTGGCCAGGGTCATAGAACCTCTTTCAATGTGTAACAATAATTATATACAGATTTAGTGTTGACACTATCACAGAGGTCCCCCATTTCTCCCCCTTTTCTCACCTTCACCCAGACCCATCCCCCAAATCTACAATAATAAAACCATAATATGCAAATCCAGGGCGGACCAGCTGCAGGACCCACCAGATGACCGGGCTATGACACCCACTGGCGCCAGGCCAGCCAAGGCCTGTGAAACGCAATTGGTCCGGCCCCACCATCCCCCATGATGCCCTGCAGAGAGAGGCCCAGGCCACTAGCCACTGGGTCATCAATGGGGGCTCCCCGTCACCCCAAAGAGGGAGGCCCAGGCCACCAATGCAGAGCTGGGGCTGCTGAACGGGACCTCCCTCTGCAGGCGATGAATCGCAGGGCTCCCAGACTGTCAGAGGCACAGAGGGCACAGGCCCGGCTGAGGAATTCCCCCCCCCCCCCCCCCCCCCCCCCCCGCCACCACCGCCATTCCCCCGGTGCATAAATTTATAAATTTCGTGCAATGGTGCTCTAATATATATATATATATTAAGCTGTTCTCTCTCCGGGAGCACACACACCCCTCACCCTTTCCCCTCTACTCCCCCCGCCCCCCTCCCCAGGTGTGCATCTCCTAAACTAAGAGACCCAGGAGACTTGCACCAGGGAGTATGGGCAGCGGCAGCTCACTCAGGCTAACCCCCTGAACCTGGCTCCAAGGCCCCTTTTCTATGACTTTCCAATGAGCCAAAGCCGCCCGCCTAGGCTGAACTCTTTCCTTTACCCTTTCTAGAGCAACACAGCAGCCCAGCCTAAGCTCTCTCCTGCTGCTGCTTCTATCCTTGTTTCACTGTCCCTAGTTTTAATAAACATTCTCTCAAAATAAAAATAAATAAATAGCCATGGCTGGGTGGCTCCGTTGGTTGGAGCATCCTCCCATACACCAAAAAGGTTTCGTGATCCATCCCCAGTCGGGGTGTGTATGGGATACAACTCATCGATGTTTCTCTCTCACATCCATGTTTCCCTCTCTTTCTTTCTCTTCTTCTCTCTCTAAAATCAATAAGCATATATTCTCAGGTGAGGATGAAAAAATAATAATAGAGGAGTATAAATGGTGGTGGAAAAAATAAAATAGAATAATAATATAATTGTATAGTTATAGAACATTAACAAGTAAGTATACAAAAATATAAAAGTGAGTAAAAAATAACTAATTCAGAAGAGTTGTCATCACATAGAAGGAGGAAGGTTTGACAGGTGAGCAGTGCTCTAAGACCTACATGGGGACATATGGGAAAATTATTACTCATGGTAGTTAGGGGGTTGGGTTGTGGGCCAGGGTAGGAAGTAGTTCATCGTTGTATCAGGTTCCATGTCAGCCATGGCATCATCTGCCAGGTTTCATGAAAGTCTGACTGGTAGGGTCTGTAGTTCCATGGGTCTGAGGTTGGAACATAGCTGAAGTCACAACGTTATCTCCAACTTGCCCGAAACTCTGTTTCTGTGGTGACTAGACCTGAGTCTTTGTTCCTAAGACTGTGTGATGCTGATCAGAATCTAGTGATTAGAGAAGGTGGTCACAATCCAAATGTGCAAAGGAGGAAGGATAAGAAAGAAAGGAGGCAAGGTGGTCCTGGTGCCTTGTCCAAGGTGGACTGGACAAGGCCAGTGTGAAGACAGAAGACAGAGAGGAGAAAGCGCCGGGTTACAGAGTAGAGATTCTTTGCAGTTACATGACCTTTATTATACTTGTGTCATGAAAGGCCAATTTTTTATTTTTTGCTTTTTAGGGCAATTTTATTTTTTAAATCCTCACGCAAGGATATTCATTGAATTTAGAGAGAGGAAGGGAGGGAGACAGAAAGGGAGATAGAAACATCAATGTGAGAGAGGAACATCCATCAGTTGCCTCCTGTGTAGGCCCCAATAAGGATCAAACCCGAAACCTTTTGGTGTAAAAGATGATACTCCAACCAACTGAGATGCCCAGCCAGGGATAGGCCACTCTACACAAATAAAAGAGAAACATGCAAATTGGTGTCACTCTGCCAGGCCCACCAGCCAATCAGGATACACATGCAAATTAACCCAACAAAGATGGCAGTTAATTTGCATAACCAGGGCAGCCGCTGAGGGAAGACTGAAGGCTCTAGCTGGAGTGAAGACTGAAGACTGAAGAGGCTTGGCTTCTCCTCAGTGGCTGGATCAAAGGCCTGGGACCCGGGTGCCAGAGGAAAACTAGTGCCGGCAGCCAGGGGAAGGAAGGCCTATTGCGTGAATCTTCGTGCAACGGGCTTCTACTTTAAATATATATATTGAACAGAGGATGAAGTACAGATGGGGTTTTGTCTATTTTTTAAAAATATATTTATTGATTTCAGAGAGGAATAGAGAGAGATAAAAACATCAATGATGAGAGAGAGCCATCGATTGGCTGCCTCCTGCACACCTGTGGGATGAGCCCGCAACCCAGGCATGCACCCTTGGCCGGAATAGAACCCAGGACCATTCCATCCGCAGGTTGATGCTCTATCCACTGAGCCAAGCTGGCTAGGGCTATTTTTAAACATTTTAAGAAAATTAGCTGGTGCTCCCAATAAAAGCATAAGCCTAATGAAACCTCAGAAAACATTTTCCAATCATCCTTGGTCTGTCCTGGGATTACTCTATAATTCAGAATTCTGAAAGATAAAAATCTCCAGATTTTTAAACAATTACCAACCAAAACTGATTTCTCACCCGGCAGGCATGGCTCAGAGATTAAGTGTCGACCTATGAACCAGGAGGTCACAGTTCAATTCCAGGTCAGGGCACACGCCCAGTTTGATCCCTGGTGTGGGGTGTTCAGGAGGCAGCTAATCCATGATTCTCTATCATCATTGATGTTTCTCTCTCTCTCTCCCTCGCCCTCTCCCTTCCTCTCTGAAATTATATATATTATTGATTTCTCACCATCTTTTAGCTAAACCTTCTTGGGTGGCCTTCAGAGTGGAACAGAATAAACATCAGAAGGTGAGTATTTCCCAAATCCTGTGGAAAAGAAAATCTTCCTCCTGGATGCAAATGCAGGGAAGAGGAGGAAAAATCAGAGTGCACCCTAGGAACTGCCACCTTCCTTTCCTGACCTCTTCAACAAAATGCCCAATATCATCTTAGTCGTTAATAACATCAGCAACAATAGTAGCTACCATGGGTTTTATCTTCACAATGCTTCAGACTCTAAGAATTCTACGTGAATAAACTCACTTAAACCTTACCACAACCCTATGAGGTAGGTACTATAACTATCACCATTTCTGAAGAGGAAACTGAGGTTTCAGACATATACAAGTGTTTGATTGTATGTCTGAAATCACAGTATCGGTGGTTGTGCAATCTAATCCATAGCTTCATCTCTAAACCACTTACAAGCTCATTAAAATTTCCATAGTTTTATGCACTTTCCACTGTCTCATCCATACATGATTACATCTTTCACTGACTGATGATTCCAAACGCAGTTCTCTGCTATGCTGCAGTGAGAAATGCACTAAGACTTCCGACTTGCAGAAGCTCACTGATATATAGGCAGTTTGCACAGTGCATGGTCCCAGATGAAGATGGATATAGCAACCCCAGCATCAGAGCCTCCCAGTCAAATAAAAGAAAGCATCTCTCAACTCTGGGGAGCTTCAGGTTTGACGATTCAGAAATAATAAACAATAAAGTGACTTAAGAACTTCATAGAGTGACACACTATTCAATAGAAGCTCATCTGGAACTGGTTTTGAATGCTCATTCCAGTCAGAAGAAGTATGGCTTCTTTCTCTGAGCTCTAATTAGGCCAGTGTCATCTTGTTTGAATCATTGGCTCCGCCTGCCTACCTCTGCATTGTGAGCTCTTTGGTTCACACCAGATTCTTCTCAGAAGTCCCAGGCCCAGCTCAGGGTCCCTGAGGGCCCCCTGAATGTTTGCTGAAAGAGTGCTTTCAAATTTACAAATTAAACTAGAATAGGGTCAAAGAATAATGAAGATAAATTACATGTGATTTCAAATATAGAGATGGCTGAGAGGTACATTGATAGCAGGACTGTAATCTCACATTCATACTGTATCAAAGTGCTCACAGAACACTTTGGTGAACATCATTATATTTCATGTTCATTATAACATTAAGAATTAGCATGTTATAGGTCAGGAAAATGAAGAGAACAGGCTAGTAGCACAACCTTATTCAAACAGAATTGGTGGGAACCAACTAATCTAATTACAACTATTCTTTCCATGATATAGTAAATTGCACATTTTAGCATAATTTCCTTTATTGTCATGATAGGTTTCTGCCAGCCATTTCTTTTTAAAAAATATGTTTTTACTGATTTGAGAGAGAGAGGAAGGGAGAGAAGCATCAGTGAGAGAGAAAAACATGGATCAATAACCCGTAACTGGGGCATGTGCCCTGACCGGGAATGGAACCGGCAATGCTTCAGTTCAACCAACTGAGCTACACCAGCCAGGGCTCTGCCAACTATTTCTTTCTTTCTTTTTTTCTTATTCCTCACCCAAGGATATTTTCTCATTGATTTTTAGGGGGAATAGAAAAAAGAGGGAGAGAAAGAGAGAAATACCAATGTGAGAGACACACATAATGACTGGTGGCCTCCTGCATAAGCCCAGACCAAGGTCCAGGCCAGGGAGGAGGATCCTGCAACCAAGGAACTCGCGCTTGACGAGAATTGAACTCAGGACCCTTCAGTCTGCAGGCCGACACTCTATCAACTGAACTACACTGGTTAGGGCCCAACTATGTCTTATTCTCTTCCCAGTATCCTTCATTCTCAATGTTCTATAAAAGAAAGGGCCTTAAGGCATGGGTTCTAGTCTTCGATTCAAAACCCACATTGGCCATTTCTTTTTCCTCTAATATTCATACTTCCCAGGTATTTCCAAGAGTTGTTGAAGTGTTCATTAAAGTCATGTATATCATAAACCCTACATAATTAAATAAATGTATGCTACCTTTTAATATATGACTTTCACACTGAAGGCAAAGTCCAGGGCGCCATTAAGTAATGAGTCCAGTTTGAAGGAATTGTCAGGAACAGCAAATTTGTTGACCACAAGTGGCTCAGAGCAGACCCAGAAACCAGTGCCCCCTCCTGGAGAAGCAAGTACCTCCGGACAGCACCCTAGATCAAAATTGGGTAAGTTCAATAATTTGGAGATTTCAGTTCCACTAATTCCTCTAGAAAGGCTGGTCAGTATAGCCTAGGTATGTGGGGTGGACTTTCAACAGGCCTGGATTTGAAACTGGAGTTAGCACTGAAGCTTTGAGCTAATCTTACAAACTCTCTGAGCTCCTGAATGCTAATGTATATAGTGAACATAAGGAAACATGGGACACATATAGTTTGAAAGCATTACATTAAATCTCAAACAATTGACACATGCAAGTTGTCCAATAAATCCATCTGTGATAATAGCAACCATATTCTCTTGGTGTTGTGTGCCCAGATCTTTACTCAGTGCCTAACACATAATGTGCCCTCAATACATACTTTATGAATGACCAAAGCTTGGAAGGTTGAACCTGATAATGGGATCATCTAGAAACTAAATTTGAATCAGCCATCGGTAGTCAGTGTGGCGTACTAGTCTTTTAGTTAATGGAGGAAAATACCAGATACTATAAAGAACAGGTGATCATTTGATGGGAAGACATTGTGTGTTTTCTGACAAGACAGGGACTCATGTTCCAGACCCCCTTCGTTCACCAGCTCTTCTCTCATGTAGACCTCAGGAGAAAGGAGATCGAAGTGAAGATGTATAGCCTACGAGAGAGAAAGGGCCATGTCTACCAAGAGATCAGCGAGCCCCAGGACGATGACTACCTCTGTAAGCTCACCCTCACCAAGGAGCATGTTATGTCCTTGATGCAATAATTTCACCTGGTCTTTGGGTGCCCAAATCATTCCCTTCCTCTCGTGACCGGGAATATAGGATTGAGGCTCACTGATGGGAGCTCTTTCTGAAGCTCTTCGTGTGCAGGAACATGCACTGCACCCTGACTAATCCCTGTTGCTCTTGCCTCCAGATTGTGAGAAGTGTCAGAACTTCTTCATTGACAGCTGTGCTGTGCACGGGCCTCCTACGTTTGTAAAAGACAGTGCCGTGGACAAGGGGCATGCCAACCGCTCAGCCCTCACTCTGCCCCCTGGGTTGAGAATCGGACCATCAGGCATCCCTGAGGCTGGGCTTGGAGTGTGGAATGAGGAATGCGATCTGCCGGTGGGCCTGCACTTTGGCCCTTATGAGGGTCAGATCACAGAAGATGAAGCCACAGCCAACAGCGGCTACTCATGGCTGGTGAGAACTTTACCTCTTCCCTGTCCTCTGGCTTCCCGTCCCTCCTGTGGCTTGGTTGGCCCCACCTTCTACATGCTAGGACATGGATGGGGACCATATGGTTAGTTAGCTCTGTGTACTGGGCGGACTTTGCATGAACATGGAGCTCCTCTCTAAGGATCAGAGGGTAAATGGGAGCAAAGTGGTACAGACTCCTCCCTTGTGGGGCTCCTGCTTAGTGGACAAATCGACTCTGACGTGTAGATGATGAGTAAGAAAAATATCCTGTGATCACCATTGGCAGTTGAATCACCATGCAGGCTGAAAGAGATTTGATGACAATAGAGTAAAGTAATTTTCCTATTATACACACACACACACACACACACACACACACACACACACACACGGACTTTAACCTCTTTTCCTGAAATGCAGATCACCAAAGGGAGAAACTGCTATGAGTATGTGGACGGAAAGGATACATCTCAGGCCAACTGGATGAGGTAAGGTCACTAGGCTTCTAGGTGCCAGAGGGGACACTCATGCCTCACAACCCACATGTCTGTCCTTCCCATCATGCCTCCCTAATGGTCTCCCTCAGTCCTCTGTTCCCCTTTTTTCTCCATACAGTGATCTTGAACATCAAGAGACATTTAGGAAAAGAGGTGGTAAAAGTACAGCATATGTCCTCAAAATACAAGTCTCCAGTTTGGGCACTGACTGGGAAAACCTTGAGGACCCTGGATTGCTCTGTGATTTATCTAACGGACATTAGTTAAAGACCTACTATGTTCAAGTTAGAGGAAGGAATTCATTACTTACACAGATCACACAATCCATGACCCTAGGGAGGACTTACTGCAGATGGACATGAAAAATTTTATTTCATTAATATTTAACTATAGTTTTCCTATTTTTCAGTAAGTGCCCAGTGCCCAGATAGCCTTAATCCAAGGATAGTCTAAACCTGTGAGGGCAGCACATCATCCCAGCCTCAGTTCTAACTACAACTGGGTGCTGGAGCCGGCAGAGTAATAGTGCTCATGGCCCTTTCCTGAGGGGCTCTCTTGTATCAGGGGAGACAGATTATGAATAAACTACTATTGTTCTGTGTTATTTTTCTAACACAGAGAGACCTCCACGTTTCTGAGGGAACCTGGGGGAGGCAACTGAATGATGCCTTCAATAAAGTGTGGGGAGACTCGAGAAAGGCCTTTGAAGAGAAGGTAGACTTGGGCTGAGTGTTGAATGATGTGAGCTGATCGGAAGCAGAGTGCTAGATCAAGCCCTGAGTTCTGCGGTGTGACAGAGAACCTGATTTAGAGCTTAGAGAAGCTAGAGGACACCGGGTTTGATGGGGAAGTCTGGAATGAGGCTTTGGGAATGACATTAGGCAGGATGAGCACTGTGAGCAGGACTTAGAGACAGGAATTCACATGACCTTGTGACAGAGGCTCGGACATTGAACAGAAGTTTCCCCAGGAGCATGGGGGTGGGTGCCATCAGTGCTGAGGGCCTTACGCGTCAGTGAGGAGCTGGACACGATATGATAGGTAGTGGAAGCTCATCGCCTGTGGTTTTCTTTCCTTTCATCTGCCTCAACGCCAGGTACGTGAACTGCGCCCGGGATGACGAAGAGCAGAACCTGGTGGCCTTTCAATATCACAGGCAGATTTTCTACCGAACCTGCCGGGTCGTGAGGACGGGCTGTGAGCTGCTGGTCTGGTATGGAGAAGAGTATGGCCAAGAGCTGGGCATCAAGTGGGGCAGCAAGTGGAAGACAGAGCTTGTGGCCGGGAGAGGTGGGCACCACTCTTCTTCAACATGGAAAGAAAGAATTCTTAGAAGTTTTCATGCTCCAACTCTCAAGTAGAGTAAAATCCACTCTAGAGTCAGCAAAGCTTCAAATCAGATGCTTCAGAAATGGATGGCTCATCACATAGGTCTTTGATTCTTAGGAACAATTTTAATATTTTTATTTTTGTTCTAATTTTTAAAAATATGCTTTTATTGGTTTTAGAGACAGAGACAAACGGAGAGGGAGAGAAATATCAATCTGCTGCCTCCTGCATGCCCCCTACTGGGGATCAAGTCCACCACCCAGACATGTGCCCTGACCAGGAATCAAACTGGCTACCTCTGGGTGAACGGGACAATGCTCAACCAACTGAGCCACACTGGCCAGGGCCAATTTGTGTTCCATTTTTAAAAATACTTCATGCACAAAATGCACAGCCTCATATAGTGCTGAAAGGGTTAGAGGCAAAAAAAGAAGTTTTTAGGCACTTACCAGCTCTCTCACCTAGGTGATTGTTTGGGGGGGGGGGTGTTAAACACTTTTAGCTGTTTCTTCTTCATTTACTCCATATTTCTAAATGAAATGTGTGTGTTAACATGCATTCATTCATTATTTCAGTGACTTGTCATGTGAATTCCTACTCGGTGCCACATAGGTTTTCCGTGAGCCGGAAATACAGATTAACACGATGTCAGAATCACTGCTCCTGAGCAGCTGGCTGGTGAAGGAGGGAAGCCCCAGCAGACACATGTGCATGTGCTTAATATTACACAGTGATTAGCGCTTCGGAGAAAATGGGCCCAGGACAAGTGCCTAGGGATCAGTGTGAGGGGAGGGTGGGTGTGTCGGATTCTGAAGGTCATGGAAGGGCTTTCTCAGGAGATAACATTTACAAAAGCTGTGGCACAGGGTCCCAGGCAGAGGGAGCGGCTGGTGCAGGGAAGGAAAGAGGTGGGGTGTTGAGCTGGCTGAGGGCTACTCCCGTCTCAGCCTCGGTACAGAGGGTGAGAACGGAGGTTGGACAGATGCCTAGCAGCCTGGAAATACAGCGCCTATGATCCAAGCTGAGATACTGGGGACTTCCTTGAGTGAGACGGGACAATTGGGCAGTTTTCAGCTGCAGAGTGGCATGTTCTAAAATTATGCTTTGTGAATTTTTTTGGAAAATAAACTTCAGTGGGGAATCCCCTCCGAGATTATTTCAACTCCAAGTGAGAGAGGAAGGCGGACTGGCTGGGGAGGGACGGGAGTCAGGAGTGTAAGAAGCAGGGTTGGGGAAATATTTTTGTTGTTGTTATTAATCCTCACCAGAGGATATTTTTCCAATGATTTTTTTTAAGAGAGAGTAGAAGGGAGGTAGAGAGACAGAGAGAGAAAGACATCAATAGCTTGTCTCCCACACACACCCCAACCAGGGCTGGGGATTGAGCTTGCAACCAAGGTACGTGCCCTTGACTAGAATCGAACCCAGGACCCTGGAGTCCCCAAGGCAACGCTCTATCTACTGAGCCAAAATGGCTAGGGCATGGTTGGGGAGATATTTTGAAACAGGACTTTGTAGTGTATTTGAAGTAGGCTAACACTGAAAGAAATCAAGTAGGAATACTATGAGAGGAAAGACATATTTCCATTTTATGATTTGTGGAAAACTGAGAGAGAAGCAATTGCTAGTTGGGGCCTATGGTTTCTCTATTTTTAACTATTTTTAGTGATTTGAGAGAGAGAGGAAGGGAAACGAAGAGAGAGATAGAAATATCAACATGGATCAGTTGCCTCCTGCTGGGATAGAGCACAAAACCTGGGCATGTGCCCTGACCAGGAATCAAACTGGTGACGTCCTGGTTCATGGGTTGATGCTCAACCACTGAGCTACCTGGCCAGGCCTGTGGTTTTCTCTTTAACATGACTTAGAAGATACATGTATATGGAAAGGTCACTATATTCCAACCCATGTAAGGAGTGAAATGGCTTCTGATGGTCCTTGGTCTGTAAGACCTTTTTTCTTTTCAATCCTCACCCAAGGATATTTTTCCATTGATTTTTAGAGAGAATGGAAGAGGGAGGGAAAGACAGAGAGAAATATCGATGTGAGAGAAACACATCAACTGGCTGCCTCCTACACACGCCCTGACCAGGGCCCAGGCCGGGGAGAAGCCTGCAACCAAGGCACATGTCCTTGATGGGAATCGAACCCAGGACCTTTCAGTCCACAGGCTGGGTCTCTATCCACTGATCCACACTGGCCAGGGCTGTAGAAAAGACTTTTGATATGGGGTCTCTGGATTTCTGAAGAAGAGTAGTGCAGACAAAGAAGAAGAAAAGTAGACTGTGAAGGAACACTTTGTGGGAGGCAGAGCTTGCACTGTCAACACAGAATGATTCCGGGGACGGGTCTTCCCAGGAGACAGAGCGTACGGCACAGGCAGCCTTGCCCACACCTGCCCTGACCAAAACTTTCTCCTTCAGCAGAACCAAAGCCAGAGATCCACCCATGTCCCTCCTGCTCTGTGGCCTTCTCCAGTCAGACATTCCTCAGCCAACATGTGAAACGCAATCACCCCTCTGAGATTCTGCCAGGAGCATCTGCAGGAAAACACCTCCAGTCAGAGGAACCCGGCCCAGAGCGTCAGAATCAGCAGCAGCAGCAACAGACTGGTCCACATGGCTGGAATGACAAAGCTGAAGGTCAAGAGGTCAAAGGAACGTCCAAACCTTTGTTTAAAATGATCAGGCACAGGGGAACTTCAAGGGCCTCTTTCAAGCCTCCCAACGGACAAGCAGGGAGCTCCAGTGAGCATGAGAGAATAATGGAGGAAGAGCCCAGCACAGGCCAGGACGTGAATCCAAAGAACACTGGCAAATTATCTGTGGGAGTAAGAATGTCAAAAACTGTAACAATCAAGTATGGAGGGTGTGGGCAAGGCTTCAATGATAAGTCACATATCGACACACACCAGAGGACACACTCAGGGGAGAAGCCCTATGTGTGCAGGGAGTGTGGTCGAGGCTTTACACATAAGTCACATCTCATCAGACACCAGAGGACACACTCAGGGGAGAAGCCCTATGTATGCAGGGAGTGTGGGCGAGGCTTTACACGTAAGTCACATATCAACACACACCAGAGGACACACTCAGGGGAGAAGCCCTATGTGTGCAGGGAGTGTGGGCGAGGCTTTACACAGATGTCACATCTCATCAGACACCAGAGGACACACTCAGGGGAGCAGCCCTATGTGTGCAGGGAGTGTGGGCGAGGCTTTACAGATAAGTCCAATCTCATCACACACCAGAGGACACACTCAGGGGAGAAGCCCTATGTGTGCAGGGAGTGTGGGCGAGGCTTTACAGATAAGTCCAATCTCATCACACACCAGAGGACACACTCAGGGGAGAAGCCCTATGTGTGCAGGGAGTGTGGGCGAGGCTTTACAACGAAGTTCAATCTCATCACACACCAGAGGACACACTCAGGGGAGAAGCCCTATGTGTGCAGGGAGTGTGGGCGAGGCTTTACAGATAAGTCCAATCTCATCAGACACCAGAGGACACACTCAGGAGAGAAGCCTGGTGTTTGCAGGGAGGGTGAGTAAGTCAATAGCCCTAAATCGCACCTCAGCAGCCACAGGTCAAGTGTAGGCACCACATACCTCATACCCCAGCTCTGAGGGGGCTTCAGAGGAAGCCTGCTGGCCCCTTTCCCTCCCCAAGAGTGTAATTAGTACAGAAGTAACTTGTCAAACATCCTCCACTTTTATGAGGAGAGGCAATAGACAAACAGTTCCTTAAGTGCTATTGGGATGTCAACACCAACGTCCCTCATGATGTTTTTGGCCTTGTTTTAATAAAGTTTGTGTCCAGACAAACCTGAAGCCGACATGCCTCATCCCTCTTATCACTGAAAGCAGAGTTCCAGGCGGGCCTCAGAGAACCCTCAGCCACAGACCTGAACCCGGGAAGGCGGAATCTGGCGTCAGTCCAGTGAGGTTCCTGCCAGGGAGAGGGATTGAGACAGACTCACCAGGAACGGGAATCGCCCCCACCAGCCCCTTGGCTTCTCCTGGCTCCTCCCCTGATTCCTCCGACCGCTGTAGCCTCAGAGGTGAAAGCCAGGGAGGGCGCGTGTGTGTGTGCATGTGTGTGTATTTGTGCGTGCGTGTGTGCACCCCTGCACGCACCTGTGCTGCCTCAGTCTGGGCACTGGTCGCCCTCACCCTTCTTGCTGCCTGTGTAGCGTTGGCATCTCGCCTGGGGCACAGCATGTCTGTCCACAAGGGTTTGAGTCTCAGCTCTGCCCTCACAACAGTGTGACCTAAGACAAGACCCCCAACGTCTCTGCCTCTTTACAATCTATGAAGCGGGAGGGTGACCCAGCCTTTGGAGTGTCATTCAAGGTTGGGTCAACACTGGCGCCTCTGGCTCAGGGTGGCTAGCACGCGTGTCTCTCGGTGAACAGCGTCTGCCAGGCCTTGAGGTGGACAAGGGAGGCAGAGGGTGTGGGGCCCGGGAGCCAGTTCAGAGCTCGAGCAGCCCCACTGTTCTGCGTGGACTCGGCTGCCTGAGCAGGAGGCGTGGGGTCAGGCATGCGCCTCCCCCCGGCCACCCCTTCCCACTGAGCCTGGGCAGGCAGCACTGCGAGTGACCAGGACACAGGCCCTCGCCACCCTGCTGAGAGCTGCTGGGTGCACCTCACCTCACAGTGTGTGCGACGCCCACCTCGCAGCAGCTCCTGGTGCCTGGCCTTGTACATGGGTCCGCGGGTCTAACCCTCCCCTGACCCGTCTGAAATCCTTAACTGCACGTTTCTTACGGGGAGTCTGATAGGCCATGGACCCGCGTGAGCAGAGCAGGCAGGCCGTGTCGGTCATTCCTGGCCACTGGTTCACAGGCAACGTCCACCGAGGCCAGGAGCACCGACCCTCGTGGGCCCACGGGTGGGAGTCCGACGAGGCTCCAGGGAGCAGGTAAGCGTCTGCCTGGGGAGGCGACGGGGCCACAGCAACCAGAGGCCCCGCTTTCCTTACAACAGAGCGGACATCAATGCAGGGAGCGGGCACACGCGGTGAGGGCCCGTCACCCCTCAGCCTGAGGGACCAGCACAGCACCTGTTCCTGGAGGAGAGCTCCTGAAGGGGGCACCAAACCCACGACCTGGGACCATGGCCTTCCCTCTCCCGGCGGCTGGCGTGGCTCAGTGCTTGAGCATCGACCTATGAACCAGGAGGTCAGGGTTCAATTCCTGGTCAGGGCAGAGGCCCGGGTTGTGCGCTTGATCCCCAGTGCGGGGCCTGCAGGAGGCAGATCATCAATGATTCTCTCATTGATGTTTCTCTCTCCCTCTCCCGTCCTCTTGGAAATCAATAAAAACAAAAAGAAAAGACCCTTCCCTTGCCGTGACCAGGCTTGTGAAGAGTCTACATGAACTAGGGGATTTCAATAATAATTATCCATTATTCTTTTCTCTTTTTCATGCTTTTTAAGGAAGGAAGGTGTGTGTCTTCAGTTTTGTTTTCCCTCCCTGTGCAGCCCCCACCCCCAACCCCAGAGAAAACACCGTGAACTGTCCATGTTCTGTGGCCTCCGCGATGGGCAGGGGAGGGCAGATCCTGGTGTCGCTGGGTGAGAAGCTGGGACTGAGATACAGTGGGGAGGGGACCCCACAGCACCAGGTGCTGCTCACTCCCCCCCACCTCTCCAGTGTGGCCATCTGCCCCATGGTGGCCCCCACTCCACCTCTGTCTCCCAGGCCCATGAAGGTCCCTCCTTCACAGCAGGGCTGACCTGTGCTGTGCAAATGGCGTGCGGCTCCCAGACCAAAGTCACAAAAACACACTTTTGCCTCAGCCTTGCTCACAGGGTCTCAGGGCCCCGTGAACAGGGAGCTGGGAGTGTGCACCCCCCCACACCTGGCAGCTGCTGGAGCTGAGTCCCTGTCCTGTCCCGGGGACACCTGCTGCCTCCAGGGCCACTCCAGCTGCACCTGGTGGCTCCTCAGCTCCTGCACCTGGCCCTGTGCTTGCCCTCGATGGGGCCGGCCACAGTCTCGGGGCAGAAAGAACATCAGCCACCCAGGCAACAGGACGGCCTGGCCACTGCCTCCATCACACCCCCCGCTCTGTGACCCCAGCGGCTGCCACGGGTGTTGAGGGCTCCATCTGCTTTCGCTCAGCTCATCTGCCCCCAGGTAAGGGCACGGCCAGCTTGGCTGGGGACCATAGCTGGGCAGGTGACGGGGTCACTCGCCAGAACAGTCAGCCAAGAACCCAGACCAGCTGACCACCCTCCACAGCCGGGTCCGATGAGCCTGGTCTGAAACTTGGCAAACTTGTCTTGACTCCCAGACATGCCCGGCTTCTGGCTGGGAGCGCACTGATCACCTGGGGGCAGCTCCTGCATTGAGTGTCTGCCCCCTGGTGGCCAGTGCGTGTCACAGCGACGGGTCTTTCCACCATTAGGTCGATTTGCATCTTACCGTTTCATTATACAGGATTAACTCTATTTAAAATTCTGCACATTTTCCGTAACATACCTAGTTGAGGTTGTTTCTTATACAGTGGGGCCTTGACTTACGAGTGTCCCGACTAATGAGTCTTTCGAGATACGAGCCATCTCTCCGCTGATTTTTTGCCTTGAGTTGCGAGCTAGAATTCGGGTTACAAGCCAGCTTCAGATACCCCACCGCTAGTTGGCACAGCGAACGTCACAGTGAACGCCACATCAGCCCAGCATCACGTGTCTCACTCGTTCACTTTAATGATTTGACATATGAGTAATTTGAGTTATGAGCTCCGTCACGGAACGAATTACACTCGTAAATCAAGGCCTCACTGTATATGACAATTTTGACATAATTTTCTGAAATTCAAAGGTTTTGGCTATTTCAGACCTCAGGTCTCTGCTGGTGATGTGTAGTTGGTTTTCCAAGAGGTTCTTCTTTTCATGGAGGTAAAAATACCTCAATTATAGCCACTCCTGCTGCCTTACTATTTTCATTTCCTGTGCTAAGCTCATTGTTTTGCATCATATTTCTTCAATTATCTTCTCCACTTCATTTCCACAACATTCGCTTGTCAGAGTACTTCTTAGTAAGGTCCTTCAATGCTAAACCAAATCCTGTTTTCATCTGTGTTTGGAGGTTTTCAAGGTTGAATTCTGTCTTCCCTTGAAAATTGGGTCAATTTTGCTTGGAGATACTTCTTTTGCGCCGTCCTGAGCCACCAGGACCTGCCGAAACCACGAAACATGTTCAGCCCCCGTTGCAGTGAGGGCTGCACCTGGGGGCTGAGAGGGTGGAGGCGGGCAAAGCACGCCTTTCACGCGATGGAGGAGCTCTGTGGTCGTGGGGAAGCGCTAAGACTCGCTGGCAGGGTGACTCCATGCGAGGCAAGCTTCAGAGCGCAGAGCGGACAGCAGGCGCTGGAAGGAGAGGAATGGAACATTCCATGGAAAGGACATTCTGACGGCTACTCCCCTGCCCTCCGGCCTCCACAGGCAGCCCTCGCGCTCTCCCCCTCCCTCCCCTTCCCACCTCGTGGTGCTTTGTCCCCACAGCAAACCTCTGCTCACCGCCAGCACCAAGTGTCCCACCAGGAGGGCACCGCCGCCTCAGGCCTTCCAGGGACCAACTCCAGGCATCCCTGTCTCAGCACCCGCTGCTCATCCACTAGAACACGGGAACACCTTCCCTTGCTGTCTGTAATCTGGTGGCCCATGTGGTGTGTCTGCAGAGTCAGGTCGACACCCCAGAGCACCTGTTTTTAAAATGTGGGGACAGGAGAACAGGCGGGAATGAGGGGAGATCATGAGACTGTCCAGGGGAGAGGCTGGGCTGCAGCCAGTGTACTGAGAGGCAGTTCTGAGGTGGCCACTGAGCCCTGGGGACTGGACTGGATCTCCCAAAGAGCTGGGACCGGAGGCCATGCGTCACAAAGGCTGGAGAGAAGCCACCACGTGCCACAGAGGCCCAGGGAGGAAAACATCTCCAAATCCAGGACGTGGACCTGGTACCAAAAGCCACAGTGGCCACCCTGGCCCGGTGGTTCTGTTGGTTGGAGTGTCATCCTGTGCACCAAAAAGCTGCAAGTTCGATTTCCAGTCAGAGCACATACGGTAGGAAGCAGCCAATCCATGTTTCTCTCCCACATCAATGTTTCTCTCTCTCTCTTCCTCTCAAGAAAAAAAAAAATCAGCCCTCGCTGGTTTGACTCAGTGGATAGAGCATCAGCCTGTGGACTGAAGAGTCCCAGGTTCAATTCCGGGTCAGGACACAGGCCCAAATTGCCTCGGCCAGTTGGAGAATACCACCCTCCTGTGCCCCAACCCTGGTGGGCTGTGTGTCACTGTAAAAAAGGAAAAAAGAGCCAAACCGGTGTGGCTCAGTGGATAGAGCGTAGGCCTGTGGACTGAAGGGTCCCAGGTTCCATTCCGGTCAAGGGCATGTACCTGGTTGCGGGCACATCCCCAGTAGGGGGTGTGCAGGAGGCAGCTGGTCGATGTTTCTCTCTCATCGATGTTTCTAACTCTATCCCTCTCCCTTCCTCTCTGTAAAAAATCAATAAAATACATTTAAAAAATGAAAGAAAGAAAGAAAGAGACCACAGTGCACAGGACAGGAGAGCCATGGGTGAGAAGTGGCAGTGTCTGTCCTCCAGAAACACAATGTCATCTGACACCAGGCCCAAGCCCCCCATCACGCAGGCCAGCTGCCAAGGTCTGTCCTGCATGGCCTGTGGCCTGAGCCACTCGCCCACCAGTCGGCCCCACCTGAGGCGAACTCGGGCTGCCTGCCAACTCCCGTGGGGCCGGCACACAGGGCCTCCTGACGAGGCCGCGGCCCGAGCCGGCCACCTCCTTTCGCGGTGCAGTTCCCGGGGGGGTGAGGGCGCAGTGGACGCCCCGGGACACCCGCAGGCGGCGCTCCCGGGTGGGACCGTTCTCCGTGAGGACTCGCAGGCCAGCAGTGGAGTGGGACAGGGCCTGGGCCGGGTGCTCAGAGCTCAGCGCACCCACACCAGCTTCCTCCGGCCCTGCACCCACCACAGCCTCAGTGAGAGCCAGTTCCGGGCCTGTCGGTCAGGCCTTTCCCTACCTCCCAGGCCATCCCAGAGCCGCTGGCATCTCCATCCTCAGCCTCCTGGGGGGTTCCACAGGGTGGGGGTTCCACACAGGTCTGCAACAGGCGGGCAACATCGGCCTCCGCCACGTCCCCGAGGCCCACGTGGCTGGCTAGTGCCCCGATGCCGCGGCGGACCTGGGGTCGGTGTCGGGCGCCACAGTGCCAGGGGGCACGCACTCGGGCCAGAGCTTCCTCCAGGCTCTGTTCATGGTGGCGGGCTGCAGGTCTGCCCAGGCCTGGGCGATGTTGTCCACGGCCGTCATGACGATATAGCTGCGCCAGAACTCCCGCGCGGAGGGCCGGCCTCCACCAGCCTTCTCCCGGACCAGCTGGCCCAGCGTGCGGCGCAGGTAACGGGCCTTGAAGGCGGCGATGACGCCCTGGCTCATGGGCTGGACCAGGGCCGCCGTGTTCCTGGGCAGGAACTCCACTCGCACGTGGGCGGAGAGGCTGCCCAGGTGGGAGGGTGGCAGGGGGCGCCGTCCAGGAGCAGCAGGGCCCGGTGCGGGAGGCCGTGGCTGGCGCAGGAGCTCTCCACCGCAGGGCGGAAGCAGCCGGTGAGCCAGTCCTGGAAGATGCTGGGTGCCAGCCAGTCCCTGCGGTTCGAGCGCCAGACCACAGGCAGGCCGGCCTTGGAGCAGCCCCTGAGGGCACACGGGTTCTCGGAGGGGATCACCAGCAGCGGCTTCAGCCTGAAGTCGCCAGCTGCGTTGGCCCAGCAGCAGGGTCAGGTGGTCCTTAGGGGCCTTGGGCCCGGGCCTGGCTGCCCCCTCCAGCGCCAGCAGCATGCGCTCGGGCAGCCGCTTCCAGGAAAGGCCCGTCTCGTCCACGTCGAAGACCTGCTGCGGGGAGGAGCAGCCCTCCTCCAGGATGCGGCGCAGCACGGAGGGGTAGCAGGCAGCGGCCTGGGCGTCAGCCACCGCCGGCTCATCCGTGAGCAGCAGGTGGTGGCGTGACTTGAAATGGGCAAACCAGCCATTGCTGGCACCAAAGGTCTCAGCCTGGGCGTCATCGCCCTGCTCCTGCTGCAGCTGGGCGAAGAGCCGCCGCCTGGGCCTGGATGAGCAGCATGCTGACTGGCAGGTGCCGCTGTCTCTGCTCCTCGATCCGCAGGCTCAGCCGGCGCTCCATCTGCCCCATCACCACACCCCGGCAGCAGGTCAGCTGCTTGGCGCTGACGGGCGCCGAGGCCTGAGAATTGGCCCGGATCTTGTCTTTGTTGACACGGATCGAGGCGACTGTGGAGGTGGCCAGCCCCAGAGCCCGGGTGATCTGCGTCAGCTTCTCACCCTCTTCAACCCTGCAAAGCCCCTCCAGCTTCACATGCAGGTGATGGACTTCGGGTCCCGCTGGGCACTGTGGCGGAGGCCAATCCCACCCAGGGGTGCCTTGCCCGACACCTGACGGTGGGGGGTTGTCTTCACTCCGCCTCTGAGCGCCAGGCACCTCGACGAGCTCTGTGCCCCTTGCCCCGCCTCAGTAGCTCCCACTGTGCCCACAACGGCAGCCTCATGACCTCTCTGTAAGAGGGGGACACACAGGCATTAATACATGAGCACATGGGAGTCCCACCACTGCCCAGCTTTCCCACGCACTGACACGGAGCACGGAGCCCTGCTCAGAGGCATGCCTGGCCCTTCTGTCCCCGCTCCCCACTGCTCAGAGGGCTGCACACTCATTTTCAAGCATTTTTGCATGCAGGAGAGCATGTCACTTACTACTTTTAGCTCACGACATCAAAACACAGGTGAGACTTCACTCTTCCCCACCCCCCAAACCTCCTATAACCACACGGGAGCCAAGAGCACCAAGAAACCATCACCACCTCCCAGACACGGACCAGCAGAAGAGCGACCCAGCTCCATGCTTCTCACTCAGACATCGGTCCTCAGTGAGGGACGCGGGACCAGGACATCTCCCGACGACGACATCCACATCCTAACGCAGGGGCCTACGAACAAATAACCACCGCGGTGTGATTGTTTATCCTGAGAGGGGAGGGTGCCCTGGGTGAGCCCAGGGGGCCCTCAATGTGGTCACGGGGTCCTTGTATGAGGCAGGTTTCGCTCAGAAGGCGGGGTGGGCACTGAAGCCCACAGCCTCCAACGGAGCCAGTCCTGCCGGAAGCTTGATTTTCGCCCAGAGGAACCCACTTCAGATTCCCTACCTCCGAGATCTAAGACATTTAGCACTAAGTTAGTAGTGATATGCGACGCAGTCACAGGAAACTCACGCGGAAGGGAAACTCCAATTCCTGCTCCCACCGCTCCCTGGGGGAGAGCCACAGCCTCACCAGCTTCCTGGAGGGCGTCAGGGCCCCTCCTCTCCTTTGCTGAACCCGGACCCGGGCCTTTGCTCCTGTGGCTCCTTTGGCCCAGAGCTGGGGCCCTTCCCTCCTGTCTGTATAGCCTGCTCCCTCTCCTGCAAACCTCTGCCCAACGGTGCCCTCCCCGCCTGCTTCATTGTGCACCTGTCACAGGCGGCCTGCGGACTGCAGCCTGTCTGCCCAGCTCTCTGCTGCGCCCCAGGCCCAGGAATATGCCGGGCACTTTGCAGGCAGCTAGTGGCGTCTGACTGAGTAAGTGATTACGGGAAGTACATTGGTGGGACGGGCTTCCCACCTTATCCCCTTTGCATCCTGAACGCTGTGAGAGTAACGGCCGCCTGGCTGGTCTGGCTCAGTGGACAGAGCGTCAGCCTTCGGAATGAAGGATCCTGGGTTTGATTCCCGTCGGGGGCACATGTCAGGGTTGCAGGCTCGATCCATACTGGGGGGTGGCGGGGGAGGGCGTGCAGCCCATCAATGATTCTCACCATTGTTTCTATCTCGCCTTCCCTCTCTGAAATCAATAAAATAATTTTTTAAAAAAATAGGTAAGAAAGTAGCACCTGATCAAAACAGTGACGCTGGTGGTGAAGGAGTACCACGTGACAATCAGGGACAGAAGCCCATGGGAGTGGCTGTGGCTCCAGGGTCCGTGGCTGCACCTGGCGTGAAGCAGGAGGTACCGTCCACGGGCCCCGGAGCCAAGAGGCCTGGGAGGCTCCGGCGTGGAAGGCGGCCCCTAATTCCGATCCGCCCGCACCCATCCTTCTCTCTCCCGCCACCCAGCCTTCGCTGCTCCATCACAAGTTTAATTTAATTCACCCATCGATCCTTTTATCCTCTCGCTCCCACTCCATGAAGTTCCCAGGCCCGCCGCCCTACGTCTCTCGAGACTACATTTCCCAGAAGGCCGCGGGGCCGCCCCAAGCTCCGATTGGCCCAGTGGCGCGGGTCCGAGGCTGCACGCTCAGCGGCTCCCCCCCTCCCCTTCCCGCGACCGCCCTCACTTCCCGGCAGCGACGCGGGCCGCCTGCTTCAGCTGGGCCGGTGGGGCTGCGGCCCTTCCCCACGTCCTGCCCACAGCACGGCTCCCCGGAGGCGACTGAGCCTAGCCCCCATCTGGTCGTTGGAGGTGGAAGGTTGCCGGGCGACCGCCAGGCTTGGAGGAGACCGCGTAAGGCGCGCCTCCCACGTCGCTCTGGGCGCTCGGGCTGCTGGGAAATGTAGTTCGGTGATGAGGCTGTTGCTGCCCCAGGCTGGCTTCCTTGCAGCCTAACTACTCCTCGCATCTTCCCTGCCGGCTGCTCCGTCCGTCTTCCATCATCCTCCCTATTTCTTTACCTTCCTGCCTCTGTCACACCGTCTTCTCTTCCCCGTCTGCCCCTCATCCCAGAGAACTGGTTCCCTTCAGACAGTCAGCATGTAATTTGTGAAAAAGGTAAAAAGGGGCGCGCTGTTCCCTCCCCCTGCTCCTTCCCCCAGGCTCGTTGCCTTTTCCCTTCTCTCTCCTTAGCTCCAAGGAACCTCCTATTGCTTCTGTGACTTGTTTCCTGACCAAAGGCAGCCCAGCTGGATCACTTCTGCTTCTAACTTTGTCAATAAATTTCGTCTAATACTTTTTTAAATAGGTAAGTGAGCGGTCTCAAAGATAGATTTGCTTCACGTAGCGAACTACGAAGTTGACACAGGCGGCTCCAGGAAAATGGGAGGGAAGGTACAAGCGAGAAGGTTAAAGAACAAAATACTAGCCGAAACCGGTTTGGCTCAGTGGATAGAGCGTCGGCCTGCGGACTGAAGGGTCCCAGGTTCGATTCCGGTCAAGGGCATGTACCTGGGTTGCGGGCATATCCCCAGTAGGAGATGTGCAGAAGGCAGCTGATCGATGTTTCTCTCTCATCGATGTTTCTAACTCTCTATCTCTCTCCCTTCCTCTCTGTAAAAAATCAATAAAATAAAAAAAAAAGAACAAAATACTAAATAAAAACGCAGTGCGGCCCTAGCGGGTTTGGCTCAGTGGATAGAGCATCGGCCTGCGGACTGAAGGGTCCCGGGTTCGATTCTGGTCAAGGGCACAGGCCCGCGTTGGAGGCTCAAACCCCAGTAGGGGGTGTGCAGGAGGCAGCCGATACATGATTCTCTCTCATCGTGGATGTTTCTATCTCTCTCTCCTTTCCTCTGAAATCAATGATAATATCATATATATATATATATATATATATATATATATATATATATATATACACTTTTTAAAAACGCAGTCAGATTAGTGCCGTGGAGGGCAGCGGGCAGCCGGAGTGTGTCGTGTCCTGCTGTGTGCCCTACAGGGTGACACAACTCAAACCCTGGGCTCTCTTTTCTCAGGACAGAAAGCATTTGCATCCTATTCACCTTTGCAACCTAGCAGCTACTTCACAGGGTCTGGACTCGGATCAAAGTGGCGGGAACAGTTGCTTTGCTGAGGGAGTCACACAGGCTCCCGGTCATGTTTGTTCTCTTTGTCAAGTTTTGGGTGAGTCTTCCTCACAGGTCTCCCTCCGACTTTCTCTTTTGTTGCTGTCACCTTCTCTTAGTCTTTGCAAACCTCAGTCCATCTTACTGTGCCTCTGATTTCTGTCTCCTTCTCCCTCTGGTGTCCTCCTGTGTCCCTATCTGTCCCTTGAGCCTCCATGTCTGCTCTTCTGGTCCCTGTGACTCTCCCCCTCTCCCTCCTCTCCCTCCCACCCGTTACTGCTCTCGCTCCCTGTTGCTAATTATTCTGGCCACCGGCCCTGGAGGCCGGAATCCCCGCCCCGCTGGCCTCTCACCACATTCTCTAGGTCTGAGAGAGCAGAGCCCTTTCCCCGCTGTCTTCTGTCTGTTCAGACTGGAGCCTCTCACCTGCAAACTCTGGGTCCCTCCCTGCCCCCCAGTCACTCCTCACTCTCCCCGCCCTCACCCCTCTTACCCAGGCTTTTCTGACGCATAGCCTGGGGGACGAGAAGCCACAAAAAAGGATCCCAGGAGTCACAGGACCGTGGCATCAGTCACTCACCAGCTCTGTCGTGTGTGTGTGTGTGTGTGTGTGTGTGTGTGTGGTCTCTTTTTTTTTGGGGGGGGGGGGGTAGAAATGTGGCGTCGCAGCGCTTCTGAGCCTTACTCAAAAGAGTACACCCTTCACTCTCGCAACCTTCCCTGCAGCTGCCCACCGGTGGGTAACCCATTGAGTGCGTGCTCACCAAGGCACCCGTAAAGTCACAGCAGGGACAAACGGTGTGTGTGTGGGGGGGGGGGGGGGGCGGGGGCTGCGCTGGGACACCGGCTAAATCACCTCGCGCACAAACTGGTGTAGCATACGCTGTTACAGTGGGGCCAGGGTGGCGAGGGGAAGCGCCCTTTGGACGGGTGGTGGTGTTGTGCCCAGATTTCATGATTCCCAAGAACCCACAGGGAGCCAGCGAGTCCGATGCAAAAGCAAAGAGTCATTCATTTCAAACCTAGGTTTGGCTCCCCTGCCACACTCACCGATGCAACGGTAAGCTCCAGTGGCCGAGAGAGAGAAAACCCTGTGTGGAGAGAGGTTTTATAGGGGGTTGGGGTAAGGGGAGGAGAAAGGACTGTGGGCCCTGCCGATTGGCCAGGCGCGAGTCGGTGTCTCATTACACAGGATGTGGTCATAGTGATGGCGTGCACTTCCCTTGACTATCTTCCGGGAAGAAGCTTGCTGAGCACATGGCCAAGTTAAGATGAAGGGCATAGCCCTTACCCTGGGGCAAGGTGGAGGGCATAGCTCTTACCCTGGGGCAAGGTGGAGGGCGTAGTCCTCGCCCTTTCAGTGGAAAGAAAGAGAGGAATTACGTTGAAACCAGCCGAGTGACAAATTAGATCTTGAGTTACAGGGAGTCAAGATGGGTTGGGTACAGGGGAACGCATTGCCAGCTATTCAAAGGCTCTCGTACGTGGAAGCTACATGTTTTGAAATCGTGCCCTAGCAAGCATCCCTGTACAATGGACACATTGACCCACAATGACAAGCATGATGCTGAGGAGCGTGCTCTGCTATGTGTGTTTGCTTGAAGTGTTGTAATGTACCCCGCGAATCACAGAAGGACGCCTCAAGAAGTCGAATTAAAGAGTCACGTTTATTGCAATCCGGGACTATGAGGGGACATTCCCAAATCTCATAGTAGTCATTTGGTCACAGTTCCAGGATTATATAGGCAAAAAATCACAAAGGTATTGATTACATCTCAGGGTTTGGAATGAGGCACCTGGCTCCCAAAAAAGCAGATTACAGAAGCAGAATTAAGCATGTTAATTACAGTTTCGGGTCTCGGGGGGTCACTGAATTGACAGAAATACATTATCTAGAGCCCTTGGGTCTCGAACCACTGAGTTGGCAGGATGTCATTATCTAGAGCAGCCGTGGGCAAACTACGGCCTGCTGCCCTTTTGAAATGAATAAAACTAAAAAAACAAAAGACTGTACCCTTTTATGTAATGATGTTTACTTTGAATTTATATTAGTTCACACAAACACTCCATCCATGCTTTTGTTCCGGCCCTCCGGTCCAGTTTAAGAACCCACTGTGGCCCTCGAGTCAAAAAGTTTGCCCACCCCTGATCTAGAGCCATCGAGGCAATTTAGAGTAATTGTGCTGTCCTGGTCTTAGGACCACTGAGTCAACTGGAACGTACCACCTGTGGCCACTAAAACAATTTAGGGTAATTGTGCTGTCCTGTTTCCCAGGTACAGAAGAATGTGCTTCGATAACCAGTAAGATCACAATCAATGGGATAGTCATTCAATCAATAAGGCATTCAATCGAATGGGATGACTTATACAATTTAGAAAATCAAAGTGACCTGTCCATTGTTAAGCCAAACAGCAGGGTTAGAGTTAAACTACAGTTTCTATCTGATGGTTGCGACCATACTTCAGAAGAACAGTTGGTGTTAACAAGGGGGTTGGGGGAATTAACACTGAATTCTCAGAGGTGTTCATGCAACTGCTGAGCACAGGTGGAGATCCTGCTGCCTCTGTGCTGGCCCACCCTTGAGACCGAAAGGGGCAGAGGGATGGCTACTTGCTTTTTGGGAAACAGGCACAAGGGAGGGGGAGACGCCACATGGACCAAACTAGGCAGGATGGCGGGAGGGGGGGTTGTGGAACACTAAACATGCAACTTCATTGGGGCTTCCCTGGGTTAAGTGGATTTGAGGAAACATTGGCGGGGGGAGAGTTGCAACACAACAGACCAGCATTTGGAAGGATGTTGCCCACCTTGAGACAGTGTTCACTCGTGTATGCTTCCCAAATCAAAGACACAATCAACTTCATGCAACTGAGGCACAAGATAAAATAAGGTGCATGAAGTATGACTGATAAAAAGCTTGTGGGGAGAGGAGATGGAGTAGGTCAGGGGAGATTAGGTGTAAGGGAAAGTGTGCTGCTTACTATAGGGCTCAGGAACATCAACATACAATAGGAACCAACCCTTACATTTGCACTCAGGACCCACACTTACCACACTCAGTGTAAATTGGATGTTTCAAATGTCCTCCATCAACTCATACCAACTATCGCTGTTCCATAGATTTGTGAAGACACAACCCCATACCAACATAGCTGCTACCCTACATATCCAACTATTAAAGGCTAGCTTTGAGGCAGGCAGGGGGATGTAGAGTAGACAACCACAGCTAATACAAAGAGACGAACTTGACAGTGGGCACATGTGATGGAAGATGAGGTGAACAATGGCCCTGACCAGGTCAAGGGCTACGGCAGATCCAACCAGGTGTCCTGGAAGCAACCCGGGATACAAAAAAACTCCCAGATGAGACCATGTCCATGAAAACCACACCCAACAGGACCCTGCAGCCACTCCGGCCCCCTGTGGGAACCATGACTGGGAGTTACCAGGTAAGACACTGACTACAAGCTACAGTGAAGATTGCTCAGGGTAATGTACAGTTTCTAGACCGCAGAGGAAATACATAGGAAAAAGTGTCCACACAACAGGGAGCTACATTGGGGGTATATAGGACAATGACAACCACATAGTCCGCAGCCTGTGCAGACAGAGCAGCCTGTCTTATAAAGGGAGACCAGAGAGGAGGGTAGGAAATGCTATAAGCAGATAACTCCATGGGCCCCAGACAACACTCTCCCAGTATATATCTTCTGTGTCTAAAATCTATCCTTGAAATAAAACAACCATCATGATGAGAGCGCACCCAACCAATACAGTGTGTGTGTGTGTGTGTGTGTGCATGCACGCGCTCACATGGACACTAGGGACATAGGAAAGGACATTATTCACTCACAAACAACACAGTGCTCACAGGTCCTACGGCAGACATGTCAGCTCCCCACAGGCACAAGCTACACGGATGCATGCGGGTGAGCACACACAGTCACAGCTTCCCTTCTCTAGGAAGCGGCACCATGAGGTGCCACTGGGGCATCACAAGCACAACACACATTGTTCCACGCTGGCCAGGTGCATGCAGGGGGGAAACAAGGCACAGATCCCTCCATACCAACAGCAACCTCTGTGGTGAGGACATGGCCACCGGGAAGGGCACACAGACCTAGAAAGGAGGAATTTCTGTTAGCAGAATCCATACACAGCAGGTTAACAGGACTTGACCCACAGGAAACCCATTCATTAACCCTAACCAAGCAAGCAACCCACCCACTCAAACACCCACCCACCCAGATAACACAGCGTTCGGGGGGTTAAAAGAAAAAGAGACCTGGGGGATACCCCAAACACTACAGCCTACTCTATACCCTACAATTATCAAATATCACGACCCTTGACTTGGAAATGGATGACAGCACTTCACACTGCTTTTGGCTCCTCGGTACCACAGTGACCTCTCCAGCGATAGGGTGATCCCTTTGGAACGGCCTTCACGTACTAGGATGACGTTGCGCACTTCAGGGCTACCTGGGCTGGGCTCCTTGCAGGGACTGTGGCTTCCCAAGGCTACATAAACATATCTGGGGATAGACTCAGCTACACACCCAAATGTCAGTCTCTGCGAGGTTTCCGTGACAGTTGCAACTGCCACCATCCCTGCCACCCATCTGCTCATTATTCTTTCCTCCTAAAGTGCCATCTCCTTCACACTCCAGCAGGTCCCTTCTAAGTGACTTGTCTTGCTTCACAGATCCTCTGTGAGGTGCTATGCCCAACCAAGACGTGTCCTTCTCAACTCACAAAGGTAACAATAGCACTATGTCCACAATCCATAAGGTTTCCAAAAAATTGTATTGTATTAGACTTTCGTGTGATACGTACCTCCTATGAGTGAACCTCTCACTGTGGCTATACGTCAAAAACCTGCCAGCAACAGGAGGGGGCCAGGAACCAGGCATCACAGACATGCTGTCTTCTAAATCCACGTTTCCTGCAGCATCACTCTGGCCGTGCCTGAACATGAGGTGAGAGCAAACACCAGGCCTCCCTGGAAGTGGCTGTGAGCACACAGAAGTGCTCTGACTGGCCCTGTGTGCGGTGTGGTTCCTGGCTCCGACAACACCCTTCCATCTGTCAGTGACATTCAAACCCAAGAACGGGACCAAGACATTCAACTCCTCCATGGTGCCAGGTGACATACAATCAACAGATGCTATGGCACAGAAAGGAAAAAACTCCCACGTGTTGAGTGTTTCCTTCCAGGTCCTGCGTGGATCAGGGTTCGGGATCTGAAAAGAGGAGCCGCACACAAATGAGAGAAAAATGACACGAGATAATTTTGCAATATCGGGGGACCAGGCGGGCAAGTCCCGAAGGATTTCCACCTAAGCTCAGGCCGCTCCGATCTTTTATTGAGGTCAGGGTAGCCTTAGGGTAAGGAGGTCTGTCTGGGGTAGCCCGAAGGTAAGGTGGTTTGAATGACACATGGATTAGTTCCTCAGTAGACAATTTCCAGAAATAGGCAAAATATTTGATCAACAATAATCAACAAGGATCTACACAAGTATTTAAGGAACTAAGGTGGGGATGATGCTTTAGCTACCATTATCTAGGGAATTCAGTGAGCTAAGGTGGGGATGAGGCTTCAGCTAGATTAACTGGGTGGTGTCTAATTAACTGGGTGGTGTCTAATTAACTGGGTGGTGTCTAATTAACTGGGTGGTGCACTGCCCTGACCTTTGCTAGGACTTTCAAGCCCTGACTTTTGCCAGGACTTTCAAGGGTTACTAGCTTTTGGGGGTCTTTGTCTATATTCAGTTAGTGAAGACAGTAAATGGTTTCTGGCATCTCCCCCTTATTTTTTCTTTAAAAAATCTAGAAATATAAGAACAAGTCCCAATTTCAATGTCCAACAGTTCTGAGTCCACGTTTCAATGTCTGACAGTTCGTGTGCACATGCCAGCAATGAAATGCTGGTTCTGGATGGTGGACAAATGGTGGTAATGCAGGTCCGGTCCTCTGGTTTGGTCCTGGGCACCCTGCAGCGACGCACAACTGCTGACTGCTAGCATGGCAAGGCGTCTTCACCATCTCCATCTCTGAACTGTCTCTTCTGTCTTTGTGGCTGGCTTTCTGGGATCCGTTATTACAGGAATCCACATGGTCTTGTAGCTGTTCTATGAAAGTATACAAACATATTCTCGACCAAAGGTTAAAGGAAAAAAACCTTACTTGGGGTCTTTTCTTTAAAATGATCTTCCCTGGCTTACCCTGGCATAATGTGTGTTTTTTCTGGGTGTCTCGCTAACGAAAAAATTTTAATTTAGTTATAGGATCTATTTCTTTACATGGCATTTTTCCACTATCCCCCCTTTTTTGATTTAATTAGGAGACTTTTTGGAAAATTTATAATGCAGTCTAGATAACTTTTTGCATAAAAATATGACTGCTTTAGGTTCATAGCATGTTAAGCAATTTTACCACAAAATGAAAATTTTGGTTAATACTTTTTGAATAATTACTTATTTTAAGTTAGCCAAATTTAATTAATTTGAAAACTTAACAACTATTTTACTGTCAAATTTAATATTTTAACAATAATCTTAATTTACATTGTAAATATTAATTGAAAGGATCACTTTACGTCCTTGAGGAGGCCTAAGCATTTCTGTTGTTAGGCTAGATTTAAATTTAGAGTCTGTTAAACTAAGTCTTCATTGTTTTGGGTATCATTTTCAGCTGGACCAAGTCTCTTCTGTTATTTGGTTCCTGATCTGGGCTGGGCATGGGAAGCAAGAAGCAGCCATGGGGACAGCTGACCATTCACACAGCACAGGAGGACTACATACATGCACCACTCGGGAGAAACATCACAAAACATAAAACGTGCTATGCATAAAACCAACACCACATTTACTTTTTGTTGGACGCTCAAAAAGGCACTATGTCCAAAATATAAAAACTGGGTGGGTGCTAAAGAAAACTCAAGACACGATAAACACATATGCACACCCCACAATCGAAAGCCATGGTGTCCACACCAAAATAAATAAATTAATTAATTAAGGATGCTCCACCACAGAAACTAAAAAATACATTCCATGACTGTCTATGAGCAAAAAGTAATACACATTTCCAAAACACACAAGGGAAATTGTCTGAGATGGCTCCCCTATCTCCAGGCACTACCAGCACTCTTAACATGCCCATCACTTGGTCACACACAGCTGTTCTCAATCTAATATGTCACTCCTTCACTCTACCACCACCCAACACTCAACAAGACACAACGATGCTGTGGAAAAAAGAATCATAAACCCTTACTTGCAAGAGCCCTTTTCGAGGCTGCTTCACCAAAAGGCCTTTGCCATCCTGCAGTGTGCTTACTGGGTCACTGCCCACCGGAAACTCCCTTGCCCTCCTTCCCCGTGTAACAGGAACCCCTGAATAGGACTACAGCCTCTCAGAATCCCTACTCCTAGGGCAAATTTAGTTACAAGCACAAAGGTGTGCCTCCTTTTCCTTTCTCACTTGGCTACGTGAACACCTGACTTAGGATGATCTACATACAGGTCACATTTCAGACGCTGACCTGTGGTTCAAAAATACTACCAAAACTACCACAACTCACACCCCTATAGGATGCCAACCTGCATCCATCTACTGCAGTGAATTGAGGACTCACAGACAACACAGACACAACTTACAACACTAGACATCCATGGAGAGATGTCTTGCACATAACAGGACAAGATGAATATTATTCTTACTTTCACTTCCAAACACAAACAACGGACTACGCTGCTCAGGACCCAGGAAACGAAGGACAGAAAATACCACCTACGCCTCCCTCCCAGAGATGAACACATGAGCTACAGACAGTGACCTTTCCTACAGAATTCACTCTCACCCAGGAAGTGGACGGTATACTTTTAGGCTGTACGACAGTCATCACTTGTCAAAAACAATACCATCTTCCTCATGTCGCAGCGACACAGAGAGGAACATACGGAATCAAACAATAACATTCCATTCTTCTTTCCAAATAGAAAATATTTGGCCATTTCAGAAAACATGACTGGCAACACATAAAACATAAAAGACACAGACAAATCCTATCTTTCCCACTTCAAAAAGACCCAAAAGCAGCTTCCATGCCCTAACCAGTTTTGCTCAGTGGATACAGCATCGGCCTGTGGACTGAAGGGTCCCAGGTTCGATTCCGGTTAAGGGCATGTACCCAGTAGGGGGTGTGCAGGAGACAGCTGATCGATGTTTCTCTCTCATCAGTGTTTCTAACTCTCTATCCCTCGCCCTTCCTCTCTGTAAAAAATCAAATTTCAGAGAGGAAGGGAGAGGGAGAGAGATAGAAATATCAATGATGAGAGAACAACATTGGTTGGCTGCCTCCTGCACACCTCCCTCTGGGGATAGAGCCCACAACCCAAGCATGTGCCCTTGACTGCCTCCTATCCTGACCCCGTGTAGGCTCCAGTTTGGCCACCCCCACCCCCACCCCTCCACCCCCCTCCTCAGGGCTACACCTCCCTCCCCTCAGGTTCAAGGGGCCTCTCGCCTCCATTCCCACTCTGCCCGCACATCCTGGCGGTCTTTGGGCGCCGGGTGCACAACGAGGCCCCTCACATACATGCGAGTCAGAGGCCCTGCCTGCAGGAGAGGCTGAAACAGAAAGGGAACCGCGGGGACACAAGGCATTCGGAGCTCGGGGCCTTCCAGTCCTTGCAAAATGACATGAGCAGGCGCTTTAGAAGATGCTATTCCTACTATGCTCACTAGAGGGCAGCAGAGAAGAGCATTTTCTTGGCAGGGAAGGGGGCGGGGCCAAAGGCTCTTTCTGAGTCTTGTTCTTGATAAACAGCTTAAGATCAAGATTCCAAGTATCGGCATCAGGGTGGCAAAACGGTGACCCCTTCATAAGGAATGTGAATTGCCTGTGACACCAGTATTCTTTTTTTTTTTTTTTAAATATATTTTATTGATTTTTTACAGAGAGAAAGGGAGAGAGATAGAGAGTTAGAAACATCGATGAGAGAGAAACATCGATCAGCTGCCTCCTGCACATCTCCTACTGGGGATGTGCCCGCAACCCAGGTACATGCCCTTGACCGGAATCGAACCTGGGACCCTTCAGTCCGCAGGCCGACGCTCTATCCACTGAGCCAAACCGGTTCCGGCCAGTATTCTTTAGATTGGTAAATGCATTAACAAACTCCTTTCTAGAAATACACTTTCTCATAGTACAATTTTTTATGCTCCACAGGACATGTTTGCTAATAGTCCCAATGTCTTTAGTTCCTCTCTAAGATGAAGCAAAGCATGAATAAACCTGTGTTCAGTAACCCCACTCCTCACCCAAACTCTCACTACATTGCAACAAACAATAAACCACAACACACCCCGTTCCCCACACCAGCCACCCCTGCTGGTCCTCTGCAGGCGACACTCGTTCTGCCTCATGGTTTGTGGAGAGGCCTCCGGTCTATGGAGGTGCCCCTATGTGTCTGCTGAGGCACATGGCGCGGCCGCGGGGACACGGCGCCACCTGAGCAGCGGGCAGTGTCTCCGCTGCTTCCTGGGCCTCCAGGCTTCCGGGCTGCGCTGCAGGGCGGTCACTGGACGCCACACTGCAGGCTCCACGGGGTCAGAGAGGAGACTGGGTGCTCCCTGCAGAGAACATGACCCCCGGGAGCCGATGCCATGAGGACACGCTGTTGGCGTGTGAGGATCTGCACACGGTTCCCCTTTCATCTTCCCTGACGTTAGAGGACGGGGAGGAGGTAGAGAGACGCGGACTCGCAGTCCCGGGACCAAAGCTGCAACATTGTTTGCGTCCGTCCGGGAGGGTGCTCCCGTCCACTGAGCCACACGGCCATGTTCGTACAGCTCAAACACATCGCCCTTGTTTTAGGGAGCGTCCATTACAGTGGGGACAGGGACGCACAGAAGAACTTGGCCCAGAAGCAGCCACAGGGGAGCCCGGGAGGGCGGCTGTGGTTCTAGAAACGAGCTGAGCGGTGGCTGTGACTCCAGAGAAAGAAAAGTCGCAGCGACGAGGTGACCCGCCGGGAGCTGCCTCACCTGAGGCCCAGCCGCTCCTACCGGCCCTGCGCCAGCTCCAGCCTTGCACCCGGCAGCCTCACCTCATGCCCTCGCCTCAGGCCTCAGACCTCATGCCCTCCCTCCGCACCCCTCACCTCACACCTCACACCTCACACCTCTCAACTCACACCTCACACCTCACACCTCTCAACTCACACCTCACACTTCACACCTCACACCTCTCACTTCACACCTCTCACCTCACACCTCTCACTTCACACCTCTCACCTCATACCTCTCACCTCACACCTCTCACCTCACACTTCACACCTCACACTTCACACCTCACACCTCTCACTTCACACCTCTCACTTCACACCTCTCACCTCACATCTCACACCTCACACCTCTCACCTCACACCTTTCACCTCACATCTCACACCTCACACCTCACATCTCACACCTCACACTCCACACCTCACACCTCTCACCTCACATCTCACACCTCTCACCTCTCACCTCACACTCCACATCTCACACCTCTCACCTCAAACCTCTCACCTCACACCTCACACCTCAGGACCTGTCGCTGCTCCAGGCCACCACTCACCTCAAGTTCGCCAGCCGCCTGCCTCTTACCCTGAACCCCGAGTGGCTCCAGTTGGACCACCTTCCTCTCCTCAGGCCTACCCTCCGCTCCCTCAGGTTCAACACGCTCACCTCAGTTCCCGCTCATCCGCGCATCCTGGCGGGTGGGAGGCACAGCAAGGCCCCGCCCCTAAGTCCCGGTCACGCCCCTCATTCCCACCTGGCCCCGCCCCTCCACAGGAAAAGGCTTTGTGGTTCAGCCTTTTTTTAGTTGCTAATCCCCAGGGGAGGCTATTTGCACTGAGTTTTTAAGAGGGAGTGGGAGGGAGGAGAGGAGATAAGCATGTCCATGGGTTGCCTCCCACCTGCAGCCCCCAGGCGGGGAATGGTGCCCTTGAGCAGAACTGAACCAGCGGCCCTTCAGTCCCAGGGCCGACGCTCTAACCACTGAGCCACACGCTAGGGCTGCAGCTGGACTTTTATCTGTTACCTGCTGCCGGCCTCATGTCCCAACCTCACACCTCACACCTCTCACCTCACATCTCACACTTCTCACCTCACACTTATTTATTATTTAATTCACATTTTTTTCTATTGACCTGAGGAGACATGTTTATCATACAAAATTTACCTTTATATTTGAGTCTATTACTATGCCTTCTATTGTTTCATTAATTTGTCTATGTAGTCCAGCCAGTGTAGCTCAGTGGTTGAGCATCAACCTAGGAACCAGGAGGTCATCATTCAATTCCCAGTCAGGGCAGCTGCCCAGGTTGCAGGCTCGATCCCCAGTAGGGGTTGTACAGGAGGCAGCTGATCAATGACTCTCTCTCATTGATGCTTCTCCAAAAAATCAATAAATCATATATATTTTGAAATGTGTCTGTTGGGAAGCAGTGCACTCCTGAATCCTGTCTGGAGGAGGTGATCATGAAAAGGGTCCAACTGGAACCAGGAGGCCGCTCCCCAGGAAACTGGTCCTGAGGAAGCGCTGACTTGGAAACAGCGGGAGAAAGTGCTCACAGACTCTAGCTGCCGCTGTGCATCCCACCCCAGGCGTCCCCTCTGGTTCTCAAACACTCGCTGGCACTGTACCCTGATCTCAGGCTCCCTCTCTACCCCCCACACTGCCTGCCCCAGGACGGAGACATCGCATCCGGGTCTCTCCTCGCCCGTTTCCTCAGGCACCAGCTGCCCATTAGATGCCAGGCTGGAGTCGGGACACGTAATTCATCTCAAGGTCTCTACTGGACCCTCATGTTCCCTGGCCCCTTTCCTCATGTCCTCTTCCCCATCACATCCTGGTGAAAGCAGGGTGGAAAATTCAGCTCCAGCTGTTTCTCCTTTTGCCAGGCAACCACTGTAACCATACAGGCTGGCGAGAGCAGAGGTACAGAATTCTGCTCAAGGCCTTTCCTGGCCACGTAACCAACAACCACTGTGCTCTTCACAGCAGGTTGAAGCAGGGAGGGAGAATGTGCCTGCAGGTCTCTCCTTGCCCACTGACTCATGACCCCTCAAAAGGTGTGTGGAAAAGGGGTAAGTAATTTGTCTCCAGTTCTCTCTTCACCTCTTAGCCAAACACCTGCTCTGCCCCTCACACACTGGTCTCAAAGCAGACTGGAAATGTGGCCCCAGGTCTTCTATGTTCTTCCCCAGCACCCCTCATCTCCTTCATAGCGGGTTTGAGCCAGAAAATCTGCCTCCAGCTCTTTCCTCGTCCCTTACCACAGGACTCCCCATGCAACTCACACAGCATACGACAGATATATGGATAAGAATAAAGATCCCTACTATAAAGAGCTCCTGGTGAATAACTGAGCTCAAATTTAGAAAGAAAGAAAAAAAACAAACAAACAGAGCCTCGTGTTCATTTCTACACAGGAGCTTCTCATACAAACCTCAGTTCAGGGAGTGACCTGAGGATGTCCTACCACATTGAACTGACTGATAAGTCCTCTGGACTGAGCCCAGAGGAGATGCCAGGACCAGACCAGAACACGTAGACTGGAGCAGAACGGAGCTGAATTGTGTAGCCTGAAAGGGAATTCACTCGGGGCAGCCTGACCCCAGGGCTCCTCAAGCCATGACTTAAGGACTCCAGTTGGCATTGAGCTAAAGACAAGGACCATCATTAACAGACACCAGACAGCAGAGCCAGGCTCAGGACCCCAGAAACAGACCCTGGTCCCCACACCAGACCACAAACCAAAAGCTAAACCTCAGACAAAAAGCCAGACCTTGGACCATGAATGCCAGACACCAGGTGCCAGAGAATGACACAGGACACCTTCCATCAGGCCCTGATGTCAGAGCTGCACGTGGACCCCACACAGGAATGCAGGAAACCAGCCACACCCAAACAGAGCCCAGAACCCAGACAAAGACGCAAATACAATCCACCCGAGACCACAGACACTACAGTCAGAACTCAGATCTGTGTTTAGGAATCCAGGTCCCTAAGTAGGCACTGGACACCGGACACCAGCTACCAGATGCAGACACAGGAGCTGAACCACAGGCCCCAGACCTCACACTGTCAGCAGGGCTCCAGAACAGGGGCCTAAGGGTTAGAAAATAATTACAACTGAATGATAATAAAAATACTATATTACAAGACTTATCGAAAAATGTGCAGTCTTAAGTGCACATATGAGGAAAAGAGACAAGCTGAATATTTACAAGTTTTATACCCCTCTTATCATCTAGAGTAGTAAATTAAGTCCACAGAAAGTAGAAGAAAGGAGCTGTGCATGTAGAGTTGTCTGGAAAGGTATGTGTTAGGTCGGAAAGAGCCCAGGATTGGATACATGCAGATGTGTGATGAGATAATTGACCCTCCCTGGAATTTTTAACAGATCAGCGTGCCAGACACAGATATCTGCCCCTCCCTGGAATCTACATGACCCCACACAGATAATGACTCCTTCCTGAATATCCTACTGACCCCCTGCGGCAGAAACTTCCTCAGTTCATGTCCCCACCGCTCACCCAACCACAGTATAAAACAAAGCCCCACCCCCCCACCCCTCGCTCCTTGTGGGCGCGAATCCACGGGCCCTGTCTTTGGGGTTCGTGGGTCATCCGGGGATACAGAATAAAACCTTTCCTTTTCTTTCTCTTCTGATTGACTCCACTCTCTTTATTTCCTACACTGCCTCCTGAGCCACCTAACCTAACAGTATGTACTTATTTTTTTAAATATATTTCATTTATTGATTTCAGAGAGGAAGGAAGAGGGAGAGAGATAGAAACATCAATGATGAGAGAGAATCACTGATTGGCTGCCTCCTGCACGCCCCCCCTCCGGGGGGGATCGAGCCCACAACCTGGGCATGTGCCCTTAGTTGGAATTGAACCCAGAACCCTTCAGTCTGCAGGCTGATGCTCTATCCACTGAGCCAAACCAGCTAGTGCTGGAGAGGTATGTATTTAAAACGAAAGCAGTTTTTGAAAGGGCGAGGACTACGCCCTCCACCTTGCCCCAGGGTAAGGGCTACGCCCTTCACCTTGCCCCAGGGTAAGGGCTATGCCCTCCATCTTAACTTGGCCATGTGCTCAGCAAGCTTCTTCCCGGAAGATAGTCAAGGGAAGTGCACGCCATCACTATGACCACATCCTGTGTAATGAGACACCGACTCGCGCCTGGCCAATCGGCAGGGCCCACAGTCCTTTCTCCTCCCCTTACCCCAACCCCCTATAAAACCTCTCTCCACACAGAGTTTGCTCTCTCTCTCTCGGCCACTGGAGCTTACCGTTGCATCGGTGAGTGTGGCAGGGGAGCCAAACCTAGGTTTGAAATGAATGACTCTTTGCTTTTGCATCGGACTCGCTGGCTCCCTGTGGGTTCTTGGGAATCATGAAATCTGGGCACAACAGTTTTTACCTTGTTAACGTAAGAAATCATTGAAACCTGTAAAGAATTTTTGTGAGTTTATTTGAGCCAAACTGTCGACATATGCCGGGAAGCAGAACCTCAACGAATTGAGATAATGCTCTGGAGAATGGCCATGGGTTGCACCTGTATTTATACATTTGCAATCAAAGGAGAGACATAGATGGGTTACATGAAATCCATTGGTGATAGATTAAGGAGGAGGGATAAAGCAAAGCAGGGAAACCCCTGGGATTGGATAAAAAGTAAAATGATGGACACATGCTTAGGTGGGTGCACGATCAATTAACATGATAATGAAGGAATTTGTGGTATCTGTCCTGGCTCCAAGCACATTTGGTTGTGCCCCAGGGGCTCCAGAAAAAGGGAAGTTACAAGTTACCCAGAGATTTCAAGGGTGTGTTATCATAGATGCAAAAAGACAGATAGGGGAGAACCAAGATGGCGATGTAAGGTACAGACCTGTGCGTGCTGCCTCCCACAACAACATCAAGACTACCAACTATAAGACAAACAGCTATCATTCAGAACCATGGGAAAGCTGGCCCAGTGGAAGCTCTACAACTGGAAGAAAAGAAAGAAGAGCATTGAGACTGAGTAGGTTGTGCAGAGGCTCCAAGAACAGAGGTACGGAGTCGCACGCCAGGCTGGCTGCAACTGGATGCGCAGTTTTATATCAATCAGAAGGGGATGCAGACTCTCAAATCCACTGAGCTTGTTTGGGACGGGATCCTGAGGTCCCAGACCCCTACGGGGAGAGGCGGGACAGCCTTGCAACAGGCCGGAGAGTGAGAGTGGCTGTCTCACGGAGCTGCTCAACGGCACTCGGCACTCTGAGATGAGAGACTCAGAGTCGCGGAGAGGCGAGGAGTCGAGGAGACGCCATTGCTCCTTGCTCCGCCCTGGTGATTCCCAGGGACCCCGCCCTACTCAATTTACATCCCCACCCAAGCTGTCCTAGTAGCACAAAGAGAACCACTGGCGCTTTTGCAGCCCAGCCCAGCAGACTGCAGATTTCAACTCCTTGCATAAATAAGGGACACACTCAAAAAGCAGAATCAGGTTCGGAGGAAGCCGGAACCGGACCCAGCTGGGCCGGCGACGTGGAACCTCTGTACCAGCAAACGCACAGGCAGGTCAACCAGATCCAGTCTCACACGGGACGCTGGGAGATGGCAGACAGGCAGTCTGTGCACTTCGTAGAAAACGAAATCCAAGCAAGCATACCAGATATTCAGCCACCAGGAACGCCTGGATATTTTGTCCAGCAAGGAGACGCCCAACAAAGGACAGAATGCCAAACTTCGTGTTGCTGAGATGGCCCCCATGAGGCCAAGACGGCCCCCGTGAGGCTGAGGAGGCCCCCGTGGGGCTGAGGCGGCCCCAGTGAGGCTGGGACGGCCCCAGTGGGGGTGGGACCGCCCCGGTGAGGTTGAAACGGGCCTGGTGAGGCTGAGACAGCCCCGGTGAGACTGAGACGGACCCTGGGAAGCTGAGAAAAATACCACGTGATCTCATTCATTTATGGATAATAAGGACCATTATAGACTGATGAACAAAAATGGATACAGAGGCAGAGCAGCATTGAGCAGACTGTCAAACTACAGTGGGAACCCTGGGGAGAGTTGGGGGGGGTAGGAGATCAACCGAAGGACTTGTATGCATGCATATGAGAATAACCAATGGACACAAGACACTGGGGGTGGGGGAAGCCAGGGGAATGTCAAGGGGGGAGGGGGAGGAGACATGTGTAATACTCTTTGTAATACTTTAAGAAATTTAAAAAAAAAAAAGACAGGCTCAGTTAAGGTAAAGGTTGACCTTGTCAGTGAAGATACTGGCCTAGGACAGTGGTCGGCAAACTGCGGCTCAAGAGCCACATGCGGCTCTTTGGCCCCTTGAGTGTGGCTCTTCCACAAAATACCATGTGCGGGCGCGCACGTACAGTGCGACTGAAACTTCGTGGCCCGTGCGCAGAAGTCGGTTTTCGGCCTGGGCGAGTCTATTTTGAAGAAGTGGCGTTAGAAGAAGTGGGGGGTGTCGGTTGGTCAGGCGACGGGAGACGCGGTGCAGGCGGCCGTGGGATACGCAGCGTGGAGGAGGCACGCACGATCATGCACGAGTTGAGTGAGCCAGTCAGTCAGCAGTCTCATGTGCAGTGGTTAGTGCTAGTTGCGTCCGCAAATCGCGCACGGGTGACAAAAGTACCTCCTCGAAGCATACAGTTACCTGTATTTTTCCAACCAGCTGCAAATCCTACAGGTATTTTTGTCATCAATTTAAGAATTGTAATTGTTTTGTGTTGGTGGCTTTATTATTATTTTAGCAAAGGCCAGCTTAGGAATACCCTAATTAAGTTAATAACAATGTACCTACCTATATAGTTTAAGTTTAAAAAATTTGGCTCTCTCTCTTGCCCTGACCGGTTTGGCTCAGTGGATAGAGCGTCGGCCTGTGGACTGAAGGGTCCTGGGTTCGATTCCGGTCAAGGGCATGTACCGTGGTTGTGGGCACATCCCCAGTGGGGGGTGTGCAGGAGGCGGCTGATCGATGTTTCTCTCTCATCGATGTTTCTAACTCTCTATCCCTCCCCCTTCCTCTCTGTAAGGAATCAATAAAATATATTTTTTTAAAAATTTGGCTCTCAAAAGAAATTTCAGTAGTTGTACTGTTGATATCTGGCTCTGTTGACTGATGAGTTTGCCGACCACTGGCGTAGGACATAACTGCCCACCATAAGTGCTTTAGTTAAAGTTTAATGTCAGACCATCCTTGGTGGTGACTTTAGGTCTCTGAGTTTGCAAGACCGCCATGCAGGCCTCCCCTGAGCTTGTCAGGTCAGCATGTGGCCCCTTTCGTCCACAACCTCTTGTGGCAGGATTTTGAATTAATTGTATTATTCTGAATAGTTTAAGTAAGCTGCAACAAACAAAGCCATTTTCATTTTAGAAAAAAAAGTAATAGAGGAAAACATCGGATAATTTAAAAAGTATAAGAACCTAGATTTCTGTGGTGAGAACACTAGCGGTCTTCTCTTTGGGCACCCAGCTGGGTCTCTGGACAGTCAGAGGAGGGAAATTATTCCAAATGTTTTAGACCAAATTCGCTCCCTTTCTTGTTTGCACTTCTTCATGGGTCATTGCAGCAGTTCCGATAGAGGAAATTCTCTAAAATTGATCTGAGCCTGGGTCTGCATTTACAGGCAATGTTCTTTTGGACAGAGAACAAACGTCTTAGGGTCTTTTTTATTACTAATAAATTTATCATTTTTATAGCTACCACAGTCATTGTTGAGAGGCCTAAGACCCGGCTCTGCTCCCGAGAGCCTGTGAGGTTGGCCCTCGCAATGCTCAGGTAAACTGGGACCAGAACTGTACACCCCAAGACCCGTGTCCAGTCTAGGGGATGTGCTCACAGAAAGGTAGTCCCACATTAATTCCTCACTTAAATTAGCACCTGAGATTTGTACCCCAGACACAGTCCAGGCACACTTTTCTGGTCCTCACAGGCTGGCTGTATCTGCTCCCCCGCCCCAACTCACCTCAAGTTTGGTCTCACGACCTGGTCCCACCAGGTGCATGGACACACTTCACCTTATGTCCCTCACCTCATTGTTTTCCTGATGTGTGGACTGAGGACTGTGTGTCCCGGCCCAGTTTCTCATCTCAGGTCCTGGTTGCTGTTGTCGACAAATGGCAGGAAGCAGAATCTCAACAAATTGATGGAGAACGGAGGTTTTTCACCAAGTTATATAAATAGACGTGAAAGGAATAGATATAAGTGAGTTCCATGAAATCCACTGGTGAGAGATTGGGGAGGTGGGAGAAAACAAAGAGGGGACACCTCTGGGATTGGGTAAAAGTACAATGATAGACACCGGCTGCTTTTAGGTGCTGCGGGAGAGTTCACAATTAACATGACAACAGGGAAATTGTGGTCTCCGCCCTGATGCATTGGTTGTGCCCCGAGGGGTCTGGAAAAGGGGAAATTACCAGTGACCCTGGGATGACTTGCCACAGGTGTGTTACCAGATTCAAGAAAGACAATAAGCTGGTGCCATTTGCTGTGCCCTGAGGGGTCCAGAAAAAAGGGAAGTTACAAGTTATCCAGACATTTCACAGATATGTTATCTTAGAGGCAAAAAAGACAAATGGGCTCAGTAAAGATCTAAGTTGATCTTTGTCAGGGAAAATACTGGCCTAGGACATGACTACCCACCATAACCTGTTTGTAGTTAAATATTTAATTTTCGGACCATCTTTTGTGGTTATTTTAGGTCTCTGAGTTTGCAAGACGGCCATGCAGGCCTCCCCTGAGCTTGTCAGGAGGTGAGGCTTCTCCCCCCTCAGCAGGTTCTTGGTGGTGACAGCCCAGGGTTAAGCTCTTGGGCTGGAGCTGGCTCTGCTATTACTGGTGAAGCTGGAGGTGGGATTCACACCAGAGCCCTGGCCCAGCTGCCCCCACTCAGGAGGGAGGTGGAGGGGTGCTGCTCCGGCACCAGCCTAGGGCTGAGCTAGGGCTGACCAGGCTCTGGATGTGGTTCTGGAGCAGAATGAAGAGGAGGCTTGTGCACATAACTGATTCCCCTACGTCTTTCCAAAGACAGGACGACCCCGCTGCCTTAGAGGGAAGCCAGCCCGTGATCCTCACCCCAGACAGTCTTCCCAGCCTGAGCCCCTCATCTCCCAGCTCTGCTGCAGAAGGACCCCGAGAAGATGGGAAGGGCCACCAGCCCTGAGCCAGGCACGTTGACCTTCATGGAAGCCAGCTTCAGCATGAAACAGGGAATCGCAGGGGCTGGTCGACGTCTTGCACCTGATCTGGCCAGGCTCCACCATAGAGAACTGGTCCCGAAGGAGGCAGGTGTGCAGCAGAGTCAGAATCCTAGCAGTTCTGTCCACACTGCCCTCCCTTGGCACCTTGCTTGGCTCTAGCCCCTATGCCAGGGCACATCCCACCCTCGACCCGTGTGGCTGTCCTGGTCGTCCAGCAGATGTAACACAGAGTCTGTGTAAGTCTCTTGTTCCCACTGACGTCCCCCAAAGGGCCTGGACCCAGCCCACCCAGCCCTCGCTGTCCCTGGGCCCCTGGACGGAGGGTTGAGACGGACCTAGGAGCGGGCTGCTCACACACCTCCTGTTCTGAGCCCAGTGACGGAGGTCAGGAGGGTGAGAGAGGCAGGCTGAGAGAAATGGGGCCGCGGTGGGGATGGGGCCCCGAGGGACAAGTCTCTGGTCCCCGGACCCGGGGTCCCACCCGCAGTTCCCTCTGACGCCTCTCCTCCAGCCCTGAGCTCCCCATGGGAGTCAGAAGAGGTGCAAGAGCCAGGTTCTGCCAGGTCCTCTGAACCCACAGCCCCCAAACTCTACTCCCACCCTATCCTGTAGACACAGGAGACCCTCCTCTGAATCCAGAGTCCACTCACTTTTGTAGGATTTCCTGTGATTGCACATCCTGGGCAGAACCTGGGAAGATGCCTCCACATGCACAGGAGGCCATGAGGGTGTCAGATCTGACTGTGTCTAGTGCCACTGTCTGGCTCACTAACTAGAACTGAGGCCCACGTTTCGTGTCTGCTTTGTTCATGGAGTTCTGCTGAGTATCTCCCAAAGTCCCTGCTTGTCGTAGGTGCTTCATAACGCAACCACAGCCACCCCAGGGACCCAAATGGGCCTCAGTGGGGCCCCCGTCCCCAGAGATCCCTCATCTGGGACAACATGGACAAGGACAAGGACCGCTAGATGGCATCTCAAGGTCCTCGTCCGGTCACTTTCCAAGCTCAGAAATGCCACAGGCCAGTGATGGGTGAGGCCGGCAGCTCTTCATGGGGAGAGAGACAGCCGGCCCAGCAGCCGGCCCTTTCTGCAGAGCTTGAATCTGGGCTGGGCATCTGGGATTCCGCCCAACCTCGGCTCTCTGTGAGACAGATGGGGCGCTGAGCGAGGCGGCTGCAGCCTGAGTTCCCTCTATCACTGCAATGTCGCCGGATCCGTGAGGCTAACAGCCTGGCAAAGCCACCCGGTGGCCAACGGTGCCGGTGCCTGGCCTTTGACCTCTCTGATGTCATCTGCTGGGTCAGGTCTTGATGGGGCGCTGCGGAGAGCAGCAGAGCCTGGTCCCCCACCTTCCTAAACCCAGACCCCCTGCGCTAGCTAGCGCGGAGAAGGCCCAGCGTCCTCGCTCGCCCTTGGCGGGAAGGACGGCTGGGCCTCTGCACGGGTTCGCAGAGCCGCCACCAGGGGGCGCTGCTCCACCGTGAAACGCCGCACTGCTGAGAGGAGGTCAAAAAATAGAGCCATGGAGACAGGAAGCTTTTACAGAAAAGACATAGCCATGACCAGGTTCCCGAATGCACGTCAAGGGGCTCACACTCCAAGAAGCATCTGCACGTACAGATGTGTTCTGTTCATTTCAGCCGTAGGAGCGGCTCTGGGAACCCACCTAGTTCCCAACATCCAGCCCTGTGAGGACCAGGGAAGGGGCTTTGAAATCAGTAAATTATTTCCCCAAAGAGAAGCTGCATGTGCCTGAGGGCCACTCGGTGTCTAAGGCCACTTTGTCACAGAGATAACGGTGCCTCCCAGAGGGCTGTCAGGACCCTCAGAGGCAGAGTTTATCCTTCCCACCCTGTCACCAGGCACAGCGGCCCTCTCACCACTACCCCTCTCGCCCCCCACCCCTCTCACCCCCCACCACATTGGTAAATCACTGCCTTCTGAAACCACTGTTCAACCGAGAGAACAAATGCATAAAATAAACAGGCCAGGTGCTATTCCACACCCACTAGAACGGCTGTAATCAAAGAAAAGAAAAAGAACGTGTGTGGATGAGCCCTCCTGCACTGCTGGTGGGAACACGAAATGCTGCAGCCACTTAGGAAAGCAGTCTTGGCATTCCTCAAAAAGTTAAACCTAGACTTCCATGTGATCCAGGCATTCTAGGCCTAGCATTATACCCCACAGAATTGACAACTGGTATTCAGACATGCATATGCGTATACATGGAGCACTACTCACCTTCGCCAGTCAATGGAAGCAACCCAAACCTCCATCCACTGACAGATGCGTAAACCGAATGTGGCCACACAATGGAGTGTCATCTGGTCGCGACAGGAATGGAGCAGCGACAGCGCCACAGCACGGATGCATCCTCACACATCACGCTGAGTGAAAGAAGCCAGACACAGAGTGACCTATTGTATGAGTCCATTTATGAAACATCCAGAAAACGCAAATCCACAGACAGAACGCAGATGAGTGGTGGCCAGGGGGTGGGGAAGAGGGTAGCAGGGGATCGCTGCTTAATGGGTACAAGCTTTCCTTTTGGGGTGATGATGTCTTGGAACCAAACAAAAGCATTGGTTGCACAACACTGTGAATGCTCCAAATACCACCTAATTGTTTCATCTCAACACAAGAAACAAATCAGGCAAGCTGGCTTCATGTGCCCAACACACCTGGTAGTGAAGCTGTGCCTGGAGTCATACAAGCCCAGCCACCATAGATCCCCAGCCCCAGTCTGCTGCTCTGGGGTCTGGCACATGGGGTCTGCCTCCCCGCCTCGACCCACAGGCCCCTCTCCATGTCCCTTCCGGCACCTTCCTCTCCACCTCACCTGCCCTCACCCAAGCCTTCCACCTGCACCAGCTTCATCTCCTGCATTTCATCCACTTCCCTATGAGACCCCACTTCCAACATGTACACCCCAATTGCAGTGACTGAAGACCAGCATCTGGGCCTGCCCTCCTATCAGGTCCTCCTGCCCTCAGCCTGATGCTGGTAGTCCCTGCTCCCCTAAAGGCTGACTCTGCTCCCCTGGGAAACTCCCCTTGGGTCTTCACCCCTGCCCTGCCTCTACAGCAGACCCTTGGCCCTTTATTACCCTCAGTCCCTACCAACTTCGGGAGGAGGGATCTGCTTTCCAGGACTCAAACTCCCCACTCCACTTTGGTCCTCTGTCAAACACTCTTGGTCAACATCTAGGAAGAGTAGCTTACAGAGGATCTCTGCTCACCCTGTGCCTCCTGCCACACCCACAGCTCCAAAGCTTGCCAGCCCCACTCATGTCTCCTCAGGATTCTCGGCCTCTCCAGGACCTTTCTCAGTATCAACAGCTCCCACCCCATTCAATACACTCCTTTGCCAAAACCCAGCCCGAATCTTGGGGAGCACAGGTCACATGTGCCTCCACGTGAAGAAGCCAGGCCCACAGAAAAAACTCCAGGAGCCCCACTGTGTGGCGTCTTGCTCTTCCTGTCCTAGGTGAAATCTAAGGTAAGTCCTGAGACTTTTCTGTCATTCACCAGTAAATGAAGTCTTCTGTTTCTAGGACATTTTTTCATGCTTCATTCCGTCTTGTGTGAGCATACTCACCGGCCCCTTGCAGTGGGCAGAGGGACGTGGACATGGCACACCCCCTTGGCCATTGCAGGGCCTCATCTGAGAGTGGCTGTAAGAATCCATATTCTCTGGGCTTAGGAGTAGCTTGCAGGTATATCTCTGCTCACTCTGTGCCCGCCTTGCCACCACTAGGGATGCTCTGCCTATAGATCCTCTGGATACAGTTCCTGGAAGTCACCAGGCCAGCTCTCTTCCTAGGTGGTGGGTCCTGACCAGCAAAGAGAGTGCAGTCCCTCCCCAGAGTCCCAAGTCAGTGAGGTCTTGCCTTAAGACTTCCCAGGGCCCCTCCTTATACCTGAAGGGGCCTCCCTCTGGCCAAGTTTCACCGCACTGTCAACTTTCAAGGCAGACACCTAGTCAAAAACAGCCATGGAAGCACCTACCCTGCTACAAGCACAGACTGTCTAGTATTTTTCTCATTTATTGAAAAATCTTTTTGTTCATTATCTGCCCCATACCCAAGTAGACTACAAGCTGCAGGCAGCCGGGACCTCCCAGCCCCTAGCAGAAGGAGCACACAGCAGGAGCTCAATAAAAAACTGGTCATCAGAGATAGATCCATAGACATAGACCAGTGATGGCGAACCTATGACACGCATGTCAGAGGTGACATGAGAACTCATTTTTTTGGTTGATTTTTCTTTGTTAAATGGCATTTAAATATATAAAATACATATCAAAAATATAAATCTTTGTTTTACTATGGTTGCAAATATCAAAAAATTTCTATATGTGACACGGCACCAGAGTGAAGTTAGGGTCTTTCCAAAATGCTGACACACCGAGCTCAAAAGGTTCGCCATCACTGACATAGACGCATGGAACAGACTGCGGCATCTCAGAGGGAAGGGGAGGGTAAGAGATCAACCAAAGAACTTGTATGGGTAGATGCATAACCCATGGACACAGACAACAGGGTGGTGAAGGCCTGGGGCAGAGGATGGGGGGCCCATGGCCTGGAGGAAGGTCAACGGAGGGGAAAAGGGACATATGTAATACTTTCAACAATATTTAAATTAAAAAATAATAAAATAAAATAAAAAGAATCATCTTAAAATAAAACTGGACGGCAGCATATGGAGCTGTTAAAGCTACAGGCCACAGGGGGTAGAGCAAGGAGTTGCAGAGGCACATAAGGGAGGGAGCAGGGACCACACTGAGGGTGACCATGCAGTTTCTGGGCTGGTGAGGGCAGGAGCTGGAATGAGGGTGTCGGAGGGGGAGGGGGAGGAAGACATAGGAGGGGGAGGGGCATCAGCCTGCAGCAGGAGGCAGGATCCTGCTGTTTCGGGCGCTGTGACCAGGGTCGGTAACCTGGGCAGTGCAGTGTTAGCGCCATGGTTTGTCCAGCAGCACGGTGCCTGGTGCCTGGTGCTGCTGCTACTGCTAATGGTCGCTGGTGTGTCCTCATGGTTCTCCCTGGGATGTTGGGAGGAAGGACTGCAGGCAGACTCGCTGCAGAAGCTGGTGGGTGTGGACGGGGGTGGAGAGGAGTGTGGGACCCAGGAAGGAAGGGGCGGCCTCTTCAGTGACCAGGAGGGCACCTGGCCGGGTCCTGCGCCAGCAGCGCGCTGGGTGCGCCCCCCAGGATCTCTGTCTGGGTGTGATCAGCCCCAGGACACCCCAAGCTCTGCCCCCCCCCCCCCCACCTCGGCGCAGGCGTCAGCCTGCTCCCCTGGGACCTGCGTGGCGGGACTCGCGCAGCCGCGCGCCGGGGCAGGGACGGGGCGGGAAGGGTTAAGCCGCCGCTGCGGGTGGGGGTGAGGGGAGGCCGCCGGCGAGTCGCCGCGATTGGCCGGCGCGGGGACCCGGGGGCAGCTGCGGGCGGACAGCCGCCCAGACTTCCCGGACGCGCCTGGCGCCTGGGCTGTGCCGCCGGCGGCCTCCGGGGATGCTGCCCGGCTGCCCAGGGACAGCTCCGCTCCGCCAGCCGCCCACCCCACCGGTTCCCCAGGCTCCCGCCGCGCTGGGCGGCCGGGACGGGCTCTCCCGGCGCTTGTCAACCCAGTGACAGCGCGGCTGTCCGCCACCGCCTCCGCCTGCCAGCGGGAGGCCCCAGGGTCCAGGACTCCCGTGGGGCTGTCTGTCTGTCCAGACGCCCGGTCTGTGGGACTGGGTGCTCCCAGACCCCAGGCGCTCACAGACCTTAACAGAGAGGGTGGGCCTGCGCCCTGGCCTCCCATGCTGCGGCCAGGGACCTGGGTGGGGGGTACCGGCCAGCACCTCCTCCATGACCATAGGCAGCACCTGGAAGAGGCTCCAGAAATTCCCACGTGAGGGCAGGAGTGGATGGATCTCCTATTGTGAAGAGTCCGGGTGAGATGGGACTCTGTTGAAAAACATCTAAATTCGTATAGAACTCCGCTGCAGACCAAAGGGGGGTGGGGGGGAGAGGGCGGCGTTAAGTCGCCTGGCCCACCGTCTGGCTCAGTGGTTGGGGTCAACCTGGGAACCAGGAGGTCACGGTTTGATTCCCAGTCAGGGCACATGCCCTGGTTGCGGGCTCCATCCCTGATCGTGCGGGAGGAAGCCAGTCAGTGATTATCATTGATGGTTCTATTCCTCTCTCCTTCTCCCTTCCTCTCTGAAATCAATAAAAATATATATTATTTTAAAAAGTCTCCTGGAAAAAAATAGACTGAACACCTGCCTTCCTGCCTCCCCTCCCCACTAGGACCCTGTAAGACCTCAGCCCCACGGGATTTGGGGGGAGGGCACTTCCGTTTCCACGGTCCAGCTGTTGCCTGTCTTTTCTCAAGAGGGCCCTGGACTTGGTCTGTGTCCTCTGTCCCCCACTCCACTCCCACCCTGGCCTTGCCACAGCCTACCTGTGACGCCTCCTCATCACCCCATCCTGAGCCCCTGGCCCTTTCTACAAAGGCAGGAGCCTCCTTCCAGCTGCCTCCCCAGGGGAGGGAAGCAGTGAGGCGAGCACCTGCCTGCTCCCTCATCTATCACCCTGAGCTGTGTCACCATGACATTACTCATCCTTGGCCAGTGATGAATGAGATCAGTCTAGAGAGGACCACACGCATGGGGGTAGGTGCACCCCATTCAGGACTTCTGGGCCTGGGTGCCAGAAGCAAGGTGCACTGTGTGTGTGTCTTGCACTGATGGGTACTCTTGTTGGTGGAAAGACATGTGTGTGGAATTCTGTGTGAGAGTGACAGCAGTGGGGTGGGGGCCGGCTGGGATTTGGAGTTTGGGCATGGCAGCCAGGGGAGGGCTGGACAAGGCTGCAGAGGGGAATCAGAAAAGTGGGGTGAACCATGAAGAGGGGTAGACAGAAGGAGGGGCTGGGTGTCTAGAAGCCTAGCCTGGTGCCTGGTGCCAAGGGAGGGGAGCAGGCAGCTTGAGGTGTGCAGGCTGGAAGACTGACAATCACGTGTCCCCAGGTGACCAGCAGAGCCTGCCCCTCCAGCCTGGAGCCTCCAGACCTTAGATATCCAGAGGTCAGGCAACTCTCAGCACCAGCCCAGGCAGCAGGACGGCCACTGGCTCCTGTGACCCTACTGATCCTCTCTCCCTTCTGCTGTCAGCCCAGGAACCCTTGAGAAGTCCTTAGCTGGCCATGGAGGGGTGAGTTAGTCATCACAGCAAAGAACTGAGGAGGAAGCCTTGGCCCACAGCAGCTGGGTCCAGAGGACCAGGCCTCAGACCTGCTCTGCCACCTGCCAGTTGTCACCTGTAAAGAAATAAAAAGAGCACCTAGCTCACAGGTTGCTGTAAGATTATGCTAGTGAAATTCTGAGTCACTGTGACACTTATTTCCAAGGCCTCCTGAGGGCAGGCTGGCTCCTGGGGTCTCAGTTCAGGTGGGAATAGTGGGTGCCTGTGTGGGCCAGAGTTTTGGAAATGCAGGGATGTGTGCTCAGAAGCTCAGGGGATACTGTTCTGTCCTGAGTGGAGCGATCCAGGACGCTTCATGGAGGAAGCAGCATCTGAGGTCAGCTGTCAAGATGAGTCAGGTCAGATGAGGGGCTGCTGTCAAAGTCTGTTCTGGAAATCGCTTGCCCCCCCCCCCCCTTGGGGAGCTCTGAGGAGGCTGTGACAGGTGTGTCACCTGCCCCACCTGGAGGCTTGGAGGTTCCTGCTCTGACTCCCCCATCAGGAAGGAAGGGCTGTGTGAGTGTTCACCTGTCCCTGCAACACTGCACCGGTCACAGAGGCAGACTCAGTGTTGGTTGAACAAATCTGAGCGAAATAATAAATGAGTGCTCACCCTGCAGGCAGCGGAGCCGTGGAGTTAATGAGTCGGGAAATGACAGGCTGAACACTCTGGGCAATTGAGGAGAGGCCAGTGGAGACGGTCGGAGCCTGGGAAGGCCGCCCCGCAAGGCCAGGCTCAGGGACACTGCAGACTCTAACAGGGGAGCAGGGCCGGGGGCGGGGGGGGGGGTCGGCTGGGGGTGTCTGCGCTATTTGCGCCCAAGCTTCCCAGAGTCACTGCATTTGAGGACAGTGCCTGGTGGGGAGGGAGGCCACCTCCCAGGTGTAACGCTGGCCTCCAAGTCCTCTAAGGGTGGCTGGAGGCAGCATCTTTCCCCCCGCTTGGGCCTCCAACTTGGGGTTACCAGAGGATCTACCTTGCTGCTGGCTGTGCTGACATTTTGAACTGGGCCCTACTCCTAGCTTCTCTCTGGGAAAGAGTTTTACCTGCCACTCGAAGAATTCCTGGCCCATTGGAGCCTTTGGGCCCAACCTGCCCCCCAAAAAGAAGAGACAGAGTCCAGTTCGAGACCAAGACTGAGGGGATGGCACCCTCACTTCCCCTCCACACTCTGGACGGCCCACACCTGCCGCATCTGCAGAGCTGAGACCAAGCCCAGCTGCCTGTAGGCCAGAGGTGTGCCTCCTCCAGGGGCTGTGCCCAGGCTGCTCCTCTGGCCAGGGGGCCAGCCCTGAGAGCTGCCCTGAGCTCTGTGTGGCAGGCCAAGGTCTGAACCCACCTGTTTTGGACAACGTCCATTCCAAGCCAAAGCCAGACGCTGCCAGTCCTGCCCGTGTCTCCTTTGTGCAAGCTTGTTGGAAAATCCCGAATACAGCGTTCATTACAACTGCACCCAGGTGCTCAGAGTGAGGTGCTGAATGGGGACATCTTGGAGCCAAGTGAATGCAGTGAGTTCAGTCGTGGGAAGAGGGTGGAAGCTTGGATGTGGACAGAGCTCTGCGAAAGGCTTGGGCTCAGACCCCACCCCTGAGGAGGAACCCAGCACCAGCTGGGCAAGTGCCACCGAGAGGGAGCCACACCTTCCACACGTGCATTCAGGATGTCTGCGATCTGAAGCCCCCAATCTTGCCTCAGCCTCAGCCTGCCCACTCTGGGGATGGTGACAGGAAGCGCCTGCCCCAGGGTGCTCATTTCTGCAGTTACCATAATTGCTGGGGTCTGTGCCTGTGTTCAGCCCCCACCTCTGCAAACCTCAGCCCCTCCCCCTGGCGGGCAGATGCATACCCAGGGTCACCACCGTCACTGCCCTCCCCTCTGCCAGTGCCTCGTTGCACTACACTGGTGTCTGGACTGCTTGCTCAATGCCTGTCCACCAGACCAGGAGCCCAGCACCAGACACAGGAAGACAGGGTAAGCCAGGGAGCAAAAGCCGCATCTGCAGGTGCTCAGGTCCAGGTGCTGGCTCTGCACCCAGGGAGGCATAGATCCAGACGCAGACTTTTCCTCTCCTCTAGTCAGGGCCTGGGCTGCGCTGTCTGTGGGCCTCTGCTGTGCTGAGGAGGACGGCTGCCCTTACTGACCACGTGCCCCAGGACTCCCTGGTTTGGCTTCACTGGCAGAGGGAGGGTCTGAGAGCACACCGGCTAATGCTCAGAGCCCTCAGCTCCAGGGCCAGGGGCTGGGGGTCCTGCCATTGAGGAGGAGGGAGGACAGAGCTCCTCTGGAGTCCCCACAGCCAGCAGCCGCTGACAGCCAGGCCCAGGCAGGCAGGACCCTGGCAGTGTGAGCGATGGTGGGCTGAGCGATAAGAAACTAATAATTTATGTTTCCAGCTCCACGGCCCTGGCGCCGAGGGAAGGCTGGGCCACAGCCGCCTCCTCACTCCAGCAGCCGCAATCCTTTATTGCACAAATTATTAACGACCAGAGAATGAACGGCTCCATAATCAGATCAGTGCTGCCAGCACTTTTCATTTCACTTATTTGTATAAATTCTGAAGTTGGGGTCTAGCCTGAGTTCAGAAAGCCAGCATCATGCTGGCTGGGTGCCCAAGGCTGCCTCCCCCACTCCTCCCTGCGGGACAGAGCCTGGCCTCTCCCCTCCCCCAGGACTCCAGGGGTGATGAAGACAGAGGGGGCAGGAAGGTCAGAGAGGGGGTCCACCAGGTGGGGCTCCGTCCTTCTCCTGCCCCAGGGCCACTTCCTGCCTGCTCTGAGAGGCAGGGGCTGGTCCCGGGCTGGCGAGTAGGAGAAAGCCTCCCGTGCTGAGTGAAAACCTGTCCAGGCCAGCATCCCTCCGAGGCCCAGGCCTGGACACACCTGCCCCTCCTGTCCTCCCCTCATGAGCCTCACAGGTGTGTCTTCACCTGCCTTCGCTCCTGTCCTGCTGCGGCTGGGACTGGCCGTCGGCTTCCTTGCGCCGGGGACTTAGGCTGTGAGGTTGTCGGTGGCAGCACCAAAGAGCGAGCTGCCTGGAGTCCTCCTGAGTCCACTTTTAATCTCATTGACCTCTCGTTATACTACAGCGCATAAATTCCGATTTGGAGCGCTTATGTCCCATCATAAATTGGGCTGGCAGACTTCCGATCAACAAGATAAAGCTGTCTCCTGTGAGGTGGGTGTTTTATTAGTCTTGGCCTCGGCGCTGCAGGCAGGGGGCGGGGGCCAGGCCTCAGCTCAGCAACCCCCCTGTGCTGCTCAGAGGGACGGCTAGTGCCTGAGGTCTGAGTCCCTCCTGCTGTCATGGGCAGGCACCAGGACCTGAGACCACATCCCCATAGCACCAGCGTGAGCAGCTGCCAGATCCCCGGGCTGGGCACTGGAGGGACAAGACAGAGGCCTGTGCACATGCGTGCCCTACCGAGAGGTCATGTCTTCCTTCAAAAGCTCCATCTCTGCCCCCTTGCAGACACTCTGGCCCAGCTCCTGGCCCAGCCTGCCAGCACCCTGTTCCTCACCGATTCTAAGTTCAGTTCAGTGGAGTGTCCCTGAGCAACCTGGCCTCCCACAGCCTTGGCAGCACCTCAGAAAGCCTGTGGGACCAGCATATGTGCCCTAACGGGAAAGGAGAGCAATCCTGGGAGGCTTCTAGGAGGAGGGGATGCTGCTGTGAGTCTGGAAAGTACGTAGGTGGGAACAGAGCTGAGATGGCCACAGGCACAGTGGGCATAGCACCTGGACCTGGTATTTTTAGGGACCACAAATGTATTTGAGAAAGAAAAAATAATATAATAATAACAAATATCGAATATTGAATCAGCATGGATTATATGCGTCTTCACACCAACACAGTTGTGGAATAGAATTTACACATTTTAATGGAGGAGGCTCGCAAAAGCAAGGTACTACACTAGTTGTAATGGGGCCCTGAGTGGGTGCAGAATAGTGATGTTGGGGACTGGGCTCCTGGGCCCAGGCAAGGCCTGGAGGGCAGGGAGCCCGGGCTGTTCCCGGAGGAGGCCCTGGAAAGCAGAGAGGCCGATGTGCCCATCAGTCGCTAGTTGAGTTGGACAGAGTCTGGGGCTATCATGGAAGGAGTGAGGGGTGAGAGGGGCCTGGGAGGGAGCACAGAGGGGAGTCCAAGTGAGTGCAGCTCTCTGGTGACGGGGGGCCCGGTGGTGAGGCGACCTCGTGGAGGGCAAGGGCTGTAGGGACTGTGAGAGGACGCACATGGCAAGCTGTAGACTCCTGAGTGATGCAGAGCCACAATCTATAAAGAAAACCACAGAAGAACGCACACAAGGTAAGAGTGAGCCTTGGCGAATGTGGCTCAGTGGCTAGAGCATTGGCCTACAGACGGGAGGGTCCTGGATTTGATTCCGGTCAAGGGCACATGCCTGGGCTTTAGGCTCGACCCCCAGTAGGAGGTGTGCAGGAGGCAGCTGTTCACTGATTCTCTCTCACCATTGATGTTCTCTCTCTCCCTCGCTCTTCCTCTCTGAAATCAATAAAAATGTATTTTTTTTAAAAAAAGATAAGAATAGAACCTAAGGTAGAACTCACCCATCCGTTTACTTATCCATCTACCAACCCTCCACCCATCTACCCACCCACCCATCCTAGGTTGGAAGAGTGGGAGGCAGCACAGCACCTGAAAGAGTGAGAAGCGAGAGAACAGGAGGCCGATCTGAGAGGAGCGTCTCGGGGCATGTGCAGCGCATCCAATACACAGCGAGGCCCCAGCTGGACGCAGTGTGGGGGCCAGAAGAGGGCAAGAAGAGGAAGCAGCACATGAGCATCAAGCTGAAGCTGACAAGTTTGCTGAGGGCCGTGTTCCTGGCTGGAGGATGGGACGACCCAGCTCAAGTGTGGCTTTGCCCAGACCAGTGATGAATCAACTCATCCTGCCTCTGCGGCCCCAGGCTCAGGAGCACCCACATACCTGCTGCACCTCAGACAGTTACTTAATTGCTGGCTTGGGGCAAACTCTTGTATTTTGGCAAGACCGCCCAGTCCAGAAGGATGGTCTGTCCGTCTCCTGGACGGAGTCTGTAGCACACAGAGCATGAAATCGGGGCCCCTGTGGGCACGGCACGTGGATCCCACATTTGGGGACCCCACACCCCTCTCTACACCAGCCCCAGCCACCAGCTGCCTCTTCTCCTCCACTTTTCAGGGGTCTCCAAGAGCCTACCCAGTGCCCCAGTCTGCAGGTGGGAACCCCACCCCCACCCCCACCCCAGGCCAGCCTGGAACTGTGTTAAATGCCCCTGGGACTGTGGTGACCTTGGCTATAGCCCTGAAATTGCTGCCCTTCCCCTGCCCACAGTAGGTTCTGGTCTGGCATGTGCATGTGGGCTCCACTCATGGTCTCAGCCAATACCAGGGGGTGCCCTTCAGCCCACCCACTGGGCCTGCACCTGGGGAACGGTGCATCACAGAGTCACTGCTGTCATGGCACAACGTGCAGGGCCACCCCATTGTGACACACAGACACAGAAGAGAACGTGACCCCTGATGGCTCACCGGCCATAGTAATAAAGAAACCCGCACACAGACAGCACCCACAAAGACATCAGTGCACCCACAAGGATGTCACTGACTCAGCCTGCATTTAGAAGAACAGGTCGTGTAGCTGGGAGTCCAGGGCTCGGCCTCAGGTGGTGTTGGGCTAAATATATGACCTCAGAAAGCCAGCCTGGCCAGAGCTGTGGTGGGAAACACGGTGAAACTCATGTTCACCTTTGCATGTCACTTCTGAAAATCCCTGAGAAATCAGTGGTGACAAAGTGACTGTTGGCCGTCTGGTGAGCCTGGTGGTGGGACTGTGTGGGAGGGAGGAGGCCTCTGGCAGTCAGCTGTACTGGGGGTGTACCTGTTTCTTCATGCAGGAGGGGGCGCATCTGTGCCGCCCTACACGGCCAGCATGGACCTTAGGACAGCACCACACCTGTCCTTGGGCCCCACCCTCAGCTCCTTGTCTGGGCAATACCTGCTAAAAATCCAGGATGCTGACCTTGGGCCCTACGGGAGAGCCTCCTCTCTGCGAAAGAGGATGCCTGTGGCCATGGGAGCTGGGAGGCCCAGCTGGGCTGAGAGGGCCACACCAACGGTGTGTGCAACCAAATGCTGGCATGTGGGTAGGTCAGTGAACTACGGCTCGCAAGGCACTCCTGTACGGCAGGAAGTCCACCATATAAAGTCACTTCTGGACCAGTCTGGACTCCCTGCACAGCCTGGCCAGCAACTTCTGCACACCGCCCCCATCAGCCCCTTGGACCCAGCCAGCTTCCCTCTAGGCTTCTGCTCCCAGCGTCCCCACCTAGGTGTCCCCTCTTCAACTTCCACCTGCAGAAAGCCCACTCCTCCTCCAGCACCCACTCCTGCTGCCCCCTGGGGCCTGATCGATGCCCAGTGGCTGAGGATGGCACAGCCGTGTGCCCCTGTTGGGACTGTGGTTGGTTCTGAGCCTTGCAGGTCTGCCCAGCCCACGACAGGTAAACATGCAGAGTGGATGCATGACCAGCACAGTCGGGACTGACCTCCAGGGCATAGCCCCCCACAGTGAGGAGCATGGGTCCCCAAGGTCTTCCTGTGGGATCTGTGTTGCACATGAGCTGATGTGCACAGCAGGACTGAGGTCACAGGAGGAGGGAAGTACAGATGCACGAGGACAGGCCTCTGCTGACTTCGACATGAACATGTGAGCACCTGGGCGTCCCTCCACCCTCAGGTCTGGATCTGTCCTCCCTCACACTCAGCCGTGCTGGCACAGTTTGGAGGTGTGGGGGCCCCAACTCTGCCACTCAGCTCTGGTCATCTCCCTGACCTGGCGTCTGGAAGAGGGGCCATTGTGGTGCTGCAATGGCTTGTGCCACGAGGGGTGAGGACTGCACAGGACCTCCGCGCCCACGTCCACACCCCAGGGCCGCAGCCACATCCAGGACTCCTTCCTCCCTGCCTCCAAACCCCAGGCCAGGTCCAGGCTGCAGGGAGAGGAAGGGTGGAACCAGCCTTAGGCCCTTGGTGGGAGACTCTTCTGCTCCCAGCTTCCTGGAGGGCTCTATTCCTTCCTCTGGCTTGGCACCATGCTGGGGAGCCCCCAGCTCCTGCACTCCCAGCCCATTCCTGCAGGAGCATGTAGGGTGTGATGTTAGTTTACACCCTGGGTGTGTGTGTGGCGAAGCTGTCAGCATCTGCGCACCCATCCTGTCCATGCACATGGGTGTGAGCACACATGCAGGTGGCTGTTTGAGCTTTCAAAGGCACGCGTCTATTACTGACGGGTGTTGTGTGGGCACCAGTGTGTGTGCAATGAGTGTGCTTCCTCACAGCTCAGTGTCAGCTCATTCCACACCTGTGGGGCCAGTGCCACTGTCCTTGCATACCTTCCCCAGTGGGGGCAGGTCTAGGCCTGCCCTCCAACCCCCATCTCCCTGGATGAGCACAGACCAGGGGCGGCCTGCACCTGGGTCTCAGGGACACGTTGCTTCCCTGCAGCCCCCCCTCTGGATCTCTCTTCCTAGGAGATACCGCATCTGGCGCTCCGTAAACGACTGACTGATGAGCATGGGTGGAAAGAGGGCGCCAAGGGGTGCAGTCTGGAGAGGGGCATTGGCAGCACTCCAGGGTGGGAGGGTCCTGGCAGGAGCACCGGTTGGGGACGGGGTCAGGCAGCGCCAGAGGGGGCGGTCAAGCCTGGCTGAGCCCGGGTTGGGGGCAGCGAGGTCGGCCGCCGCCTCCGCGCTCCCCGGGGAGGTCTCGGGTCGCCGTCTGCGCCGCCGCCGGGTTATTTATGATCCCCTCCCCGCTCTGGTGGCGGCGGCTCCGGCGGCGGCTCCGGCCTCAGCCCAGCAGCGGAGGGCCCCGTCAGGGGGACCGCGACCAGCGACCGACCGCCTGCGCTGCGGAGGCGGGGGCGGGGCCTCGGCCGCTGGAGGTGGGGCTGTGGCCGCGGACCCACCTGCTCCCCGCGCCCCCCGCCCCCCGTGTGGCCGGGACGGGGATGATTCCAGCCTCTGGCCCCGGTCTGAGAAGCGCAGCGGCTCCTGTGGGTCCGGGTGGACGGGTGGGAGGAACTGAACGGATCCTCGCGGGAGGGGGACGACCGGGGTGGGAAAGCCTGGTCCCCGCGGGGAAGCGGCTCTGACCCCGGAAAGCAGACGGTGTGTTTCCCATGAGGAGGAGGAAACAGGTGGGAGCGAACCTCCCTGGTCACCAGGCCCCGGAAGGGGAGCCAGCAGGGGGCTTTGCACTGTCACCATCTTTTCAGGAAAGGACCCTGGTCCTCTAGAGCAGCGGTCACCAACCTTTCGGACGTCACTGACCACCAGTTGGCGACCGCTCTAGAGAGGAGTGGAGCCAGACTGTGGCATGGAGGTTGGGCTGGCGGAGTGAGCTTAGCCCCACACCTTGCCAGCTGAACCCCTTCTCTGAAAGCCAGAGTTGGGGCCCCCAGGGCCCTCCTTAGCCGCTGCAGGCTGTGATGAAAGTGTGAAAGGTGGTTTTACAGAAGGAAAGGGAGGTCCCCTCTGCAGGCTCAGGGTGTGACTGGACAGTGGGCACACCGGCCTCCCACCAAGCCCTGGCATCCCTGCATTAACATGATGGCTCCTCCATGGGCCGTGGCAGTAGACATGGAGGCAGCAGGCCCAGAGCAAGACACAGGCCGCAAGGGTGGCCGTGAGGGGAGCTCCCACTATCAGGCTATGTAAGGGCTCAGGCTGCAGATGGGGTGGAGGGGGCTCAGGTGGTGCAACAAGGAGGGGCCACTCACTCATGTATACCCACTTTCCCATCAGGAGACAGATGTACCGGGAGTGGAGGAAACAGAAGGGGGTGCAGAAGTTTGGGTGCACTGACCAGTCAGTTCCTGGTCTGACCCCAGACCTCCATCCACACGCTGGTCTTGGTGCCTCAGCTGAGGATGAGTGGGCAGTGGGTCTGTGAGGGAAAGCAAAATGGTTGCCAATGGTCAGCCACATGCCCGGTAGGAGGTGAGTGGCGGTGATGTGTCCCCTCACTCTCAGCCCCTCCTTTGCGGAAGGTGCTGGTGCACGCTGTGACCCAGCTCGCCCTGCAGAGACTGGTCAGGGAGATGCCCTGCCGGTTGCATCTCAGAGGGGCAGGGATTGGGGTCTGGCTGCTGGGGTGGGTGGGATCTGAGGCTACTTCCAGCCTGTCCACAATGACACACAGAGAAGACAAGCCTGTCTCAACAGCTATGACCACAGCCACAGCCCCCAGGTTTCCCAGCTTCCCTTCCTAATTCTCCCCGTGCAAGGATGACATGCTGACCTGCACAGAGGTGTGGGCTGGTCACCAGGGGACAAGCCACCCTCATTCCTGCTCTCCAAGGCACTGAGGTGGACAGGGATGTAGCAGGTCCTCTGCCCAGACTTGCTCCTCACAGGAAACAGGATGTGCTCAAGGGCACATCCTTCCCTTCTCCTCCCCACCCCCTCCAATCCGATCCCTCACCCAGACTAGGTCCAGCCCACCTTCTTGCCCCACACCTTGGCGCAGATACTGTTTGTACTGGATGTGAAACACCTGGGTGACATCAGGAGTGTTACTTGGCTTTTCTGTGTCTCACCTTTGTCACCTATGAAATGGGAAAGATAAGGAAATAATACTGAAATGGTCAAACGAACTAAAGCGTATAAAGCAGCAATCAGTAATCAATAGAAGTGTGATTGTTATTAACAGAACACAAACCCTCCCACCTCCGTTACCAACGCCTCACATCACAAACCCTGGCCTCACACCCTGTAGATGCAGAGGAGCCCCCCCCCCCCCCAACACACACTGATGCCCACCACCCGCAGGAACTGGGCAAACCACACACTTGCCGAGGAAGTGGGGGGGGGGGCAATCTCGGATCTCCTCCTCTGCCAGGAGCCCACTCCGGATCTGGGGCCGCCACCACCCCACGTGGAGTCAGACTCCAGCAGCGGGCCCCAGATAGTAACTCCCTCAACAAAGGCGCTTTTCGTGCGCGCCGGCTCTGGCTAGCCCGCCCCCACGATAGGTCTCCCTTCCTCCTACCCTCAACCTCTCAGGGGGTGCAGCCCGGTCCCGCCGCCTCCTCGTGAGCCCGGTCGGCCTTCACGCACCCCCTGTTGGAGCCCGCGCCCGCCCGCCCGCCCGCCGCGCCGGGGCCTTTTAAATGGGCCAAGTTGTGGCGGCGGCGGCGGAGGCGGCGGCGGGAGTCTCCCAAGTCCCCGCCAGGCGGGCGCGCGCCAGTCTACGCGGGTGCGCAGCCCGGGCGGCGGAGCCGGGCGGGGCGGGGCGGGGCGGGGGCCTGGGACCCCCGGGAGGGGTGGGGCGCGGGGCCCGAGACTTCAGGACTCCTCTCCGCCCCGCTCCGCCCGGAGGGCAGACCGGCGAGCGGCGGTGGGGGCGGGGCCGCCCCAGGGGGCGCGGGCGCAGGTGGCCCGGCGCCCGGTGGAGCCCCAGGGTCCTGGAGCTGCGGCGGTCGGCACGTCGATCCGGGATCGATAGCAGCTCCGGCAGCACCATGTCTCCGTTAGCCGAGGCCCTGCCAGCCAGCTGGGCAGCTGTCCGAGGTGGCCCGGCGGGAGGCGCGGCGGCTGCCGGCGCCGGGGCGCAGTAGCGGGCAGGGCAGGCGCACGCACGGCCAGGCGCCTCCCGGGTCCCCCTCCCGCCAACGAGACCCTACTCCAGGCCGGGAACAAGTTGCGCCGGCGGCGGGAGCCAGGCTGCAGGACCACTGGCCCGCCATGCCGGCGGTCAAAAAGGAGCTCGCGGGTCGCGAAGACCTGGCCCTGGCTCTGGCCAACTTCCACCCGACCCTGGCGGCTCTGCCGCTGCCGCCGCTCCCCGGCTACTTGGCGCCACTGCCCGCCGTGGCCGCCCTGCCCCCAGCCGCCTCGCTACCTGCCACGGCCGCCGGCTACGAGGGTCTGCTGGCTCCGCCGCTCCGCACCCCGCGCGCCTACCTGAGCCTGAACGAGGCCGCCCCACACCTCCACCTGCCCCGGGACCCTCTGGCCCTCGAGCGCTTCTCGGCCACTGCGGCCGCGGCACCGGATTTCCAGCCGCTGCTGGACAACGGCGAGCCGTGCATCGAGGTGGAGTGCGGAGCCAACCGCGCTCTGCTCTACGTGCGCAAACTCTGCCAGGGCAGCAAGGGCCCGTCCATCCGCCACCGCGGCGAGTGGCTCACCCCCAACGAGTTCCAGTTCGTCAGCGGCCGCGAGACGGCCAAGGACTGGAAGCGCAGCATCCGCCACAAAGGTGCGCCCGCAGTGGGGACCCGGGCCGCCCGGGTGCCTGACCTCCGCTCCCCGAGGATCCGTGGGTCCGGACCCCACTCATCCGCCATCTGGGGAAACTCCGTCACCGCCCAGAGAGGGCGCTGTGGCTCCGGGGCTGCCGCGGGGACACTCCTCCCCCCGACCCCCACCCTCGCTTTGCACCGTCTCCTCCGTGGACCCGGGCAGGGCGTCCTCGGCCTCCGCCGTTCGCGCGGCTCCCGCTGCGCACTAGCCAGCTGCTCCTGACGCTCCGGGGGTCTTGGCAGGATTGCTGGGCCTCGGGACGCAGGGAAGTTACGGGAACTCGGGAGAGCAGGCGGGAGGAGGGCTGGGCAGGATACTCGCCCTCACCCGGACCCCGGGGACCCCGGAGCCACGGGTTCTGGCGGGAGTGGAGGGCACACGTGCGGCCGAGGTGTGGGTGCGAGCTGCTGGAGAGAGGGCGAGGCGTAGGGCTGGAGCAGGCAGGTGGGGGCCGCGGGGCCGCGCGTCCGGTCGGGGGCGCGCGCGGAGCCGGAGCGGCGTCGAAGCTGCGAGCAGCCTGTTGGGCTCCTGCAGGAGGCAGGCTCTTCGGGCGTGAGCGGCGGGCGCCTAAGGGGCAGCCGGGAGAAGTGCGGTGAGCGGGGGTGGGGGGAGTTAGAAAGTTAGGGACCCAGTAGCGTTCGACTTTGGGGTTCGCGAGTCCACAGTGGCCCCCCCTCTTCCCGCTACGGGGTCAGGCGCAGCCCAGGTCCTGACTGTGCCCTCCTGGGGTCCCGCAGCCCGGCTCGGAGAGGGTGAAGCTGGAGGAGGGGCGCGGGAGGGAGGAGGGCGCCCTCGGTCGGGGAGGGCGCTCGCCCGGGTCTTCAGTTTCTGAGCTCTGGAAATCCCCGCGGGACCCACGAGGATGGGGTGGGCGGCAGGGCTGGTGGTGGGTTTGGAAGTTGGACTGAGGTGGGTGTGCATATTCGTGCCGGGAGGGGGCCCCAGCCCTGCTGCTGACTGCACCCCGGAAGTGCCGCCCACGCCCTCACCGGCCCTGCCTGCCTCTCCTCACAGGGAAGAGTCTGAAGACGCTGATGTCCAAGGGGATTCTGCAGGTGCACCCCCCAATCTGCGACTGTCCGGGCTGTCGGATCTCCTCCCCGGTGGTGAGATGGGGGAGAAAGTGGGGCTACGGGGTCCTTCTTTCTTTCCGGGGGAGCATGTGTTTATTTTGTAGGATCCAGAATCCTAACCTCACTCTGCCAGTGTGCAGGAGGGAGCCCCCCGGGCAAATAGGGGGGACATTGCTTGGGGTGGGAATCCTGGGCACCTGGAGCCCCCACCCCTTTGGATCCTGAAGCTTTTCTTTGTGAGTCTTGGAGCTGCTTCTCCCAAGTCCTGAGAACACTCAGGGTGTGAAGTTTCCTCTCTGGAGAGTCTCTTCCAAATGGCTTGGAGATCTTGCCCTCAGCAGTCGGGGGGTCACCATGTCACCTGGCCAGCTTGGAAGAGGAGCTGGTCCTTGGTAATGCTCGTTCTGGGGTGTGACAGTGTTGGCCCCCCGATGTGTGTCTGGGGTGGTTATAGGCTTGGATGTGAACGATGTGCCTCTTTGGGTACCCACAGCTGGAGCCCTGCGGGGCAAGACCTTGGGTGTGCAAGACTGCCCAGGGCAGCTCGGTGCTGTGTGGGCCTTTGTAACCAGAGCTGAGGCTGGGTGGAGGCTGGTGTGGGGCCCAGCCCAGTGTAGACATGGCCTAGGGGAGCCCCAGCACGTGTCTTCCGGGCAGTAGCAGGTGGAGGGTTGATCTGGAAAGGAAATTGCATCTCAAGAAGGACCAATTTTGAGCCCCTGGGGAGAGCCGATTAGAGCCCTGGCTGCGTGGTGGGTGGTTGTGCTGCTCTTACCGGCACCACCCAGCAGCCCCTCGCGCAGGAAGGCCTGAGAGGGCCCAGGGTCCCTGGCCTTTACCTTTGGCGCAGCTGTCGGTTGGGGGAGGGAGGAGATGTCCTGGGTTCTTCTTGGCCCCTGGCGGCAGGGAATCTGGAGAAACTAGGAAGTCACAGACACAACTGTGAAGACAGCACCAGGTCAGACGCACACGCTGGGCGGGGGGAGGGACTCACTGCATGTCCACCGCACACATTGTCTGACATGAGCTCATCACCCACAGGCGTGCCCACACCAAAGACAGTGTGTGCACAGGTAGCCCACCGCCTGCCATGGCCTCCGTACCTTCCTGGGGCCAGAGACCAAGCTCGAGCTCCACTTCTGCACCCTCTCAAGCAGCTGGTGCAGAGGAGGGGTCCTCGCCTCCTCGCCAGCCTTTCTGTTCAGGTGGGAGGAGCCCTGCCTTCCCACAGGAGTGGGGGGCAGGTGGCCTGAGCCCAGGACCAGTTCCTTACGGCCGTGGCTTGGTTGGTGGTTCGGACAGGGATGGGGACACAGTTAGGGCTGCCTGCCTGTCCAGGGCTCCCAGGCTCCTGCTTTGCATGAGTGATGGCTCAGACCTGGGCTTGGTCCTCCTGAGCCGGGTCCCTCCCAGGCCTGGCACTGTACCCGCCCCTAAGGAGCCCCATGGAATTCCTGTCTTTCCAGCCCCCACTTTTGCACACAGACTGGCTTCCCCCACAGCCAGCTCCACAGGTGTACGTACACCACAGTCACAGATACTCAAGGGGCAGAATTTGGGTCCGTGGCACAGGGATCATGCAGCCACACCAGCGGCCATACTTGATGCCAGAGGAGCCAGTATTTGGCTAGGGGAGGAGGCTCGGCACCCAGTTTTCAAATCTGTGCTGCTAAGCGGGGATGAGTGGCTGAGGTTTCCAGTGTGCGTGGAAGGCATGCATGTCCCCTGTACTTGGCCGGGGTCAGGGCTGCCCATCCTGTTTCTGTCTCTGAGCCCCCCTCCCATGGGAGCACCCACAGGAGCCACCCTAAGCCAGCATAGCTGGTCTGGCCTCATTGCAAGCAGTAGTCTTAACCTGCCATTTCCCTCTCCTCTTCCCTATCCTACGGATGAGAAGCAGAGGGCACGCCTTTCCTTTCCTTAGGTGGGTTTGATTCAGCAGGAAAGGTGGTCCTGGTGCTTGGCCTACAGCAGGCTAGAGAAGGGCAGAGCTGAGCGGGACCTCCCAGCAGAGTTGCACTCCAGACAGGCGGGGAGCTGTTCCAAACTCCCACGCCCACTGACTGGCACGTGCAGGTATGGGGACCAGACAGTGGTCACCTGTGCAGCCTCACTCAGGCTCTGCTGTTGCTGGTGACGAGCTGGGCCGGGGTTAGGGTCAGAGAGGGGCCATGGAGCAAGCCCTGTCTTGTAGGCTATTCACAGACTCACCCCCCACCCCAACCCTGTGCCAGACCCTGGCTGCCCAGTCTGTCTCACTGAGTGCCGCAGAGGAGACTGGAGGGTAGACTCCTGAGGGCAGGTGTGGAGGCGACCAGGGTGCCTGGGGGTGGGGGTGCTATGTGTCTGGAGGTGATGGTGGACTAAAGAGAACCTTTACTCTGAGGACAGGACTGATGGCTGCAGAGCTGGTCCAGGGAGGGGCCAGGTACCCCTGACACTTTGTTCCTCAAGCTCAGGGGTGTGCTGGGGATGCCTTGTCCTGGCAACAGAAGGAAGGAGGTCAAAGGAGGCCCCTGGGACTGAAGAGATGAGAGAGAATTAGATGATCCCAAGACCCCTGGCACCTCCCTGAGCCAGTAATCGGTTACTAAATAAGAGAAAGCTCCCTGCCCACCAGAAAACCATCCCTGCCTTTTCTTCTTCCCCTGGGGTGGCGGGACCTGAGCCCACGGGACAGTGCCGTGTGTGGAGGCAGCTCGCCAGCGTGTGTGCGCCAGCTCTGAGCATGCATTAGTCTGTGTGAGTGCCCTGTGCGTCTGCATTCCGGCTCAGGCACCTCAGCTCTGTGCCATGAGCCCTATCTGGTCATGGTGGGCGCAGGGGTGGGGCTGAGGGGCCTTGTGGAAAACTGGATCTCCCAGGGCTCCTGGGCTCACAGTGCTGGGCTGGCCAAGTGATCTGTGAACCCCAGGCCTGCGATTGGCAAGGGCTTCACACCCCGTGGGACCTGGGCTCTGCATGGCTTGGTCTCCGTTGGGGGTTCATAGAGTCTGAGTAGGGTTGCCAGGCAGACAGGCATGCACACATGGAGGGCACTGCATGTCAAAAGAGTCACAGGACGCAGAGGGGCTGTGGTGCAGACAGATGACCCCTCTGAGCTCGGAGGAACTGGGGAAGCCGGGTCTGCCTTCAGGTGGCATCTCACACTCAGGCTGATGGCCGGGACGGCTGGGCTGGAGTGTGCAGTCTGGACAAGGCAGTGCCCAGAGCAGCCTGGCCAGGGCCACCCCTGAGCCTCAGCCCTGGCCAGGGTGGAAGGGTGTCCATGGAAGGGCTCTGCCCGAGGCCTTGTCTCCCTGCTCTTGGCCTCTGGTCAGTTGTGGCTTTTGCCAACCCTGGGGCCCATCCTGGAGGCTGTGGCTCCCTACCCTTGGCCAGGGCAGCGGGGAACATGTGCTGTGAGGCTCTGTCACCTGGGCCTGCCTGGGGTCGGGCCGTGGTGCAAGCCACCAGAGGGCCGAGGGGCTAACCTTCCTCTATTCCCTCTCTGCCCAGAACCGGGGGCGATTGGCAGACAAGAGGACAGTCGCTCTGCCTCCGGCCCGGGTCTTGAAGAAAGAACTGACCCCCAGCTTCATAGCCAGTGATGGCGACAGCGACGGGAGCGGGCCAGCCTGCGGGCAGCGGCCTGGCTTGAAGCAGGAGGATGACACACACATCCGGATCATGAAGAGAAGGTCCTTTCCCAGGGCGAGGGCATGGAGGGCATATGGGCTCAGGTGCCAGATGGGACTTCAAGGCAGGTCTGCAGGCAGCTGGAGGCAGGTCCAGGCCTGGAGGGACTGGACCCGGGTTTAGCTTGCGTGCCTCAGCGGAAACATGCCAGTCCCTCCATCTCATGGGACCACAGTGAGAGCCCACCTTGCCCCACGTGGGCAAAGGGCCACGCCAGACCTGGATCAGCATTGTTGGGGAGCGGGCACAACAATGGGCTGAGGAAGGAAGGGGGACTCTGCCCAAGGGCTCCGGGGGACAGGGAGACCCGGGCAGGGTTCGGGAAGGGGTGCGTGGTCCCACCACAGCCAGGCGAGGGGTGGGGAGTGGGTGGACCCTCCCTTGGGGCAGCCCCTATATACTTGTGCTCATGTTCCTTGGCAGGTGGTGGCTCTGCTGGGTCCTCACTGTCCCATCCCAGGCTTGGGCCGCTCTTCCTGACTTCCCACGTCTCCCCTCACGGCCGAGGAACCTCCCTCTGGCCACTGACTTCTCTGTCCGTCCATCCAGAATTTCTAGGCCTCTTCCCACCTCGTCTCCCAGCACTTTCCAATGTCTCCTACCCTAGTAACCCTCTCGGACCGCAGGACCCCACTGCCAAGCCCACACCCACACCCGGGAAGGTGAAGCACCACAGGCTTCCCCCTGCCTCCTCAGCCCGTGGTCTTTCCAGGGGCACTGCTGTGGCGGAGGACCCGGGCACGGGGCAGAGCCGGGCATGGGGCAGAGCCGGGCACGGGGCAGAGCTGTTTCCTGCCTGACCTCTGGTCCTGGCGTCCCCGCTGCCTCCGTAGTGCAGTGGTCACTTTTGGGAAGGCAGTTGGCAACAGCTGGGACCCCGAGGCCTATACCTGGGCTGACACCCAGCCATTGGCACTGGCGGCAGTTGCCGGCTCATTCCTGGCTTGGTTCCAGCCCAGCTGGGGTAGCTCTAGCCACTCGGAGTTTGGTTTGGTCACATGAGTGACATGCAGAGGGAGCTGCAGCCCCCACCCCAGCACAACGTTCAGCTCTCGGGGTCCCAGCAGAGACGGTGCCTCAGCTCTGTGCTTCCTGCCTCCTGGGGGCAGTCCTCGCAGTTGAGCTGGTTCCGGGTGGCATTGGAGACAGGCCTGAGCCGGCGCAGTTCCCCAGGGGGTGCTGGGGGCAGATGAGGGACTTGCCACACACCCGTCTGCTGTCCAGCTGCCATCCGAGAGGCCACGCTGACTCGCCTTCTTTCCTCCCAGGGTCCACACCCAATGGGACGTGAACATCTCCTTCCGGGAGACGTCCTGCAGGTGAGGTCGGGGCCTGGGTCAGGCTTGCTCCCACACAGTGTGTCTGCTTCTGGATCTCTCCGGCCTCCTCCTTCCTCCCCTCCTTCATCGCGGTCTGTCTGTCGCCTTGTCCCTGGGCCTTGGCAGCACAGCCCTGGAGCCAGAGTCTCCCTCCCCCATGGGACTGGCCATTTGAGCCCATTTGTCCAAAGACGAGGCCATAGCCGCCCCCTCCCACCCTCCCAAAGACCCACCAGGAGGTGAGAGTGGTGATGTGTGAGTGGGATCTTGAAGGAAGCATGGGAGTTCCCTAGGGAAAGGGGGTGTCTGCAAAGACGTGGAGAAATGAGGGGAGGGGCGGTGGGGGGAGGAGGCTCCCCGTCAGCAAGTCTAGCTCCATCAGATGCTAAAGAGCCTTGGATGCCAGGCCTCCTGGCTATTGTCCTCCAGGCAGTGGGGAGCCACCGAAACTTCTTGAGCTGGAAGAGTGACCAGGTGTATGTTTGAAAGGTTCTCTGGAGGCCCTGCCCAGCAGGTGGGGGGTTGGCTGAGTCCACAGTGATTCAGGCTGTGGAGGCAGGATGGAGGGAGATAACAGTGAGGGGACCTGAGAGGAGGTTGGGGGCATTAAGGGACCCAAGTTTCTGGTTCCAGGGGGGCAAGGGGAGGTCAGTCTGTGGGTGGAGCCCAGGCCGTACTTTCTGGTCAGTGGGGTCAAGTCTTATCCTCCTTACGGGGCGGCCGCAGGAAGGGCAGCGGGCAGTGAGCACCAGGTCTGGCCGAGCTGGTCCTGCCCACTCCCAGCCTGGCTCCGAGGTCTAGATCTGGAGCCAAATTACAATGAAAACATCTTCAAACTTATTTCTACCTCATTTTGAAGTTGCCCGCTGAGCTGGTCCTTTTTATAAACCACCGTGAACAGTGGTGACATCTTATGAGGCTTGTACTTGGGAAGCTATAGGGTAAATTTACTCGCAAAGCTGGTAGGAACCCAGGAGCTCTTGCTCCTCTCCAGGGCAACTCTCCCTGCAGGCCCCCCAACCTCGCCCCCACCTCCCCGGCCGGCCGTGGAAAGTGGGAGAGGATCCCCCTGCTCAGACAGGCGGCAGAAGCAGCTAGGATCATTTCCTGCCTCTTACCAGAGGAGAGGTGGGGGATGGCCCAGGGGACTTTCAGCCCCTCCATGCAGCACCCGGCCCAGCTGCCTCACACTGCCTACCTTCCTGTCTTTGTTGCCGTGGCTCCTTTTGGCCCTGTCCCTCTGTCCTTCTGTTTCTAGTCTCCTGTCTGTCTGTCAGACTCTGTCCATCTGTCCAGTCATGCCTGTTTGTCTGCCATCATCACCCTCTATCCTTCTCCATCTGTCTCTTCGTCTGACTCCGTCATCCATCTTCATCTGCCTGTCCATCGTCTGTCTGTTCATCCCGTCCTTCTATCCATCTGACCCTGAGGTGGCTGGGTCTGAGCCCTGGGCAGCAGGCAGACGTCCCTGCCCTGTCGGAACCCCTGAGCTGGCCAGGAGGTGGGAAAGGACTGGGCAGTGAGATGGTCGCTGAGGGAACCTTTAAGGCCCCTCTTCCTTCTCCCAGCGCACCCTCCTCCACTCAGCCCCCCAGGGAGCCTCAGAGCCCCCTACAAATTGCAAGTAACAAACAGCAGGTGAGAGGGTGTTTTCATGGCTCAAGAATCTCATGCTGGATGCCCAGGGAGGATTCACCTATCATCAGTCAGTGTGTGCAAAGTTCCTTCGTCGTATAATTTGTTCAGTGAGTGACCAGAACAGATTTCCCAGGGCAGGAACAGGCTATCTTGGGGTGAACTCCCAAGGCAAAGAGCGGGGTGTCCTGGTTCCCACTGGGCATCACCCCCAAGGAGCTGCCCCACCCTTGAGTGCCCGAATGACCTGTGCATGAAAGAGCTGATGGCTGAAGTGGGGGCCTGTTCTCACATGTCAGTCACCTTCTGCAGGAGCCCTGGGGACCTGAGGGCAGCATTGGCCCCGCCTCTAGGCCCCACCCCACCCTGGTGCTGAGACAGCAGCTCATCTCCTACCCCCCTCGAGTTGATGAGGATGCGTGAGGGGGTGGATTAGTTTCTAATTAGTCCCCTAAAGTACCTGCTCCCACCCCACCTGCCCTCCTGTCTGCAGGGGGAGGCCACCTCCTCTCCTGAGGGTGGGGTGGGAGGGAGCCCAGCCCTGGCGTCTTTGGTGCTGAAACTGATCTGCTTAGGGGACAGCCCCGGATAAGCCGCTCAGCCACCCAGGCCAGGGCACAGGGCTATTTACTGAGGTTTAGGGTCGGTTCCAGGTCACTCCATGGAGGTCCCCCTGCAGTGGCCCAGCCAGGAGGCTGCTCTGTTACAGGTGGGCCAGGGAGCAAGGGTGCTGGGGGGGAGGGGGCAGTCCCTCCCTGCTTCTCCTCTGTCCTGCCCCGACTGTGTCTGCAAGGTGGCAGGTGACCCTTCATCACTAAGGGAGTGGGGCGCCACCTCTACAAGTCGCACTGGGGTTTCTTCACTCCCTCTTCTCTCTGGGGTTCTGTAATGTAGGATTGAGGAACAGAAGTGAGAGAACAAAAGTTACCTACATGCTTACCCTAAGCCCACCCGCCCCCTCCCCAGGGCCTGGCTGAGGTCCTGCTGGGAGCCTTGAGGTGAGCAGGCTCCCACCCTGCCTGTGTCCATGTCTGCAGGTCTGCAGGTCCGCAGGGCTGTGGCTCCCATGAGTGTGCATGTGCCTGTGTGTCATGAATGTTCGTCTCCATTGAGGAGCTGGCCTTTGGTCTGACCCTTGGTTTCCTTATTTGAAGAAATCAGGGGTCCATGGCTGGTTGCAAGTTTTCGTTGAATAGTATGGGCAGCGTTCTCCCTGAAGCAGCCAAGGCTGCACACATGTGACAGTGTGTGCCCGGGCTCCCCGGGGGCAGGCATACTGCCTGGTGGGTGCCTGGCTGCCTTCCCAGCAGGGGGTATGGACACAGTCCTGGTCACTGGAGAGAGCGTGGCAAGGCTGCGCCAGCCTAGCTCTGCACAGACCCTCCCCGGAGCTGCTACGGGGTGTGTGTGCAAGTTCCCCTGCCCAGCAGACACTTGGCAGGTGCTAGCTGTTTGCAGTTGGTCCTGCTACAGGGATGCTCACACATGTGGGGTCACAGGCCACCCCCGGAGGTGTGCAGAAGGCATGGCCGCACTCAGATGCTGTCCCCTGGTGCCGTACACGCCCACACGCAAGCTTGGTCTGGCACCCTGCCTCATGGGTCCCACCTTCCCCATCTTGCCTCGCTGCAGCCAGGAGAGCGACCTTCCCACCCTCCTATCCAGCCTGCATCGCAGCAGCCACCTCGTTATGCCTGAGCATCAGAGCCGCTGTGACTTCCAGAGAAGCAGCGTGGAGATAGGCCTGGGTGGTCCAGGTGAGGAGGCTGGGAGTACCAGGGGCCAGGAGGGCGCTGCCAGGGCCACAGCAGCTTAGCCTGAGGACAGCCCTTGCCGCTGCCCTCCCAGTGTCTGCTTAGTGGCCTGGATGCCGCCACCCCCAGCAGCCTTGGCAGGCAGCCAGGGAGGCCAGCGGAGGAGGAGGGAGGTGGCGAGGCTGGCTGTCCCCTGGGGCTGCATGTGATGGTAATTGTGTTAATCCCGGCCAGCAGGGAGGGGGCGGGGGGGGGGCGCGGAGGCCGTGGCTCCATGGTGGCGGCTGCTGCGGTGGGCTTGGAGTAGCGAGGCCTCTGTCACCCCTGCTCACAGGGGCAGACGGAGGCAGGGACGGTCAGGGATGGGCGGGCCTCGCAGAGGCTCAGAAAGGCACGCCTGCGAATGACATGTACTGAGACCCTCCAGCCCCACAGCTCACGGGGTCCCAGGAGGGAAGGGTCTCACTGAGAGCAGGGAGACTGGGTAGGAAGGTGCTGGCCCAGAAGCTCTGGGGTCACCTCGGAGGGGTGGCTCTTGAGGGGCAGCAGCTCAGAGGGAGGGGCTGCGGAGGGTGGGGCAGAGTGAGCTGCAGCTGACAGGGCGGGGCTGTGGGCTGGGCAAGGAGCTGGCAGGGTCCCTGGCTGTCCTAGGAGCCCTGGGCAGGGAATTTTCCAGCAGTGGCTGCAGTTCTCAGGGAGGCTGGCAGGGGATGCCAGCATCCTGGGCCCCTGAGCGTCCCATTGGTGCCCTCCCCCGGGCTCCCCCCACATGCCTGTGCCTGGGAAGGCCCTGGGGTGGGGGCTGCTTCTGGAGCCGCACTGGAGGCTGCTGAGCAGGCGGCTGATAAAATCTAATTGCCCCATCGATTGGCGGAGCCTCCGGAGCCCGTGATGATTGAGATATTCTGAGCCAGCGGGCCCTCCCTGGACAGCAGGGCGCCTGCACCTCACGTGTGCCCAGCCCCAGCCAGGGGTGCTCGGGGCCCTGCGTGCCTGGGTCAGGGTGTCCTGGGTCAGGGTGTCCTCACTCCCACTTTGTGCCGAGGTCACCCCTGCTCTGCAGGAAGTGCCACCTGTGCACTGGGCCCAGGTTTCACCACAGTCTTGACCTCTCCTCGGGGCTGTAGCATCCTTTGCCTCCCTGTGTTCCTGTGGCCCTGCCGTGGGGTCACCTGCCTGTCTTCACCTGCTCTTCCCCAGAAGCCGCCTGCTAATCCTGTCCCCACAGCCCCAGCCCCTCCCCGGCACCTGAGTGGGAAGGTCAGGGGGACTGTGTGTGTGTGTGTGGGGGGGCCGGCACCTTGTGGTTGGCTGCCTGCTTCTGGATCCAGGCTGTGTCCCTGCGTAAATGTGGCCTTTATCGCGGACTAGTCACCTGACCCCCTGGCAGGACCTTATGCAGCCACCACATGGGGGACCCCTTCCCCCCATAGAAAGGGGTGGGGGTAGGGGGCTCCACTGTGGACAGTGGGAAGCAGGTCACAGGGAGGTGAGAGCCCTGGGTTATGTGCAGGTCGGGGTGTGGACCCAGCCCTGGCATAGTCAGACATGCAGCCCTCCTGCCTGGGACCCTGAGGCCACCGGGCTGCCCACTGGACTTCTCTAGGGGCCTCATGCTGGCTGTGCCCCCATCCTGCCAGGCCCCTGAGATAGGGATGGGCAGGGCCTGGGTTGAGCCACGGGACGGGCCAGTGGCAGCAAGGTGGCCAAGATCAATAAGTTATTAGCACCATTCTGTCAGCTGTAAAGTGGAGATTGATCGCGCCGCACTTCCCGGGCTGATAAAAATGACAGATTAAGGGAATAAGGAAAAGGAATTAGGCTCTGGAGCTGATGGCAGTGCCCCTTTGCCGAGGCGTCCTGGTGGCCCTGGGTCACAGAGGGGGCGGCTCCTGCACCCCACCCCCAGGCCTCCCTGAGCAGGGAGAGTGTGGGGCAGTCCTCACCCCTGTCCTGGGAGTGGCATCAGGAGCCTCTTCTCCCTCTCTGGCAGGGTGCTGAGCAGACCTACACTTGCACTGGACAACCCTCTGGCTGGGTGGGGGCAGCAGGATGCCTGTGGGGTCCTGAGTTGCCCTGAGGCTGTTACCAGAAATCTGCCATCACATCTACACACGCACACACACACACACACGCGCGCGCGCACACACACACACACACGCCCAGAGCCCAGGGCCAGCACCGTCCTCTTGCTGGAGGCCTGGGACTTGGCTAGGCAGTGCCTTCATGTGGCCAGGACCCACAGACACCCTGAGCAGTGATGGGTGTGGTTCTGGGCTGACCTGGGGCTGGGCAGGGACGGAGGCTGGAGTTAGTGAGCCTGGGTTGTCCCTCTCCCTCCCTGCTCGGCTCAATCTCCATCCCTCCAAACCCTGAGCTACATGGTGGGGCTCACTCTACCCTCCCCCAGGTGACCTGTTGGGCAAGAGGCTAGGCCGCTCCCCCCACATCAGCACTGACTGCCCTTTGGAGAAGAAGGCTCGAAGCAAGTCCCCCCAAGGTGGGAGCCCTCTGTGGGGGGTGGAGGGGGCAGGTCACAGGACGGGGAAGGTATAACAGACCTGAGACCCTCTGCAGGGTGGGGTATGCCCAAGCTCTCCACCTGGGCGGCAGCTGAAGGAGACCCCTCCCTATATGCTCCCCACAAGCAGAGACTCTGTTGCTGTCAGAGCTGGGGCCCAGCATGGCCCCTGAGGATCACTACCGCCGGCTCATGTCCGCACTGAGTGAGGCCAGCACCTTTGAGGACCCGCAGCGTCTCTACCACCTGGGCCTCCCCAGCCATGGTATGTGCCCCTTACCAAGTGTCCACCTACCTGTGCTGGGCTCTCCCTGCCCCTGGAGGCTGATACTCGCCCTGAAAAGAAACCCTGGGGTCTTTGCCGACAACAAGGCTGCGCTGGGTGCAGGGTCAGGCCCTGGACCCCCGGCCCCATAAGCAAGCTCCCTGGAGGTGGGCAGAGGCATGACTCCCCTCCCTCTGCCAGAGGGTCCCACCCCCACCCCTACCCCCCACCTGCATGTCCCCTGCGGCCCCACCCCTACCCCCCACCTGCATGTCCCCTGCGGCCCCACCCCTACCCCCCACCTGCATGTCCCCTGCGGCCCCACCCCTACCCCCCACCTGCATGTCCCCTGCGGCCCCACCCCTACCCCCCACCTGCATGTCCCCTGCGGCCCCACCCCTACCCCCCACCTGCTTGTCCCCTGCGGCCCCACCCCCACCCCTACCCCCCACCTGCATGTCCCCTGCGGCCCCACCCCTACCCCCCACCTGCATGTCCCCTGCGGCCCCACCCCTACCCCCCACCTGCATGTCCCCTGCGGCCCCACCCCTACCCCCCACCTGCTTGTCCCCTGCGGCCCCACCCCTACCCCCCACCTGCATGTCCCCTGCGGCCCCACCCCTACCCCCCACCTGCATGTCCCCTGCGGCCCCACCCCTACCCCCCACCTGCTTGTCCCCTGCGGCCCCACCCCACTCTCTCTCACCCGCAGGGCCACCCCCCACACACACATGCAGACACTGTCATTTCACACTGTGAGCCTGAGTGGGAGTGGGGGCCCATGCCCCTGCCATCCATGCAGGCAGTCCTGTCCCTGTCTACACTGCAGGCCTCCCCTCCAGCTGGAGGGTGCCACGGTGGGTGTCAGGGCCTCCTCCAGGGAACGCTAGGCCTGCCTGGGGGAGGCCCCAGACGGGGAGCAGCAGCCTTAAGAACGTCCCTGGTGGATCCAGGAGAACCTCACTGGTACTCAAAAGCCCGGCTGGAGGCGTCCTCCCTCCCCGTGCCCCACCCTGTGCATGGCCCTGGCCATCTGTCCTTCCCAGCTCTCATGGACGCCTGGGGGTCCCACCCACCATCGCGAGATCACACCCAGCACCCTGCCCAGCTGCACCCTGACCCCAGCCCCCAGTCTGCGGAGCGGCTGTTGTGGCTGGAAGGTGGGTGGGGGGTGCTGGGAGAGGGGGCAGGACTTCCTCTCCTCACACAGGCACTGTCCCCGAGGGCAGTGAGGCACCGAGAGCCTGAATTATTCACCAAATGTTAATAATTTAAAAATCTTCCTTTTTAATTGCTTTCCCTGCCCTGCCTGGGGCCGCTCGGCTGGCCTGCGCGGGGGAGGGGGCGCCGGCCGCCGGGGAGCAGCGCCGCGAGCTGGGCTGTCAATCACGGCCCCGCGCCGCCGCCCCCGCTGCGGAGCCGACAGTAAATAACCCGGCCGCCGGGCGCGGGGGCGCGGAGGCCCCACTGGGATCGATGCAGGCGGCCGCGCCGGCTGGGCTCTGCGGGCTGGCACCCGGCCCGGGCAGGGCCCACCTCCGCTTTTCGGGTAATTAATTTATAAACAGGCGGCGGCGGCGGGAGCCTGCACACCGGGGGGCTGCGGGGGGGGGGGGGGGACTCGGAGGCCCGCCCCGAGCAGGCTGGAGGGATGCGGGTGGGCAGCCGAGTGCATCAGGCGCAGGGTGGCGTGTGCACAGCGTGTACCCAGGAGGGGGCCGCCTGCGCAGCCTCAGTCTTGCGTTGGAGACCACACTGCCCTCCGAGAGCCAGCCCGCGCCCCCCGCCTCGGGCATTGCACCCCCCCCCCCCCAGGCCCCTGCAGCCTTGGTCTCCATGCTCTCGGAACTGTCCATATCAACACTCATGCACCCCCACCCTCCCATGCCTGCCGGGTGTTCGCCTCCCTCCTCCCATCGCTCCTACTGCAGTTTGGTTACTAACATCCCCATGTCACTTCCAAATGCTTTCCTGGCCCCCCTCCCAGGACAGGTGGGTGCCTCCCACTCCCACCCCAGCATCCTCTAGGGTTAGGCTGTTGCGCTGTAATGATCTGTCTCCCTTGCCCTACGGCCTTTGTGGGTCAGTGTGAGGACGAGCTCTCACTGGTTCTGGCCTTGGTGTCCTTGGCCAGTGCCCTGTGCTGGCCGCGGGTAGGAGGGTGAGAGCCCAGGGCCCTCTGGGTCACTGCTGTTGTCGCCCCCTCCCCCAGACCTCCTGAGGGTCCGGCAGGAGGTGGCAGCAGCAGCAGCAGCTGTGAGGGGCCCCAGTGGCCTGGAAGTCCACCTGCCCACGTCCACAGGTCAACGTCGGAAGCAGGGCCTGGCTCAGCACCGAGAGGGCAGTGCTCCAGCCGGCACCCCATCCTTCTCAGAGAGGTACTGGGTGTCTGCATCTCAGAGACCCCCATATTCACTGTGCTTGTTGCTGGGGTGGAGACATCACCTGGTTTCTGCAGGTCAGGGCAGCAGCCTGCACCTTCCTGCTTGTCAGCCACCTTGACTCTCTCGTCCCAGCCGCTTGGCCCTGTGGGGACTGAATGTGCCAGGCACTGGGCTAGCCCTGGGTTCATGGCTTATCGTGCAGAAGGGACCTGATGCCCTCCTGAGCTGGGCAGAGGCCCGAAGAAAAATATTCCTGGGGTAGAATGCGTGGGGGTGACCAGCCCTCTGGTTGGCGTACTAAGGGCGATTCCCTTTCCATTGAGCAACTATGGGACCTGCTGAATCCAGGTGCCCCTGAGACAGCTGAGGGCCTGGCTCCCCCAACAGGTAGGTGAGGGCGCCAAGACTCCATGGGGGAGGCCGTGGCGAGTGGGCAGCAGGCAGAACCCGGAAGTCGGAGGCCACTGCCTCCAGCAGCACCGAGTCAGACTCGCGCCTTTGGCGCCACAGTTGCTCGTCGCGGCCCGCAGACCCCAGGAAGGGAGGAGGGGGATGGTGGACCTCCAGAGGGGCGAGCGAGTGATGGGGCGGGCAGAGCTGCAGCGACCTCTGCCTCTGCTGCCCGCTCCCCGCGCCCCCCGCCCAGAGCGCCGTCTACAGCCGCCTCCCGAATCGCCGCTAATTGCGCTCCGCCCCCGGCCGCGCAGGGTCCGAGGACGGGGAGGCCAGGGCCCGGCGCGCCCGCGGTAATTGCCGCTGCAGCCGCCGCCGCCGGGTCAGCCTCCGCGCCGCCGCCGAGATTAATTGGCGCCGCCAGCGGGGGCCGGGCGGGGGCGGCGCGCGACCCGAGGCCGAAGGGATTGGCGCTCCGACCGCCAGCGGGGCCGCAATTAGCAGCGCGGCCGGCGGCGGGGCGGCGGGGCGGGGGCGGGGGCGGGGCGGCCGTTCCGGGAATGGAAGGGGCGCACGGCGTTCACCGCCCTGCCGTCCACAGGGAGCTGTCCCAGCCGGCCCCCCTGCTGTCGCCCCAGAATGCTCCGCACATCGCTCTGGGCCCCCACCTCAGGCCTCCCTTTTTGGGGGTGCCCTCGGCGCTGTGCCAGACCCCAGGTGAGGAGTAGGCGGGGGTTCGAGGCTTGTGTCCTGGGGGACCCGTGCGTTCGGGGCCACCCGGGTTTGCCTGTGCCCCACCAGCGTCCGCGAGTGTTCCTCTAGGACCCAACCCCGCCAGGGACAGACGGGGGCGGGGGTAGGCGGTTGGGGGGCACGGGACCACTCGCTTCGTGCTGTCCGCTCCCCAGGCTTCGGCTTCCTGCCCCCGGCCCAGGCGGAGCTGCTCGCCCGGCAGCAGGAGCTCCTGCGGAAGCAGAACCTGGCGCGGTAGGTGGCGGGGCCGGCAGGGCAGAAGGTGGCCCCGTCTCGCTGATCCTGACCCCGGCCCCCCGCACCCCCTGACCCAGGTTGGAGATGTCGGCCGAGCTGCTGCGGCAGAAGGAGCTGGAGGGCGCGCACCGTCCGCAGCTGCTGACGCCAGAAGCTCCGCTGCCCCCGCCGGACGGCGCGGACGCCCTGCTGGTGCTGAGACCCAGCTCCGCGCCCAGGCTGGCGCTGCCCCCACAGGGACCCCCCGGCTCCCCCACCCGCCGAACCCCTCGGAAGGGGAGCGTCAGCCCGGCCTTAGCCCGGCCCAGTGAGCCCAAGACCACCGGGGCTGAGCTCTGGGTACAGGATGGCTCTGAGGATGAGCCCCCCAAGGACTCAGACGGAGAGGACCCCGAGATGCTGGCTGTTGGGGGCCGGGGCCTCACCCCAGGTGGAGGGGCCAGCTCTGAGCGGAAGGGACTTCTCTCAGGGTCCCTGCCCCCCTCTCTGCCCTTGAGCGTGCCCTGCGTCAGCCCCTACTTCCACACAGGTGGGCACTCCAATGCTCTAGATCCCTCAACAGGGTGGGGTGGGAGGAGACCCATCCCCCACTTCTCCTTAGGAAGCCCAAGGGGAGAAAAGGCCCTTTTAGTCATGGATTTGGACAAGGCAGATGGGTGGGAACCTGGGAAAGAGGCAGCCACAGTCCTAGTAACACCCCCTCCCAACCAGGTGCCATGGGGGGACTCTTCAGCGATGGGGAGGCGGCCACTGTCCCCGAGGACATCAGCAAGTGGACAGTGGACGATGTCTGCAGCTTCGTGGGGGGCCTGTCGGGCTGTGGAGAGTACACACGGGTGAGGGGGCACCTGCCCAAGATGGTGCTGAGCTCCTGTTCCCCAGTGCCTCTCCTCACCCCCCTTCTCCTCCTCAAAGGGTGTGGGGGGCACTGCATGCTCCCGTCCCAGCCTGCAGTGCTGTGCCCTCCACACAGGCACGTGTCCACGTTTTCTTTCACATGAATATTTTCCCTACAAACTGCACCAACAGCTCCTCTTGGCTCCGCTTTCCAAAGCCTTGAGCCCTCCACCCCTCCACCCCGACCTGGCAGCCTTGGCCTGGCTGAGGGACCCTGAAGGGTGAGCAGGCAGTTCCCACACTCAGGCCCTGACAGGCTCCCACCCCACCAGGTCTTCAGAGAACAGGGGATAGATGGGGAGACCCTGCCCCTGCTGACGGAGGAGCACCTCCTGACCACCATGGGGCTAAAGCTGGGGCCTGCTCTCAAGATCCGGGCGCAGGTGCGTGCCAGGGGGGCGGAGGTCCCACGTCCCGGAGGGACAGCACCGAGGCTGCAGACCCCCAACCCAGGCTCTCTCCACAGGTGGCCAAGCGCCTGGGCCGAGTCTTCTACGTGGCCAGCTTTCCGGTGGCATTGCCACTGCAGCCACCAGCACTGCGGGCCCCCGAGCGGGCACTCACCTCAGGGGAGCAGCCCCCGTCCCCAGCAACGGCCCCCTCACCCTTTGTGGGGGGACATCCCACTGCTGGCCAAGCCTCACCCGAGCAAGAGAACGGGACCATGGCTCTGCTCCCAGGGCCTTCAGACCCCTCCCAGCCTCTGTGCCGAGTTGTGGAGCCCACCCTTTAGTGCCAGCCACTGCGATGCAAAGGCCCCTCCCCACAGCTGCTTTCCCTCCGGTTTTGGGAGCAAAAACACAAAGAACTTTTAAAAAGAAAACATGTGACAAGAGGAAAGGAATGTGTTTTAAAAAACTTCTGGGGGTGACGCAGAGCCTGGCGCACACGCCTGGGATCCAGCCCGGTGCTGCAGACAAACCAAAGACGAGCGGTTCACAGGCCAGGCCGGCCCCTGGCTCCCTTGGGAACAGACTGCAGTGAGATTTCAGCGTCCTGACATCAGGTGAGAGCGCAGCTTCCCTCATGGGTACCCAGCACCCTTGGGTGCAGCAGTGGGCTGGCTCCACAATGCAGGCAGGTGTCAGTCACCAAGGCTGCCACTCCAGCGATCAGCACAGTGCTTGGTACTTCCTGGTCTTTGATGTAAAAATAAAGCCCTGTCCGCCATCTACTGTCCTTCCTGGGGTGTGGGCACTGACCCCAAGGCCTCAGGCCCAAGGCTGAACTGCTGGTGAGATGGGGCACTGCAGGCAGACCAGGATGGTGGCCCTCAGTCCTCCTCAGAGAGTTGTAGGTCCTCCAGTTCATCCTCCGGCCCCTGGGCAAGCAGTCGCCACAGCTCCCGGGGGGCCGGCCCTGACTCTGCATCTGAGCCTCCATCTGCAGGGAGACACCGAGGCTACATAAATTCTGCTTTATCAGAAGGAAGCCAGCCTGGGGGTTACTCATCACTAATTAATCACAGCACTAATTAATTTATCGGTGCCGCTGCTGCTGGCTGCCAGAGCTAGCAGGAACAGAGCAGCTGGCCCTACATCCCCAGGGAGGAGCCTTGGGCACGAGCTCAAAGGGCACAGCACCCTGACCCCAGGAACCACTCACCGTCTGAGTTGCTAACTTCTTGGCCACTGCTGCTGCCGTCCTTGTCTTCACCCTCGTCGTCGTCATCATCCTGGTCCTCGTCCTCTACCCCCTGCTGAGCTCCAGGAGACCTAGATGTAACTGGGGGACCAAGGCAAAGAGCCCATGGGAGGGGCCCACTAGCAGATGCACAAGGGGTGGGTAGCTAGGCTCACAGCCTTGCACCAACCCTCCCCTTGGGCAAGTGGAAAAGATTCAGAACTGCCCTGGAGAGTAGTGGGGAGAGGGACAAGGCCTAGGGACACATGTTCCAATTCCAGGAGGCCCACCTCAAACCAAAGAAAGCAAAGTGGTGGGGAAGGGCAGAGTGGCCCCCACAAACAGGAGCTGAGGTGGGAGTAGGCACCCCTCCACCAGGTCTGGTTGCCCAACCCTGGGAGTTCAAGCCGAGCCACACAGGCCCACCTCTCTCTGAGAAGTCTGCAGCATCATCATCATCACTGTCCAGGTCGAAGAGGTCCTTGAATTCCACCCTGTCCTCATCCTTTCTGTCCCCCAGCTTCCGCCGCTTTATCTCGGGGAAGTTCAGGTCTTCCAGCTGAAAGGCCCAAAACGAGCAGCGGGTGAGGGTGTGCAGGGAGCCCTGGGTGCCAGCCCGGCCCCACAGCCACAGCCGTGCCACCAGCAAGAACCCTCACTCCTAGACAGCTCCACCTAGACCCAGTGCCTGTCCCCCCCCCACCCCCCCCAACACACACCTGCTGGGCCACTTCTCCCGAAGCCTAGTGAGCATCTCTGGGAAGGATTCCTGGACAGCCACCCGCCCGGTGGAGGAGGCCCCAGCCATCCACTGGCCTTTGAGTGTCATCCAGGTCACAGTCACATCCTTCAGGGCAGCCCCAGCCCTGCCACCCTTGCAGACATTGTCCCCAACAGGCCCCACCCCCATCCCGTCTTAAAGTCATAGGCAGGGTGCTAGGTCCTTGTCTCCGAACAATCCAGCCGGGCGTGCCCAGGCTCCGACAGCCTCCCAGCCCGTACCCGCTCTTTGCCACTGATTTCCAGCTGGATCTCCCGGTCCCTCAGTTTCCGCCACTGGCTGTAGTACTTGGTGAGCGGAGTCCCCTCCTCTCGGGTCTGCTTCTCCCAGTCATCCTATGGGGAAAGGTTGGGGTCACGTCCCATCCTGGGCAAAACCCCAAGCCCCAGCCACACACGGGTGCCCTCCCCACTGACCACGGCCTGCCGGCTGGCCACACCAAAGGAGGCCCTCTGGCGGAGGCTGCAGATGTGGTCTGCGTTCTCCTGCACCTTCTCCAGCAGCTGGCGCACCTGCCGGCAGTAGTTGGCTACCTTGCACTCTCGGAGGAAGGACTTCAGCTGCAGAAGGAAGAGGGGCTCAGCCAGCTCCACACAGGGCTGCTCTGCATGCACCCAAGGGCCCACTCCCTACATGTGCCCAGAGCGGTAGAGGGGTGGAGGCATGGAGCTCTGGGGCAAATGCCTGTGGGGGCAGAACATGAGAACCAGGGCCTGGTCCCTTCATTTACACACTTGTGGGTTTTTTACTTTGAAGGAGAATCAAGCAGTTGTGGAAACCACAGGACTGCAAAGCCTAAGATACCTCCTGGCTCTTTACCCAGAACAATGTGCTGATCTGGGGCTTCAAGCCCAGAAACAGAGCCTTGCCCACCCGAACCCAAATCCCGATGGGCTCTGAGCCAGTGCACTGGGTGGAGGCAACCCCAGCCCAGGGCCATGCAGACAGGCAGCACCACTCCCAGGAGGCACAGGCCTCCCTGGAACAGGACATCTCGGCTGAAAACGAAGGATTCCCATGAGAGCCAGCAGGGGCTTCGGGGGGAGGGTCCCCGCCCCCCACCCGGCCCCTCTCTCCTGAAGGAAGCTGAGGGAGCCCTACCCCCCACCACACTCAGGACCACGGGGAGGCAGGCAGGCAGGAGACCAGCCCACTCAGTCCCAACTCCCCCAGGACGGACCAGGGCCCAGGGTCCCACCGCTGCTCTGTGGCTGAGACAGGCTGCCGTCTTCTGCCCTGGTGTCAACAGGGCTGAGGCGATTCCACAGTCTCGTCAGCCTCACAGGAGGTCACAGGGGTCTGGGCAGGGGAGCCGGGCAGCGGGCACTCACCTGCAGGATGGCGGGCAGCGCCAGCTCCGGGAAGGCAATGCTATGGGCCTGGCTGTGCAGGTACTCGAGGGTGAGGTCGTACAGCTGCTCCACCAGCCCGTCCTGAGGAGCAGCGGGAGGAGAGCTCAGGCACCTCCCTCAGGCTCAACGCCAGCCCCTCTCCAGGCAGGAGGAGGTGGGGACCCACAGCTTCACTCAGGCTCATGGGGCTGGGCCCACGGGTGTCTGTTCCCCGACCCTGGGGGCCGACAGGAGTCCATGCAGAAACTCCACAGGGCAGCCAGCCCCTCCTGGTCACACGCCTCCTGCCTCCATGGTCACTCAGGATGCTGACCGCCGTGTCCTCTGACATCCGGGGGGGGGGCCCCACCCGGGCACTCCCTCCTTAGCCCCTCCCTGGAGGCCAGCCTCACCCGGTAAGCCTTCTCCTGCAGGTTGACCTTAGACAGCTTCAGGATCACAGCAAAGTTGATGGGCTTGGAACTCATCCGTCCCGGCTTCCTGTTGAAGTCAACCTGCTGGAAAACCTGCAGGACCGACAGCCTCATCAGACTGCAGTGCTCACACCCCACTGCACCCCCGCCCCCTGGGTCCCTGAAGACGCGTCATGAGAGTAGGGACAAGTGGCCAGAGGCAGTACCAGTCCTGCAGCCCACAGACCCCCTGGCAGGGACTGTTTGCCTTCCAGAGCTCTGGTGGCCCCCAAGGGAGCCCCGCCACCCAGAGCGGGACCCTGGCCAACGGGCGTACCCAGGCCCCACGTCCGGAGACGAGTCCTTCAGTCCAGGACCACAGCAGCCTCACCCACAATCATGTCCCCAAGGGCTGCATCCCCAGGAGCAACACACCGAGGGGCATGAGGTCTCAGACGGGAGCTGGCAGCCCTGCCTCTGCGTCCTCTACAGAGGGCAGGCTGCTCTGTGCGGGCCCTGCCTCGGGGAGAAGCCCTCCCGGTCAGGAGGCTAAGGCTGCCCAGGAACAGAGTGAGTGCCTGGCCTCTCAGCGTGATGTGTGGACAACAAAGTGGTCCCCGGGAGGGCAGGGTGCTTGTCCCAGCCTGGCTCAGCCTGGGGGGAAGGAGTTGGTCTGATCTCACACACAGGCTGCTCTTAACCTCTTTTCCACCCAGGGAGGGAAGGGCTGGGGCTCCCCAGAAGCAGAGAGCTCGGCTCCCGCCTCTGTGGTCCGTTTTCTCTGGAGAGGAGAGGCCTGCACCCATGGGTGAGGGAGTGCGGGACGGAGCTATGGCGAGCCCAGATGGGGTCAGTGCAAAAGTGAAGGAGGAAAGAGATCAGTTGAGGGAGATGGTAGGCAGAGGACAGACAGCCCTGAGCTGGCCAGCAGTGGGAGCTTCACCCTGGACACCAGGGCTGTTTGGGGGGGGGGGGGGTCGGGGGAGGTTGTCATTCTATAAGCATGAATCTTGCACTGTCGCTGCCTCAGGGCATTGAGTGAGGAGGTTCCTGAGGTCCCCTCCCTCCCCCTCCTGCTCCAGGGCAACCACAAACCTGCCCTGTGTCTTCCTGAGGCACAGCTTCTGAGCTGTCTGGTGGGTGATGGGTGTGAACTCTGAGTATTTCCTGGGTTGGGGCCTGACCACCAGTGGATTTCTGGGCTTTGGACCACAGCCTTTCCCCACTGAGCTTCCGTGAGCACGCACACACAGATGCACACACAGACACACACGCTCGTGCACACACTCGGGGACGTGCAGAGGGCAGACGCAGCCTTGGGATCAGACCTGGGTTTCCAGCCTGGATCTCCCGCTCATGCTCATCTCGGGCAAATGCCCGGATCGACCCAGGTCTGTGTCCTAAAACCGGCAACCTCAGGCCCACCCCACGAGGCAGCTTCCTTGTCCTCACTGCTGCTCTTGCCAACTAACACATGCCACCAGCCTGGGCAGGACCAGGGATGCCCTTGCAGCACCTGTGCTCTGCAGGTGAGGGCCCCGCCCACTCACCTCCCTACTCACCTCGAGGATGAAGGGCAGCACGGGGATGAAGGTGCCGGTGCCCTCGGAGAGCAGAGTCAGGATACGCACGCAGTGCATGCGCAGCGGGTAGAAGCGTGCGGTCGGAACCAGCCTAGGAGCAGGAGGATGGGAGTGAGATGAGGCCCAGCCCCAGGGATCCCACAAGCCCGCCCCACCCTCCTGGCACTGCCCCGACCCTTCCCATAGCGCCCCCACCGCAGCAAGGACCTATCACCCTCTCAGGGTCACTGGCCACACCTGCCCCACCGGATCCCTGACAGAACAGGGCAGGACACAGGCCCTCAGGACCTGCCTCCTTGCTCAGCTATGGGGCTGAGGGGACACCCAACCAGATTTAACTTTGTTTCATTTTAATGTGTTTGTAGGGATCATTCATTCAAGCCTTTCATCCCAGCTTTCAACTCTCTTTCAGGAGGACAGAGCTGCCCCCTCCTGGCCAACAGCCACCAGGCCATGCACAGCTCCTCCATTCTCTGCTGAGACCCACGCCCAATATTCACACCCAGGATTGCACACACCAGACCCCACTTGCTCTGTCCAAGAACCCCATGCAAATAAACCCAATGCCCTTCAAACTGCACGTGGCCCTCTCCCAGAATGCACACTGCTGCATCCTCGGACAGAGATGCTAGGGAGGCACTCACGGCACAAGCCACCCAGAAGCCCAGCTGCCCGAGCCTGGGGGGTCCTCCCACACAGGGTACAGGCCGCAGACAGCTCTAGCCCAGCCCCTCCACGGGTGTCGCCGAGTCACAGACCGCAGACCCTCCCTAGAGGCCTGGCCACCTGGAAGAGGACCCTTGCAGGAAGCCTCTGTGTGCTGCCCCTGCCCCTGCCCTGCCCCCTCGGCCTCGGGGTCCCCGCACCCTCGGACTCACTTGATGCAGCCGAGCACGACCTGGGCGAGGGGGTAGATCAAGGGCTGGAGGGTGTCGCTGGGGCAGATGGTGCTGAGGACGCGGCACCACAGCTGCAGGCAGTGCATGAACTGCCAGTTGTACACGGACTGGTGTGTCTCCTGCAGGGAGCCCCCAAGTCAACAGGGTCCCCAGGGCCCAGCCCCTCCTACACACCATGCATACAGGCCCCCGCAAGCTGTGCCCCTCCCAACCCCACAAGGACCCTGCCCCAGCCGGCCACACACCTTCTTGCGCATGGTCATGGCATTGCGCAGGTGGATGGCGAGCTGGCGGATGTACAGGAAGGCGTGCTGGTAGGCGACGCTGGTGTCCAGCGCCAGCAGCTCGGTCAGCGTCCGCTGCATGAAGCTGATGAGGGGCAGGGTGCTGGGAGAGGTGAACTTGCAGTTCCTCACGTACGTGATGTACATTTGCTGCCAGAAGACCAGTCACAGCTGCCTGAGCTCCCAGGCCCCGAGGCCTCACCGTGACACCTGGGTCTGACCCTCAGAGCTACTGCCTCTCAGAAGCACAGCCTGGCTGTGTCTGCTGCAGACCCTCCCCTGGGGCCCCTGCTGCTGCTCAGCTCCCACAGGGGCGCACCCATAACCTGGGGCCCAGAGCCTGCAGTCAGAGGGCGGGCCCAGTACCAAGGGAGGGTGAGCTCCAGCAGGAACAAGTTTGGTGGCCAGCAAAGGGACCATGAGGGCCTGCGAGGGAGGAGCCCTGCTGCCAGGCCGATGCAGGGGGATCTGGAAGGTCCCATGCGAGGCAGGCCACTCTTGGTCTGGAGTCAGGCACCAGGGTCCCTGCCCCTCTCCACACCTGATGCCCTTGTGCACTGAGGGGAGAGCTGCGTACTGCAGTCCACAGAAGAGTGGGAGGAGGCAGGGATGCCATCATTGTCACCACCCCTTCTCAGGGAGGAAAGATGACAAGGACCTGGATCTGCCTTGAGCCAGTCCGTGAGAGGTGCTGACCACGAAGGCAGCCTGCCAGCCCCCAGGCTCAGCCTCTCAACCCTGACCCGATGGACACAGATGGGGCAGTAGGGGCGGGAGCCGCTGGCCACACTACCTTCAGGACGGGGCTCAGGAAGGTGTCTTTCTTGTGCCGGCAGACTCTGATGAGGACCAGGAAGGCCAACACTCGGACTGTCTCCTCGCCCGTGCTCCACAGGACCACCATCCTCTGCAACGAGCGAGACGTCACAGCCGGCCCCGGCCTCCCCAAGTCCAGCCAGAGGCACCCGTGGACATGGCTGAGAAGCAGCCCCAGCTTAGAACCTGTTCCCACGTGCCCAGCTGTGTTGCCCAAGGCAGACCCGTGTGGGGGGCATGCTGAGGGTAGCCACATGCACTCGAGCACGCCAGTGGGGAATGCCCACCTTGAGCAGCATGCGGCACTGCTTGGGGAAGGTCAAGAAGTAGGGCACGGAGCTGCTGATGTGCTGCAGGAGGGCCGCTGCCACCGTCGCCTCTGCCACGCAGGCCACTAGCTGAGGGAGCAGGAGGTCAGCGCCGCCAAACCCACCACATGAAGACACAGAGAAGGACCAGACCACTGCCCATGGCCAGGCCCTGGTGGCCAGCAGCCCGCCACCCCCCCATCCCCGCGGACATCACACCTGCATGACTGAGCTCAGGTAAGCCTTGACGTCCAGCCGGAGCTTCCCCCACAGCGGGCTACTGGATGGCTGCAGCGCCCTGCAGAGACCACCACACCCCAGAGTGAGTCCCAAACCTTAGACACCCCCCAGCTTACACGTTCTGTCCATGCACAAGACACAGGGCACGGGGCCTGTGGGGCGACCCTCTCAAGAGTGGCCATGACCAATGCCTGAGGGACAGACTGCCACTTCCCAGGGTTCCCAGAGGCACACACCTGTGACAGGCAGGGAGGGCCGCGGAGTCTAACCCAGGCGCTAACCACCACCACTGCAAACAGGTATTCTGTGGCCCAAACAAGCTTTAAAAAAAGCAGTCGCCCGGGCGGTCTACTCAGTGGATAGGGCGTTGGCCTGCGGACTTAAGCGTCCTGGGTTCGATTCCTCTAGTCAAGGGCATGTACCTCAGTTGCAGGCTCAATCCTCTGCCCCGGTCGGGGTGCAGGGTGCCTGCGGGAAGCAACCAATGTGTCTCTCTCACATCAATGTTTCTCTCTGTCTCTCCCCCTCTCTTCCACTCTCTCTAAAAACCAATGGAAAAACGCCCTCTGGTGAGGATTAGTAACAACAAACCCCCGAAGCGGCCCAGCCGGTGTGGCTCAGTGGGCGGAATGTCAGCCCATGGACCAGAGCTGAGCTGTGGGCTCCATCCCCAGCAGGGGCGTGTGGGAGGCAGCTGATGGCCGAGTCTCTGTCATCAACGTTTCTCTCTCTCTCTCCATCTAAAAATCAATAAAAAGATGTTTAAAAACCACCCGCCGAAGTACATGAAGGGGCAAAGGCCAGGGGCACCATGGCAGCTCGCTCTGCCCAGGAGGCAGTGCTCTCCACTTCCTCCAGCGAGGGCAGTGCAGCGGCCTCCTTCCCGGGAGGGCACCGCCAATGCAGCACCTGCTGCCCGCACACTCACTGCTGTCCCCTTCCGCCCTGCCCGGGTCAGACAGGGCGCCTCCACTCGGCCCAACCCTCCTCAACCCGTCAGTCCAGCCTGATCACCACCACCAGGCCCAGGCGATGACAGAGGGCCTCTCTGGACACTTCTTTCTTCCTTCGAAATGGCTGTGTGGCCCGCTCTGCCCCAAGGAACCCGTTCTACCCATCTGCTGCCCTCCTCCCTCCTCTGAATACAGCTCCTCTGCTCGATCTACCTCTAATGCGGAAGGAAAGGTTCTCAAACCCAGCATCGACCAGGCCCCCCCAGGAGACACACCCAGCAACCGCAGGGCAAAGGGCAAGGAGAGAGTGAACAAGACTGTTCATCCAAAGAGGAAACAGAAGAACAGAGGAAGAGAAGGAGGGAGGGAGGTAAGGAGGGAGGGGGGAGGGGGGAGGGGGAGGGGAGGAGGGAGGAGGGAGGGGGGAGGGGGGGCGAGAGAGAAAGAATTCTGACTGGGGAAAATGGGGAACAAAAGGAAGCAGTTTGTGGTCCCTGAGAAATTCTGGGCAGAGAATTTCCCTTCTCAGGAAGAAAAAGGATGGGGCCACTCCAACGGGCCCTGGGAGCTGAGAGCCTGCTCTCCCCAACATCCCTCTGTGCCAGCTGGGCCCAGAGGGAACTGCCAGGTCCCAGACCTCGGCTTTCCCCACTGCAGGGCCCTGAGCACCCCCACACCCCTCCCTCACCTGCTGCTGTCCTTTGGGGCTTTTCCAAATAGCAGCTTCTGGAGGCAGCCAAGGAGCTCTCTGACGCAGAAGGTGACCAGAGCGTTGAACACTGCAACGAGGGGCACAGATGCCACTCACAGGACAGCAGATGGACCCGAGAGCCTGTATCCCAGGTCCCCTGGCCCCAGCTCACCAGCACTGTCGGTGACCTGGAATTTAATGGCCTCAGCACCCGCTGGGTCTCCTTGGGTGGTAGCCACAGCTGCTCGGAACGCCTGCACCACTTCGTGGAACAGCCTGGGAGTCAGGCGCTGCTGAAGGGGCAACAGAAGCCAGGGTGCTGAGGGAGCCGTCAGCCGTGCCGGACAGAGGGGGAGGCAGCCAGCGGCGCCCAGACCTGCCCTAGGAGAGACGGCACCCCGCGCCCGCATCCTCACACAAGGCAAGAGGGGGGGACAGTGTTCCACGTGCCAGGAATAAAGAGAGAGCCCAGAATCCTCCTGGGCGGCCGGGAGCCGAGCTCAGGGACCGCGGGGGAGGGGCTGAGGGTCCCCGATCCGGACGATGGCCAGCTGCGCAGCTTCTGGACTGCTCCCTTGCCGTCCCTTCCTTCCCCTGTAAACCTCGGCCAGACCCGCGGAAGAAGGGGCCTGGCTTAACCAACTGGCAAAGGCACAGAGACCATATCCTGCCCCCAAGAGGCCTGAGGGAGCAAGGAGCCCAAGGGAGAAACTGAGAGCAAAGGGGCAGGCAGAGCCCTGGGACCCGACTGAAGGAGAGAACGCGTCCTGGAGCCCTCGCCTGAGAAGAGCTCAAGAGCTGTGCGCGGTAGCTGGCTGCGAGGAGAAGGGGACCCCCCATCTGCACGGTCCCAGGTAACCCAACCGAGTCAGGGCCGACTCCCAACGGGGGATGGGCCCAGCCATTTCTCACTTTCGCTGCCTGCTTCCACCTCTCCACCATGGCCAGGGTCACCGGGGTGGCGTCCCCCTTCTTCCCCTCCGGTGCTCTGGAGGCCCCATCCTCGTCCTCCTCACCTTCCTCATCACTGGCTTCCTGCACCAGACACAGAGGGCCAGGCTCCAGCAGGGCGCCGAGGCCAGGAGCGCCCCGGCCCCACCCAGCTCCGCGCAGCCCTCGCCTCCAGCACGTCCGGCAGGGAGTGCAGCTGCTCCGCTCCGGCCTCCGAGCCGTCCGAGTCGCTGAAGTTCAGCAGGCTCTGGTCGTTCTCCTGCAGGAACTTGTAGAACTCGGGGTCTTTGTCCTTCAGCCGAGAAAGCTGGTCCTTGTGCTCGGATGCCCGGCCCTTACGGCGGCTGGGGAGGGGGGTCAGTCATCAATCAGATGGGTGGGCAGAGCCAGCAGGTGGGGGTGAGGCTTCCTGGCCTCCCCTGGGAAGATGGGGGCTAACCTGCTCCCTCACAACAGCCGCCGACAGCCGAGGCGGGGATCTCGGGGTAGGTTTTCAGATCGCCCTGGGCCCACGGTCCACGCTCACATCCCTCTCTCTACGCCTCAGCAGGTGCATTTCAACCGACAGCACAGCACTGAGCCCGGGTCCCCCAAACTTGCTCTGCCCACCCCTGCTTCACCTCCGTGGTCGGCAGCTCGGCCTTTCCGGGCGCTGGGTGGAAGGTCGCCCTGCCCGGCGCTCGGGCCCAGCATGCACCGTCCGGAGATCCCGCCAGCAACGCCTCCGCTGCGACCAGACCATCCCTCAGGCCCCGTCAGGGTCCCTCCCGCGCCCCTCCCGCGCCCACAGCAGCACGTGCCTCGCGGTGCCACCGTCACGTGCCATTCCTTCGCTCGCAGCGCCAACCCCTCGACGGCCCAGCTCCCGGGACGCCTAACGACGGCCCCTCCGTCACCTCTCAGTCCACACTCACCTCCGCGGGGGGCCGCGCCCCGCTCGGACCGGCTTCCGGCCGCCTGCCCACCCGGACGGGCTCCCTCCTGCGGCGCCGCCTGCCCCTGGGTCCTTGGCTAATGGCCACCTCTTCCCACGACCTTCTCACGCCGCTCGGCCCAAGACGCCCGCCCCTCCCGCTTTTCCTCTCCGTCTCACCCTGCGCTTCCTGCTCACCCAGCCCGAGGGGCGTCCCGGACCGGCCCACGCCCGCCCCAACCCGGCTAGGCAGCGGGGGGCCGCTCGGTCAGCACCGGCGAAAGAACCAATCAGCCCGAGGGTGCGGGGCGGGGGCCGTCGGTGCCCAGGTCTCCACGCTGAGGCCCCGGGAATAGTCCGCACCCCGCGGTGGGCGCGCCGGGACGACGAAGGGATGCTGCCCACCCGCCCGGGGACACGCCCCGCTCACCCGGCCGAGGGGCCCCCGCCTGGCCCATCCGGGTTCCGGGAGGCTCCGCGCGCCGCCCGCGCCTGGGCTTCCTCGGCTCCTTCAGGCTCCGACTCGGACTCGGAATCAAAGCCCGAGGCCAGGAACTCATCCACCGTCAGCTCCGCCAGGCGCCTGCGGGCCCCGACACCGGAGTCACGACCGCCGCCAGCCCGGCGCCCGCCCCGCTGCCCGGACACGTGGGGGCGCCGCGGGGAAGCCTCGTCGGTCCCCAGACCCTCAACTCACCGCTTGCGGCCCCGCACCCCCGCCATGCCCACCGGCTGCCACGTGAGCCCCGTTTCCGGCCCCAGAATGCCGCGCGAGCTTCACTTCCTCCGCAGGCCCCACCCCTGGCCCCGCCCCGCACGCTGGCTCTGTGGTTCTCCAGCCGCGGTTCCGGCGGCCTGCGAGCGGGAGGGCGGGCGCCGAGCTCCAGGGAGGCGCGAGGGAGGCGGCTCCAGCGCAGGCCCGGTTCGGGCACGGCGCAGGCCCGGTTCGGGCACGGCTCCCGCGCGCCTCCGCTCGGGCACGGGGTGGGACGTGCCGCTCATGCGCTGTGTCTGTCTCCTGAGAGGCCGTGATAACCTACCGACCTGGCGGGACCCCGGGCGCCCTCGCCCAGCCGGGTCACAGCCCCCAGGGCCCTGTAAGCACGTGCCTGTGGGGATGTCCATGCCTCTGGCCACGGGCAGAATGCACCACCGAGGACCCCCGTAGAGAGCGCTCTTACACATCAGCAATAAAAACCCACGCTCTGGTAGGAAAAACAGAGCAAAACAGAAACGGTGATGCTCAGATGGCAGTTCGCCAAAAGATGCAGGACACCCTGGTGGCCAGACTGGCCTCGCCCGACCAAGGAGGGTCGGAGCCCGGAGAGCAGTGTCCGCCTCACGGGACGGTCCCGAGTCCCCGTGGTGGGGAAGGGGGCGGGTGGGAGGCGCTCTTATTCGAGGGAGTTGCCCAGATCTACCCGAAAGGCCTGTGCCTGGTCCTTCCGTGAGCGACTGGCCCTCTGCTGGGAATTCACCCGTGAGCACCTCTGCCCGAGGCCGCAGCCCGGGTCGGCAGGGGCTGTTCCCTGATGTGCGAACAGCAGGTGCAAAGGCCGAGGCCGGAAGGTTGCCTTAAGGCCTGTGCCCTCCTTCCCGCCAGACCCCACAGTAGATCCCACAGCCCCCGGGGCGCGGGGAGGCTCTGGTCAGACCCCTCGACCTCGCGCCCCGCTCCCCCCACCCGGACCCCCGCAGCCCGCGCCCAGCTGGAGGTCTGGGGCTTGTAGGGGGGGGGCTTCTTGGGGGGCTAGCGGGGGCTGCAGGCCGGGAAGCTTCTGGGATGAAGCGGCAGGCGGGGCCGGGGCGGGGGGCGTCCTGGAGGAGCGGGCGGGCGTGGCGCCGGGACGTGGAGAGGATTCGCGTCCCACGTTGCGCGCCCGCCGCTGCGGGAGCGCGGGAGGCGGGGCGGGCGGCGCCGAGAAACGACGGCTGCGGGCAGCGGCGGGAGCCAGGGACGCCGAGCGGCCGCCACCGCCGCGCAGCCCTCCAGCGGTCCCGGCCGTTCGTCTGGGCTCCTCCGCGGGTCGCGGGTCCGGTGGCCGAGCCCATGCAGCCGCGCAGCGAGCGCCCGGCCGGCAGGACGCAAAGCCCGGAGCACGGCAGCCCGGGGCCCGCGCCCGAGGCGCCCCCGCCGCCGCCGCCGCCGCCGCAGCCGCCCGCGTGAGTTGCGGGCCCGGCCGGCGCCGAGCAGGTCCGGGAGGAGGAGAGGGGCGCGCCGACCTGGCGGGCTACCGGGAGGGGCGGCCTCGGCGCCCGCAGGCTCGGGCCGCGGGCGGTGGGCCCAGCTGCCCTCCGTGTATCGGCGCGCACCCCGGGCGCGGGGCCGGGCGCCCCGAGGTGGCTGCTCCCGGAAGCTCAGCCCCCCGCCCGCTGCCCTTGGTCCCGGCCGCGCCGCTGCTAGAGTCGCGGGCCGGGCTGCAGGAGGGGGCGGGCGTAGGCGGGACGGGCGAGGCCGCTCGGAGGGGTCAGTGAGGTCACGCCTGGCCGGTGGGCGCCGGGCCCGCTTCACAGCCGCCTGAGCCGCTGACCAGTCTCACTCCGGGCACTTCGGTGCCGGCGCGGCTGTGGACACCGACTCCGATGGGGCCGGGAAGGCTGGCCATGGACAGAGGAAAGCCTGGTTCTGGCGAGGCCTGGGCACATGGGGTCCTGTGCCCACGGAGGGGTGGGCAGAGGCTGTACAGGCCCGACACCCCGACCTCATGCGGGACGTGGAGGCTCTGCGGGAGCAGATGGGTGAGCCTCGGCCGCAGGGCAGTCCCTGCAGGTGCCAGGTATGGCCCTGGGGGAGGGGTGGCCTCCTGGTGCCCCGGCCCTGACCTGGCACTGCCCGCCTGCAGCACCGAGGCGGAGCGTGCGCGGACCCGGCAGACCCGGCCCACCGCCCCCATGGAGGGTGCCATGCAGCTGCTGAGCCGGGAGGGCCACACCGTGTCCCACAACTCCAAGCGGCACTACCACGATGCCTTCGTGGCCATGAGCCGCATGCGGCAGCGCGGCCTCCTGTGTGACATCGTTTTGCATGTGGCCGCCAAGGAGATCCGAGCTCACAAGGTGGTGCTGGCCTCTTGCAGCCCTTACTTCCACGCCATGTTCACAAGCAAGTACCACCCCCAGTGGGCACTAGGGGGCTCTTCCGGGCTCCCCAGGCGACCGGCCTGACCCACCCTCCCCACAGATGAGATGAGCGAGAGCCGCCAGACCCACGTGACGCTGCATGACATCGACCCTCAGGCCTTGGACCAGCTGGTGCAGTTTGCGTACACGGCTGAGATTGTGGTGGGCGAAGGCAACGTGCAGGTGAGGTGCTCCCCCTCCCGACCTGTGTCCCGCCTGGCCTCCTGCCTCAGCTCTCTTCACCTGTTTGTCGCTGCTCCCCTGCCCTCTCTCCCTCCTCACCCACAGACTCTGCTCCCCGCTGCCAGCCTTCTGCAGCTGAACGGCGTCCGTGACGCCTGCTGCAAGTTCCTGCTGAGTCAGCTTGACCCCTCCAACTGCCTGGGCATCCGGGGCTTTGCCGACACACACTCGTGCAGCGACCTGCTCAAGGCAGCACACAGGTACGTGCTGCAGCACTTCGTGGACGTGGCCAAGACGGAGGAGTTCATGCTGTTACCGCTAAAGCAGGTAATGTGCCAGCTGGGGTGCAGCTTGGACCGTGACCCAGTCCCTGGACCCCAGACAGCACCCAGCCCTTGCACTCTTTGACCCCCATCATTTGGGCCCTTAAGGCCCGGGCCTCTCCCCCTGGCCTTTATTCCCAGCCTCTGACCCATGTTCCAGCCCCACCCCCTGCCTCTGACACATCCCCTGCCCCCATCTTCTGACCCCACCCAAGCCTTCTTCTTTGCTCTGGGCCTGGGTACCCAGGAACTGGGTCTGTGGCTCCTGACCCCACTTGGCCCCTCCTCATAGGAACACTGGGCCCCTCCATTGGACTCTCCTTCCCAGGATCATCAGGGCTCCGTGGGCCCCCGAGACCCTCCCCAGATTTCAGGTCTGAGGGTCCCTACCCCCAGGTGCTGGAACTGGTCTCTAGTGACAGCCTGAACGTGCCTTCAGAGGAGGACGTCTATCGGGCCGTCCTGAGCTGGGTCAAGCACGACGTGGATGCTCGGAGGCAGCACGTCCCACGGGTGAGGCCAGCCCCGGGGGCCGCTGTGTCTAGGAGGGGGTGCCGTGTCTGAGGACCTGGGTGCCCCTGGGCTCCTCCGTGTCCAGGGTATTGCAGGCACGTGTCTCGAGAAGTGTCCAGGGGACAGGTAGACAGGTGTCTGTGGGGGTCTCACTGCCAGGAGGAAGTGTGCCCACGGGTCCTACCTGCTGCCTGACCATGGCACTCTTGCACCCCAGCTGATGAAGTGTGTGCGTCTGCCCCTGCTGAGCCGGGATTTCCTACTGGGCCACGTGGACGCCGAGAGCCTGGTGAGGCACCACCCTGACTGCAAGGACCTGCTCATCGAGGCCCTCAAGTTCCACCTGCTGCCGGAGCAGAGAGGCGTCCTGGGCACGAGCCGCACTCGGCCCCGACGCTGTGAGGGTGCCGGCCCTGTGCTCTTCGCTGTGGGTACGCCCACCTGCTTGGTCCCCCACATCCCTTCCCTCTCCCTTCACCTCTGTCAGGCCTCTTCTGTCCACGAGCCCGACACCAGCCCGTCCCCCCTGTGCTGGTCACATCCTGCGCCCACCCATGCTGCTCCTCTATCCACCTCTGGGGGACCCATGTGGTGTGTCCCACTCAAATCCCTGTCCGCACCCTTGGAGCCCCTACGCCCTCCACCTTGAGCTGTGCCAGAGCTGCCCAGCCCATTACCTCCCTGAGCCCCTCATCTTGTCCCGTCCCCTCCCCCTCTCTAGGTGGCGGGAGCCTGTTCGCCATCCACGGGGACTGTGAAGCTTACGACACACGGACGGACCGTTGGCACGTGGTGGCCTCCATGTCCACTCGCCGAGCCCGGGTGGGCGTGGCGGCCGTCGGGAACCGGCTGTACGCAGTGGGCGGGTAGGTGTGGAGGCTGCTCTCGGTGAGGGGCCTGTGTGTGCCCACCGGGCCAGCCCTGACCGGAAGCGGACCCCTCTCCTAGTTACGACGGGACTTCGGATCTGGCCACCGTAGAGTCGTACGACCCCGTGACCAACACCTGGCAGCCCGAGGTGTCCATGGGCACGAGGCGCAGCTGCCTGGGTGTGGCTGCCCTGCACGGGCTCCTGTACGCAGCCGGTGGCTACGATGGGGCATCCTGCCTCAACAGGTAGTGGCGGGGGCCCGGGCAGGGTGGCCTTTAGGGTTGGGCTCGGCCACGGTGTGCTGCATCAGGGCCGCAGAGGTCAGACCTCGAGGGGAGCAAAGCGGATCCCGTCTGTCCCAAGTCCCCGAGGCCTGTTTTCTGTGCCAGCCACCTGTCCCTTCTGCTCCTCTCTGGGGTCCTTCCCATGGGTCCAGGACTGGGCCCAGGTGGACACTGGCACAGGATCACCCCGGCAGCAGGGGCCCGTGCACACCCAGCAGGCCCGCTTCCTGCTCCAGTGAGACTCTGGGGCCAGTCTCTGTGACTTCCCATCCTCTGCGGGAGGGCAGCCCTGGTCTGCTACCGCTCAAGGCCAGCAGTGGTCCTGTCGTCCGCAGTGCCGAGCGCTATGACCCCCTGACGGGAACGTGGACGTCCATCGCCGCCATGAGCACCCGCAGGCGATATGTCCGTGTTGCTATGCTTGGTGGGTGACAGGGCTTGCTTGCTGTGGCGCCCACCCCTGCCTGCCCCACCCTGGAGACCCCACACACAGCAGGCAGGCCACGGGCATGTTGATTCCCTGCAGATGGCAACCTGTACGCGGTGGGCGGTTACGACAGCTCCTCACACCTGGCCACTGTGGAGAAGTATGAGCCCCAGGTGCGAAACACCCCAATCACAGGTGTTCCCCTCCCCTAGGCCACCCACACCCCCCAGAGCCTCAGACCTTTAGATCCCTCTGCCCCTGCCCCTCCAGCAGGCCTGGAGGGGGCTGTGTGCTGTGGAGGGGGAGGGAGGCTGGTAGTGGATGTGCCCAGCGGGTTCCCTCACCGCAGGCGAACACGTGGACGCCGGTGGCCTCCATGCTGAGCCGGCGCAGCTCGGCTGGCGTGGCGGTGCTGGAGGGGGCGCTCTACGTGGCTGGCGGCAACGATGGCACCAGCTGTCTCAACTCTGTGGAGAGATACAGCCCCAAGGCCGGTGCCTGGGAGAGTGTGGCGCCCATGAACATCCGAAGGTGTGCTGTGCCACCGCCCGGGAGGGCCCTGTCCCCCCACAGCCTGTTTGCCCCTCAGAGACAACTGCCGGGTGTCTCACCCCTGCGGGGTATGCCCCTCCCCCCCTCCCTGTCTGGGCTCAGCTCCAGTACCACCCCCCACCCGCACCTCCCAGCTCCAGGAGGCTCCTCCCATGGTCTGTGGCCCCATCCCCAGAGGCTCTGCCTGGGCCTGTGGCCCATCGGCGACCTCACACCCGCCTGCCCCCCCCCCCCCAGGAGCACCCACGACCTGGTGGCCATGGACGGGTGGCTGTATGCCGTGGGGGGCAACGATGGCAGCTCCAGCCTCAACTCCATCGAGAAGTACAACCCGAGGACCAACAAGTGGGTGTCGGCGTCCTGCATGTTCACCCGGCGCAGCAGCGTGGGCGTGGCGGTGCTGGAGCTGCTCAACTTCCCGCCCCCGTCCTCGCCCACGCTGTCCGTGTCGTCCACCAGCCTCTGACCCACGGCGGACCGACAGGCTCGCCCACAGCCTCCCACATGCCTTAAGCCCCACGGAGGGCCAGCGCCTCCCTGCCCTCAACCGCGCATCGGGGTTGGGTTCCCCACCAGGGACGCCCTGGACCATCTGTCCACCTGTCCGTGTCCATTCCGCAGTGTTCACTTCTGTGTGTGCCGTTTATTTATGCGTGTGTTTATTTATTCAGTATTTATTGACGATGAGTAGTGCCGCGGCTACCAGTTCATACGATTGCTCTGGAAGTTTCTTTGTCTCTGGGACCAAGCTGCCATCCGGGTGTCCTGCCCTCTCGCTGGGGGTAGACACTGAAGGGATGTGGGTCAGGGCCAACTCGGACTCTGCAGATCTGGGGGGACCAAGGGGTAGATGCAGAGCCGTGGGTGGGGGGAGGGGGCCTTCTGAGCAGGTGCAGACCCCCAGCCTCCACTTGGCACAGGCCCTGGTCTCAAGGGCAAGGCGTGCTTCGGGAGGCCCGCGGGGTGGGCCTTCCTGCCTGTGGGCGTGGCGTCTCCTGGATCCTGCACTGAGCTGGCACCGCGTGTGCCCCAGACCCCTCAGCAATATGAGTCGCCTTGGACAATAAACGTGTTCCTCAGGCTCTGGGCCTGTGTCCAGCGTGATCTCTGCCTTTTGGGGTTCTGTCTGGGTTGACCAGGAAGGTCTGGGGGTGGGTATACAGTTGGGCAGAGGTACAGCGTTGGCATCTGGGGCCTTGGAGGGGGCGCCATCGTGTCCAGCTGGGGCAGCACTGAGATGTCCTGGACAAGAGGTGGACCCTGGCCCCTCAGCCTGGTCCTGCCAGGCCCCGTGGCCCAAGGCCACCATGACTGCCCCACCCCCTGGGAAGCCCACGCCTCCTTCCTGGCTTCTGGTTAGGCCTGTGGGACCCTGACCTTGGCGCAGAGTGAGGACTGAGCTGAGGCTGGGGAGGGGGCCTGGCTTTCCCTTCCCTCACGTTGGACTGGCTTCCCCAGCGAGCACCCCCCCCCTACAGTCACTGGTGACTCAGATGGGCACTGAGGTGGAAACAGGATGTGTGCTCACGTGGGATGCCTCGAAGGGGTCCCTGTCTCCCGAGCTCCAGCCCCAGACATCCCAGCCCAGGTTCGGGCGGGGCATGCTCTCCGGGGACAGGCCTGGGAGGCCCATCCTTCACAGGTGGGAGGCTGGGTTGGGGGAGCCTCCCCCACACCTCCCAGGACGGCCTTCTTACCAGAGGACCCAGGGCTGAGGACTGAAAGGCTGGGCCCAGGTAGGAGCCGGTCCGCCCAGAGAGGCTCCACCCTCGCCCGGGGTTTGGGCACCAGGCAGACACCGCCAGCCCCGCCCCGGGAGGTGGGGGCAGGAGGCTCAGGACCCAGGGACCCAGACCTGTCGCCCCGCTCTCGGCCTGCCGCCGCCGCCGCCCGCGCCCATGGGGAACAGCCACTGCGTGCCCCAGGCTTCCAGGAGGCTGCGGGCCTCCTTCTCCAGGAAGTCCTCACTGAAGGGCAGCAGGTGAGGGGCGGCTCAGGCTGGGTCTCGGGGTCGCCCCCGCCCGCCGGGGGGCCAGGCCGTGAGCCGCTCCCTTTGTCCGCAGAGAGGATGGCACCAGGAAGCTGGCCGGCCTGTTCGGCTCCGAGGCTGGTCCCGACGACGGGGACACCACAGACAAGATCTTCTGCTACATCCCGGGGACGGTGAGCGGTGGGCGTGTCCTGCCACCGGGCGGGCGGGGTGGGGGGCGCGGGACGGCGTAGCCCCGAGGGGGGCGGGGGGCGTCAGTCCCAGAACCAGGTGAGGAAGTAGGAGCAGCCCCGCCCTAGAAGCTGGTCTGGCCGAAAGTCTGAGCTGAGAACGAAACTGGGACCGACTCTGAGTCAGTGGGTGAGCAGCGCCGGCCCCAGCTGGGGGGGGCGGGGCGGGGCCTCCGCGGCTGCTGGGGGGCGCTGTGGCCGGGCGGGCGGGCGCCCTGGGTCTGCAGCCGGGTGGGGACTGGCCAGCGTGTCCAGGCACCTTTGGGTTGGACCCAGCACACGTGTCTGCGTTGTCCTGTGTGGGCTTGGATGTTGTGTTCCTGGTGCGATGTGCATCCCACCCCCTCCGCTCTTTACTCCGCGTCAGGGGCTTGGTGAGCAGTGAGCCCCTCGCACTATTCCAGGGCTCAGTTCCTTCCCAGGTGTCCCCCAGCATCCAGCACTCACCACTGCCTCCTCCCATAGCAACGCCCTGCGCCCCCACCCCCACCCCCAGGGCCATACTGCGAGGATTGGCACAGCCATCTGAGCGTCACCCTGCCCCCTGCCCAGCCCCTGTGGGGGAGACACCCAGCGTTCCAGGTGACTGGCATGGGTCCCAGCTTGTGAGGGATGTGACCCCCAAGTTGTCATTCCAGGAGAGGGTGCAGGAGGAACAGGTGTAACTGTGCCAGGGGCTTGGGCCAGGGCTCCGCCCAGTAGGCCTCGGTTGGTCCCCTGCTGGTGTGGGCTCCCACCAATGTGTGCCCAGCAGGCTGGCCCCTCCCTGCCCCCTGAGGTCCAGGGCTCCCTGGGGCAAGGACTGGCTTCAGCAACGTGCTCCCTCAGAGGGATGGGGTCCCGTGTGGCCCTGTCTCGGACCTCAGCTCCTGAGGTCCAGGCCCACACATTGTAGGGCCTGATGGAGTCCCTCTGGGTGTGGCGGTCCTCTTGCCAGGACTGGGGGTGGCTGGACAGGGCACCGGCATGTTATGTCGGGAGAGGGGGCCCCGGAGAAGCCGTCTCTCCTTGGGTCCTGCCCGTGGTGGCTCTGAGCTGACTCTTCCCTGGACCCTACGGCTGAGCCTGGGCCACAGGGCCAGCTTCACAGCCCTTCCTGCTCTGTGGCCTATTTCTCACCATCCCATCCCGGCATCATTCCCCGAACTGGGTGTGGGTGCAGGAGGCCCCACCCAGAGGCAGGGAGGCCGGGAAGCTTCGCGTCTGTCTGTGCACATTCCTGGGCTTGTCTAAGGGGCGGCTCAGCTCAGCCAGGGCACGGCAGCCTGGGAGGCAGCCCCTGCCGGCTCCCGGAGGGAGCATGGCCCTCCACAGCGCCCCCTCCAGCCGCAGCCCCATCTGACTCCCAGTCTGACTCCCATTTGTGGAGGACTCTCTGTGCCCCAGCATTGGCTGTGTGTGGGCGCCGGCAGGCAGGCACTGAATCCCCAGCACATCTCAGACCTGTCCTGGCCCTGACGATGCAGCAGTGGCCAAAACAGACAAAACCCCTGGGCTCAGGGCGTTCCCATCCCTGTGACACAGCCAGATGGCCAGACAAACGCGCACAGGTATCATGAAGATGCAGTTAGCACTGAGGCGTGCAGAGGGGTCGGGGAGGTTGGGAGGTTGGAGGGGCAGACAGGGCGTGGCGAGGAGGCAACGTGAGCCACTCCCTGAAGGAGGTGCGGAGACTGTCCCAGGCAGCGGGACAGCAAACTCGAAGGCCCTGGGCTGGGCATGTGCCTGATGGGAGGGAGGAGTCAGGGTGGGGGCAGGTCCTCAGGACCCCTCAGCCATTGCCAGGCAGGAAGCCGGTGTCCGCCCGCCCGGCCCAGGGCTGGGCAGCGTGTCCAGGCACATGTAGGCCTCCACTGAGTGACGTCAGGAGATCAGGGTCACGGGCCCTCTTCCAAGCTCCACGTTCACAGACATCACAGTGGCTCAGAATGGCCTGTGGAGGGACTGGCAAATACATCAGACACGCCCCCCCGCCCCCTTTCTTAGTACCAGGTTAAACATTTACCAGCCAATAGAAGATTTGGGAGGGTTTTTTAAAATACATGTTTTTATTGATTTCAGAGAAGACAGGAAAGGGAGAGAGAGATAGAAACATCAACGAGAGAGAATCATGGATCAGCTGCCTCCTGCACGCCCCACCCTGGGGATGGAGCCCAGAATCCAAGCACGTTCCCAGGCTGGGAATCAAACTGTGACTTCCTGGTTCATAGGTCGATGCTCAACCCACTGGGCCACACCAGCTGGGCCAGGCGGGTTTTGAGTCTTGTCTCGGTCAGACACCCAGAATGCTGTGACCAGCAGACTTAGGGGCTGAATAACCAGAATAAGGGTGCACGGCTTGGGAATCTCCTTTGAGTCCAAACATCACTGTCCCCGCCATGGCAGTGGGGCCGTGTGTGTGCGGACTGGAGCTCAGGCCGCCCCCCTGAGCCGTGCTCCCCGCAGGACCTCCCGGGCCTGGAGAGCCAGCGAGAACCCCTGGACCAGCCGTTCCTGAGCGTCTTCAAGAAGGGGCGGCGCAGGGTGCCTGTGAGGAACCTGGGCAAGGTTGTGCACTATGCCAAGGTCCAGCTGAGGTTCCAGCATAGCCAGGTGGGGGCCGGCCGGTGGGGGTCTGGGCCAGCCTGGGCCTGCCCCCCGTGCTCACACAGCAGCCCTGCCCCCCCAGGATGTCAGCGACTGCTACCTGGAGCTGTTTCCTTCCCACCTCTACTTCCAGGCCCACGGTTCTGAGGGACTCACTTTCCAGGTGAGGGAAGCGGGCAGAGGGAGGAGGCTGGGGGGGCAGGGAGGAGCCCCCGAGGCGGCGGCCACGGCGCCTGGGGGTGCTCAGCCTCCCACTGGGCTCTGGCAGGGGCTGTTACCGCTGGTGGAGCTGAGCATCTGCCCGATGGAGGGCTCCAGGGAGCCTGCCTTCCAGATCACAGGTGTGTGGCATGAGCAGTCCCGCCCAGGAGGGTGAGAGGGCCAGGGCGTGTGGTAAGGGTGCCCCCAGTGCAGATGGGGAGCACCTGGTTCCCTCAGAGCTCCCTCTGGCCAGGCCCAAGGACACTGGCAGGACCCTGAGTGTTGAGAGATCCTGGCTTTTCTTCCAATGGGCACATGGCCGTGTGCCTGGCTGGGAGGAGTGCAGCAGGTCCTGGTTAGTGCCGTATTCTCCCCCAACTGCAGCCCTGGGGTCTGCGGGGCGAGGGGGGGGCTGGGGAGGGGCCTCTCCTGGGGGTGCCGGCCCAGCGCCCCCTGCTCTCCGCCCACAGGCCCACTGCCTGCCCCCCTTCTGGTGGTCTGCCCCAGCCAGGCAGAGCTGGGACACTGGCTCTACCACCTGGAAAAGCAGATGGCCCTCCTGAGAGGGTTGCAACGCTGCCACTCAGCACCCCCACAGGTCAGTACCATGCACCCCGAGCCCCTTTCCCAGCCCCCCTGCCTGCCTGCCCTGACCCCCGTTTCCCAGGGCCCCCCTGAGGACGAGCTCCCCTGGAGTCTGCAGCACAGGCTGGCCCAGCTGCGGACCACATGGGGGCGCCAAGTGGTGGGCAGCGCCATCTGCGCCTCCAGGGTCAAGCTGCAGCATCTGCCATCACAGGTGGGTGGGGACACGGGCTGAGGGGCGAGGGGTGAGGGAGGGTGGAGGCAGCAGGTGGGGCCAGGCCCTCGCTCCCCTCCACTCTGCCCTCGACCCTGGCAGGAGCGATGGGACCGGATCCTGGTCCTGTACCCGACTTCCCTGGCCATTTTCTCGGAGGAAGCGGACGGGCTTTGCTTTAAGGTAGGTCCTCCCGCCGTGACCCGCCCCAGGGAGGCACCTGTGTGTAGGGGTGGGAGGGGGCGGCAGCTCAGGAGGAACCTGTATTTCGGGGCCAGTTGGGACAGAGCATCCTGGCCCCACCTACCAGCCTGCTGCCCTGGTCAGTCTGGTCTCAGCTCTGTTGTGAGCAAGAGGGACCCTGTCTGGGCACCTGTGTCACCGTGGAGGGTCTTTGGCCATATCACCTGGGGGTGACCATGGTCTTCCGTTGCCGAGAAGCACACATGGGGGCTTCAGTCCCCCCAATATCCCTCCCAGCCAGCGGTGATGGAGGGGACCCGTCCCCATGAGCATGCGTCTTTGCCTGCCATTGGTTGATGAGGTCCCCACCCAGAGGCCAGCGGGAGGCGTGGAGATGCCCCTGGGGCAGATGGGGAGCCCTGGCTCACTCAGGGCTGTCGGCTTTGGCCCTGCCTTGCCCAGCCTGGTATCCCCATGTCTGGAGGGCGAGGGGAGTGATGGGCCCAGGCAGAGCCCCAGGGTTACCCCCAGGCAAAGGCCCCACTTCCGTGGCTGCCCCACAGGGGGAGCTTCCACTCAGCGCCATCCACATCAACCTGGAGGAGAAGGAGAAGCAGATCCGCTCCTTCCTGATCGAAGGTGGGCTGTGCCCGGGCCTGGGAGGGAGGTGCCCGCGGTGACCGGCTCTGCCCTGGGCCTGGGGACGCTCACGGTGTCTGTGTGCCAGGCCCCCTCATCAATACCATCCGGGTGCTGTGCGCCAGCTACGAGGACTACAGCCACTGGCTGCTCTGCCTGCAGACCGTCTCCCGCCGGGAGGGAGCGCCCCTGCTCCCCGGCCCCGAGGGCTTCCCGGGGCTGCGGGGGCCCCTCCAGGTGAGGGTCAGCAGGCCCTGTGGGCGGTGATGGACAGAAGGGCAGACCGTGGGTCGGTGGTGAGAAGGGTCCTGCCACATGGCTCACTACCCCCCACCCACTGCCAGGTCCTGGGCAGTGGCCGAGGCTCGCTCTCCTCAGATGGACAGACCAGCTGGGACTCGGGGTACCCAGCACCCCACTCTAACCGCACCAGCCGTTCCCTCCCCGAGTGCTCAGTTCCGTCCGCAGCTGGCTGCCCTGCCCAGCCTGCATCTGTGAGTGTCTGGGGGTAGGGGCAGGGGCCATGAGGTGAGCTTGTGATGAGGAGCCTGGGTCCCCATGGCACTCCATCCCTCCCGGGATGCCAGCTCCTGGGGGAGGGGACTCAGAGGATTGTGGGATAGGGCTCCGGGAACCTTCTGGAAAGTCCTGTTCCCCACAGGACAAGGCCAACCCTGGCTGGACCAGCGTCAGTGGGCAGAAGGCAGAGCTAAGACGGGGCGGCAGCAGTCGGTCACCCAGGAGCAAGGCCCGGGGCGAGGGGCCTGGCCCGGCTACCCCGCTGCACCTGGATCTGACCAAGGTGGGCCCAGACACTGACCCAGCCCTGAGCCTGGCCCTCCTCTGCCCTGCACCTCCCGGGCCTCTGTCTCCCGGGTCCGGAAGGTCCTGGAACCACCTGGGAGCCTCCTCGAGGAGGGAGGATGCGGGGTGTCCTGCTCCTGGAAACCTGTCTCTTCTGCCTCTTGCCTGCAGCTGACCAGGCCGAGCCTGGAGGGTGGCCCGGAGGTCGAAGACCACTCCCTAGAGACACCTCACTCCCCCCTGTACGCTGACCCCTACACACCGCCTGCCACCTCCCATCACAAAGTCAGAGACGTCCGGGACCTGGGTGAGGTCAGTGCCCTGCTGGGGACAGAAGGGCCAGATGTGCCCACAGCCTGCTGCTTGGAGTCTAGACCAGCGGTCGGTCGCCAACCTTTCGGACCCCACGGACCACCTGGGGGACCCCCTGGGAGCAGGAGAGACAGAGGCGGATGCTGGGGCAGTGGGCACTACAGGCAGCCGTGGCGACAGCTGGTCTACTCTAGACCATGCCCCACCCCCTGAGGTTTAGAGGAAGCCTGAGGTCTGCTCAGGCCACGAGAGGCGAAAGGGGGTTGCGGGCAGGGGTCCCCCAGCTCCACCAGGCCCCGCCCAGGGCCTCAGTCACCCACCGACACTTCCCTGGCAGTTCCTTGCTGCGATGAAGAGCTCGCTTGGACCCGAGCCCTCGAGCCCGTTCCCCTCCGTGCCTGTGTCCGTGCCTCGCTCCGACCCCAGCTCCGGAGTCTCCAGCCCCCACTTGCTCTCCAAGAAGGGAGCCCTGCACCCCCGAGCCTCTCAGCGGCACCGGGGCTCCGTCAAGGGCCGTGGGCCCCAGCCCCCCGACTCTCCTCGGCTCGTGAGTAGCCTCCTGCACCGGGACAGGGGTTCTGTGGGCCCTGGGGGACCCTCTGGGAGCAGGAGAGACAGAGGCGGATGCTGGGGCAGTGGGCTGGTCTCCAAGCCCCTTCCCCAGGGCGTGGCTCTCACACTTGTGTTTGGGGTCCCCAGGTCTCCCCTCCCAGGGAAGTTTCGCGCGACCCCCCGCTGCCTCCCCCAGGTGAGTGAGAGGCCCTGCCTCCTTCTGGGGGGAGCTCGGGTGGTGCTTCCTGAAGACACACGCTCCTCTGCCCTCCCACCAGACGGCGGACCCCCCAGGAGCTATGACAACATCTGGGACCAGGCTCCGTCTCCCTCCCGCCGACGGTGGCCCCGAGAAGCGCCTGAGGCTGAGGCGGGGCTCACCCAGTGGATCTGAGCGGCTTCTCAGTCCCACCTGCCAGTGTCGACTCTGGGGGGGTCTCCAGCAAGGCCTGGGTCTTTCTTTGTGGGGCCACCGGCCAACCACCCCCATCCAATACCCGGTCAGGGTCTGACCCCGGGGGGTGGAGGGGGTCTCCAGAACCCTGAGTTTTCTAGGATCTGGAGGGACCAGGAGGACAGCTCCCCCCCAGGATGCCCTGACCAGCGCCCTGGACCACAGATGAGGGCGCGATGCCCAGAGGGGCTGAGCCCAGGGAACGTGTGAGGGAGGAGCTTGAGGGGGCTTCACCTGGGAGGGGGGGAGCGGAGCAGGGTTGAAGGTGAAGGTCAGAGGGCTGAGGAAGTTACAGAGAGTCCGAGTATGTGAGGCCAGAGGTCATGAGGACCCGAGGTCAGCAAGGTCAGAGCTAGGAGGGTGGCCCATGTGGGTGGGTGGCATTGCTCGGGAGAAATGGACAAAAGACTAAAGAAGGAAGAGAAGATTTTATTTGTCTGTGTCCACACGTTCTTCACCCACAGCCAGGAGGCCCTGTGGCCCCGGGACCTGTGCTCGCTGCCTGGCTGGACGCCCTTCCAGCACCCGGCTGGCCCCCTGCCCACCCTCCTGCCCTCTCTTTGGCTCCTCTCAGCCCTGGGACAAGCCCAGTGTCCCATCCCCCCGCCTGACACCATGAAACTCTGCTTGGAACCTCATCCAGGGCTCCCCAAGGAGAAGCCCCAGGCTCTGCCCTGCAGACCCCAACCCCGCAGGGGCCACTGGGGTCGCCTTCCTGCAGCCCCTCCAGGTACCTGCTCTGGTCTCGGGCAGCAGCCAGGAGACCTTGGCCACAGGGGTTCAGGGCTCCAACAGGCCAAGGAGGCCCTGCCAGCCAGCCCGCCCCTGCCCACTCTCCAGGTGCTCGGACACCCGCTGATCTCCTGCTCCGTCCCACCACTCACCCTCCAACCCAATTACCTGACAGAATGCCAACGCCCCGTTACATTTGCTTTTGGAGAAACCACAAGTACTTTCTCAGTATAAGCACTCTCACATACTGCCTGTCTGAACGTCCAGCCTTACTGGACACCCTGCTGCATTTGCTAACCTGGCCACCTTCCTAACCAGTTCCCTGCTGGACCCCAGCCACCCCACCTCCCGTCTCCCCTCCCAGGTGTGGGTACAGCCTGGGCTTCGGCCACTGGCCTGAGCCTCGGGCGGAGTCCAACAAAGCCAGGACCTAGGACACTGGCTCCTAGATGCTGCCGTGGAGCACAAAGGTCAAAGGGCGAGGCCAGAGGGCAGCACCTCGGCCTGAGCACCTGTGGCCGTTTCCTGGTCCTGCGTCTTCCTGGGCTGAGCCTGGCTCCTAGGGGCTGGGGCTGCGGCGTCCCAGCCTCACCTGCCGGCGGAAGTAGCGGATGGCCGAGATGGTGCCGATGTTGGCCAGCAGGACTGCAAGGGAAGCAGAAGCTGCTTGGGTGCCGGCTCCCGGCCTGGTCACCACTTGACCTGCACGGCCAGCCTCGAAGGGCGAGAGGAAGCCCGCGGGGTGAGCGGTGGGTCAGCAACGAGAGGAGCAAGGTCAGGGAAGAAACGCGTGTCCCCCAAGCACCCTGACCCCTGCTGGCCCCTCCACTTGACTTCTGGGCACCATCCCCACTCCCCCCAGGGCCCCCAAACCTGTTTTCCAGGCGTCTGGGGTGTGCAGATCTGAGGTTCTCACAGCCCAGGTGGCAAAGGCTACAAACACCAGGCACATGTCCTTCTGGCTGAAGGTAAACGAGGTGAGGGGACCCCAGGGCTCCCCTAGGAAAGGAAAGCACATTCTGAGCTCCAGCTGCTCCCCTTAGATACGTCTGTCCTGGGACATGTCTGTCTGGAGACACGTCTGTCCTGGGTCATGTCTGTCTGGAGACACGTCTGTCCTGGACATGTCTGTCTGGAGACACGTCTGTCCTGGACATGTCTGTCTGGAGACACGTCTGTCCCGGGACATGTCTGTCTGGAGACACGTCTGTCCTGGGACATGTCTGTCTGGAGACACGTCTGTCCTGGACATGTCTGTCTGGAGACACGTCTGTCCTGGACATGTCTGTCTGGAGACACGTCTTTCCTGGGACATGTCTGTCTGGAGACACGTCTGTCCTGGGACACGTCTGTCTGGAGACACGTCTGTCCTGGGACACGTCTGTCTGGAGACACGTCTGTCCTGGGACACGTCTGCCTGGAGACACGTCTGTCCGGGGACACGTCTGTCCTGGACATGTCTGTCCGGAGACACATCTGTCCTGGGTCATGTCTGTCTGGAGACACGTCTGTCCTGGGTCATGTCTGTCTGGAGACACGTCTGTCCTGGGACATGTCTGTCTGGAGACACGTCTGTCCTGGACATGTCTGTCTGGAGACACGTCTGTCCTGGACATGTCTGTCTGAATCACATCTTCCCCGTGATGCCTCTGTCCCAAGACACAGGCAGTGGGTGGCACAGTTGAGTCAGGTCGACTTGGGCCAGTTGCCTCTGGGCACCACTTCCTGGTTCCTAAACTACCTTCCCGAAGGAATGTGAGACCCAGTCCGCTGAGTGCCCACGGCCCAGTACCTGCCCTGCTGGAGGCCAGGGGCAAGGCTGTCATCTGGGCCTGAATTCAGGGTGACAGTCGGTGCACAGCCAAACCCTTGAATGACCTGGGCTGCCCCACCTGGCCTGTGTCCTGGGATGGCCAGGAACTGCTCCTTCCTTCCAAGATCCTCCTTGAGGCCTCCCCCTGGCTCAGACCAGCCTCCTGGCCTCCCCCCTCCCCCCGCCATGGCCCTCTGGCTGACATCTCTGGACAGTGTGTTCCCAGGACCTGGACAGGCCATGGGGCCCACGAGACACGCACCTGCTTGCCGGAGCACCAGGTCGAGCTGCTCTGTGGCCACTGGGCTGGGCTCCGGCGCAGGGCCAGGCTGCACCCCCTGGGGCCCCGGCGTGGGGGCCGCCCGGGCCTGCAGCGGGAGGGGGGCAGCCGGCCCCAGCACGCCCTCCAGCCTGCCCTCCAGCCTGTCCGCCCCGAGGAAGTGTTCATAGGCTTCGGGGAAGGAGATGGGCATGGGGTCTCCGGGCAGAGCGGCTGGCACAGGCTTGTCCTCTGGGGCTGGGGCCGGGGAGTGGCCCCCCTGGGGCCCAGACCTCTTGGCCCGGCTGTCCCGGAAGAAGAACTCACACACTTCTGGCCACTGCACTTGGGCCTCGCCAGCCTCTGCCTCCTCAGCCTCTTCATCCTCCTCCTCGATGGTGTCACAAAAAAAGAACTCGTAGGCCTCGGGGACGGTCACGGCAAAACAGCTCTTATACCCAGGCCCCCCCGCGGCAGAGGCGGCAGGGGGGGGCAGGTGCTTCAGGATCCGAGGCTGGGGGAGCCTGGGCCCAACCGCCACTGCGTCCCAAGCTCCAGGCCCCCCGCGGCCCCCTGTGGCTGTCCTGGGAGCCGAGGGCCAGCCTGTGGCTGGTGAGAGGGGGCGCGTGGCCTCTTCTGACCCTGGCTCCTTGGGGCTGGGCTCAGACACAGAGAACCGCACTTTCTTCTTCTTGGCTGGGACAGGCCCTGGCGGGGGCTCCCCCAAGGGGTGTCCAGGGGCACCTGCAGAGGGCTCCCCTCTGGGCTTCTCTTGGTGTCCCCCTGAAGACACCACAGAGCCCAAATCCAACTTGGCCTGTGGGGCACCCTTGGCCTCGACCGCGTCAGGCCCAGCCTGGGGAACGGGGGCCAGGGTGGGTGCACCCACGTCACACTCCGCCTTCAAGGCAGGTGCCGATGGGTCCACCTGCGGCTCGACCTTTCTGCCCGGCGGGGGCAGGGCCACATCCAGTCTAGGCTGGCAGGTGGGTGTACAGGGAGCCGTGTCAGGATGAGGCTTGGAGGCGGGTGTAGACAGAGCCGTGTCAGGATGAGGCTCGCAGGCAGGTGTAGACAGAGCCGTGTCAGGATGAAGCTTGGAGGCAGGTGTAGACGGAGCCGTGTCAGGATGAGGCTTGGAGGCGGGTGTAGACGGAGCCGTGTCAGGATGAGGCTTGGAGGCGGGTGTAGACGGAGCCGTGTCAGGATGAGGCTCGCAGGCAGGTGTAGACAGAGCCGTGTCAGGATGAAGCTTGGAGGCAGGTGTAGACGGAGCCGTGTCAGGATGAGGCTTGGAGGCGGGTGTAGACGGAGCCGTGTCAGGATGAGGCTTGGAGGCGGGTGTAGACGGAGCCGTGTCAGGATGAGGCTTGGAGGCGGGTGTAGACGGAGCCGTGTCAGGATGAGGCTTGGAGGCGGGTGTAGACGGAGCCGTGTCAGGATGAGGCTTGGAGGCGGGTGTAGACGGAGCCGTGTCAGGATGAGGCTTGGAGGCGGGTGTAGACGGAGCCGTGTCAGGATGAGGCTTGGAGGCGGGTGTAGACAGAGCCGTGTCAGGATGAGGCTTGGAGGCAGGTGTAGACAGAGCCGGGTCTGACTTAGCCATTGAGAAATCTGGACTAGGCTCTGGGGCAGGTGTGGCCACAGCGTGTGGCCCAGCTCTGGGGGTCATGCTGAGTGGCTCCGACCCTTGCTCAGTAGTGAGGACAGGTGTAGACAGAGCCAGTCCCGGCCGGGCCACCTGCTCAGGGGCCCCTGCAGACTCCAGGCCCCGCTCATCCTGCCCAGCTCCTGATGTCCGCTCGGCTGACCCAGCTGAGGGGCCCTTCCCCCTGGACCCAGCGGGGCCTCGGACCTCATCGGGCCTGGCCGCAGAGAGCAGCGGGGAGCCCAGTGGGGAGGTGGGAGCAGAGCCCGCGGCACTCGAGCGCCCACCCCCCTTGGCACCAGCAGCGCGCCTCTTCTTTCGGCTGGGGCTTCGGGGCGGGGCTCCAGGGCTGCCCGGGGGCCTCTGGGGCAGAGGGCTGCGGCCTGGGGACTCGGGGCTGGGAGGAGGCTCACCGGGGGGCCGGGGGGCAGGGTCCCGGGGGGCTGGCCCCTGCAGAAGCCTCTGCATCTCGTCCTCGGAAGGCGCTTGGCGGGGGGCGCTCTGGCCGGGAGAGGCGGCGCCGGAGCTGAGGGATGGCCGGGCTTCTGACTGCGCTGACGTGCTGGGCGTCTGCTGACCAGCCCCCAGGGCCAGGGAGGGCTCCTGCCAAGACCTGCTGACCAGCTGCTTTGTGGCCGCCTGGTCCTCCTCCTCAAAGCCAGGCCAGCCACTCCCCCCAAGCAGGGGCCGGGGCCCGGGGGGACTGCTGCCGCTGCTGTCCCCTTGGTCAATGTCACTGGACAGCAGCTCGTCCCCAGAGGCCAGGCTGGCCTGCAGGAGACCACACTCCTCGGTCGTGGCTGAGAACTCAGCCCAGTCCTGGTCACTCAGCTGGACACTGTACTGGAAGTTCTCCATTTCGGTCAGCAGGGTGCGTGAGCAGCAGGGCCGGGGTCTTCACCCCCTGCCCGCCCGCCAGCACCCCTCCAACCTGGCTCAGCACTGGGCCGGCATCTTCGTCCTGAAGGCCACTAAGCAGATGCAGACGGCAGCTGGCCGCTTCCTCCAGGGCCGAATCGCCGCAGCCCCACCGTCCCCGCTTTTAAATTGACGCCCGTGGCAACTCTACGACATGGGGTCACATTCCTTCCCCAAACGCGCTCTGGATCGGCGAGGGCACGAGGAAGCAGGATCCTCGTGCGTGGATTTTCAACCCCAGAAGTGGCTTTCCTTCACGTCTCCAAGCATCTCCTGCTCAGCTGGGTCGGCCTTACCCTCCAACTTTCCTCCGGACAGGCCGACCTGGCTGTGGGGAGCCCTGGCCTGTCCCAGCATGCCCCAGGGGGCATTTGGCCATGGGGGCGGAGCCACAGTATCCAGCAGGTGACCAGCCTTGGGTGATGACCTTCCACTAGCCTTGCTGGGACAGGCCGCTGGGCTTCCTCTGAGCGCCCGCTGGTCACGCTGGTGCCGGCCAGAGTATACGTGGGTCCCCAGGAAGAGCCTCGGGAGGAGGCCCCAGGACAGAAAGGAGCCTCCTGCCTCCCTCGGTCATCCTCAGGGTCTGTGTCCCCGACCCAGACGTGCCCCTTCCCCTGCCCCGTCTCAGTGACCCAAGGTGACCCTGGCTGGACAGTCTCCAATCCCTCAACCCCTGTGGGGCTGCCCTTCTGTCTCTGAGATGGAGATGCCTGGACCCCAGGCACCGAACGGCTTCCTGACCCTGAACTTCGTCCTCCTCTCTAGCTCTGGGGAAGGTCCCTGGGGGCTGTCTACCTCGGGGACCCCTCCGGGCGGGAATGAGGAGCTGCTGGTGTCGTACCTGGAACCCTGCAGCAGCCAAGCAGCAGCACTGGGCGTCCAAGCTGCCTGTCCATGGCCCAGTGCTGGCTCGCCATGCAGCCCCACCCCCACGGCCAAAAATACCATCCCGGGTCACATGTCTCCTGCCAGCCAGCAGGGTCCAGGCCACAAATAGATGGCATTTGCGGGGCCTCCAGCTACGTGAGGGACACCTTCCTAGTTGGGTCGGACGCTGGCCAGAGAATGCTGACCAGCAACCAGCACGTGGCTCCCCTTTGCCTGGCTGAGGGCTGCTCCTTCCTCTTAAAGGGACCCCGCTACTGGGAGACCTTGCTCCGCCCCCATCCCACCGCCCTCTGCCCCCGCCCCCCAAGGCCAGCCCGGGATCTCTGGGTCTTAGGGCTTTGTCCTGATGCCTGTGGGGAACGGAGGGATTAGAGTGACACGGTGGGAAATGACGGATCCTCGAATGTTCCTCCAGGTCATTTGGAGGTGATCCACGCAGACCCCTTCCAGGCAGCACTGCCATCCTGTTGGGAGTGTGGGGGACGCGTGGAGTTCTTGAAGGCTTCCAGTGGAGGGCACCCCAAATGGGCATGACCCCTGGGCCCCTGGAGAGCGTTGGGAGAGGTCAGGAAGGAAAAGGGGGTCACTCCCGCCAGCATCTCCCCACGTAGGCTCCTGGGGATGGGACCCCAGACGGGTTCCAGGAAAGAGGGTCAGATGCCACCACCCCAGGTGACCCCGTCCTCAGGAGGGGGGCGGGGTGACATGCCTCTGAGACGGGTGGCGAGCAGCAGCCCCTGCCAGGACCCCCCTGAGCACTTTGCCAAACACTGTCCACCCTGAGGGACACCTTCCTGGTCGGGTCGGGGGTGCCAGGAGGACCCTCTTTCACAGCGGAGTTGGGTGCGGCACAGAGAGGGTGAGCCACACAGCCAGCAAGCGGCAGAGCTGGGTCCTGAAGCCCCTGCTGCGGCTGGCTCCCGGCCATCCTGGGCTCGGGGCTGTGCTGCCTTTCCCTGGCCAGGTCCCTGTGGTGCATCGGCCCCCCTGGGAACACAGGAGGGAGCAGTGGGGTGGACAGCACAGCGGCACACAGGGAAGTAAGGCCATTCCCGGCAGCCCCGCGGCGCCTGGGACCAAAATCCTGTGAGAGGCGGGGGCCAGGACCCGGGGCGAGCTGCGAGGGTGACAGCGGAGGCATCGCACGGATGCGCCAGGACGGGCATTGAGTCGGCAAACGATTCCGCGCGTGACAGGTGTTCAGGCAGCGCTCAAGGGAACAGACGGGGAGTGCGCGCATGGCGTGGCCACCGCCAGACGCCCCGCGGGAAGGCCGGTGCTCCTGGGCGGGCAGCCTGGCCGGGGAAGGTCGCCCTCCGCGCCTCTCCACACCGGCACCCCTGTCTCCTTGGGGCTCCTTCCTAGTCATGCAAAGCTCTGTGCCGGGTCCAGGTGTGGGGACTTCACACCCCACGATGCCGCGCACCGACTCCAGTCCATCCTGACGCTGTCAGCCTGCGTGGAGCCTCAGATCCCAGGTTAAGGGCTCCGTCCCACAAGGCTGCCCCCGTGGACGCCAGGCCCCCGGACATCTGTCTGACTTGGCACAAACTGGAGGTCCCATGGCTGCTGCCCCTGGATTAGCGGGAGTGGCTCACAGAACTCAGGAAAACACCGCATTTGCCAGCTGATTATAAAGAGGTGACAACGGACGCAGGTGACCACAGGACGCAGGTGACCACAGGACGGAAGCGAGGCACTGGGCGTGGCACGTGGAAGGGGCGGGGCTTCTGCATCCTGGGCACCACCAACCGGCGGCTGCCCTTCCCACTCACCCTGAGCCCACCCGGCAGGGTTCTGCGCAGACGGTCATTCACGGTGGGGTCAGCCCTGTCCCCTCTCACGGGAATGCAGGGCTTGGTTTCTCTGGGGACCAGGCCTCACCAGGAGCCCAGCAGAGCTGCTCACGGAACAAGACACTGCCGGTGCTCCTGCCATCCAGGACATCAAGGGTTTCGGGAGCTCGGTGCCAGGAACCGGGGCAGAGACCAATCTGTACAAATTCTGTTGTTTCACGGTCACTTCCTTCCCTCTCCCACGGTCACTGTCACGCTGGAGCCGGGAGCTGGGGGCTGTGCTGTCAGCGCCCGCCAGGCGCTCACCCCGCAGCGTTTCCTGGGCTGGGCCTCGGCTGTTTCCCATTTGTAGCTAATAATCAACAGCATGTGGCGACCAGTCAGGAACATCCTGTTGGCAAACGTGTGTCCGTGGTTTTGTAAAGTGTGTGGGTCGGAGGGCGAGGTGGGCCTGCCCAGCGGTCCTCCCGGGAGGTCCTGCGCTCACCAGGGCTACAGCCTGGGACCGTGTGCCCGCGCCTGCCGTCCTCCAGGCTCACACCTCCATAACAGCAAAGCTCCTGGCCATTCAAATGGTCTCCTCGGGGCTTTTGCCACTTTTCGAGGCCTTTTCCTTATGCGTTGGTGGGAGCTTTCACACACTCTGGATGTGCATCTTTCGGAATGTTTGCCCTGTGATTACCGCTCTTTCTCACTTTTTCAGTCTCTTCACGGTGCCTTTGGATGAACAGAAATTTATTTTATTTTATTTTGGATGAACAGCAACTTAAATGGATAAAATTCAAATTTTAGCACAATCCAAGTTGTCAACAGTTTCCTTGGTGGTGATCACTTTTCAGTTCCCTCAAGTTCCCTGCCTGCCCCAAAGCCTTGCAGGTGCAGTGAAGGTGGCTTGCAGGTGTGAAGATGGCTTGCAGGTGTGAAGGTGGCTTGCGGGTGTGAAGGTGGCTTGCAGGTGTGAAAATGGCTTGCGGGTGTGAAGGTGGCTTGCAGGTGTGAAGGTGGCTTGCAGGTGTGAAGGTGGCTTGCAGGTGCGGTGATGATGGCTTGTTCGCTTTGTAAAGCCTCACTACCCCACTTCTCCCATCGGACCTGTGACTGAGCTGGTGCTGACATCCCCCCCCCCAGGATGGTGGGTGATGGGGTGCCCTGTCACTTTTTGTTTCCTGTGGACTCCCAGGGCGGGTCCCTGCTCTGTGGCACATGTGCGTGGACCTGCATGTCCAGGCAAACACGGTTCCCACCAGGGGAGGGCTTTGTGACAACCAGCCTGGTGGCCCTGGAAGAGAATACAGGGTCACAGGAGGCAGGGAGGCTGGCTCCGAGGCTGTGGGAGTGCGGTGGGCGAGGCTGGAGGCCAAGCAAGGACAAGAGGCCTTTTGAAAACCAGGCGTTGCCGGAGTTAATTACCACCCCAACCAGGGACCTGCTTGGCCCCGGGGAGGTCTGGCCGCCAAGGAAAACAGGCGAGCTCCGCAGCAGGTCACTGGGCACTGACTCAGCTCCTCCGCGGAGGCCTTGTCTGCAGAGACCAGCCCCTGCGGGAGGGAGCGGTTCTGTGGATGGAGAGCAGCCCCACAGCGGGAAGCTACGGCATCAGAAAGAGGCAGTGAACGGCACGCAGCCTGCGCTACCCCTGGCGGCCACCAGAGGGCACAGGTCCCCCACTGGAAGCCAGCAGAGCGCAGCGGGGTGGAGGGTGGGGGGAGGGCCTGGACACTTCTTGGGGTGCCACGCCCCCCTTTTGAAGGTTTGTAGCCCCTGTGAGACTGTAAATACCCCGAAACAAGAACCAACTTTCAATGAGCAGCTATTCCCTGCCGGGCACTCTTAAATGCTTTCTACAGATTACGGGCTTTTTACTTTAAAAATTGTAGTCGTTTTAATGGGGTATAATATATACACGACAAACTGCACATAAAGTGTAAAATTCGCTGCGTTTTGGCAGGTAAACACCCAGGAAGCCATCACCTCAATCCAGAGAGTGAAGCGCCCATCATCCCTGAAGGTTCCTCTCCCTTGGAACCGCCTCCGGCCCTGCTCCCCTGGGTCGCCGTAGCTTGGAATTTTAGACAAACGGGTCAGACCGTATGTTCCCTCTTGTAAGGACAAGAAGATGTGTCTGGTGTCTGTCACTCGGCACAAGTATTTTGAGATTCATCCACACCAGTGTGTATATCCATAGGTCTTTTAAAATGATGAATGTGGAGTGCTCCGATGTTGGCTACCCAGTTGGTATTTCCGTTCACCCGCTGATGGACCCCTGGGTTATCTCTGGATGGGACTAGTCTATATGAAGCTGTGTCCGGGTCTTGTGTAGACGTGGGCTTCCATTTCTCTTGGGCAAATACTGAAGGTGGGGTGGCTGGGTCACAAGACAGGAATACCCTTAACTTCCTAAGAAAGTGCCAGACTGTCTCCCAATATGGTTCGTTTTCACTCCCAGCAACAGTGTGTGAGGCACATCCTCGCCCACAGGCGTGGCCAGTCCTCCGCCATCTAATACACGCCTCGGTGCCTCCCTCCGGCTTTAACCGGAGCTTCCTTGACGACTAGTGATGCTGAGTATCCCTTCGTGTTGTTTAAAATATATTTTATTGATTTTTTACAGAGAGGAAGGGAGAGGGATAGAGAGTTAGAAACATCGATGAGAGAGAAACATCGATCAGCTGCCTCCTGCACACTCCCCACTGGGGATGTGCCAGCCACCAAGGTACATGCCCTTGACCAGAATCGAACTTGGGACCCTTGAGTCCGCAGGCCAACGCTCTGTCCACTGAGCTACACTGGTCAGGGCTCCCTTCATGTTTTGTTTTGTTTCTGCCATAATCTTCTGTGCGATGACGGGTCGAATCTCTGGCCCATTTTCTTCATTGGGTTAGTTCTTTTCTTATTGTTGACTCCTGAGAGATCTTTGAATCTTCTTAATCAGATGTGTGATTTGCAAATGTTTTCTGCTACTCTATGGCTTATCTTTTCATATTCTTAACAATGTCTCTTGAGGAGAAGTTAAAAAATTTACCGGGGCCCCAGCCGGCATGGCTCAGTGGTTGAGCATCAACCTATGAACCAGGAGGCTGACCCAGGTTGCGGGCTTGATCCCCAGTATGGAGACAGCTGATTGATGATGCTCTCATCATTGAGGTTTCTAACTCTCTCTCCCTTGCTCTATGAAATCAATAAAAATATATTTTAAAAAATTTATCCATGCCAGGACCGGTTTGGCTCAGTGGATAGAGCGTCGGCCTGCGGACTGAGGGGTCCCAGGTTCGATTCCGGTCAAGGGCATGTACCTGGGCTGTGGGCACATCCCCAGTGGGAGATGTGCAGGAGGTGGCTGATCGATGTTTCTCTCCCGTCGATGTTTCTAACTCTCTCTCTCTCTCCCTTCCTCTCTGTAAAAAATCAATAAAATATATTTTAAAAAAAAATTATCCATTTTTCTTCCATGGGTTGTTGTTTTGGTGTCATATGTAGGAAATCATTGCCTAACCAAAGGTCACAAAAATGTTTTAAGTTTTCTCCAGAAAGTTTTATAGTTTCGGGTTTTGCATTCAGAACTATAATTTGTTTTGAGCTGATTTGTGCCTATGGTGTGAGGCATGGTTCCAGGAGATTTTATTTGCATACAGATGTCCAGTTGTTCCTGGTCCAATGATTGAAAACACTCCCCGTTTTCCAGGGAATTACCTTTGCACCTTTGTTGATGATCAACCAACTGCATAGGTAGGGGTGGGTCTGCTTATAGAGTTCTAAGGAATAGTTTTCACTTTTAGCACTTCAAATATGTTCCACCGTCTCCTCACATGCATTTTTCCAACAAGAAATCTGCCGTCATTTCATCTTTGTTCCTCTGTGTATAATGCCTCTTCTTTCTCTAGCAGCTCTTAGAACTTTCTCTCTATGGCTGTTTTTGTAGGGAAGAGGTCATCAGGTTTATCGATACATGATTAACACATCATTCAATTCATCTATTTAAAGTAAATAGTTTTTAGTTGTGCAGCCATTATTATAATCAAATTTAGAGCATTTCCATTACTCCACAAGGGGCCCCACCCCCATTCCCTCAACCTCCCCCCAGCTCCAGGAAACCACTCATCTAGTTTCTGTTGATTTGCATGTTCTAAACACGTCAGGTAAACGGGATCACACAATATGTGGTCTTTCGTGACCGTTTCTTTCACTGAGCATAGTATTCTCGAGGTTCATCCATGTTGTATGTAGCATGTTTCAGTACTTCATACCTTTTTATTGCCAAATAACATTCATTTGCATGGCTATACACACTTATTTATCCATTCAGTTCGTCAGTTGACAGACATTTGGATTATTTCAACTTCTTGGCTATTATGAATAGTACTGCACACGCTTTTTGGTGGACATTTGTTTTCATTTCTTGTGGGTCCAGGCCCAGGAATGGAATTGCTGAGGCACATGGTAACCCTACAGTTAATCTTTTGAGGAACTTCCAGACTTTTTCTAAAGTGGCTGCACCTAACCCATGGACACAGACAATAGGGTGGTAAAGGCCTGGGGTGGGGTCGGGTGGGGGTGGGCTGGAGGAGGTGAGTGGGGGGGGGGGGAGATATGTAATATTTTCAACAAAAAGATTTATTTTAGCCGAAACCGGTTTGGCTCAGTGGATGGAGCGTCAGCCTGCGGACTGAAAGGTCCCAGGTTCGATTCCGGTCAAGGGCATGTGCCTGGGTTGCAGGCACATCCCCAGTGGGGGATGTGCAGGAGGCGGCTGATCGATGTTTCTCTCTCATTGATGTTTCTGACTCTCTATCTCTCTCCCTTCCTCTCTGCAAAAAATCAATAAAATATATTAAAAAATATAAAAAATATATATATTTTAATTGATTTCAGAAAGGAAGTGAGAGGGAGAGAAACATCATTGATGGGAGAATCATCGATTGGCTGTCTCCTGCACACCCCACACTGGGGACCAAGCCTACAACCCAGGCATATGCCTGGACCCGGAATCAAACCATGACCTCCTGGTTCATAGTTGATGCTCAACCACTGAGCCACGCTGGTCAGGCCCATTTTACATTCTTACCAAAAATATATAAATGTTTCCATTTCTCCACAAGCTCATAACGCTTATTACTGTCTCTTTAATGATAATGATCTTAGTGTGTGAAGTGGCATCTCATTGTGGTTTTGATTTAAATTTCCCTGATGGCTAATGATGCTGAGCACCTTTTCATGTGCTTATTGGCTAATTACATATCTTTGGAGAAATGTCTATTCAGATTCTTCGCATTTTTTAAGTTGGATTTTTTTATCTTTTTTATTATTGAGTTGAGAGTTATTTATATACTAGAGGCCCGGTGCATGAAAATTCATGCACTACAGGTGGGGGTCCCTCAGCCTGGCCTGCCCCCTCTCACAGTCCAGAAAGCCCTCAGGGGCAGGAGGCCACCCAGCGATCAGGGGAAGGCGATGCCCCCATCACATCTCTGCTGCTGCCACTGCTGGCAGCGCAAGCCTTGGCTGGCCCTGGTTACCTGAGCCTCGGGCGGCCCTGGGCGGCTGGGGGGCTGAGGGGACTGGGGGACTCTGGAGGCAGGCGTCCCAGCGGGGCTGAGGTGACTGGGCACCGCCATCTTGTGGCTGGAGGCGCTGCCATCTTTGAGGGCGTGGCAGTCAATTAGCATATTCCCTCTTTTTAAAAAAAATATATTTTATCGATTTTTTACAGAGAGGAAGGGAGAGGGATAGAGAGTTAGAAACATCGATGAGAGAGAGAGACATCGATCAGCTGCCTCTTGCACACCTCCTACTGGGGATGTGCCCGCAATGAAGGTACATGCCCTTGACCGGAATTGAACCTGGGACCCTTGAGTCCGCAGGCTGACGCTCTTCCACTGAGCCAAACTGGTTAGTGCAGCATATTCCCTCTTTATTGGCTGTGGGCACCACCATCTTTGTGAGGGCATTGTGATCAATTAGCATATTCCCTCTTTATTAGATAGGATTCTAAAGACAAGTCCCTTGTCAATATGTTTTGCAAATATTGTCACCCATTCTGTCTTTTTGCTTGTTTGCTAATGTCCTTTGAAGTACAAAGCACTTTAATTTTATGAATTCCACTTTGAATATATATTTTAAGGATAATTTATTGATTTCTACAGAGAAAGGGAGAAGAGAAAAACATCAATATGAGAGCACAACATTGATCAGCTGCCTCCTGCATGCCCCCTACTTGGGATCCAGCCCACAACCCAGGCATGTGCCCTGACAGGGAATCGAACCAGCAACCTCTCGGTGCCCGGGATGACACCCAAGATCATGAAGATTTGCTCCTGGTCCCCATAGAACAGCCTGGCCAAGGCCTGTGTAACACTTCCCTGACCTGGGTTGGCAAGGAGAGCCCACATCCAGGGTGCTGAAGTGCCTGGGGCCTTGAAGGACAGTAAGGGGGTTAGGAGTTGGGGGTGCTCAGGCTGGAGCCATCCAGGCCCTGGGCAGGGATTTTTGGCTCAGACTGTGGCCAGCACAGAAGTTGGGGGGTGGGCATGGGAGCCTGGAGAAGACAGTGGGCCTCCCCACACTTGGGGCTGCTGGGCCCTTCCCCTCACTGTGCTGGGACAAGGCAAGGAAGGATGCTGGGGAGCCCCACCCCCAGGGTAAGGATGGGAGGGTTGGAGGTGGGAAGCTATTGCTGCTCAGGTATCTGCACCTCTCTTACTGTGAGGTCAGGGGGTGATGTGGGCCAAGCACAGAGCTTCAAGCTTCCAGCCCTGACTGTCGCTGCAACTGGGGCTTGTCTGAGGGCCGGACGGTACCAGAAGACCTGCTACTAAGCTGACTGTCATGGCGGTGACCACAGGTCTCAAGGCCACTAGGGGTGCCTTCTTCATAGCAAAGCACAGCTGGTCTCCCCAGAGTAAACATTGTCAGACAGACAGAGAGCAGGCAGCACTTGCCACCTAATCTTGAAGAGACAGCCCGTCATGTCTGCGGGATCTGAATACCAGGAGGGGGTCACTGGGGGCCTTGGGGAGACTGCAAGCCCAGGTCTGATTCTTTGCCCAACAAGGGTGCATCCCAGGAGGGGTGTACCCCCAGGGCTCCAGGGAGCAGCGATGGACAGCCCAGCCCAGCTTGCTGGGAGCAAGTGTGCCACAGAGGGGAGGAGGTTGCTGGTGCCTGGAGAGAATCAGGCACCACAGTGCCCCAGCCCGTCCCCCATGGCAAATTTACCGGGCTGATTATTTCTCCTGAGCTCATACCAATGATTTGCTGTCATTGTCTGGTCCCCAGGCCCTGGCCCTACAGGCAGACAGACACAGGCAAAGGGACCGACAGGCTCCAACACCCAGAGCAGGCGGATAGGCTGACAATGCACATTCACTCAGCAAACATTTATTGACCCATGGCCCTTGCAGGAACTAGCTGGAAGGACTGCCTGCCATGAAGGGAAGTGACTAAGATCACATACCCCCCCCCCCCCCAGGAAGTTCTGGCCCCTCCCTGCCCCTCCACATGCCAGGCCTGAGAAGGTGTTTCATCACTACTTAGCAGGAAGTGTCTGCAAGACAAAAGCCAAGATAAAAATAGCTGGTGGGTGTTCCAGAGAGCCAGCTGCCCTCAGCTGCCGGAAAGGGACAGCCTGAGGAGGGCCTGGGACAGCCCCTTGGTGATGCCCTCTGCCCAGGCCCTCACCGTGGGGCCCCTCAGCTCGCTCTGCTTCTCAGACCTCCCTAACCGAACTACATGACGACCCGCCCCAAACCTCCCGGCTCCAGCTTTCATGCAAATCGATCAGGTCAGTGTGGACTGAGCGGTTCCAAGTGTGGGGCTCAGCTCTGAGCAGGCCCTGACTCTTCCCCTACCCACTGGGCTGCACACCCCATCCCCCCAGGCCTTCCCCTCCCTGAGCTCCCCTCCCCCAGTACAGACGCTCTTCGACCCTCCTGCTCAGGAGGGCCTCCCGGGCCTACTGAGCGTGTGTGTCCACACCGCTGCCACCACCCTAAGCCACTGGCCCAGACCCTGGCGCTCAGGGACAGATGCGCAAGGCGGCCAGAGAGCAGGGAGGACGGGCCAGGGGGCACAGACGGGGCAGCCTTGAAGGAGGCAGGCCAGCCTCCGGCAGTGACTCACCCTCCTCCTCCTGGATGGGCCCTGGCCGGCAGGCGGCGGGCAGGCAGGCAGGCAACCATCTGAACTTCGGTTGGGAAATGAATCTTGCTCCGCCTCGAGCGCTTCCAGTCTCCGCTGTGCACCTGGGACCACGCCCTCCTTGCACCTGGAGCGCAGGCCCCGCAGGCTCCTGGCCCCGTGCCCATCGCCACCTGGCGTCGCAGCCTTGAATTGCAGCGCTGACACCCGCAGGTTCTCAGGGGGGACGCTCAGGCAGGGAGAACCTCCAGTCCTTTCTCACTGGGGAGGAGCGGGCCTCCCAGGGAAGGCCAGGCACGCAGCAGGACGGGACTCGGGTGGGAGCGCACCCCCTGAGCCCCGGGAGAAGTGCTTGTGCCAGCCTCACTCCAGTTCCCTGCCCGGGCACACTGATGCCCTCTCCTGCTGGTCCCGTCCTGGGGAGACTGGCCTAGGGCACGGTTCACGGAGGAGGGGGCAGACGGTAAACGTGAGAACAAAGCAGGAGGTGGGCCAGGCGCCTTAAAAACATTGCCCAGTGACGCTGGACTGGCGCTTCCCAACACTGGGGTGCATTCTGGAAAACGTGGTGGTGCCGCCTCCTGCCCGAGCCTCCCGCAGGCCTCACACCCCCTCCCACTTCGAGGTGGAGCGCGGGCTCCCGCACCACCGGTGCCGGCAAACGCACCGCCCGCGGACCCCAGCGGGGGCGCACCTGCCAGGAGGGCGGGGCCTGGGGAGGGGGCGGGGCCCGGGGCGGGGCCCGGGGAGGGGGCGGGGCCCGCACGGAGCCGCCGCACGTGCTACCAGGCTAGATCGTTCCCAGAAGAGACAGAACAACACAAAACTCTCGCTGCAGCCGCTGGAAATGAACATGCCCGTTACAGTCTCAGCAAAGGCCGCGGCTCTGAACGGGGCGGCCTCACCGCAGCCACGGCCTCCAGGGCGCACCGCGGCCCGGCAGCCCCGCCGAGGGGGCGGCGGGGGGCGCTCCGGTCAGGCCCCGGAGGAGCGGCGGGGCGAAGGCCGTTTCGGGGCGCAGCCGGGGTAAGGGGCCGTCGAAACCCGGCAGCGGCTGGCGGCCCACGGAGACCTCGGGCGTGGGACCCACCGTAGCGGGGGCCGGGGGCGCCGAGCGGCTCGGGGGGCCCAGCTGGCCCAGGCAGGCCGCCAGGTGGCCGACCAGGCGGGAGCGCACGTCGGCCGGGATGTCCTCGAAGGCGGCCAGGAAGCGGTGCACCTCGGCCAGGCACTCGCTGAAGCCGGCGCGGTACTTGCTCAGGACGGCGGGGTCGGCGCCGAGCGCGGCTGGAGGCGGCGGGGACAGGTGGTGGGAGCGCCGTGGGGGCCCCGCGCGCCGCCCCTCCCCGCCCTCTCGCCGCCGCGTCTCACCTGCCGCCGGCCCGCGCCGCAGGCTCCGCAGGTGCCTCACCGTCATCTCCAGGATGTCCGCCTTCTCCAGCTTCGCGTGGCGGGCGCTCTGGGGGCGGGGCCGGTGTGGGCGGCTGCAGCCGGCAGGGCCCCCGACGCCGGCTCCGCGCCTCGGCCCCCCGATCGCGCCCCGCTCCGACTCACCTCTTTCCTGAGCGCGTCCAGGAGGAGCGTCTTGAGCTGAGCGAGGCTCTCGTTGATCCGCGCTCGGCGCCGCTTCTCCATGACCGGCTTGGAGGACTGCGGGTCGGGCCGCGGGCCGTGGCTGAGTCCCGGGTCCGTCCGTCCCCCCCTGCGCCTCCCGCCCGGGCCCGACCCGGTCCCACCTTCCGGTGCGCGGCCGCACTCCGGAGTCGGCTTGGGGTTCGGCTGGCGCTGGCGGGCGCGGCTGCCCGCGGCGAGGTTCGCGGCTTCCCCGGCGCGTCCGCGGGCATGGTGAGCCCGGCGCGCGAGTGCGGGTCCGGGTCCCACAGGCTCCGGGCGCGCGGCCGTTTCCCGCTGTTGAAAGCAGCGCCCCCGCGGCTGTGTGAACCCCGCGCCGCGTTCTTTCCCACACTCGCGCCAGCCAATGAGCGGCCGCCCCGCCCTCCCACCCGCCCCGCCGGCCGCTGTCAGTCACGCGTCCGCTCCCGGCCCGCCGGCCCGCGGGGGACAAAGGGGAGCTGGGCCCGGTCCCGCGCCCGCCTCCGGCCCTCGGGGACCGGGCGGGAAAGCGCCGTGCTGCCCGCTGCGAGCGGCGCCCCAGCAGGAGGCCCCCTGGGCGCCGGCTGCGACCCGGGCGGAGTCGCGAGGCCCACCTTCCCCCGAGCGGGACGTCCGAAAGGGAAATTCTCGAGGGGAACCGAGTCGGGGGGCGGGCGCACCTCGACCAGCAGACCCTTCCTTCTCCGCCGTCCGAGTCCCGCCGGGCCTGGAGCCTCCGCACAGCCGGCCTCGCCCTGCCGCGTCTCAGCCCCCGGGACGCCGCCGCCTGCAGCGCCCACGAAGGACCCGTGACACGTGGGCGTGGGACCCAGCCACGGGGCAGGAGAGAGAGCGCAGGCCAGGGTCATAGCAGTCAGGGTGGCTTTACAGCACCATTAAATGATGGCACAGGACCAGTGAGGGTGGGGCCGCGGGCAGGTAGTGACGTCACCAGTCAGGATGACGTCATCAGACAGTAAACCTGTCCCAGGTGAGGCTGGCGAGGTCACCAGATAATCAGAGATGATTGTCTCAAGGTGAAGGTAGGTGATGACATGAGCCAATGGGGTGACTCATGGGGCTGGTGACGTCACACCCTGGGTTTCAGGACATCAGGGTCAGCCCCAGCAACGTGGGGGGACAACAGCAGCGGTTTTGTTTATTTTAAAGAGACAAAGTGGGGAAACGGTTATGCTTATTTTCTTTTTAAAAAATATTGATTTCAGAGAGGAAGAGAGACAGAAATATCAACGATGAGAGAGAATCATGGATCGGCTGCCTCCTGCAGGTCCCACACCTGGGATCAAGCCCGCAACCCAGGGCATGATCGGAATTGAACCCCGGACCCTTCAGTCTGCAGGCCGACGCTCTATCCACCGGCCAGGGCGGGGCGAGGCTTAATTTCGTGTTTGACGTGGTTTTCATTTTGAATTGTGTGGCGGGAGCGCTATTGTGTCCTGGGGTCACCGGCCTGTTGCCCATGTTTTCCAAGGCCCACCAGCCGGCCTGGCCTTGGGACTTCTAACCGGTGGGAGGCAGGCGGATGAACAGAATCACTGCTCCGCTGTAAGGGACAGATGGACTTGGGGGGCAGGGTTGCTGGGGGAGCGGAAGCCCTTCTTCCGCTGTGTGGTCCGGGGGTCTTCAGGGAAGTAGGCAGCAAGCGAGGCTGCAAGGGGCGCACCCCGGAATCAGAGGGACGGGGAAGGTGCCGAGGGGGCTTCTGGCGCTCAGATCCTCCTTGCCACACACATGTGCCTACACGGGGGTGCGGGCCTCCAGATTGGCCTCAGGCCCAGCTGCCCCCACCCCCTTCTTCTACTGCCCCAAAGGAGCCAGTGGAGCTGGGCAGGGGGTGCTGGGAAGACTTGGGTGACAGACAGGCCCACCCAGAACCTCCTGGGAGCGCTGATGGGTCCAGTGCCTGCTCGGACTAGTCCTGCCGGCCAGGAGGTCTCCCAGACCTGCAGCCCCCACTCCCCGCCCCAGGGGCCACCTGGACCTTCTCCTCCTTCTAGAGGCTCTTGGGGAGAAGCTGGGGACCCGCACTTCCTGGAGGGGGGGCCTGGGACCAGTCTGGGGGGTTCTGGGCCACCCCAGCGGCCCACAGAGACCAGACAGGCAGACAGCTCAGGTGGAAAGACTGGCCTGGGAGCCCTGTTCTTCACCTTTCTCTCCCTGAGTTGTCAGCTGGACTCACCCCGTCCCTGTTTCCTCGCCTGTGCAATAGCTTATCTTTCTCTTTGTCCCGGGTCATTGGGAAGATGACTGAGATCCTACTTTGGAAGCTCCCAGAACATAGAACTGGACACATGTCAGCAACAGCTGTTACTGCCCAGGAGGCAGGCAAGAGAACGGGATAGGGTGGGGGGGAGACTGAGGCAGGGAGGTGCTGCCTGGACCCCTTTCCAGAGAGCGAGGGATGCCTCCCACCAGAGTCTCCTCAGGCCTGTGACTTGAAGGAGATGCAGGAAGTGAGCCACCTATATCTTGGGGGGTGGGGTGAGGTGCAGGGGACATTCCGGAAAGAGGAACAGGCAGTGCCAGGAACTGGGGCAAGAGCGAGCCAAGTTCCAGAGGAAAGGAGATGAGAAGGAGCCAGAATGGCCAGTGTCCCTGTGTGTGGCCGGCTTATCACTCTGGGGACCATGGGGTGAGGGATGGAAGCAGGACCGCTCGGCTGTACCTGCAGTAGCCCCGGCGAGAGGAGATGGTGCCCTGGGCCAAGTGTGCAGGGGTGAGTGGTGAGGACTGAGAGGTACTTGGGAAGGTGTTTGGTCACTGCTGTTGTTATATATGTGAAGGGCTTCAAAATACAATCTCTATACATAAAAGCCTAAGCGACTGAATGACCGGTCAACCAGTCGCTATGAGGTGCACTGACCACCAGGAGGCAGATGCTCAATGCAGGAGCTGCCCCCTGGTGGTCAGTGCGCTCCCACAGCCAACCTCCCGCGGTCCCCGCCCTCGCCCTCGCCCCCCAGCCCGATCCTGGCCGAGGGACTCCACCCGTGCACGAATTCATGTACCGGGCCTGTAGTCAAGAATATTAAGTTACATATGCTGTTTTAAAGGTTTAAGGAAGTTTAAGTTCGTTTATAAATAAGCCCCAATATTAACCAAAGGCCCCTTTATGAGGCTGTTGTGATTTCATAAATAGAATATTAAGGTTTGGGACCAGAACTTAACTATTTTGTGGCCATGTTGTTAGGTGCAACCTAATATTTTTTTAAATGTACTTTTACTGATTGCAGAGAGGAAGGGAGAGGGAGAGAGAGAGAGAAACATCAATGATGAGAGAGAATCACTGATCGGCTGCCTCCTGCACATCCCACACGGGGGATCGAGTTTGCAACCCAGCCATGTGCCCTGACTGACCCGAATGGTGACCTCCTGGTTCGTAGGTTGACACTCAACCACTGAGCCCTGCCGGCTATGCCACATCTGTGTCCTTTTAGTGAATATTTGTATGACAGGTCTCTTTCCATCCCCTTTCAAATGTCCTGTGTCTTTATATTTCAGATGATTCTTGTCTTCTGTAAACCACATAAAGTCAGACTATTTTTAATCATGGTCCCTCAGTCCCCCTGATTTCAGACCTCTGTCTGCAGCACTGCGAGGGCATACGTTTCTGTTGTTTTAAGCCACGGGTCTGTGGTTGTTTGAAACATGTACTTCACAGGTTCTGTCGGTTGGCCTGCCTCTGTGGTTTTCAGGTCCTCCTGTTGAAAGCAGAAGACATTTGGTCACATGGGACAAAGGAACTAAAAGTACCCGTATGTCACGTATCAAGAAATCAGCAGGGCATGAGTGGGGGGGTGGGGGGGGCAATGGGGCGATAAGGACACATATGTAATACCGTCATCAATAAAGAAAAAAGAGAAAGAAATCGGCAGACATATGAAGCATGTTTAAGAATGGTCATGGGGGAGGTTGGGGCGTTTTAACTTTCTGTGTATTCTTTTTATTGTTTCAAAAAATGTTTGTGGTTTTCTTTTTTGTTTTTGTTTTTCCCCTTTGTGGTATATATATATCTCCAATATTATTATGCAAGGAATGGGTCAAGATATAACTTAAAATAATTTTTAAAAAGTTTTTAAAAATCATTTTTGTGTGTGTTAACAATTTTGGTGCCTTATCAGAGTTTTGGGGGATGGAGGGGAGGAATGGTCAAGGTTTATATTCAGCCCAGACGGTGTGGCTCAGTGGTTGACCGTCAACCCAGGAACCAAGTCACTAGCTCAGTGATGGCGAACTATGACACTATGACAAAGAAATATCAACCAAATGTCACCTCTGACCCGCAAACTCATTTTTTTGGTTGATATTTCTTTGTTAAATGGCATTTAAATATATAAAATAAATAACAAAAATATATGTCTTTGTTTTACTATGGTTGCAAATATCAAAAAATTTCTATATGTGACACGGCGCCGGAGTTAAGTTAGGGTTTTTCAAAATGCTGGCACGCCGAGCTCAAAAGGTTCGCCATCACTGCTAGTTGATTTTGGTCAGGTTGCAAGCTTGATCCCCAGTAGGGGGGTGTGTGAGAGGCAGCCGATGAATGATGTTCCTCTCTCATCATATAATGTTTCTGTTTACCTATCCCTCACCCTTCCTCTCTCTCTAAAAATTAATAAAAAACATATTTAAAGATTCATATTCAAAACATTTTGTTTTTGCCACTCTTTGACTTTTTGCTGTTGTTAACCCTCACCAAAGGGTACATTTTTCATTGATTCAAAAGAGAGAAATGGAGAGCAAAAGGGGGGGAGAGAGAAAGAAAAAGGAACATGGATTGGTTGCCTCCAGTACTCACCCTGACCCAGGATTGAACCCAAAACCTGGGTATGTGCCCATCTGGGAGTTGAACCAGACCCTTCGGGGCACACGATGCCGCTCTGACCAACTGGGACACCAGCCAGGGCTGTTTAACTTTTTGAGGAATGTCTGTTTTCCATCGCAGCTGCGCCATTTCACATTCTCATCAGCAGTGTATGAAAGTTCCAGTTTCTCTACATCCTCGTTAACTTGTTCTATTATTAATTACTAGTAGCCCAGTGCACAAAATTCGTGCAAGAATAGGCCTTCCTTCCCCCAGCTGCCGGCACCAGCTTCCCTCTGGCACCCGGGACCCAGGCTTCCCTTGCAGCCCTGGCTTCACCTGGAAGGTCGTCTGGTCTAATTAGCATGTTATGCTTTTATTATTATAGATTATTATTATTTATAGTCATGCTAGTGGGTGTGACATATCTCGTTGTGGCTTTAACTAGCATTTCCCTAGTGCCCAATGATATTGAGCATATTTTCATGAGACTGTGCCCATTTATATATTTTCTATGGAGAAATGCCTGTTCAAGTCCTTTGACCAATTTTTAATTGAGTAATATTTTTGTTGTTGAGTTGTAACATTGCTTTTTATATTACGGATACTAGACCCTTATCTGACATATGATTTGTAAACATTTTCTCCCATTTTTGTGGGTAGCGTTTTCACTTCCTCAATAATGTCCACGAGTTCATTTTTGTAGAAAGGATACATCTCTTTCATTAAAAAAAATAAATCTGAACAAATATTGGTGACCATCCCCGGGTAGTTTGGTTGCCACTATTTTATGTTATTTCTGAATTAACCGTCACAAGATTGTCTAAGTGTGTTACTTTCGCATGTTGGTAAATGGAAAGTGAAACTTTCCCATCATCACGTCATGCTATTCGGGCACTTGTTGAAGTGCAGGCCGTTGGGGGTGGAATGCACACCCTGGGGAGGAGGCCTGGTGTCCACCCTGGGCCTCTCCTCGCAGGTGGGTGGCAGCCCCTCCGAGGAGCCCTGATGGTTCTCCTTCCGCTTGGTTTCTGTCACTGGCTCCCAGGGAGCCTTTGGGAAACGGAAACTGAAACTGAAGCTGAACCGGCGCTGAGGCTGCTCTGACACGCCCCCTGACGTGTGAGGCTCACTCAGAAAAGGGGTGAGCCGCCAGGGCCTGCGGGAGAGGCAGCTGGAGCTGAGACAGTGCATTCATCGTCATCGTCTCACGACCTGTGGAGAGGACCTGGCATCAGAGCCCACAGCCATGGTGAGGCGGGTGACAGGCTGGACAGGTGGGCTGGGCACCAGTCCATTACCCTCTCCCTCCCTGTGTGCCAGGCAAACGGAGCTGCTCTGAGCTCCCAGGTTCCTAAGTCTGACACCAGGACTCCTGCTGACACCAGGGTCTGGGTCTTGGAAGGTGGGTTCTGCCCAGTGGCTGCTTCTGAGGTCCCTTGGGGGACATCTTAGCTAATGAAGGGAGACCAAGTAGATGGGCATGGGAGGCTGGCCGTTCCTCTAGAAATGCCCCCTTGTGCTTCTGTCTCCTGCACTGGAGGTCTCTCCTGGCGGATGGAGAGGACACAGAGGGGGGAGCAGGGTCCAGGGCCCTAGGAGCTTGCCCTGCGACCAAGGTCATGCGTGTAGTGGTGCCGGGGTCTCTGAGCTCTGCTGATGCCCACAGGGCGGGTACCTGAAGGTGAAGATGCTGAGCAAGGAGTTCCAGGTGCCCATGAGGGACTCCATGCTGCTGTCAGAACTGAAGCAGCTGATCACCCAGAAGATCCAAGTGCCTGCCTTCCAGCAGCGCCTGCTGGTCCAGGGGAGCAGTGAAGTGCTGCGGGACGGGGTTCCCCTGGCCCACCAGGGCCTGCGCTCGGGCAGCGAGGTCGTGCTGGTGGTGCAGAGCTGCGACAGGCCCCTGAGCATCCTGGTGAGGAACGACAGGGGCCACACCAGAGCCTACGAGGTCAAGCTGACGCAGAAGGTGGCCCGACTCAAGGAGCAGGTGGCTGACCGCGAGAGCACGAACGTCGACCAGTTCTGGCTGAGTTTCCAGGGGCAGCCCCTGGATGACGAGAAGCAGCTGGGGGAGTACGACCTCACGCCCCACTGCACCGTGCAGATGAATCTGCGCCTTCGGGGGGGCAAGGCGGGGCCGGGAGGGCAGCGCTAAGAACCACCACCGGCGAGTCCCTGGCCAAGGGGGCCCATAATAAACGTTGATGCAAAGCTAACTGGCTGCCTCTGCGTCTTCCCTCGCCCCTGCCCTGGCACTCTCACCTCTGCTGATGAACCTGGGGGAGAGGTGGAGGAGGAGGAGGAAGGCAAGCGGACCCAGGGTCCCTGGGTGGTCACAGCCCACAGCTAAGTAGGATCAAACTAGTAACAACATCCCCCCCCCCCCCCCCCCCAGAGAGACTGAAGGTGCGTTCCCACACCTTTGGGAAATTAACTTCTAGAGAAAGAAATAGAGGCCTCGCTGGAGTCCATCCCTGGCCCAGGTTGACACGGCCAGGCCCTGCACAACTGGCCCCACCCAACGTCCGGGTCAGCAGACGGCACTGAGCAGGGGAGGCCAGGTCAGGCTCCAAAGGCCACAGGCGATGTCTCCAGGGGGATCAGCGCCCCTGGAAGCGGTGAGGGAGGGAGTCCCTGGGCCTGCCTGGGTCAGCTGGGAGGTGGGGCTCTGGGCCTCTCCGTCCTCGGGGCCCACTAGCCCACTCCGTCCAGTGCATTGGTCTGGGAGGGGTGTGGTCAGGGCCTGAACACTCACTGTCACCACCGGTGACCTGCTGAGTGGAGGCTGTGCCTTCGGGGTTTCACTTAAAGGAGAGGCTGTGGCCGAGGGAAGGGCGCCTGAAGGGGGGCTCCCGTGGAAGAGCTTTGGGGAGCACCGCCTGGCACAGGCTGCGAGTGCTTCCACACCCGATGCGCCTCCTATCCCAGTTCCCAAACGAGCCCACAGGAGCCAGGCTGAGCCAGCCTGGGATGCAGGCAAGATGGGGATGACAGAACAGACACCTCTCTGGGCGAAAGTCCGAGATTCTAGGGACACTCAGACCTCAGCTTTCAGACTCTTCGGGGGGATTTATTTGGCTGGAGACCCAGAGCCCCTTTTCTGGTCTGTGGGAGTCCGTATTTGGGCTGGGGGTGGGCAGCCACCTCAGGTCTGCCTTGCCTAGGACGGGAGTGTAGACACACAGGTGTGCCTGTGGGGGGCTCTCCACGTTCCAGCCTCATTTCCTGGGCCCCACTCTCACCTCTTCACTGCAAGTCAGCAAGCGTAAGCACACACCTTGATGCCACCCCCCTTTCCTGAGCCCCCCCGCCCCCAGGGCCTGGAGAAGGAGGGTCCTCCAGAGGGGCCTCTGCATAGCTAGCCCTGCCTAGCTCCTGGCCCCGAGCTCTGTGGTTGGAGCGTGAGGGCGCACCTCGGGTCCAGCCCTGGAGGAACGGAAGGGGCCTCTTCCCGCTCCCCTCGGTCGCCAGCCAGGCCCGGCCCCAGTCTGGACTCTCTGGATCGCAGTGCGTCCCTGCACTCAGCCTGGCGGGAGCAGCGCGATTGTGGGCGCTGGGAGGGGGCGTGGCTGGCCCTCCCCGCTCCCCCGTTCCCCCGCCACCAGCGGCCTGCAATTGCCACCGCTGGACGGCAGGGGGCGCACTCCGCCCTGCAGTGAGGCCCGAACTGACCCAGGAACGGGAGGTGGGCGGGTCTGCGCTCAGTTTTGACCAATCGGCGCAGCGCCCGGAACGCATTGGCCCTCGGCCGCGGGGGGCGTGGCCTGTGGAGCGACCGCCCCTCCCGGACCCGCGGGGGTCCCGGCCCTACCGAGCTTCGGTCCGGGGTCTGCTTGGGGCCGGGGTTCCCCCAGGTTCCCTGTTCTGCAGGGGCTCCAGCGGCGGCGGGGCCCCGGCGTCTGGGAGCCCCTTCCCGCGGCCGGAGAGCCCCCGCCGCTGCGGCCCCGCGTGGCCTGGAGCCCCTTGGAAGTCCCGTCACGTCGCCTCCCGATTATGCATTAACCCGGCTCCAGCCGCAGTGCCCGGGGCGGGGCGCGCGCCGGGGGAGGGGCGTCCGTCCGCGGGGGGCCGTCCGTGGGGGCCGCGCAGCACACAGCCCGGGCCGCCCGCCCCCGTCCGGGCCGCCCTCCGCCCGCCGCCCGCCTCGGCCCGGCCCAGCCGCCCCTTCTCCCCGCCCAGCCTCCGCCGGCGCCGCTCTCCCGGCGCTTTGTTCGCGGGGCCGGCGCGGGTCGCGGAGCGCCGGGCGGGCAGGGGCGGCGCGGGCGGCGGCGGTAAGGGGGCGGAACGCCCGGGGGGCGGTGCTCTCCGGTCCCGCCCCCGCCCCGCCCCCGGGCCGCCCGCGCTCCCACCGCCTCCAGGGAGCTGCGTCCCGTCCTGTCCAGTCCGGTCCCCGGCGCGGCCCGGCCCGCGCGCTCGCTCCGGCCCTTCCGCCGCCCTCGGCCCGCCATGGCCAGCCCGCGGCCGTCCGGCCCGACCCCGCTGCCGCCGCTGCTGCTGCTCCTGGTGGTGGCCGCGTGCCCCCTGCCCGGCGTCGACGGGACGTGCCCGGAGCGCGCGCTGGAGCGGCGGGAGGAGGAGGCGAACGTGGTTCTCACGGGCACCGTGGAGGAGATCCTCAATGTGGACCCGGTGCAGCTCACGTACTCGTGCAAGGTGGGCCCCCCGGACCCCGGGCCCTGAGCCCCTCGGACCCCCCTGTAGCCCGGCCTTGGGGGCTCTTCCCGCGACCCCGAGCCCGAGGCCCTCCCCTCGCGATGCCTGGCCGCCCGCGGGGACCCCGCCCGGCCGTGGGAACCGGCCCCAGACGCCCCGCGGCGCCCGCGCCCGCTTCCTTGGCGACCGCCGAGCCCCCGGTGGGGCGCCGGGTCCCGGAAAACTCGCGAGCGCCGCAGGGAAAGTTCCACCGCAGCCCCGCCGAGCGGCGCCCAGGCCCGGGGCCCGGTCACGGCCGTCCCTCCTCCCGAAGCCACGTCTGGGAAACGACTCCGTCGCCCCCGGAGGGAGAGCGCGGCCCCCACACCCCTCCCACCTGCCCGCGGGGAGGGAGAGGGGCCGGGGAGATGGCGCTCTCTGCCGGGGCGGAGGTGGGGGTTCCGCCGGGTCAGTGCTGCCCCCCAGGCCTTTATCAGGGCCGGAGGGGGTGGTCGGAGAGGGGGGTGTCCCATCTCATCTCCCAGTCCCGGGGCCCTGGTGGGGGTGCTGCCGTGCCGGGTGTGGGGGCCGGCGCTGGAAGGGGGCGGGGCCGTTGCTGCGCTCCAGTGTGCGTGGGGGTGGCCGGGCAGGGGCAGGTGCCCCCATCCGCTCCTGGAGGAGCCGCATTTCCCCCGGCCTCGCGAGGGGGGCTTGCGGGCGCTCTCCCGCAGCGGGACCCGGCAGCCCCGGGGCAGGATGGTGGGTTTTCAACCACGGTCCATTCCTAGGGTGTGCTCGGGGCACCCCGGCCCCTCCCCCACTCTGGCCCCTAAAACTCTCTCCCCGACCAGCAATCGGCTCATTCCTCTCGCTAGGAGATGGGAACGGGCGGCAGCTCCTTTTGGCTTGGCCTGTGAGGGCTGCTGCTGGCTCCCCCGCTGGGCCCCCTCCCCTCCACCTCGGGGCACTTTGCCAAGTCCCTGCAGGATTTTCCCGACTTCCTCCCCGCCGCTCCTGGGTGTGGCTGGGGTGGGGGGAGGCGATGAAAGCTGCCCGCCCTCCCCTGCTGGTTTTGTCCTGAGCCTACTGTGTGTCTGGAGGTCCGAGGGAGAGGGCTGGGCCAGGCGCACCCCGACCACTGGAGGGTGGTGGGGGTCCCTGCAGGTGCTGCAGACCCGGGGCTCCCAGCAGGGGGGACATAGGCAGGTGAACTGGCCACCACTGTCTTTCATCCCCCATTCCAGCACCCCAACCCCCCAGAGCTCCTGAAGAAAAAGGCCTTTCTCAGGGAGCTGGGCTCCTGTCGGGGGACCTGTTCCTTTGAGGGCAGCCTGTTGTTCAGCCTGCATCTCCTGCGACCCTCCTGCTGCCCCCACTCCCCATCCCTGTGGACTGTGAGCATCCCAGGGCACAGTCTGAGAAGGTGCCCTCAGGGCCCCCAGAGCCGAGCAGGGAGGGTGGGGCTGCCTTGCGCTGCCCAAACTTGATTCTGTGGTTCTCAGGCTGCTTTTACTGCACTCACCGCCGGGAGCCTGGCAGGAGGGAGGGGTCTTTTATCTCCTGGGAGGGGGTGTCTTAGCCCACCCACGGGGCTGCAAAGAATGCAGCTGGCCCAGAGCCCTGAGCTCAGAGCTTGTCGCCCTGAAAGTCTGTCGTCCATGTTGGTGTCTCCTGGCTCCATCCAGGGCAGGCCCGAGTAGTGGGGGGCAGATAGGGAGAGGAAGGCAGGGAAGGCAGGCAGCCCAGGCCAGGCGGGTCCCCTTCCCATATCCGGCCTGAGCCGACATGGACACCATTGGAATCGGGGTTTTTTGGACCTGGGGGTTGGGAGCTGTTTCCTGGAGGAAAAGGCGCAGACGCCCCCGTCTGCAGTTTGCCTCTGGCCTCTGTGGCCTCCTCTTCCCAGTGGGAATGGATCACTGATACCTGCCCCCCATTCTGCCCCCCCGCCCCCCAGGTTCGGGTCTGGCGGTACTTGAAGGGCAAAGATGTGGTGACTCAGGAGAGCCTGATGGACGGCGGCAACAAGGTGGTGATTGGCGGCTTTGGAGACCCCCTCATCTGTGACAACCAGGTGTCCACGGGGGACACAAGGATCTTCTTTGTGAACCCTGCACCCCCGTACCTGTGGCCAGCCCACAAGAACGAGCTGATGCTCAACTCCAGCCTCATGCGCATCACCCTGCGGAACCTGGAGGAGGTGGAGCACTGTGTGGAAGGTGCGTGGGGCCAGGGCGATGAGGGGAGCGTGCTGTAGGCTGGAGCAAACTCTCGGGGTCTGACCTTGCAGCTCCCCCGCTCCTTGGCTGTGTCTCTGCCATCTCCAGGTCATTAGCAGTGCCCCCCCCCCCCAAACCCCCACAATGCCACCATCTTTTGTCCTGAGCTGAGCAAGCCCCAGCCCTGCAAAGGGACAAGCCTCCCTCTCTTACCCTCCCCTCCCCCTCCCTGGCTCTGTACCTCGCAGAGAGTCCTTTTCTAGAGGAGAGGCTGGGACCAGGTGAATGAACACCAGCTGTTCATGTTCCTGCAGAGGCCCAAACATCTGTCTAGACAGGGCCCAGATGTTGAGCAATCCCTTGGGGGTGGGGCCTATAGATGGGGGCACAGCCCCCTTGTGTGTTCCAAGGCCTGTCATTGTGGGAAGGGGCAGCTCTGTGGGGTGAGGGCTTCTGTGGGTTTGAAGGGGTGTGGGACTCCGTTATCGAGGTGAAGAACGTTTTCTGTCGCCTGTCCCCACACGTCTATTCTGAATGGCCTGAGAGCATCCCTCCCCCACCACAGCCTCTGGGAGGTGAGCAGGAATCACATGACCAGGGCTCTCTCCCCTCACCCCCCTTCATCCCAGTATAGTCCCAGTTAGGAGTTGAGATCCTTGGCTGAGGAACGCAGGGAGAGTGTAAGAACTGCCGGTCCCACATCCTGCCTGTCCCCTCTTGGCTGCCTAGAAGGGATTTATTGGGGGGGGGGGGGGGAGCATGAGAGAGTGTTTCTCCCCAGGGGCGTAGGAGGGGCCTGTTACTTCCTGTCCTGGGAAGGTGACCCTGTCCCTCTGATATGCTCTTTGGGCCAGTAGGGAAGTCCCCCTTCTATCCAATTCAGTGCTGTGATGCTGGCTTGGTTTTTGTGGGGTCCTGGATGGTGGATTCATCTGGCCTGGGGAGGACTGTGCTCGGGAGGCAGACCCAAGTGGGCGGGAGCCCCATGACGTCTTGCCCAGACTGTGGTTGGCTGCTTCTGGGCTGCCTCGTGGTCCCCGGCCACAGCGTCACATGGAGGAGCCAGCGGGGCTGGGTGCCCTAGTCCCTTGCCAGCACTGGCTCGACTGAGGGGTCTCAGCCTGCTGTCCTCCTCCCTGGCAAGGACTTGAGACACTGGCCTCACTCTGGAAGCTTGTGGTTGAGGGAAAAGAAGGGAGTGAGACATGGAGACCAGACCGGCAGCTGTGTGATGTGATGCCCAGTGTTGGGTGGGGGGGTGAGTGGGGGCTAAGGAGAGGCTGGAGAGAAGGGTCAGGACAGAAAATGCCCTCTCCCTCGACAGGGAATCTTCGAGAGGGTCAACTGTTAAGTGTACTGCTGGGCGGGTCCAGCCCGGGGGTCTGTGATCAGTAACTGAGGCCTTATGTGGGGTTGGAAGGCATGTGGCGTGAGGGCCACCACGGGCACAGCAAGATTGGCCATCCTGCCAGAGCCCCATCCACACCAACCCGGCTCTGGACAAGCAAGGCTGGGCAGAGAGACAGCTGGACAGGAGGGTCCACAGGGAGAGCCCCCAGCTAGGACTGAGACTTGACCTACTGTGTGCTGCCTGCCCTGGCAACCAACACTCAGGGGCAGGACCTGGGCTCCGGGCTGGGGCAGGTGCTGGGATGCACAGGCCTGTGTGCAGCAGAAGGGTGAGTGCCCAGGAGGGCTGAGCACCGGACGTCCTGAGATAGGCCCCCCAGGGGTATGGTCCAGGGAAAGGAGTTCCTGGAGATGAAGGGAAAGGAAATGGCTGGAGCCTTGTGGTTGGAGGCCGGGAGCTGGGCGGGGAGGGCCCAGACTGAGGAGCCTCCCTCCCACTGCAAGGCCCTGGATTGGAGCTGGGCCACATGGATCTGCTTTGGAAGCCACCCAGGGCGCTGAGGGCAGTGGGCTGGGCGCTGGGGCAGGGCCAATACATCACAACCCTGGTCTAGATGAGAGGGGGCGTCTCCCCAAGTGCCCCGAAGCCTGAGGGACAAGGTCCCCGGAGCTAGGGCCAGGCTGGGGAAGAAACAATCTTGTGCAGAGGCCCTCGGGCTGGGTGGGTGGGAGGAGGGCCCCCCTCCTGTTCTGTAGGAGATGAGCACCTCAGACCCCACCCCAGGCTCCAGGAGCCCCGGCCTCAGCCTAGTGAGGAGGCAGGGCTGAGATAAGCTGACCCTCCCCGTCTGACTGACCCCATTTGCTTCCAGGGCCCCCCAGGGCCCAGGGCGAAGTCTGAGCAGCCACTAACCTGTGGAGGTCACCCCAAGACCACCAGGTCTCACTTGTCCCGAGCACGCCTCACCCCCGGCAAGGCCCAGAGCAGCCAAGGTGGGGGGCCTGGTCCTCCCCGGCCCACCTCTTCCTCCTCCTCGCTTGGGTCCTGAGGGGCACCTGCTGCTCTCAGCACACCTGTCCCCAGCTCTGCTGGGACCTGCAGGGTCTTTCTGGCTCTGCTGGTCAGGCTCCTTCCCCAGCCTCTGCCCCCGGAAGGCACCTCCTCCAGTTCTGACCTGGGGAACCACATTCCTGGCATAACTGAGACAGGTATGTGTCCCTCCCTCTGCGCCACCTTTGGGTGAGGGAGGCCTGCGGCTCTGGGACAGCCTCTTCCGGAAGGAGACCCCCCCTGCTGCTTTGTCGGGGGTGTGGCCTGGCCTCCTCCACTGACAGCCACCCCCACGCCGAGCCTGTCCAGGCTGGCAGCTGAGCCAGCATCTCTTCCAGCCCTTGGCCACCTTGTCCTGGTCAGGGCACTGCCCACTTACTCCACCGCATGAGACTGGTCCTGGCCTCCCCTGCAGCCCCCAGGAGGACACAGGCTGGCCGAAGGCCGGCCAGGCAGCCGGCGGCCCTCCCCTCTCCAGTAGGAGCCAGGAGCAGAGAAAGGAAGTGTTGTTTGCCCCCGCCGGGCCTGGCACAGGGACAGGAGCCTGTCACAGGGACAGGTCGAAGTGAGTCTGGCGCTGGCCTTGCCCAGCCCTGAGACCCAGGTCCTGGCAATCACAGACCCTGGGCAGCGGTGCTGCAGAGGAGTGGGCCCTGCATGCCAGGAACTGACCCTCCATCTGCCGGTCAGGTAGCTAGCTGTCCCGGGAAGTTTCTGAGGCCCCCCCCTCCGCCCCCTCCCCCGCCGCCTCCCGCAGCCTGGCACTTAACCTCTGCACCCCTCGCGATTCCTCGGCCTGTCCCACCCCCTCCACATTCTTCCCCGCTGACGGGAGGTGACTTCTTCCTGTTCACGGCTCCCTCTCCTACCCGCTCTGCATGTGGGTGCCCACCCCGCCCCCTCCAGGGCCCACCCAGCGCCCTTCCTGGCCCCTCCCCCCGGCCGGGCCTCGTAGGGGCAGGTCGGGGCTAGAGGCTGCCCGCCCGCCTGCTCCTTTCCTCCGGTGGCTGGGGGAGCTGGGGAGCTGGGGAGCGGGGGGCGTGTCTGCACGGTGGGGCGTGTTCTTCCACCTGGCGTCCCGGTGCGCAGGGCAGGACGGGCTGGGACTCCACGTGGGTCCAGGTGCTGGCGGGTGGCGTGCGCTCCCGGGGGCAGCGGGGGCCTGTGACCTCGCTGCTTCCCTTTGAGCTGAGTTCGTGGAAACACCTCTTGGCTTTTTCCATACCGACCCCACCCCCTCGCTCTCCACCGAGAAACGAGCCCAGCCTCCATTCTCCCCCCACAGACTGGAAATGGGAAGAAGTTGTTTTGACCAGACAACTGCCCTCCCTCCTGCCTCCCTCTGTCACACGGGGTGCTGGACCGAGCATTCTGGGGGGGCCTGCCTGTACCTCGCAGCGCTGGGTGCTGGGACCTGCGCTGCACAGGTGGGGGAGCGGCCGGTTCCCTAGCCGAGGCCTAGAGCTGGCCGGGTCTGGGACTGCCCGTTGGGGCAGGAAGTGCAGGGACTGCCCGGGAAGTCTGGGTGGGGGAAGGGGGAGCGAGCCCAGACCTGGGGCCTCACGTCAAGCACTGCCCTCCTCACCATCCCCTGTGCAGCCAGGCCCAGCGGCCTCCCTGGCCTGTCTGTCTGCTTTGCTTCCTTCCTGGAGGGTGAGACCCGACCCGCAGGGGGGAGATAAACAGCTGCAGGGACAGGCTCCCACACCCGGTCCATCCATCGCCCATAGCCTCCACCTGTGGAACCCAGGCCAGCTGCCCCCTCTCCCTGCCCCCACGCTCAGCCCTGGCTCAGAGGCCTGGGTGGAGGGCCACGGACTTCCTGTCTGCCCTGCCCTCCTGGCCCCAGCACCCACTCACCACAGGCCACTGGGGCTGCGGCACCATCACCACAGTAGCCCTAGGGGCACTGACACCCCACAGACCCAGGAAGCGCCCGCCTCTCACTCAGAGAAATGGGACAGCACCCCAGTAACAGCCACCCCAGGACAGTGACCAGGGACGCAGCTCAGCTGAGGCTACTGTGACCCCAGTGGGTTTGCCCTGGGGCCCAGAAGGGGCCATGTTGGAGTCCAGGCTGCGGCTGGGATCTGGAGAAGGGTGATCTAGGCCTGCCCTGCCGTGGGAAGCTCCCCTCCAACCCCCCTCCCCCCCCCACACACACACCCCACAGACCCTGAGAACTTCCTCTGAGGAAGGCCCCCTGCCAGGCACTGACAGCTGGGCCTGGGAAGGGGCAGAGGCCCCTCCTAGCCACTCCCTCATTGCCCCCCATGGAGAGGGCTCTTCAGCTGTGTGGCGTGCACATGTGCGTGTGCACATGTATGTCTGCACATGCACTCTCTGCCTCAGATGCAGTCATCTGTGCACAGGAGAATTCTGGTCAGAGCCACAGCAGGTGGCCTGTGGCTCCTGCCATGCTGGTTTCCTGGAACCAAAGCTGGTTTCCCTGTGTTCTGATGAGGGCCAGGGCCCTGCAGGAGCGCTGACAGCAGGCTGGTAAGGGGCGACCTTTGCCAGGCCTTGGGGACAGGGCCCCAGCCTCTGTCCGCTGTGGGTTCCAGTCTCTGCTGGCTGTAGCTGTCCCGTCCGCCCCAGTGTCCAACTGTGGGTCTGTGTGCATCCCTCCCTCCCCTGTGCCTGACAAAAGGCTGGGCACCACTTCCTACGCCTCTCAGTGCTGGAGACCCAAGGACTGGTGAGGGCATGAGAGTCCCTGGGGACCATTTGCTCCCTCACGTACCTGCCAGACCGAGTCTGACACAGGGCTCCGGAGGGGGGCGGTCGCTGGACTGAGGGGTGCCTGAGCCTTCCCTGCTCCTCCTCAGGGCTGTCAGTCACCGGACACTAGGCCCTGGGCAGAGCAGGCAGCCTGGTTTGGCTGTGGTGGCCCCTGTCCCTCTGCTCACAGATGTGAGGCCCCAGTGCACACCTGGGCCAACTGTGGCCCTACCTGGCTGCCAGGAGGGAGGGGATGTGGGCCCACTTTTCCTGGAGCTGGTGGAGGAAGGCTCAGCATATCTGTTCATTCATTCATTTATGGTTCCTTTCTCATCCACCACCCCCAGCAGATCCTCCAAGGGCCACTGGGAGGAGCGGCTGCTGCCACCTGCACAGGCCCCTCCTGGGTTCCTGATGTGCCTCCCAAGGAGGCCAGGTGTGTGCAGGGGGGAAGGCACATTCTGGGCAGAAAGACAGTGGGATGAGGTGAGCAGCGGTGGTCCCGTAGTGTGGATGAAGGGTAGTGGAGGGCATGGTGCCGGGGAGAAGGCTGGAAACTCACAGCTCACTGCCAAGCCCTGGATGGCAGCGGGCCGATCCCCCTGCTGAGCCCGCCTCCACCTGACAGCTGGCACCTTTGCCCTCCGTCTGCACCCGGGTGGCCCCAGACCTCGCTGTCCGGCCTCTGTCTTTTCGCCTCTCCAGCTCTCTCCTCACTGGGTCTCCTGTCTTTTTGCTCCTTTGTTCCGTGGGTCTGTCTGCCACCCCCCTTCATCCTGAGGCCACGCTGGCCGCCACCTCCAGGAAGTGTGCCCTCACACCCCATTCAGACTGTGGCAGAGAAACGCCTCCCCACTCACCACTGACTCACTGACCACACCTGGACACCTCCCTTGCTCCCCAGCTTTCTCTTTCCTTCTGGAGGTGTGCTTGGAGCAGTCTTGGAGGTAAGGGGTGGTGGGGGTCAGCCTCGCCCCAGCCCTACCTTTCTCCAGCGGCCTCCTTCCCCTCCTCTGCTCCGCTGGCGCCTCCTAGCGGCTCTGTCCAGGCTCCCTCCCCTGTGCTCCCAGGCCTGAGGACCTGCCCACTGGCTCCTTGTCACCCTGGGCCTTCACCACACTGGCTCCGCCCGGCCTCCTGCAGCCTCCCGAGCCTGTTCTCACCTGGCACAAGGAGTTGTCTGTCTGAGGGCTCTCCCTCCAGGACTGTGCACACGCCTCTCCCCCGATTCAGGTCTGCAGGCGTCACCCCTCGGCCCCTCCAGCCTAGCGCACCACTGCCACTGGGTAACCTGAGCGCAGAGAACTTGTGTGGCTCTGGACACACCTCCTGCATGTAGCCCCTCAGGGAGGAGCTCAGACCCGCCGGGGAGGGAGAGAGAAAGGGAACGAGGGAGGGGGGCCTGCAGCTGCCTTCCCCGCTCCCAGCCCTGAGCCGGCCCTGCTGAGCTGCTCCCAGAAACTCATTTAATCCCACCGCCCTGTGGTGCCGGCTGCCTCACAGCCCCTGGAGCCAAACCTGAGCACCTCCAGCCTCACCTGCGGCTGTGATCTGGGCCTGGGCTGGACGCCACCTCCTTCCCAGAGCCTGGCCTGGGTCCAGCAGCATGTCCTGTTGTGAACCGCCAATTGTCTGCTAAGGCTGGGGGAGGGGACTCTGCAGCCTGAGACCGGACACCGGGAGGCCCTGAGGGGGCAGCTGGGGAGGGGTCTGCTCTGCTCGGTCCCCCCCCCTCTTTCGCCGAGGCAGCCAGACACTTGTGACGTGCGAGCGCATTTAGCGGTGCGTGTGCGCAAGTGTGACGTGCCTACCCCAGGGAGGACAGCTCCCCCACCCCCCACCCCATCCATCCTCTCCCTCTGGATGAAGCCAGGGGTCATCTGCATGAGAAAGGGGCCTGCAGGTTGTCAGGGGCTGGACTCTGTCCTCTCTAGACCCCATCCCCCACCTTCCTTTTCGGGGCCAGAGAAGTACAACCAGACCCTGTGCGTGTGCACACGTGTGTATGTGTGCTGTGTGTGTGTGAGGACCCAGCTGTGTTGCATGAAGATGAATGTGTGTGTGAGGTGCCCAGTGTGAATGTACACCGGTGAGTGAGTGACACCCAGTGTGCACGCACACAGCTGACACCAGTGCCCACGCAAACTTGAGTGGGTGTGTGCGTGCCTGTGTGACACCTGGAACACCAGATGTGTGTACATGTGTGTGTAGTTGCATGTTGCTGTGTGTGAGCCCAGAGTCCAGGGGACTGATTCCTGGTTCCAAGCACCCTCTCTATTCCTTTGTGGGGTGTGAGCCGCCTGGGCTGGTCTGGGCTGAAAGATTTTGAGTCTGAAGATCCCAAAATAGCTTTGGTCGCCTGAATTCCCCTCCCCCAGCTGGGTCTGGGGCCTCAATGGCCCTTTGTCTCTGAAGACCGCCAGCCCCTGTGGGGGGCTCGGGCTGGGGCTGGGCTGGGAGGGACCAGGCAGCCTGGCGGTTCCCTTTCCCCCAAGCCGGGCGTGCAGGCCCCAAGCCCCACCCCAGAGTTGGCTGGTTGGCCAGCCCCTCGTGGGCAGATCCCAGGGTCCCTGCCAGCCCCGCTGGGTTCCCTCTGATCCCAGGCTCACCCTCCCCACACCCAGGTTTCTTCCCCGCTCTTTTCACGGAGCCCCCCAGTTGCAGTGGCAGCGGCAAACAGGGCCTGTGGGTGTGTTCCCCGTGGGCCCTGGGCACCGTGGTGTTGTCTGGGGGGCTACAGAGAGAAGCAGATGGGAAAGTGTGTGACCCTGGGCTCCCGGCCAGTCTGTGCCCTGAGATAAAAAGTCAGACCCTGCCCTGGGTGCTCCCAGTCCAGGGCGGTGCCGGAGGAGCCACGGGCACTATCAATTGGTGTGGGCAGTGCCAAGGTCCAGCGAGGTGAGGGGCGGGGTAGGTGGGAGGACCCCGAGGAGAGGGAGGCAGCTGAGGGCTAGGGTCGCCACTGGCTGGAGGAGTTGTTGCTCTGAGTCTGCCTGGTATTGGGTGGGGGAACCACTCTGATTGGTGTTTCCTGCAAGGTTTTATTGGAACCTTGGGTTCCAGGGCTCCAAGAGTTTGAAGACCTCCACTGGGGGTGATGGGGACCCTGACTGGGGGGCTGACCCCGTGTGGGGTGTGGCGTTAGTGTGCCTGCTGAAGGACGGAAAGGAGTCGAGATGGGCTGCCCGTGAGGAAGGTTGAGTGTGTGGAGGAGCCCTAACAGGAGGGGGCGATGGGGTGGGACCCCTGGCCTCTTTGTGAGGCAGCTGGCTACCTGCTGGGTGGAAGGCCCTGGGGGAGGGGTCTGGCTGGAGGCACAGAGGTAGGTGGGTGTTGCCCTGCGGTGGTGATGCCAGGAAGGGTCTGGGGAGAGGTCGGGGTGCGGTTAGGACTGAGATGAGATGTAAGAGGACCGAGGTGACACTGGTGGCCATGCCACAGCAGTTTGGCTGGAGGGAGACCTTCGGACAGCAAACACAGACGCCCCTCCCAAGGCCCGAGCGTGAATGTGACTGGGTGTGATAGGATGGCTGTGACTAAGGGTGGGGGTGGAAGGGGATGCAGTTAATGTCTTCTCAGCTGGGAAGGGAGTCAATGGGGGAACCGGCCAGGAGGGACGCTGGGATGGGGCGGGGTGTGGCCTGACACCAAGAAGAGAAGGGGCCCTGTGCTTTGTCAATGTGAGAAACGTCCAAACCCGTCGAGCGCTTTTGAGTTTATTTGAGCCAAACTGACGTCAAGTGCAGGGAAACAACATCTCAAAGGACGGAGAAAACTCCGGAGTGAGTTTTACAGCTTGTTTTGTACGTTAGAACCACAGAGTCACGGGAGGGGACGTGGGGGCTGGGTAACCTGAAATCCGGGCGGAGACAAAGCGAGCAGCCTGTGTGGTTGGGCAGCGTCAGACGGTCAGACGAAAGACAGGAATTGTACGTTGGTGTGCAGGCAGCGGAGTGACATTCACAGCACACGGAGAGGGTGTCATTGTCCTGCTCTGGGCGTGCCCTGAGGGGGCTATAAAGGATAGTCTCTGGCCTCTCAGAGGTCTGTTATCTGAAACGCAGGGTGACCTTTGTCACTGGCAGCTACGGGCGGAAGCAGGCCCAGGCGGTGACGGTGACGCCGTGACCCGGTTTAGCTGGGAGTCTAGGATCTGACCATCCTGGGCGTCTCTCCGTCTCGGAGCTTGTCCGCCGCCATGCAGGCCTCTCCTGAGCTCGTCAGCGTTAGTGTGTGGCCTATTTTTCCTCCACAGCTTCCTCGCCCCCACCCCGGCCCCCAGACAGGGCCGTCGGACTCTAGGAGGGGCCAGGGGGCCGTGGCAGGGGCCTGTGGCCAGGTCCAGGATGGAGGGAGCCCACATGGGTGGGTGTGGCAGGGGCACTTCGAAGGTGGAGGGTCGGGGTGCAAGTGAGTGAACTGTGGTCATGGAGATGCTCACCTATGGGATCCCGGCCGCCGAGGGTGGGATGTGAGTGGTGAGGACATGGGGGCAGGGCACGCGTCCCCCACACCCCAGCAGGCCTGGAGCTGGGGGCCTGACATCTGGGCGGGGCAGGGGCTGGGGAAGGTACCTCTGGGGGCGATGCGGAGCCTTCTGACCACGCCCAGCCCTGCCGTGGCATCTGGGCCTCGAGTTCCAGGGGCGGCCGCTGGGGGCGCTCCAGGCTCGCGGGCGGGTCCTGAGACTGTTGACTGACCCTCATTTGCATGAGCTCATTTGCATGAGCTCATTTGCATGCTCCACCGGCGGAACGGAGCTGGGCGCGCGCGCGTGGGTGGAGGCGCTGCTGGCGATTCCCAGGCGCCGCGGGCCCGCCGTGGCCACCTCCACCCGCTGCATCGGACTCAGGCCACTTCCCACCTTACGTGTCTGTACTGGAGGGTCCTACACACGCCAGGGTGGGGCGGCTGGACAGACACGCACACGCCCACAGTGACCCAGCAGCCCAGAATGGGGCCCCTCGTGCAGGCCCGAGCCCCGAGCCGCCCCCCGCCCCCCGCCCCGCGAGGACTCAGACCTCACATGCTGCACCGCCCAGCCCAGCTCGTGGGAGCAAAGGGAACCTGTCCCTGACCGGCCGCGCGCCCCAGCTCCTACCCCTCCCGCCCCTGATCGCCCCCACTCACCCTTCACCCGCCCCCTCCCCAGCACCTGCCGCCCACTCTCCTCTCGCCCACCTCTGCCCCAGCCCCCACCCCACCCCCATCTCCTCCCGCCACTACCTCCTGCCCGACCCCGCGCCCCCGCCCCGCCTGCCCCCGATCCCTTTTGTGCCGCCCTCCGCCCTCCTTCCGTCGCCGCCGCCGATCTCGCTGCGCCGTGAGCCGCGACTCCCGGAGGACGCCGGGGTCCCAGAGGCGCATCTTCCTTTGTCTCTGCGCCGCCCTCCCCGGCGCCCCTCGCCCCACACTCACGGCCTCAGCCCGCCCGGCGCGGACGAGGGCGCGGGGAGCCGGGCGCGGCTCTGCCTCTGCCTCTGCCTCTGCCGGCGGCTCTTTATTCTCTGCCTGTGACGCGCACGCTCCTCCCGCTGCTGCCATCGCGCGCCTCTGCCAGGGACCCGGCAGCCTGGACCCTCCGCGCCCTCGCCCCGCCTCTGCCTCTGCCTCTGCCAGGGGCCCTGCGGGCCTTTGGGGGGGCGCCCCGCCCCTCCCCACCCAGGGGCCACCCGCTGGCAGCCCCTTCGGACAGGCCTCTCCAGGGTAAAGCCGCTGGCAGGACAGGACTGAAAAGGATCGGGAAGACAGCCCTGCAGGGAGCTGCTGGCGACTCTGGCCGGCCGCGGGCATGGGATGTGGACAGCAGGGGTGGCCACTGGCCCTCAACCCCTCCTCTGCCTCCCTCTGAGCCCCAATTTAGGATTTTACCGCGGTGGATTCTGCATACCGCCCTCATGAGCCTGGAGGGTGTGGAGGGGGCTGGGTGCTCCCAGACTGTGGCTGGAGCTGAACTTTGAGAACACAGCTGCTGTCAGCTGTCCCAGGATTTCCAGGATGGGGGGAGTCGCCCTGTGAGGCCCCCACTCCCCAGGAGTAGAGGCTGCGGAGCCAGGCCATGCCTCCGCTGGCGCTGGAGCGGGACCCGCGGCGGCAGCATCGGGTCTCGCTGCTGGTGCGCTACCTCATGATCCCCTGCAACGCCTGCCTGATCCTGCTGGCCACGGCCACGCTGGGCCTGGCCGTGCTGCTCCTCCTCAACGGCTGTACGTGGCTGCGGGTGGCCCCTGGCCGCCAGGGGACCCTGCCGTGTGGCTGAGCTCCCGCCCCAGCTGCCAAGGACTAGGGGGCAGGCAGGGTCACCAAGAGGTTGCCAGCTGGGGTGAAGCTCAGAGGAACCACCTGCATCTTCTGGGACAGGATGGCCATTCTGGATTCCTGGGTCCCTGGACGCCGCTCCTTGGGGTCACGGGGGGCTGACCATCCTCCTGAGTGGCAGGAACGACTTTCTGGGGGGGCTGGGGAGGAAGGGGCCAGGCGGCTATGCTGGGAACGGGGCTGTGGCAGGTTTGGACTGGGCTCACCTGGCCAGTAGGTAGGTGGCTGCCACAGGCCTGCAGCCGGAGGGCCAGAGATGAGCACGGCCTCTGCCTTTGTCCACCCCCAGGCCTCAGGGCTCGGCGTGGGGCCAGGGCAGGGCAGCAGGAGTGACCCCACCAGGGAGGGTGAGGGGGACAGGCTTCGGAGGGGCCTGCTCCTAGGGGCCTAACTTGGAGATTTGTTTTCTTTTTCAGACAAACCTGGGACCCACTTCACACCGGTGCACCTGACCCCTCCAGATGGTGAGTGCAGGCATCCGGTAGTGACAGGCTGAGGTGGGGAGTCCATGCCTAGAGGGTGGTGGAACTTTTGGGGTCAGGAGCCTCTCTTGGGGTATGTCTGGAGCAGGGAGGTGTCTAGACAAGGGACAAGGAACTCCTTTCCAGGGAGTCCACAAAGCTGGGCTATGGAGGGCGCATGGGTTTGAGTCCCTGGGCCCGGCAGCCCCTTGGCCAGCCATGCATACAAACGTGGCTCTCACTTCTCTGGGAGTAAGGCCTGGAGCCCACAGGTTGTGAGATGGTCAGACAGGCGCAGAGGGTGGGAGCTGGGGGCCTTGGTGGGACCGACAACACCTGTCTGGGAAGGGGTTGGGTTGGAGGGTCTGTCCTGGGACTGAGCATGCTGGGGCCTGGCCTCTTGGGGCCTACGGGTGTGAGAGGGGAGAGAGGAGGCTGTTAGGGCGGCAGGAGTGGCCTGCATTCGGGGAGGAGCCTCCCTGCTGGTCCAATACCTGCCCAGGTTCACGGACGTCACAACAGGGCCTGTTGGTTGTGGGATGGGCCGTGAGAGGAGGCAGGCCTCTGCTGGGCTGGGGCAGGTGCCCAGGACCGTCTCCCAGAGACTATGGGCAGGTGCCTAGGGCGGCTTAGACTTATAGATGGGGCTCCATGGGAGGACACCCTCCCCTCTCTCGATGTCCTCGCCTCCTCTCCTGTTGCCTGAGGGCTGGTGTGCCTCCTGCCCTTTACACACCTTCCCACAGCTGCACACACAGGCCCCAGACCCGCATCCAATCCCATGGCACACTTGTCATCCCTCCCAGGCACACCAGGCACACACACTGCACATTTGTGTTTGCAGGCGGGATGTGGGGTGTCCTCTCCATCCCCAACCCCCCTAAGACCTGGAGGGGAGTTTCATATACGCACTCAGTGGGCGGCTATAAGAAACCACCCCACCTCCAGCATCGCACACTGCGGGGGGGCGCCATGGGCCTGCAGGGAGTGAGACTGTGGTGGGCATGGAGTGGCCAGAGACAGGCTCTTGCAGGAGGCTGGGCTGGGGCAGGGCCCGAGGGGACCGGTCAGGGGCACAAGCCCAGGGGTGTCTGGGTGCTCCCCTTGCATTTATGGGCAGCAGTTGGCATGGTGATGAGAGCTAATACCCGGATGCACGCGTGTGCGTGGATGTGTGATTGCACCTGCCTGTGCTCGTGGTCTCTGCTTGTGCAGCTTTTATGTCCAATCAAGAACCTCGTCTTGAGACTTTATGCTCCCTAGTCCCATGGAGGTGCAGGTGCATAAATGGACAGTCGGAAAGCGGGCATCAAGGGGTGCATGGGAGCAACCCTCACCCCGCTGACAGCCTGAGCGTGGCCTCGGGGGACTATTTCAGCCTGGACGGGGGACGAGTCCATTATGCTCCAAACCTCAGCTTTGCCCAAATCAAATCACCGGATGCCACAGCTGCCCTGGAGACTGGGAGAGGCCCCCCCCCCCCTGCCCTCCCCCCGCCCCCCCGTCACAGCCGGGAGACCGCCCCTCAGGCTTTCATTCCGTGTGGGAGGTGGAAAGGCTGGGACCTGGGAGTCCGTGTGGGGCCTCAGCTCGATGGCCCCCCAGAGGCATCCTGTCCCCCCTCCCCGCCCTCAGCCACCTTCAGTCCATAGCTACTCCCCGGGCACCGGTCTCTGAGATCTCCGGTTCCTGCCCCAGCCCCTGCCTTCCCTCCGTCCTCTGTGCACTGCTCCGGGGCCCAACGGCTCATCACCTTTCCCCCAGGGTTCTGTCGTGAGAGGCAAAGCAGATTCCTGGGCTGTGGAGGAAGGTGCAGGTCTTGGCAGGTCACTCAGACGTAGGTGTCCTTGGCCAAGGGGTTGGGACTTTGGCAGGGGTCTGGCTGGACCCAGGTGACCAGAGGGAGAAAGAGGCCTGAGCCCAAGGGCACCGGCACGGCAGCTGGCCGAGGAGCCTGGGGTCAGTGAGGTGCCCAGGTCCTTGGCCATGGGGTCAGGACCCTGGGAGAGATCTTGATCAGCAGGTCCAGTGGAGGCCAAAGAGAACAGCCAACTAGACATCAGCAGGCGCCAGTGGTTTGGCCAGGGGTCCAAGGGGCTTGGGCGAGAGAGAGACCGAATATAGGAGTGATGGGGGGGTGAGGAAGGTGGACGGCGTGAAGAGGGGTCGTGGGTGGACATGGTGAGGTGTGGTTTGAGCCAGGGCAGGGAGGCCAACATAATGACAGTTCTTGTACCACAGTCGCCGTAGCTGGCAGCCTCAGCTGGGCACTGGGTACCCACAGCCTCTGCACGTGTTGGCCCATTGAACCCACAACCCCAAGGCAGGTCCCACGGGCTCTTTCACAGGAGGCGCTGAGACGTGGCCAGTGAATGCGGATTCGGGGAGAGCCTGGCTCCTGGATATGATGAGGGATCCGAGGTGGCCGGGGGCGGGGGGAGCACGGTGTGGCCGCGGGAGGGACGTTAGTCTGTGGTGTCCACGCTGTCTCAGGCTCTGGTTCCGTCAGCCCTTGCGGCGTGCAGGGGAGACACCAGGCAGACATGCAGGAGCCGGGGGCAGGCGTTGCTGTGGCAACAGCAGCTCAGCTCCTTGTGCTCCCCGCCCTCCATAGAATTGAGGGTGCTTCCTCCCACCCTACTTCCTGAGTCTACAGGGAGGTGATGGGGGACCCCCCCATCCCCCATAACTTATTCATGCTAATTGGGCCCAGTTAAATATTTATTAGGTCCAGACAGCTGTGGCCTTTAGTGTCGTCGTGTCCTGTTACCCCCCCCCCCCCCCCCCCGGGTGTGTAGTCCTGGGCGGGTGCCTGAGGAGTCCGCCTGCCCCCTGCCCTCCGGACCAAGTTGCCTCCCCTGGGGCCTCCTCGCTGGGCTGCTGCAGAGGTTCCGTGACAGGACGTGTGCTGGGCACATGCAGCTCCCAACTGCAACGTTAAGAACTTAGATGTTTACAGAAAAAATGACGGGTCTGCAGACCCCCCCCCCCCCATGCTGGGCCTTCCTGGGTGTGAGGGGGAGGACAGTACTGAAGTGGGGCGCAGGAGGACGGGTGGGAGAGGAGGAGGCATGTGGGTGCCCATGCTCACAGGCTGGGGAGGCCGTGGGGTGGGAGGGCAGGAGGGCTGGCCACATAGAGCGAGGGCCTGGGGGCGGCTGGCCTGGGGGTGGAAAGAGGGTGGGCAGAGGCAGGGCCCACGTGGGGACTGGGGACGGTCCTGGGCTTGGGGGAAGCCTCCAGAGAAGCAGGAGGAGAGAGGTGGGAAGATGGGGGCCAGGGGCAGCGGGGCGGCGCTGGGCCCTGGCCTAAGCCAGAGAGTGGAGCTGTGACCATCCTCAGGTCTCCCACCCCCTCCCCCAGCTGTGCCCTCAGGTGACCAGGAAAGGCAGGGAGTGGTCTGGGAGGTGGGCGGAGGCACGGGTCAGGGGTGCGGGTGGGCCAGGGCGGGGAGGGGGGTCCCTCAGGTGAGGGCCTTTGTTCTGCTGGGGGAAGGCTCCTGGGCGGTGGGGGGGGGGCACTCCACCGGGGCCTGGGCCAGGGCAAGGCTGGGGCTGGTGCGGGCCCCGGTGGGTGGGGGTGGAGAGGGCAGGGGCCCTGTGAGTGTGCCCACGAGCATGCGTGTGTATGTGGCCATGATGGGCACATGTTTTTCTGTGTGCGTATGGACATGTGTGGCACGCATGTCCTTGGAGTTGAATGAATGAACCGTGTGGACGCTGGACCCTGCGCCCAGATGACTGAGCCGGGAGGGGCTGGCAGGGCGGCTCTGACCCTCCTCGCCCGCCCGCCCCCCCCCCGCCAGCCTGCCGCGGGATGCTGTGTGGCTTCGGCGCCGTGTGCGAGCCCAGTGCAGAGGGCCTGGGCCGAGCCTCCTGCGTGTGCAAGAAGCGCGCCTGCCCCGCAGTCGTGGCTCCCGTGTGCGGCTCCGACGCCTCCACCTACAGCAACGAGTGCGAGCTGCAGCGGGCACAGTGCAGCCAGCAGCGCCGCATCCGCCTGCTCTTCCGCGGGCCCTGCGGTGAGTGGGGCTGTGGGGGAGGGGGCTGTGGGGGAGGGGGCTGTGGGAGAGGGGGCGGGCGGGCCCTGCGGTGAGTGGGGGCTGTGGGGGGAGGGGGCTGTGGGGGAGGGGGCTGTGGGGGAGGGGGCGGGCGGGCCCTGCGGTGAGTGGGGGCTGTGGGGGAGGGGGCTGTGGGGGAGGGGGCTGTGGGGGAGGGGGCGGGCGGGCCCTGCGGTGAGTGGGGGCTGTGGGGGAGGGGGCTGTGGGGGAGGGGGCTGTGGGGGAGGGGGCGGGCCCTGCGGTGAGTGGGGGCTGTGGGGGAGGGGGCTGTGGGGGAGGGGGCGGGGCGGGCCCTGCGGTGAGTGGGGGCTGTGGGGGAGGGGGCTGTGGGGGAGGGGGCGGGGCGGGCCCTGCGGTGAGTGGGGGCTGCGGAGGGGAGCGCGGGGGCGGGGCGGTGGGGGGGGAGAAGGGGGACTGCCAGCCAGCGTGACCCACCCGGCCCCACCTACAGGGCTCCGTGACCCCTGCTCCAACGTGACCTGCAGCTTCGGCAGCACCTGTGCACGCTCCGCGGACGGACAGACAGCCACGTGCCTGTGCCCTGCCTCCTGCCGGGGAGCCCTGGAGGGGCCCGTGTGCGGCACCGACGGCACTGACTATCGGGGAGAATGCCAGCTGCTGCGCCAGGCCTGTGCCCGCCAGGAGAACATCTCCAAGAAGTTTGATGGCCCCTGTGGTGAGCTGCCCGGGCTGCCCGGGTAGTGGCTCAACCTGCCTGTACCCACCGTCCCCTGCACGACCTCCGTGCGCCTGCCCCACACCCTAACTGCGCCCTCCCGCCCCCAGACCCCTGCCAGGGTGCCCTCAGCGACCCGAGCCGCATCTGCCGTGTGAACCCGCGAACCCGGCGCCCCGAGATGCTGCTATCGCCAGAGAGCTGCCCTCCCCGGCAGGCGCCCGTGTGCGGGGACGATGGCGTCACCTACAGCAACGAGTGTGTCATGGGCCGCACCGGGGCCGCCCGGGGCATCCTCCTCCAGAAAGTGCGCTCCGGACAGTGCCATCCTCGAGGTGGGGGCTCACCCTGCCTGTGCCCGCCTTCCCTTTATGCCTCTCGGGTCCCCACCAACCAGCTCCGGTGCCCATGGGTCCCCTGCGTGTGCCAAGATCAGGGCCGTGGCACTCCTGCCTCTCTGATCTCATGACCCCCCACCCCCACCCCACCCCAGACCAGTGCCCAGACCCCTGCAGGTTCAATGCCGTGTGCCTGTCCCGCCGAGGCCGTCCCCGCTGCTCCTGTGACCGGATCGTCTGTGACGGGGCCTACAGACCCGTGTGCGCGAAAGACGGGCACACGTATGACAACGACTGCTGGCGCCAGCAGGCCGAATGCCAGCAGCAGCGTGCCATCCCCCCCAGGCACCAGGGCCCGTGTGGTGAGCACCGTGGGGGGGTTGTGCCTGGAGCAGGCTGAGCCCGCGTCGGTCCCTGCCGCCATCATCACGCCATCTCCATCCGAGTCACCTTCCTCCGGGTGGCGGGTGAGGGGGCTCCGGGTCTTGGCAGGGCTCTTCTCCGTCAGTGGCCTCTGCAGCCCCTGGGGCATGAGCAGCCTGCAGCCTCAGGTCCCCCCTGGGCGGAGCTGGGTTTTGCGGGGCCAGCAGAGGTGGCTCTGTCCATGGGTCTGTGCATCTCTGCGTCCGTCTCCTGTCTGTCCTTCCTTCCCTCTTGGCTGCACCTCTTGTGTCTTCCAGCCTGACCCACGGGCAGGAGGACGTGCAGCGCCTGCCGCCAGGAGCCCGCGGTCTGAGGTCTGCCCCAGCGTGCGGGGGGGTGGCTTGCTGCTGCCTGGCCGTGTAGCCCTCAGAGCAAGTGGACAGACACCTCCCCGTGCGCCCTGGGTCTGACTCTGGGCTGCAGACTCTTCCTACCCACAGAGAGGCCCCCACACGTGCATACGTGTCCCAGGGTGGCTGGGGTCAGGGTCATGGCCCGGGGGTGCTGGGTGAGCCCGGCCCTCGTGTGGCCCACTGTGGGCCGTCAGGAAGCCCCGGTCCTGAGGGCAGCCCCACCCCGCACGCCTGCAGGAGGCTGGGGCGTCTGGGTCTGTGCCCCTGTCCACGTCTGCTACGTGTCTGTCCCTTTCTCTGCTGCGTCTGTGCCTTGGCCCGTCTCCTGGCCCTCTCTTCCCGCGCCATCCCCACCCAGGAGGGCCTGCTGCTCGGAGCTGGGGGCTTGTGCGTCCGTCCGCCCGGGGCTGGCGGGCCCGCTGAGTGCCGTGTCCTCCCCAGATCAGCCCCCGTCCCCGTGCATCGGGGTGCAGTGCCTGTTCGGGGCAGTGTGTGCCGTGAAGAATGGGGGAGCTGAGTGTGTGTGCCAGCACGCGTGTCCGAGGGTCTACAGCCCCGTGTGTGGCAGCGACGGCGTCACCTACGGCAGCGCCTGCGAGCTGGAGTCCGCGGCCTGCGTCCTCGGGCGAGAGATCCTGGTGGCTCACAGAGGACCCTGCGGTCAGTGGCGGGCAAGGGGGTCTTGCTGGGGGCGGGTGTCCCGGTCGCCATGGTGATGGAGCCTCCTCCCCAGACCGCTGTGGGCAGTGCCGCTTTGGAGCCGTGTGCGAGGCTGAGACTGGGCGCTGCGTGTGCCCCTCGGAGTGCGTGGCCCTGGCCCAGCCCGTGTGTGGCTCTGACGGGAACACGTACGCCAGCGAGTGTGAGCTGCATGTCCACGCCTGCACACGCCAGATCAGCCTGCGTGTGGCCTCAGACGGACCTTGCCGTGAGTGGGGGTGGGGGGAGCTGTGGTCCCTGCCTCTCCCAGCTGGGTCTGCTGACCTGCCCGGGTTTCGCCCTCTGCAGAGACCTGTGGAGACACCGTGTGCGCCTTCGGTGCCGTGTGCATGGCGGGGCAGTGTGTGTGCCCCCGGTGTGAGCGCCCCCCACCCGGCCCTGTGTGCGGCAGCGACGGCGTCACCTACCCCAGTGCCTGTGAGCTCCGCGAGGCCGCCTGCCAGCAACAGGCTCAGATCGAGGAGGCCCGGGTGGGGCCGTGCGAGCAGGGTAGGCGTGGCACAGCCCGCGTGGTCTGTCCGGCACGGCTCCGACCGGCTCCACGCGGTGACCCAGCCCCCTCCCCACAGCCGAGTGTGGCTCCGGAGGCTCGGGCTCCGGCGAGGACGGCGAGTGTGAGCAGGAACTCTGCCTGCAGTACGGCGGCGTCTGGGACGAGGACTCGGAGGACGGGCCTTGCGTCTGCGGCTTCAGCTGCCAGGGCGCCCTGAGGAGCCCGGTGAGGCCTCCCCTTCTCGGGCGCTGGGTGGACAATGAGGAGGGGCCACGCCCCCCCACTGACACCCCCCCCCCAGGTCTGCGGCTCCGATGGCGGCACCTACAGCACGGAGTGTGAGCTGAAGAAGGCCCGGTGCGAGTCCCAGCGAGAGCTGTACGTCGTGGCTCAAGGAGCCTGCCGAGGTGCGCGGCCCGCGGGCTCTCGAGATGTTTGCTGTTCCCTGTGTGTGCTTGTTCACAGATGTGTGTGCACACGGGTGTGAGGCACGTGTGTGTGTGTGTGTGTGTGTGTGCGCGTGTGCGCACGCGCGCGCCCCTGACCACCAGCAGCCCTGGGATGCATGTGCACCTGTGGCGTGGTCTCCGTGGGAGGAAGAGTCTGCAGTCCAGTCAGACCCAGGGCTGGACAGGTTCAGAGACACACTCACCCGCGTGTGTGCCTCTGGGTGTACGGTGTGTCCAGGGCTGCGTGCCCTTGATCTTTGGGTGTCCCGTGTGTTCCTGGTCCTGTGTGAACAGACATGTTCCTCGATGTGGTGTGGGATCCTCGCCTGTGGCCTGAGCTACAGGCTCCGGCCCCAGTGGCAGAGGGGGACGGTGGGACTGGGAGCGGCTGAGGTGGAGTGGCCAGGCCCGGGGGGGGGGTCCGCTCCATGTGGCGTCTGAACTCCCGCCTCCTCTGCAGCCCCCACTGTGGCCCCAATGCCCCCGGCGGTCCCCCTGCACTGCGCCCAGACCCCCTTCGGCTGCTGCCAGGATAACGTCACTGCTGCACGGGGCGTGGGCCTGGCCGGCTGTCCCAGTGAGTCCCCCACCCTGGCCCTGCCCTCCAGTCCAGCCGAGCCCTGCACGGTGTGACTGTCCTGCCCTGGCCTTGCAGGCTTGTGCCAGTGTAACCCCCACGGCTCCTACGGTGGCACCTGCGACCCGGGCACAGGCCAGTGCTCCTGCCGCCCAGGTGTGGGGGGCTTCAAGTGTGACCGCTGTGAGCCTGGCTTCTGGAACTTCCGTGGCATCGTCACCGACGGCCGGAGTGGCTGCACCCGTGAGTGACGAGCCCCGCGGTCGGTCCTCAGCGGAGCCCTCCTGCCCGTCCCTGACGTTGCTGTGCCCTGGGTCCCCCCCTCGGGCTCTGGCCTGCCCTCACCGGGCAGGGGCTGGGCTCTAGGGCCAGGGGGGTGCCAGGCTCAGACCTCAGGCCCCGCCCCATCCCCTCAGCCTGCAGCTGTGACCCCCGGGGTGCCGTGCGGGACGACTGTGAGCAGATGACTGGGCTGTGCTCGTGCAAGCCTGGGGTGGCCGGACCCAAGTGTGGGCAGTGTCCCGACGGCCGTGGCCTGGGCCCTGCTGGCTGTGAAACAGGTGAGGCCTGGCCGGTGTGGGGGGGGCGGGGGCGGGGAGGGCGGGTGGTGACCTGTGCTGGGGGTGTGGCCATCATGGAGGCAGCTCCTGAGCCAGTGGGACCCCTGTGTCTGTGCCAGACTCCTCAGTGCCCAGGACCTGTGCTGAAATGCACTGTGAGTTTGGGGCCTCCTGCATGGAGGAGGCTGGCTCCGCCCACTGTGTGTGCCCAACACCCACCTGTCCGGAGGCCAATGCTACCAAGGTGAGGGAGGGGGTGTGCGGAGGGGGGCGGGTGTAGGGTAGGAAGGGCACCCCGGCATCCTTGCCCTGTGCCTAGGTGTGTGGGTCGGACGGAGTCACCTACGGTAATGAGTGCCAGCTGAGGACCATCGCCTGCCGCCAGGGCCTGGACATCTCGATCCGGAACCTCGGCCCGTGCCAGGGTGAGGCCGCCCGCGCCCAGCACTGACCAGGAAGGCCCGACCTGCCCTGACGTGGCCCCCACCCAATTCTCCCCTCTCCTCTCCCCACAGAGGCTGTGGCTCCCGGCGCCCGCCCCACACCCGTGCCTGTGGCCACCTCGGTGCGCTACCTGAGTGAGGCACCCCCGCCCAGCGCCCTCCCCCTGGCTCCCGGCAGTACCCCCCGCAGCCGACCCACCCCTAGACCCTCATCGCAGCCTCGGACCACGGCCAGCATCCCCAGGGCCACTCGGAGGCCCGAGCTGACCATCCCCCCCACGGTAACCCCCTCGGCAGCCAGCCTCGCCACAGCGGCCTTCAGCGAATCTGGCAGCGCCGACGGGAGCGGTGACGAGGAGCTGAGCGGGGATCTAGAGGCCAGTGGGGCCGGCTCGGGGGGTGAGTGCGGGCTCCGGGACGTGGGGGGCAGGGCCCAGGGAAGCTGCACCAGCAGCTTGGCTCAGACCACCCCTCCCCAGGACCTGAGCCCCCCGAGGGTGGCAGCGAGGTGACCCCTGGGCCACCCATCGAGAGGGCTTCCTGCTACAACTCCCCTTTGGGCTGCTGCTCGGATGGCAAGACGCCCTCGCTGGACGCAGAGGGCTCCAACTGTCCCGGTGAGTGGGTGGCCAGGCTGGGGTGCAGCGTGAGGAGTGGCCTGGACCCGCAGGGGTGCCGTCTCCTCCGGAAGCAGGCTGCCCAGGAGGCAGGCACCCGGGCCTTCTGGGGTTCCAACCTGAGCACACACGTGTGCACGGTCTGGGGGATTCGGCACACTCGTGCACACGTGGGGTCCTGGATCCCGCGCACACGTGGGTGCCTAGGACCCCGTGGCAACCTGTCTCTCCTGTTGCACGCCGGCCTGGGTGCTGCCCACGGAGTTTGCCTGGTAACTGCCAGCCGCCCGCCCCAGCTCCCACTAACCTCATGACCATCTGACTAACCGCCACCTGCCTACACCGTGTGGCTTGCTGCTGGGGCCGTGCCCAGGGCCGGCCCGGAGGCCGGACGGTGCCAGGCAGGGCCTCACTGCGCCCTCCCCCACAGCCACCAGGGCGTTCCAGGGTGTGCTGGAGCTCGAGGGGGTCGAGGGGCAGGAGCTGTTCTACACGCCCGAGATGGCCGACCCCAAGTCCGAGCTGTTTGGGGAGACAGCCAGGAGCATCGAGAGTGCGGTGAGTTCGTGGTGTTGGGTGGGGCGCAGCTCTCTCCTCCCAGGCCCGGCCCAGAGAAGCGCTGGGGTGGGGCAGCCGACGGCCGCCCTGGGCAGCCCCTGGAGCCTCCCTCCCCCCCACAGCTGGACGACCTGTTCCGGAACTCAGATGTCAAGAAGGACTTCTGGAGCGTCCGCCTGCGGGACCTGGGGCCTGGCGACTCTGTCCGGGCCATTGTGGACGTGCACTTTGACCCCAGTGAGCCCCCCCCCCCCCGCCCGGTCCCTCCCAGGGGGTGGGGGCTGCACCGGGCTCCTGTGCTCAGTGTCCCTCCTCCCCAGCCACGAGCCTCAGGGCGCCCGACGTGGGCCGCGCGCTCCTGCGCCAGATCCAGGCCTCCCGGCGCCGGCCCCTAGGGGTGCGGCGGCCGCTGCAGGAGCACGTGCGCTTCATGGACTTCGGTGAGCGCCCACCGTCCTGCACCCAGCTTGCCCCTCCCCTCCCAGCAGCCTCCCCCTGCACCCTGCGGCCTGGCACCCTGACTGTCCCCCTGCCCACAGACTGGCTTCCTGCCTTCTTCACGGGAGCGACCACGGGAGCCACCCCGGCCGCGGCCACGGCCAGGGCCACGACCGCCGCCTCTTCCGCGGCCCCTCGGGCCCTCCGCCCCAGCCACACCAGCCGGCCCGTGAGCAGGACCACAGGCCCCCCCACCACACGCCGGCCCCCCACCACGGGCCCCAGCCGTGTGCCCGGACGCCGGCCCCTGCCCCCAGGCGCCCAGCAGCCCCGGAGGCCCTGTGACTCCCAGCCCTGCCTGTATGGGGGGACCTGCCAGGACCAGGACGCGGGGGGAGCCTTCACCTGCAGCTGCCCAGCCGGCAGGGGGGGCGCTGTCTGTGAGAATGGTAAGGGCCCTCCTGGCTGGGGAGGCACTGGGGGCCAGGGCTGGGGGCTGAGGGGTCAGGTGGGGTAAAGGGGTGGGTTTCGGGCTGGAGGACAGGGCTGTGGGCTGGTCCTGTCCCCCCACCTGGTGTCCGTCCCGCAGCTCTGCACCCCTCAGTGCCGTCCTTCGGGGGGCGCTCCTTCCTGGCCTTCCCCACGCTCCGTGCCTACCACACGCTGCGCCTGGCGCTGGAGTTCCGGGCGCTGGAGCCCCAGGGGCTGCTGCTCTACAACGGCAACGCCCGTGGCAAGGACTTCCTGGCGCTGGCGCTGCTGGGCGGCCGCGTGCAGCTCAGGTGGGTGTGGCCATGGCAGGGGGGCTGCCGGCCATGGGCCTGGCTCCCTTGGGCTGTCCTGAGCACCCGCTTCCCCTCGGCACCCCAGGTTCGACACCGGCTCCGGGCCGGCGGTGCTGACCAGCACGGTGCCCGTGGAGCCCGGCCGGTGGCACCGCCTGGAGCTGTCCCGGCACTGGCGCCAGGGGACGCTCTCGGTGGACGGCGAGGCCCCCGTCCTGGGCCAGAGCCCCAGTGGCACTGATGGACTCAACCTGGACACAGACCTCTTTGTGGGGGGCGTCCCTGAGGACCAGGCCGCTGTGTGAGCATCCGGGGGGCCTGACCCCAGCCTGACCTCTGGCCTTGTTCCTGGTCAGCTTGTTGGCCGAGTCCAGGAGGCCTAATTTACCCGAGTAGCAAAGGGGGTGGGGGGCGGGGGGACCACGCTGTGACCCTGACCTCAGCCCCAGCCCTGGCCCTGCTCCCGACTCTGCCCCATCTGGGGGTGGCACCCTGAGGCCTAGTGTGACCCCCAAGGAGGGGTGGGCTGACCTTTAGTCCTGACCCCGACCCTCCGCCCACCCCTGTGTTGGGTGGGACGCCGTCCTGACCGTGACCCTCCGTCCACCCCTGTGTTGGGGCGCGGGAAATCGCTCTGACCCCGCCCGTTCTGGCACAGGGTGCTGGAGCGGACGTCCGTCAGCGTCGGCCTCAGGGGCTGCATCCGCCTGCTGGACGTGAACAACCAGCGCCTGGAGCTCGGCAGCTGGCGCGGGGCCACTGGGAGCGCCCACCTGGGCGAGTGTGCGGCCCACCCCTGCCTGCCCAGCCCCTGCCTCGGGGGCGCCCCGTGCCAGGCCCTGGAGGGCGGCAGGTTCCACTGTCAGTGCCCCCCCGGCCGATTTGGTGAGGACGGGGCCGGGGCCGGGGGACAGGGAGCACCTGTGTGACTGCGGCCGGGGCTCAGCCTCCTGGGACCCCCCTGTCTCCATCCAGGCCCCACCTGTGCTGAGGAGAAGGACCCCTGTGACCCCAACCCCTGCCACGGGGCGGCCCCCTGCCGTGTGCTGCCTGGGGGCGAGGCCGCCTGCGAGTGCCCCCTGGGACGAGGGGGTGCTCTCTGCCAAACAGGTGGGGGGGGCGGGCCTCAGGGCCGGAGGGAGGTCAGGTCGCACGTTTGGGTTTAGGGCAGTGACGGCGAACCTTCTGAGCTCGGTGTGTCAGCATTTTGAAAAACCCTAACTTAGCTCTGGTGCCGTGTCACATAGAGAAATTTTTTGAAGTTTACAACCATAGTAAGACAAAGACTTCTATTTTTGATATTTATTTTATATATTTAAACGCCATTTAACAAAGAAAAGTTAACCAAAAAAAAGTTCGCATGTCACCTCTGACACGCGTGTCACAGGTTCGCCATTGCTGGTTTAGGTTCTGCTCCGGGTTGGGGTTGGGGTTGGGGTTGGGGTTGGGGTTGGGGCTAGGCCAAGGCTCACAGGGCGGTGGGGGTGCAGGCACCCCAGAGCCAGGCCCAGGCCCCGTGTGACCTTCTCTCCTCCACAGAACGGAGCGGCCCCGGGCCCTTCCTGGCTGACTTCCGCGGGGCCTCCTACCTGGAGATGAAAGGCCTGCACACCTTCGAGCCGGACCTCGGGTGAGTGGGGCGGGCGGTGCGGGCAGCAGTCCCCCAGCCCTCGGCCAGCCCGTGAGGGTCAGCATGCCCTCCCTGACCTCCCCCCCCGGGCCCCAGGGAGAAGATGGCGCTGGAGGTGGTGTTCTTGGCGCGCGGCCCCAACGGGCTGCTGCTCTACAACGGGCAGAAGACGGACGGCCGGGGGGACTTCGTGTCGCTGGCCCTGCGTGACGGACACCTGGAGTTCCGCTACGACCTGGGCAAGGGGGCGGCGGCCATCAGGTGTGCGCGGGGGGCGTGGCTGGGGCTCGGGGCGGCGCCGTCGGCCTGCGTGGCACTCAGGGTGCCCTCTCCCCAGGAGCAAGGAGCCCGTGGCCCTGGGCGCCTGGACCAGGGTCTCCCTGGAGCGGAACGGCCGCAAGGGCGCCATGCGTGTGGGCGACGGGCCCCGCGTGCTGGGGGAGTCCCCGGTGAGTGTCCTGGCTGTGGCCCCCCCCTCCCCCCCCCCCCGCTCCTCCTCCTCCAGGCGGTGTGGCAGCCCCCCACGCGACTCTCACTGAACTGTTTTCTCTCCCGTCTGTCCTGTGCCTCTGTCCGCTCTCTGCTCTCTGGCCTTGCTCTGCAACCCCCACCCCGCTCTCCGGATGTCAGAAATCCCGAAAGGTACTGGGCTCCCCGCTGGCTCACCTGCTCGTCTCTGCGCCTCCCTCCCTCCCTCCTGCATAGAGTAGCCCCTCCCCCACTAAGCCCCCATCGGCCACGTCTGGGATTAACTGCCTCCTAGCTAGGCCGGAGGGCGAGGGGGTCCTGTCGGACGGGCGCAGCGCCCAGTCCCTGCCCCGCGGGCGGCCCCACAGCCCCTCACCCAGCGCCTCCCGCAGGTGCCGCACACCGTCCTCAACCTGAAGGAGCCACTGTACCTGGGGGGAGCCCCCGACTTCAGCAAGCTGGCCCGGGCCGCGGCTGTGTCCTCCGGCCTCGATGGCGCCATCCAGCTGGTGTGTGGGGCTCGGGGGGGCTGTAGGGCAGAGGCAGCGGGCAGGACAAGGCTCAATTCCCTGTCCCCCCAGGTCGCCCTGAAAGGCCATCAGCTGCTGACCCGGGAGCACGTGGTGCGGGCGGTGGACGTCTCCTCCTTCGCAGACCACCCCTGCACCCAGGCCTCGGGCCACCCCTGCCTCAACGGGGCCTCCTGCCTCCCCCAGGAGGCCTCCTACACCTGCCTGTGCCCCGGGGGCTTCTCGGGGCTCCACTGCGAGAAGGGTGAGCACGGCGGCCGGGCTGAGGCTGCAGGTGTCGGACCCCGAGGCGCCCCTCACCCTGACTGTCTCCCAGGGCTGATAGAGAAGTCGGCAGGCGACCTGGACGCACTGGCCTTTGATGGACGGACCTACATCGAGTACCTCAACGCTGTGACGGAGAGGTAACGCCCCCTCTGCTCCGGCTGTCCATCCATCTGTCCTGTCTGCGCCGTGCAGGGCCAGACGCTGGCCATGCCACACCCGCCCTCGGCTCCGTGACCAGGAGGGCAGGCCCGCTCGGCCGGCCCACGGCCCCCTCCTCCCTCCTGCCTCTCACCTTCTCTGTCTCTTTGTTTCCAAGCGAACTGACCAATGAGATCCCAGCGTAAGTAGCACCTGGGTTCCTCCACCTCACTTCACTCGCACATTCTGTGCCCATTCTCTGTTCCTTGCAACTGAGGCAGAGGCGGGACTTCCCTCCCTGATGGAGGAGGATGGGCAGGACTGTGTGTCCTGCACGGGCTATTTCCCAGCACGGAAGTGGGTGCCACCCCTTCCGGGATGTGTGCTGAGGGCGGCCACTATCCACCCCTCAGCTGCTGCTCTCACTACATGAGCATCTGTGGGCGTGCGTGTGCGTGTGCGTGTGTGTGTGTGTGTGTGTGTGTGTGTGTGATGCTTCCACATTTGCACTGGGACTTCTGGGCCCTCCCAGCAGGAGCCCTCGGTCTCCATTCTCCTCACCCCATTGCCTGCCTCTGACCTCTGCTCCCAGCCTGGGCCATGCCCACCAGCTCTGTCTGCACATGCGTGTTGCACGTGTGTCATTGCCGACTCTCTGAGGGGTGGGGCAGGTGGCTAGGGTCCTCTTCCGAGGGCGCTGGCTCCTCCTGCCTCCACTATTGGAGAGGGGGCGTGGGGGGCCGCCGCGGGTCCCCCCTGCACCACAGCCTTTGTGCCTGCTCACCTGCCTCCCTCTCTTCCTGCTTCTAAGCCCCGAAGCTCCAGATCCTGGGGCCCTTCATAGGTAAGCACGTGGCCTCAGCCCTGCCGCCGCCATCGCTCCGAGCTGTCCCTCTGTCTGTCCACCTCTCGTGTCTGCCGGGCTGGCCCTGCTCCCCACCGTCCGCCCCTCAGCCATCTGCCCACCGTTGGCGTCCGCCCCCTCCTTGCCCACCCGCCCCTGCGGCCCTTGGGGAGGCCTGACCAGCCCTCTGCCCCCAGCGAGAAGGCGCTGCAGAGCGACCACTTCGAGCTGAGCCTGCGCACCGAGGCCACGCAGGGGCTGCTGCTGTGGAGTGGCAAGGCCACGGAGCGGGCCGACTACCTCGCACTGGCCATCGTGGACGGCCGCCTGCAGCTGACCTACGACCTGGGCTCCCAGCCCGTGGTGCTGCGCTCCACCGTGCCCGTCAACACCAACCGCTGGCTGCGGGTCAGGGCGCACAGGTCAGGGGGAGCCGAGGACCAGGGTGGGAGGGGCCTGGACCTGCCCTCAGGGCACACGGGGTCCCTGGTGGCTGCTTGGCCCGGGGTCAGAGCTGGGGACGAGGAGGGACGGGAACCCGAGGTCAGAGCTGGTGAGGGGGAGGGACAGGGACCCCCAGTCAGAGCTGGTGAGGGGGAGGGACAGGGACCCCCAGTCAGAGCTGGTGAGGGGGAGGGACAGGGACCCCCAGTCAGAGCTGGTGAGGGGGAGGGACAGGGACCCCCAGTCAGAGCTGGTGAGGGGGAGGGAGGGGGACCCGCAGTCAGAGCTGGTGAGGGGGAGGGACGGGGACCCCCAGTCAGAGCTGGGGACAGGGAGGGATGGGGACCCGAGGTCAGAGCTGGTGGGGGGGAGGGAGGGGGACCCGTAGTCAGAGCTGGTGTGGGGGAGGGACAAGGACCCCCAGTCAGAGCTGGTGAGGGGGAGGGACAGGGACCCCCAGTCAGAGCTGGTGAGGGGGAGGGACAGGGACCTGCAGTCAGAGCTGGTGTGGGGGAGGGAGGGGGACCCCCAGTCAGAGCTGGTGGGGGGGAGGGACGGGGACCCGCAGGTGCTCGGGGAGCCTGCCCTGAAAGGGGTCTGTGCTGCTGGGACGTGTTCCCCTAGCCTGAGCCTGGCATCCCTCCCAGCACAGCCTGGCTCACACGACCCAACCCAACCCCCAGGCCCTCTCCTGGGGTCAGTGCCACCTTGTCCTGGACCCTGGGGGTGATGTGATGGGGCTCAGGACCTGGAGGCGTCAGGGTGGGCCTCGAGTCACCTGATGGCTCCCTCCCCCTCACCCCAGGGAACAGAGGGAAGGCTCCCTGCAGGTGGGCAACGAGGCCCCCGTGACCGGCTCCTCCCCGCTGGGCGCCACGCAGCTGGACACAGATGGAGCCCTGTGGCTGGGTGAGTGAGTGGGGAGGTCGGGGGGGTGTCTCAGGACCTGAGGGACAGACCCCAGGGTGGTGTGGGTCCAGGAGGCCAGAACGTCTCGCTGGTCACCAGGTCCCCCCTAGGCATGAACAGGCCCCAGGCCACTCACCTGGTCATCGGTGCTGGTGGGTCCCTTTGCCCACCGCATCCCGGCCTGCCATCCGGGAGTCCCAGCGGTGGCCGCCTGTGCTTGCTCTGTAGGAGGCCTGGAGAGACCGCCCGTGGGCGCAGCCCTGCCCAAGGCCTACGGCACCGGCTTCGTGGGCTGCCTGCGGGACGTGGTGGTGGGACGGCGGCCGCTGCACCTGCTAGAAGACGCCGTCACCAGGCCCGAGCTCCGGCCCTGTCCCGCCCCGTGAGCCCGCCGGAGCCCGCCCCGCACCCTGCTGTAATTATTTTATATTTTTGTAAACTTGTTGCTTTTTTTATATGATTTTCTTGCCTGCGTTTTGGCCGGAGGGACTCTCGGCCTGGCCTCCCTCCTGTCAAGGCAGGCGAGCCGCAGAGGCAAACTCGGGCCGCGGGACTCAGGGCGGACGTGGCCACAGGGCGGGCGTGGCTCGGACAGCAGCCTCAGGACACACCCTCCACCCGGGCCACCATGTCCCAGCCCCTCCCGCTGGGCTTCCCTGCCTGCCAGCAGACCCCCCAACACATCGAGCTCCGCCCTGCCAGTCTGGGTCCCCAGAGCTGGGATCTGCTGCCGGATGCAGGGGGCCTTCCCAGGCCTCCCCTGAGCTGGACCTCGTCCTGCTGGGAGGGGCCAGCCTCACCAGGACTGGCCTCAAGCCTGGCGGCCCCTCCTGGGCCTCCTGGGCCAATACTGTGACTTAGAGATGACGTTCCTGCTGGGGCCACCGGCATCCCTGCTCTCGCTGTGTCTGCCAGCCCCAGGTGCTGGAGGCAGAGGCCAGGCCCAGGACTGTTGGGGGTCCTCACCTCCCTGGCCCTGCCCACCAGGGACGTGGCTGTGTCCCATCCCGACACCTCAGGGCCCCGTGAGGAACCCTGAGTGGCAGTGGGCCAGTGTGGTGTGTTGGTGTCCGTTGCCTGCTCGCCTGGGCAGCCAGCGTCCAGGCCTGACCACCAACCAGAGTTCTCAGTGCATTGAGTTTACTTGACGTCTGGGGAGGGGGCTCATCATGCCCGAGGGCAGCTGAGGACACCCCACGGCAACCCTCCCCCGTCCTGGTGGGAGTGGGGTGTCCTCGTTCGGGAATGACAGGGGCCGGCCGGGTGTCTGACCGAGGCCCAGGAGTGGGTGCTGGGACGGCAGAGACGGCTGCGAAGCCAGAAACGCCTTAAATTGCACCATCGCGTCATCCCAACCAGCCTGCCCCCTCCTGCACCTGGTACTGGGGTGTGGCAGCCCAGCTCCCACAGCGGGGCGGGGATGTCAGGCCCACAGGCTGAAGGGAGCCCTGTATGTCACACTACTAACACCTCCAGTCTGTCTGTCAATCACCATGAAATAAAGTCTGAACATGTTAAAGGTGCGTCCGTCTGTGTCCCCCCTGTACCCCCTCCCCCGTCACCCCTTCCCCCCTACCCTCCCGCTGGCTCCTCTCCTGTGGCTTTTCTTAGGCCTCGGGCGCCCTATGGCCTCCGAGCTTCAGACGGAGGGGGCTCTGCCCTGGGGTGGGGCCCTTTGGCGAGGAGACCCCTGCAGTGAGTGTGCACCCTTGTGCATGAGCTGGTGGCCTTGCAGGCAGTACCCCACACACTGCCCTGGTGTGTGTGCATGTGCGCATGGCCAGCCACTTCTGTGTCTGAGCACAGGGTGGGCAGGAGCTGAGGGGAGGGTGGGGGTGGCAGGGGACCCTCTCCACTGGCCCACCCTGTGCTCAGACACCCTCGGCCCGAGGGGCTGGGCCTGTGGAGCGGCTGTGAGCCTCGAACCAGGAGCAGGAAAGGGAGGGCTGTGTGGCCTCCTCCCAGGTCACTGTTTTGCCGGCTGGCACGGCTCGTGTTTCAGCATCAACCTAAGAACCCGGAGGTCAGGGTTCAATTCCCATTCGGGACACGTGCTCGGGATGTGGGCTCCATCCCCAGTGGGGGGCCTGCAGGAGGCAGCCGATCCACGATTCTCATCATGGATGTTTCTATCTCCCTCTCCTTTCCTCTCTCAAATGAATCAATAAAAAAGAACTGGATGTTTTAATTTATTTTGTGTCGATAGAAAAAACAAAATGAAAATAAAAACTCCCAAAGCTCCAGTGACGCACCTGCTGACGGTGTCCACATTCTCATCCCTGAGTCACTAACGGCTTGTTCAGGGGAGCGCGGTGCTCCCAGGCGGCGGGAGGGGCTGCAGCGGAGGAGCAGCTGTGGGCGGGTGCAGGGTGGACAGGCCACTGGTCAGGGGGTGGGACCCTCCCATCTGCACCCTCCAGGAAGGCGGTGCCCAGAGAGCAGGACCCGTCCGTTACGGTCAGGCCGAGGTGTGCGGAAGCACCCTGGGGGGCCCCTGTGAGCCCCGCAGTCTGAAGCTCAGCGCCCTCGAAAGCCTGCTTTTATCTAAACTTCCTTGGTGACGGCCAGACGTGTTGGCGCAGCACCTTCAGGGGAGTGGGGTGGGGTGTAGCAGGGCTTGGGCGAGGGGGCAGAGATGACCTGGTGCTGGTGAGCACCCAGCAGCCGACGCCGACGCCAACACCCCAGGAGTGTGCTTGGGGGATGCAGGTGAGATGCCCCTGGACATCCTGCCCTTCAGGCCCTGTTGCCCCCAGGCCTGGCGCCCTGACACGGCCCCCACACCAGGCCAGACACCTGGAGGCCAGCCTCAGTGCAGGCCGGTGGGAAGGACGCTTTCTGAGGGAGCTGGGCCTGGGGAGGTCAGAGGTGCTGTGACCCAGGGGCATCATGTGCCCTGCAGGCATGGGCGACAGTGTCTCACCCGGAGGGGCAGCAGGTGTGCGGACGGGGGCAGGCCCTCCCTCTCCCCACACCCAGACCCTCTGCCCTGCTCCAGGCTCCCTCTGGCCACCAGCGATGTGTCCCCTCGCTGGGCCTGACACCAAGGGCAGAGCAGGGGGGTCTCCAGGAGGGTCTGGTCTCCCCTCTAGTCTCGGGCCCTTGACCCTGCGTACCTGAGGCAACAGCCCTCTCTCAACCAGCTCCCCCCCATCCCCACAAGGCCTGGGGGGGGGACCCCAGCAGGGAAGTGTATGAGCTTCCTGCCTCATAGAGAGTGTGACCCGAACTGCCGATCTGGCTCCCTGGGAGTGCGTGCGTGCACACTCACACACACACACACACACACACACACACATGCTCACACATGCACTCTCACACACACGCACTGACACATGCATACACACACGCACTCACACACACATGCACTCACACACACATGCTCACACACTCACATGCTCACACATGCACTCACACACACGCATACACACACACTCAAACACACGCACTCACGCATACACACACGCACTCACACACACTCATGCATACACACACACTCACACACATACACACGCACTCACACACATACACACACGCACTCACACACACGCACACACGCACTCACGCATACACACACGCACTCAAACACACACATTCACTCACACGCATACACACACACACATACACACACGCACTCACATGCTCACACATGCACTCACACACACGCATACACACACTCACTGATACACTCAAACACACACACGCGCGTGCGCACACACACGCACTCACACACACGCACTCACGCACTCACGCATACACACGCACTCACACACGCACTCACGCATACACACGCACTCACACACACACACGCACTCACACACGCACACACACACACGCACTCACACACACGCACTCACGCATACACACGCACTCACACACACGCACTCACACACACACGCACTCACGCATACACACGCACTCACACACGCACTCACACTCACACGCACTCACACACACACGCACTCACACGCATACACACACACACACATGAACTCTGATGCTAGCGTGCATGTGCCTGTCAGGGGAGCCACACGGGTGTAGGACACGTGTCACTGCCTCCTGGCGCTTGGCACCCCCTCTTAGGCTCGGTGAGGGTGGAGGTCACAGGAAGGGTCGCCCTATGACCCGTGACCCCTAGATCACTGCGGGGCGCAGGGGCTTCTCGGCCTGAGCAGCGTCCTCAGCCGACATGGCCGGTGCCCCCTCCCCCAGCAGCGCCTGGGGGAGGCCGGGGACCTAGGGGTGCTGTGAGGAGGCGGCTGGCACCGCTCTGCAGGGTCGGCTCCTCTGAGGCTCAGGAGAGCGGGAAGGAGCCGTGGAGAGTCGGCCTGCGGACCCAAGGGCCCGTTCAGGTCCGGCCAGGGGCGCGGACCTCGGGTGCAGGCTCCTCCCGCGCCGGCCCTGGTTGGGGGTGAGCAGGAGGCAACCAGTTGATGTGTTTCTCTCACATCATGTTTCTGTCTCTCCCTCTTCCACTCTCTGAAAATCAATGGAAAATGTCCTCGGTGAAGATGAGCAAACACACACGATAGTGGAAAGGAGGTGGGTCTCTAAGAACATCTGATCCGAGGTTTACCATCCAGGAGGGTCCCCGGGGCCCAGGGGAGCTGTCCGGGGGCCCTGCCCCCCGTTGTCTGCAGCCCCGGCAGGGCAGGCTCCGGGGAGGCTGTCTGTCCCGGAGGACTGGGCGCGGGGACGGAGGGCTGGGGGCGCGCGGGGACGGAGGGCTGGGGGCGCACATGGGGACGGAGGGCTGGGGGCGCGCGGGGACGGAGGGCTGGGGGCGCACATGGGGACGGAGGGCTGGGGGCGCGGGGACGGAGGGCTGGGGGCGCGGGGACGGAGGGCTGGGGGCGCACATGGGGACGGAGGGCTGGGGGCGCGGGGACGGAGGGCTGGGGGCGCGGGGACGGAGGGCTGGGGGCGCACACGGGGACGGTGGGCTGGGGGCGCGGGGACGGAGGGCTGGGGGCGCACACGGGGACGGTGGGCTGGGGGCGCGGGGACGGAGGGCTGGGGGCGCACATGGGGACGGAGGGCTGGGGGCGCGGGGACGGAGGGCTGGGGGCGCGGGGACGGAGGGCTGGGGGCGCACACGGGGACGGTGGGCTGGGGGCGCGGGGACGGAGGGCTGGGGGCGCGGGGACGGAGGGCTGGGGGCGCGGGGACGGAGGGCTGGGGGCGCACACGGGGACGGAGGGCTGGGGGCGCGCGGTGACGGTGGGCTGAGGGCGGGGACGGTGGGCTGGGGGCGCGGGGACGGAGGGCTGGGCGCGGGGACGGAGGGCTGGGGGCGCGGGGACGGAGGGCTGGGGGCGCACATGGGGACGGAGGGCTGGGCGCGGGGACGGAGGGCTGGGCGCGGGGACGGAGGGCTGGGCGCGGGGACGGAGGGCTGGGGGCGCGGGGACGGAGGGCTGGGCGCGGGGACGGAGGGCTGGGCGCGGGGACGGAGGGCTGGGGGCGCGGGGACGGAGGGCTGGGGGCGCTCATGGGGACGGAGGGCTGGGGGCGGGGACGGTGCCTACACCCGGGTGCGGCCTTGGCCTTGGCTGTTCCCGGCGGAAGAGCCTGGGGCCTGTCCTGGGAGCTTAGGGTGCCGACGGGGCGGGGGGGGGGGGGGCGGCAACAGTGGCCGCCCCTCCAGGCGCCACGACCAGGGCCCCACATCCAGGTCCAGAGCCAGGCGACTCTCGGGGTCCGTGTGTCCGCCGGCCAAGCCCCGCACCGGCCAGCGAGGCGGGACCGGCTCTGCCAGCAGACGGGGCGCTCAGGCGGCCGGGACCCACGACCGCGCAGAGAGCAGCGGCCTCTGCGTGTGCGGCCGGGCGAGCGTGTCCCAGCGCAGGGTCTTGGGCGCCCTGCACCCCCAGCTCCCACGGCTGCAGCAAAGCTGAGGGGCCGCCCGCCCGCCGCCCGGGGCCGGCACCCGATGCAGGGGCGAGCGGCACCGGGCCCTCAGCGGCCTCGCCCCTGCCCTTCTGGCTGGAGATGGGCAGCAGGTTCTCCCAGCCTCGGCTTCCCCACCGGCACTGCGAGGGCGGAGGGTGCAGCCGGGAGAGGGGGCGGGGCGGGGAGAGGGCGCCCTCCCCCTGCTTTGCTGAGGACCAGGCTGCCACCTGGTGGCCACCCCGGGCCCTGCAGACCGAGCGGGGGAGGGGCAGCGAGGGGCAGGACAGCGGGCCTGGGTGGCCCGCCTCTGCCTGTCGCTGTGCCCCTCTCCTGGCCAGGTGTGCCCCCAGTCTCACCTGTGCGCCCAGCCCTGCTCCGGGCCCGGGGGGCACCCCCAGTCTCACCTGTGCTCCCAGCCCTGCTCCGGGTCCGGGGGGCACCCCCAGTCTCACCTGTGCTCCCAGCCCTGCTCCGGGCCCGGGGGGCACCCCCAGTCTCACCTGTGCGCCCAGCCCTGCTCCGGGTCCGGGGGGCACCCCCAGTCTCACCTGTGCTCCCAGCCCTGCTCCGGGTCCGGGGGGCACCCGTCTGGCAAGGATGCTGAGAAGCTGCTGACGGACAAGGAATGCCGGGCCCGAGCTGGTGTTGCTCAGTGGATAGCGCGTCGGCCGGCAGACTGAAGGGTCCCGGGTTCGATTCTAGTCAAGGGCACAGGCCCGCTGCGGGCTCGGTCCCCAGTGCAGGGCGTGCAGGAGGCAGCCCATCAATGACTCTCATCATTGATGTTTCTCTCTCCCTCTCCCTTCCTCTCCGAAATCAATAAAAATATATTAATAATAATAATAAAATGTACAATTCCATTGTTTAAGGAAGAAAAAAGGGGATGTCGGGATACCTCCTGGTGCGGGAGAGTCAGAGCCAGAGTCAGAGCCTGGGACTTGCTGTCGGCGCTCACAGCCGGCCCGGGGGACGCGGCCACCTGTCACCCACACTCCCCGCTGCTCCGGGAGGAGGCACGGCAGGTGGGTGTGACTCCCGGGAGGCGAGGTGGCCCCACAGCCTCGGGAAGTAGGATGTTGGAGACGGGGAGGCGGATTGAGAGTCACAAGAAGTTGGTGAAGTTGGGGGCCATGGTGCCCCACCCACCATGAAGCATGGGATCCAGAGTGGGCTGCTTCCCGGGGCCCCACAGCCCTGCCCAGGAGAAAGGGTGCAGGACGGGGGGGCAGGGGGCAGGAGGGCAGAGGGGCAGATGGGCAGGGGGGCAGGGGGCAGGCGGGCAGGGGGGCAGAGGGGCAGGGGGGCAGGGGGCAGAGGGGCAGGGGGGCAGAGGGGCAGAGGGTCAGGGGGCAGTGGGCAGAGGGCAAGAGGGCAGGGGGCGGGGGGCAGGGGGCAGGGGAGCAGAGGGGCAGGGGGCAGAGGGGCAGGGGGGTAGGGGAGCAGAGAGGCAGGGGGCAGGAGGCAGCAGGGCAGAGAGGCAGGGGGCAGAGGGGCAGGGGGGCAGGGGGGCAGGCAGCTGTCCTTGGGAGGCGCTGGGGACCGTGCTAAGCTTGGACATGGGTCTCTCCCTGCCAGCCCTCAAGGCCATGAGGGTCCGCTCAGCCAGCACTGACAGTGTGTGCGGGAGCTCAAGGCCACGCACACCGGCGAGAGGGCTTCTGGGAGGAGTTTGAGGTGCGGGTGCAGGGAGGGGACCATGCGGGTGTTGCAGGGTGCTGTGGTCTGGGGAAAGGGGTCAGGGGGTGGCAGGCTCTGGGGAAGGTCAGCTGTGGCTGAAGCCCCCGTCCTGCCTGGTGCTGCGGGGGCAGGTGGGCAGGGGGCAGGGGGCAGGGGGGCAGGCGGGCAGGGGGCAGGGGGGCAGGGGGCAGGGGGGCAGGCGGGCAGGGGGCAGGGGGGCAGGCTCCTGTGTCCGAGGAAGGAGAAGTGGCCAGAGAAAAGCCGGGTTTGACACAGAAACACCCTCCCCGGGAGGGGCGCGCTGGGCCGTTCCCACCAAGGTGTGGGGCTCCCTCTGCGCTCAGGGCCCTTCCTCACCTGCGACCTGAGTGGCGTCTTCCCTCCCGGTCGGGACCACCTGTGTCTCCTGAGCGTGGCTGACCGTGCGCCTGGGTGTGCAGGGGGCAGGTGTGCCTGGCCAGCTGCCTGTCCTAGGAGAGCCAGGGCCCAGGCTGTAGACCTCGGCAGGACAACAGACATTTGGGGGGAGGGGTGTGGCAGTCCCCAAGGGGTCCTTAGACGGGTCCTCAGAGAGAGCTGGACTAGACATTGTCCTGAGCCCCGCCCCCGCCGAAGGTGGAAGGGACGCGTACCTTTGCTAGACCTGCATGTGTCCTGTCTGCAGCCCCCGGTGCCCGCCTCTGGCCGTCTGCAGCCCCCGGTGCCCGCCTCTGGGCCGTCTGCAGCCCCCGGTGCCGCCTCTGGCCGTCTGCAGCCCCCGGTGCCCGCCTCTGGCCGTCTGCAGCCCCCGATGCCCGCCTCTGGGCCGTCTGCAGCCCCCGGTGCCCGCCTCTGGCCCGTCTGCAGCCCCCGGTGCCCGCCTCTGGCCGTCTGCAGCCCCCGGTGCCCGCCTCTGGCCGTCTGCAGCCCCCGGTGCCCGCCTCTGGCCCGTCTGCAGCCCCCGGTGCCCGCCTCTGGCCGTCTGCAGCCCCCGGTGCCCGCCTCTGGCCGTCTGCAGCCCCCGGTGCCCGCCTCTGGCCGTCTGCAGCCCCCGGTGCCCGCCTCTGGCCGTCTGCAGGCCCCGGTGCCCGCCTCTGGCCGTCTGCAGCCCCCGGTGCCCGCCTCTGGCCGTCTGCAGCCCCCGGTGCCCGCCTCTGGGCCGTCTGCAGCCCCCGGTGCCCGCCTCTGGCCGTCTGCAGCCCCCGGTGCCCGCCTCTGGCCGTCTGCAGCCCCCGGTGCCCGCCTCTGGGCCGTCTGCAGCCCCCGGTGCCCGCCTCTGGCCGTCTGCAGCCCCCGGTGCCCGCCTCTGGCCGTCTGCAGGCCCCGGTGCCCGCCTCTGGCCCGTCTGCAGCCCCCGGTGCCCGCCTCTGGGCCGTCTGCAGCCCCCGGTGCCCGCCTCTGGCCGTCTGCAGCCCCCGGTGCCCGCCTCTGGCCGTCTGCAGCCCCCGGTGCCCGCCTCTGGCCCGTCTGCAGCCCCCGGTGCCCGCCTCTGGCCGTCTGCAGCCCCCGGTGCCCGCCTCTGGCCGTCTGCAGCCCCCGGTGCCCGCCTCTGGCCGTCTGCAGGCCCCGGTGCCCGCCTCTGGGCCGTCTGCAGCCCCCGGTGCCCGCCTCTGGCCGTCTGCAGCCCCCGGTGCCCGCCTCTGGGCCGTCTGCAGCCCCCGGTGCCCGCCTCTGGCCGTCTGCAGCCCCCGGTGCCCGCCTCTGGGCCGTCTGCAGCCCCCGGTGCCCGCCTCTGGCCGTCTGCAGCCCCCGGTGCCCGCCTCTGGCCGTCTGCAGCCCCCGGTGCCCGCCTCTGGCCCGTCTGCAGCCCCCGGTGCCCGCCTCTGGCCGTCTGCAGCCCCCGGTGCCCGCCTCTGGCCGTCTGCAGCCCCCGGTGCCCGCCTCTGGCCGTCTGCAGGCCCCGGTGCCCGCCTCTGGGCCGTCTGCAGCCCCCGGTGCCCGCCTCTGGCCGTCTGCAGCCCCCGGTGCCCGCCTCTGGGCCGTCTGCAGCCCCCGGTGCCCGCCTCTGGCCGTCTGCAGCCCCCGGTGCCCGCCTCTGGCCGTCTGCAGCCCCCGGTGCCCGCCTCTGGGCGGTCTGCAGCCCCCGGTGCCCGCCTCTGGCCGTCTGCAGCCCCCGGTGCCCGCCGCTAGGCCAGGTGTGGCAGGAGACAGTCAGTCAGGACCGTGCCCGTGTGCTCACCTGGGCTTGGGCGGGTGGCTGGCCCAGCCTTGCTTCTTCAGGCTTCAGGAAGCTCTGGGGATGGGGGGGGCCTCGAGAGCCCCGAACCCCATCTTCTCCCGACCCCTCCTGCTCAGCCTCGGCCCTGCTGATCACTCCTTCTGGCCTTGGCTTTCTCCTCCCGTTTATCCCCTGAGCCCCTCCCACCCCCGGGGTCGCGGCCGCACCTGCTCTGACCCTGAGCGTGCCCCGTCCTGCCCCGTCCTGCCCCGTCCTGCCCCGTCCTGCCCCGTCCAGTGAAGCATTGCCAGGTGCACCGGTTAATAATGCGAATTTTTCCCAACAGATGGGGCTACACATACGTTGATTTATATGCAATTTGATGTGTCTGCTATTTTGTTGTATTGACAACAAGCTTCAAATGTCGAATTTTCTGAAGGTGTTAACATCATAGATATTTTTACGCTTAAAAATGTCGAATTTCGTGTCCAAAAAAAGAGCATTTGCGGGAAATTTTAATTCATTACTTTATTTTGAAGAAACGTGCTGCTGAATGCTTCGGGAAGCGTATGGTGAACGTGCTCCATCTCAAGATGCCTGTGAGCGCGGGTTCAAACGCTTTAAAAGTGGTGATTTCGATGGGAAAGACAAAGAACGTCCAGGTCAACCGAAAAAGTTTGAAGACCAACAATTACAGGCATTACTGGATGAAGATGCGTGTCAAACTCAGAAACAACTCGCAGAAAGATTAAGCGTTGCTCAGCAAACAATTTCTGATCATTTACAAGCAATGGGAAAGGTTTTAAAGGAAGGAAGATGGGTGCCACATCAACTGAATGAAAGACAGATGGAAAACCAAAAAGTCATCAGTAAACTGCTGCTTCGATGGCATGAAAGTCTTTTTTGCATCGAGTTGTGACCGGCGATGAGAAGTGGGTTTATGTTGAGAATCCCAAACGCACAAAATCATGGGTTGATCCAGGTCGACCATCAACATCGACTGCGAGGCCAATCGCTTCAGAAATAAGACACTGCTCTGCGTTTGGTGGGACCAGGAAGGTGTGGTGGAGCATGAGCTTCTCACACCAGGTGAAACGTTAATCCTGATCGCTACCGACAACAAATAATCAATGTGAACCACGCTGTGATTGTGAAACCACCAGAATGGGCCAGAGGACACGGCAGAGTAATTTTGCTTCATGATGACGCACCATCACACACTCCACAACCAGTTACAGGCACGTGAAAAGGTCCTGCCTGGGAAGCATGAACCCACCCGCCCTGTTCACCAGCCCTCGCTCCCTCAGATGATGACTTGTTCCGACCGACGGCACCCGCACTTTCTGAGCGGCACTTCAACACGGACGAAGACGTGGACAATTGGGTCTCTGAATGGTTTGCCTCAAAGCAAGAAAAGTTCCATTGGGACGGTGTCCACAAATCACCCGAGAGATGGGGAAATTGTAGCTAGCGATGGACAGCACTTTGAATAAAGCATTTTTGATGTTTCTCTTGAAATTATCATGTTTTCTTTGATTACAAAATCCGAATTTTTAACCGGTTAATAGTTAATCCGCATTATTAAACTGGTTAATAGTTAACTGTATCATTAACCGGTTGATAATTAATCTGCATTATTAACCAGTTGATGGTTAATCCACATTTTTAACCGGTTAATGATTCAGATTTTGTAATCAAAGAAAACGCGATAATTTCAAGAGAAACATCAAAAGTGCTTTATTCAAAGTGATGTCCGTCGCTAGCTCCACATTTCCCCATCTTTCAGGTAATTTGTGGAGACCTTCCCAATAGAACTTTCTTGTTTTGAGGCAGGCCATTCAGAGACCCAGTTTCCCACGTCTTCGTACGTTTTGAAGTGCGGGCAGTGGCACCTGCGGGAGCAGGTGGGCGGGCTGGGCAGGGATGGGGCCTGCGCGGGCATCCCATGGTGAGCCGCGCCCCACCGCCCAGCGCGAGCCTCGGAGGAGCCCGGCTGCGTCCCGAGCGCCACGGCATGAGTGGAGCGCCGGGGAGCAGGACCAAACCTGGGCCCCCCCCGGGGGGAGGGCGGTGTCCCCACCAGGAGGCCATGGGCACAGCGAGGGCGCGAAAACCCACAGAACCGGTCTCTGCCCACAGGACCCCGGAGACCTCGGGCAGCGGGTACGAGGGCCGGCGTGCCCGTGTCCTGTGGAGCTGAAGCCCCGTGAGCAGGACTGTGTCTGCCCCGTGGGTGAGGCTGCCGGTGGATCCCCCTCAGGGCACGGCCTGCGCTGTGGCTCCATCACGGGGCGGGGCGAGCAGGAGGCAGCCGAGGGATGTTGGATGTTTCACTCTCACATCGATGTTTCTCTGTCTCTCCCTCCCCGTTCCTCCCTCTCTCTCTCTCTCTCTCTCTCTCTCTCGCTCTCGCTCTCTTTAAAAAAATAAAAAGAAGGACTGTGTTTAGCCTGGAGCTTGTCCAGGAGCCTGCCCGTCAGACCTGGACACGGGGCGGGTGCTTGGGAGAGCCGTGTCCTGGTCCCTCCTGGGACTCCCGGGCGGGGGTGGAGGGGCAGGGTCTCAGGGCTGTGGCTTGTCTCTCAGGGTGAGAGGCCACCAGGGGCCACCTGCACAACAGGGAGAGGCCAGTGTGACCCTGTGCTCCCAGGCTTGCGTGTCAGCCTGCATGTGTGACACACGTGACCAGTGAGCTGGGGGCCACTTGTGCTTGTGCCCGGCTCCCCTGCACCCTCCCTGCTCACGACCCCCTGCCTCCTGCTCACGACCCCCTGCCTCCTGCACACGACCCCTGCACGCTGCACACGACCCCTGCCTCCTGCACACGACCCCCTGCCTCCTGCTCACGACCCCCTGCCTCCTGCTCACGACCCCCTGCACCCTCCCTGCTCACGACCCCCTGCACCCTCCCTGCTCACGACCCCCTGCACCCTCCCTGCTCACCACCCCTGCCTCCTGCTCATGACCCCTGCCTCCTGCACACGACCCCCTGCACGCTGCACACGACCCCTGCCTCCTGCACACGACCCCTGCCTCCTGCACACGACCCCCTGCACCCTCCCTGCTCACCACCCCTGCCTCCTGCTCACGACCCCTGCCTCCTGCACACGACCCCTGCCTCCTGCTCACCACCCCCTGCACGCTGCACACGACCCCTGCCTCCTGCTCACGACCCCCTGCACGCTGCTCACGACCCCTGCCTCCTGCACACGACCCCTGCCTCCTGCACACGACACCCTGCACGCTGCTCACGACCCCTGCCTCCTGCACACGACCCCCTGCACCCTCCCTCACACAACCCCTGCCTCCTGCTCACGACCCCCTGCCTCCTGCACACGACCCCTGCCTCCTGCACACGACACCCTGCACGCTGCACACGACCCCTGCCTCCTGCACACGACACCCTGCACGATGCACACGACCCCTGCCTCCTGCACACGACACCCTGCACGCTGCACACGACCCCTGCCTCCTGCACACCACCCCCTGCACCCTCCCTCACACAACCCCTGCCTCCTGCTCACGACCCCCTGCACGCTGCACATGACCCCTGCCTCCTGCACACGACACCCTGCATGCTGCACACGACCCCTGCCTCCTGCACACGACCCCCTGCACCCTCCCTCACACAACCCCTGCCTCCTGCTCACGACCCTCTGCACGCTGCACACGACCCCTGCCTCCTGCACACAACCCCTGCCTCCTGCACACGACCCCCTGCGTCCTGCACACGACCCCTGCCTCTGGCACATGACCCCTGCCTCCTGCACACGACCCCCTGCCTCCTGCTCATGACCCCTGCCCCCTGCACACGACCCCTGCCTCCAGAGCCTCCCCTCAGCCCTGCCTGCAGTGGGCTGGTCTGGGATGTGGTCTGGGCAGCAGCTCAGTCCCTGCTGTGTCCAGGCCTGGCCCAGGCCATTACCTTGCAGTCACATGTAGATAAATGCTTATTGAATGTGTGAGATTCTCACGTGACCACATGTGCAACCTCACATGCCTGGCCCTGCCCGTGAGAGGGCGAGGCTCCGTGTACGTGGCTGACGTGTGCATGGCTGACTAGTGTGTGTGCGTGCTGACTGGGTGCAGTGTCACTGTCATGTGGTCCGTGGTCGCAGGCACCACCCCTCCCAGGGGTCCGTGGCTCCGGGTGTTCCCAGTAAAACGGCTGTTCCCGTCTGTCGTCGCCGGGCCTGGGAAATGTGTTCTGGCCGCTACAAGGCCCATCTTCTCCGGGGTCCCCACCCCCAGAGGCTCAGCTGGGTGCAGCAGAAGTCCAGGGCTTCGGGGTGAGGGGTGAGCAGGCTGAGCCAGAACCTGCCAGGCCCCTCTTGGCCACTCCAACCTGGTGGCGCAGGGTTCCTGGGGCTGAGAGCGAACCCAGGGGGAGGGGCTGGCAGGGCTTGCCGTTACCGGCCAGGCCCGGGAGGGGCTGCTGGGGGCTGTGGTGCGTGAACTGTTGAACACACGTCAGCAACTCTGCTTCTGTGGCCCCATGACCCTCGGTTCCTGGGGTACAGGGGTTCTGCACACCCCAGCCAGGCTTCCCGCAGGATCGTGGGGCCCTGACTTCTTAAGGGTGCAATCCAGTATGACGATGGCTGAAGATGGGGGCCTCTGGACCAGGCCAGGCCTCCCCCGTCCCAGCTCCCACCTCCTTAGGGGAGCCTCAGGGTCCTTGGGGGCAGCCAAGTCCCAAACTGCCCAGCCCCTCCGCAGCCTGAGGAGACGGGAGGTGGACTCCGAGGCTGGGCCCACCTGCCCAGGGGCTGCTGGGAGTTGGATCCAGTGGGGTGTCCTCTGGATGGAGGCTCTCTGGGGAGCGGGCGGACTGTGGGCTTCCCTGGAGGGGGGTCAGTGGTACAGGGAGGAGGGTGCACAGGCAAGGACCCCTTTCCAAACGTGGATACAAAATAATTTATTTAAAAACATTCAGTTCAGGAAGGTCGGATGGACCCCACGGGAGGGGCCGGCCCTGCCCGGGGAAGGAGCCGGGTGGGTGTGAAATGTGAACGTAAGGGCAGCACACCCCTCCCTGCTCAGCAAGGGGCTGCCCCTGTGGGCGACTCACAGGGCATACGGGGGGCCCTGCCAGGCGGTCTGCCTGGGCCTCGGTCTCCACAACTGCATCCTGGGAGTTAGGGGTGGTCTCTGGGGCTCATAGGAGCCTATTATTCTTGGAGGCTTTGGGGAGCCATCAGGACCCAGCCCCAGAGTGGGGTCAGGTGAGCCAAGTGGGGTCCTCAGAGATGCTGGGGCTCTTGTGGGGTCCTGGGACGGATTCCCAACAGCCACTGCACCCCAACTCCCGCTGTGGGCGGGGACCCAGCATGGAGCATGGACAACCTAGTCATCGGCCAGGGGCCCGAGAGGGAAGGTGGCTGGGTAGGTGACGGTGGCCGGCGCGGCACTGGTGGGCGGCCGGGTCAGGCAGTGCAGACTCCCGGTCCTGAGCGCGCACTGCACAGGCCAGAGCACCACGCAGAAGAGCGCCAGCAGCAGGGCCGTGATGAGCGCCAGGCGCTTCCAGTCCCCGCAGCGGGCCCAGCAGCGGGCGAGGCGGCCCCGGCGGTGGCCGGTGGGGCTGGGGCTGGGGACGGGCACCGCGGGCTCAGCGGGCTTGCTCAGGCCCACGTCCACGCACACAAAGCCGGGCGTCGCCAGGCCGGGCGCAGAGGGTGGGAGGCAGCAGCACAGCTTGGTGCCCTCCAGCCACACGGGCTCCTCCTGCCGCAGGTGCGCCGGCATCTTGGCCTGCAGCTGGCGGCTGGTGCGCAGTGCGGGGGCCCCGTCGGCGGGCACGGTGGTGGGCTGCCGGCAGAACGGGCAGGGCACAGCCTCACTGCCGGGCCGGCCAGCTGGCTGGGCAGCCGCCAGCCGTGCCAGGCACTCCAAGCAGAAGACATGGGTGCAGGACAGCTCCTTGGGCGTCTTGAAGATGTTGTCGTAGCCCGAGAAGCAGATGGAGCACTCCAGCGGGGAGGCCACCTTCTCCGAGCCGGGGGTCCCAGGGGACCTGAGGCCGCTGACCGAGCCGGGGGACCTGGGGCCACTGACTGAGCTGGGGGATCTGGGGTTGCTGACCGAGCTGGGGGACCTGGGGTTGCTGACCGAGCCGGGGGACCTGGGGCCACTGACTGAGCAGGGGGACCTGGGGCCACTGACTGAGCAGGGGGACCTGGGGCCACTGACTGAGCAGGGGGACCTGGGGCCGCTGACCGAGCCGGGGGATCTGGGGTTGCTGACCGAGCCGGGGGATCTGGGGTTGCTGACCGAGCCGGGGGACCTGGGGTTGCTGACCGAGCCGGGGGATCTGGGGTCGCTGACCGAGCTGGGGGATCTGGGCACGGGGGCCGTGGGGCTGCTCAGGCTGGGGGGCGGCATGGCCGTGTGCCACACCTGCTGGCGAGCTGACATGGCTCTGGGCTGTGGGACAAACAGAGATGACTGTGAGTGACCTCAGGCTGCCCCTTCCTGCCTGTCCCTCTCTCCTTTGCACCTGACCCAAAGGTCCCAGGAAGGACACTGCCCACCTGCGGGTGCCACCTGCACCCTGTCCTACCCCCTCCAGCGCCTCACGCTGAGGCTGGGCAGCGTCTGAGTGCTGGGCCCGAGCAGCCGGTTGGGTCTGTGGACGGACGCCATGTGCACAGGTGTCGTGCCGACTGCCAGGGGGACGCCTCAGGCTGGCCCTGCCCTGGCGGTGCCCCTGGCAGAGGTGCAGGTGACCATCAATGGGCCACAACAGTTACTATTCCCATGGCGGGGCCAGGCCATGAGACATCACGGCCATGAGTCGAAAAGGCAGCTTGGAGGGTGGGGGACTCAGCCAGGTCACCCGCCAGCCGGCCTGGGCTCTGGGTCAGGGGAAGTGGGTTTGAACATGGATCCCAGTGTAGGCACCTGGCTGGGTGCCCGGCCTGGCTGGGGAGGTCAGGACGGGGTCTGGGGCTGAGCCAGGGGGTCTAGGGGAGACGGAGAGGCCTGAGTAGGGCGGAGGCTGGTGGTCTGAGGAAGGTTTGTGTCCCAGCCGTGCCCCGAACCTGAAGGGGCAGCCTGTCTGCTGGTGGCAAGGGCCTGAGTCAGCCCTCGGCCCAGAGGGGAGGGGGATACACGGGCCTCTGTCCTGCGCCCGGCACACAGCTGCCCCTCCTGGCCCATCCTGCTCCCATGGGGACCCTGTCTCCGTCTCCTTCGCCGGGCTCAGGTGACCAGCCTGCTGACCAGGGCTCTGCCCAGCGCTGCCCCTGCCCCTCCACTGGGCCTAGGCCTCCACCACCGGCAGCCACCTGGTGGGCAGAGGAGGCCAGGGCCTTTGGGAAGACCCTGGCCCTGGCCCCGTGGAGCTCAGGAGGCCCCCCGAGGCGGCCCCGACCCTGACTTGCTGGTCAGCCCGGGGGATGACTCCAGGATGACAGGCCATGGAAGCTCCCCATCGCTGCCCCATGACTGAAGGCCTGAGTCGCGGTGACATCACGGTGATGTCACGAGTGCCCCCACATCCCAACATGGGATGTCACCGTTGCCTGGGGCAGGGTAGCTGCGGGTCAGGCCGCGGCCGTGGCCAGGTCTGGGGGACTGGCTGTCCTCCCCTGGCCGGTGTGCCCACATAACCGGTTCCTTGGCACTGAGGCCCCACCCTGAGGAGCTGCCCCACCCTGAGCCAGTCCAGGTGAGAGGTGAGAGCCGGCTGAGCGGGCCTTACCTGGCGGCCGGGAGTCAGCGGGGCTGGGGCATGGTGCTCCTGGCCGGCCGGGGCCAGGCTCCGAGACTCCTCGCTCTCCACCACTGCTCTCCTCCGGGCCAGGCCAGCCTGTGCTCCACGGGCAGGTGTGCCTCCTGGGCTGGTCGCCAGCTGTCTCGGTGGCCCTGGCTGGCAGGTGCGCCTCTGCGTGTTCCTGGCAGGTGGAGGGCAGGGGTTGCGTGTCTCCCAGGTGTGCGTGCTGAGACAGGTGTGAGTCCTCTGGCTGGGTCCCGGCAGGTGTATTTATGGACTCAGGTCATGCTGGCCGGAGGCGTGGCCTCGGCCTCAGGATTGGCTGGCCTCCCGTCCTCTCCCTGGCGAGCCGGGAGCAGAGGGTGGGGTGGAGCGGAGGTCAGTGAGGCCTCCACAGCCTGGGCCGGTCTGGGGTGGCGCCTGGAGCAGCCGCTGAGCTCCTGGGGCCTCCCAGCCCCCCACTCTGCACCTCAGCCCAGGTCCTCACACCCTGTGATCTCACTGATGTCCCCTCCACAGTCCTCGCTCCTGCCCCCCCCACCTCATGTACACGACCCGCTGACATGTGTGTCCATACGTGTCACCCCATGTTCACACGCATGGCTCTCCAGACCTGGGATTCTGCTGCCCCTGGTCCCGCCCCACAGCCTCTGGGTCCAGGGACTGGGTGAGAGGTCAGGGCTGGGAGCACCCCCAAGGAGCAGGGTCAAAGGAAAGGATGCCTCAGGAACCAGGAGGGTCACAGGACTCGTTTGGGGTGACCGCTGGGGGAACCCTGGGTCACATGTGAGGGACCCTGGAGCCCAAGGAAGCCCTCGACCCCCGGGGGGGCTGGAAATCTTCCCAGGGGTAGGAGCGGTTTCAGGCAGTCAGCGTGGGTCCTGCAGACCTCGGGGCCGGTGGGGGCCTGGGGCCAGGCTGAGGGGCCGGGGTTTACCCAGTGGCACAGACTGCACCCCTCACCCACCCAGTGCCCGGACGTCCCCACACCTGACGCTGCCCCCCAGCCCTGCAGTCGTGGCAGGTGGCCCCTCCCCTCTGAACGGTGCACACCTGGGGCACTCAGGGCGTGGGCCCCGCTGCGGACACGTGACCCGACCTTGCACCTGGTGGGGGTGCTGAGCATGGGAGGCTCGGAGTGGCGTCCATCCTGGCCGAGGGCCTGCCTCACACCCGCTCAGCGGGAGGCCTGGGACCCCCGACTGCCCAGCTCCAAGCACTAGAGAGCTGAGACCACAGGGGTCAGAGGTCAGCATGAGGACCGCCAGCCCGAGGAGGTGGGTGCACAGAGCAGGCTGCCTGGGCAGGGACCCCAGGAGGGGCAGCCACGGGGCAGGGAGATGGGTGCCGAGGCTCCCGTAAGGAGGCTGAGGGTGGGTGACTGGAGTCGGGGGGGTGGGGGGGGGGACGGGCAGCACCTGTCCCTGGAGAAGGGAGACCTGGCCTCCGAGCGCGACCAGGTGCCTGAGGGGGGGTCCCAGTGAGATGCCTGGCGAGGGGGGAGCTCTGAGAGGGGGGGGGCCAGAGAGGGGGTGGGGGCCAGAGAGGGGGTGGGAATTCTGCAAGAGGTGGGGGCTCCCTGTAGGGAGCCGCCCGGGTTCCCATGGGGACTGATTCCAGGAAGTGCCCGGTCCTTCTGCTCCGAGAACCTGAGGCTCCTGGGAACATCCCAGCTCTGAGGTCATCGGGCTCCTGAGGACAGTCAGTGGCCAGAGGCGAGGGGCGAGGACGGCGAGGAATGTGCTGTGGGCGGGGCCAGGCCCGGGCGCTGTGGCTGCCGGTGTGTCAGCCCGAGGCCCGCGTGTGTCCTGAGTGGGGACGGGGGGCTGAGTGACAGCGCGTTCCTGCGTGTGCGGCTGCGTGGGCGTCGGTGAGGGGAGCGCGGCTGCCGGTGTGTGAGGCCTCATGACCCGTCCCGTCGTCCCGTCGTCCCGTCGGGGCCTGGGCTGCGGGGCCTGAGCCCTCAGGACGCCTGGAAACGCTGGCCCCACGCGTCCTCGCCGGGCGAGCAGATGCAGGACGGTGCTTCCTGCCCCTCCCCCGGACCCCTGACCCGCCCCAGCTCCCTGGCGCTGCCCGGCATGGGGACCCGCATGGGGACCGGCCAGCAGCTCAGCTGGGGCCGGGCCCAGGGCCAGCGACTTGCTGAAGCTCTGCCCCCAGGGACACGGACAGGGAGGCTGCGGACACCGGGGCTGCCTTCTTCCGGGACCAGGTGGGAGGCCTGGCCTCCTGATTGGGGCAGAAACTGCCCCCAGGCCAGTGCCCGGAGGGGCGGCTGGGCTGTGCACCAGGTCCAGCCTCCGCCCCGGCCCTGGCGCTGGGCCCCCAAGGTGGCTCTACAGGCAGGCCAGGCAGACTGCCCGGCCGGTCCCCCCTGCGCCCGGCCGGTCCCCCCTGCGCCCGGCTGGTCCCTCCTGCGCCCGGCAGGTCCCCCCTAAGCCCGGCCCGTCCCTGGGGGCCAGCCCGGCGCCCCTCCCCCGTCTTGCTGCGGCGGCTCTTTCGGGGCCCACGCCCAGGCCCCTGGCTGGGCCCTCTGCCTTCACACCTCCTCCTCAGGCCCCACCGGGTCGTGCCCTGAGCCCCGCCTCCCAGCCCTGCTGTAGGTTGGTGCTCCTGCTGACCTCTGACCTCTGTTGGCTCTAGGGAGACTCCTGGTTCTGAGTGGATGAGGGAAGGAATGAACTGCAGCTGTGACTCCCGGGCGCACCCCCAACCATCTCACCTCCTGGGGCGTCGGGGGGGACACAGCCCCTCAGACCCCCATGATGTGGACATGGTGCCCCCCGGCCTGCTCTGGCCTGAGCTGTGACCCAGAAATCGCCCTCACTGTGGCCTATGCGAGGGCCGGTGAGGGGCTGTGCAGGCCCCACCTCCCCTCTGGTGCCCAACCCCCGCTGTCTGGCCTGGGGGCCCAGGGTCATGGGCTGGCACGTCCAGCAATCCCACCCCTGCTATCTGGGGGCCAGGGGTGCCCAGCAGCAGAGGCCGGTGTGGCTAATGCCCAAGGGGCCAGGGCACCCCCCCCCCCCCCACCTCACAGGTCAGGGGAAAGGCGTCCCAGTGCTGGGGCTGGGGCTGGAGACAAATTCCGAGTTGGCAGACCCGCGAGGTGGGCTGGGGAGGGTGTGGAGGGGCTGGGGTGACCCTGGGTTGTGGGCGGGAAGAGATGGAGAGGGGGCACTCGGGGATGAGCCGGCTGGGAGGGCCTCCCTCCTCCTGGCCTGGCCTCCAGGGCCTGACTGGCCAGACCTGCTGTCCTTGTTGAACAAGGTGGTTTCGTTTTGCCCCGTTACCAGCCTGGCCTGGTGCCAACATGGGAGCAGAGGGCGAGCTCTGTCCTGATCTGTGCCCCCACCCCTCCCCAGGCGGGCGGGCGGGCTCCTCCTCCTCCCTAGGCCCCCGAGCTGCTGGGAACCCTGCCCTGGTCTCCCCACCCGTCTCCCAGCCCAGCCCCTGTGAAGTGGAGAAGCCTCGGGGCTGCTGTGGGGCAAGGGGGTGACCCCACCTCCACGCGGCACCCCAGGACCCGGCTATGCCCACCTTCCCTTCCCCACAAGGACTTCTGCTGGGCCCCACCCACCACTGGTTCAGTCTGGCCAGGCTCCCTCCCTCCCTCCCGGCATCGGGCAGAGCACAGCTCAGGGACAGGGGTGGGAGGGGGGTTGGGGGGGCAGGGCAGGCGGTTCCTGGGCACCATCCCCAGAACGAAGGACAGAGCCTGGGGAGCCCCCCTGCGGCCCCTGGTTGTGCACGCCCCTCGCCCTCCCGACCCGGCCGACGTCCCCCGCACCCCCCCCCCCAAGCCGTAAAGCTCAGGCGGGGTGTCCCAGGCACAGGTGAGCAGGTGTCCGCCATCCGGGTGACAGTGGACATGGGCCGGGCAGGGCTGTCGGGCCAGCTCTGGGGTGAAGCCCTGGCCCTCCATGGGTAGCCACCTGCTGCAAACTGACAGTGTCCCCTGCTCCGGCCCCTCCAGCTGGCACTGCCCACTGGTCACACCTCCTGGGCCCATGGGTGTCCTGTGCAGAGCCCCTGGTCACCAGCCCCTCCAGCTGGCACTGCCCACTGGTCACGCCTCCTGGCCCCTGGTTCCACGTTGCCCACCAGCAGCTCCTGTCACAGAAAAGCCCTCCGAGCAGCAGCCCCAACGGGTGGGCACTGGGCGTCCTGCCGGCCTGAGGCAGCTGGGAGCAGGCCCCTCGCCCAGAACGCCCGATGGGGGCTGTGCAGGAACTCGCCCGCCGGCGGGGTGCAGGCTTTGGGGCAGGGGCCCTGGTCCTTGTGGAGGGCTCTCCCCCACCCTCCCTCTCGGCCCCTCCGTCCCCGCGAGCGGCAGCAGCCGGACGGGCCTCCGCCTGCTCAGGACAGAGGCCTGTGGTGAGGACGGGGCGTTTATTGGTCCAGGTGCTAAGTGGCTCCCTGCTCTCAGCTGCCGGACGGGCATCGCCACGCAGAGGCCTCCTCCGGCCCCTGACGTGGGACGGACACTGAAGGGGGAACTGTGGCTGCGGCCGGCGCCACACTCCCTTCTCCGCAGGTCACAAGGCCAGACGCCCAGGCAGCGTCCAGGCGCAGGGGCCTTGGGGGACACATCCCTGGGGCCGGCCCTGAGCCCAGCACTGGGGCCCGTGTGTCCTGGGGGGTGGAGCCGGAAGGCGTGGGCCCTGGTGTGGGGAGCAGACGTTCTTACAAAATGAGTTTCTGCTTAAAAAGAGACCAAAGTTGGCAGGAAACCAGGAAACACCTGCGGCTCCTGGCACCCAGGGGTCGTGGGCTGGGGGTCGGCCCAGGACAGCCCTGCAGGTGCCGCGGCCTCAGGGCCGGTCCAAGGCCCTGTCCCCGAAGGTGCCTTCAAAGGTGCTGACCCCTGGGCTCCGAGGGCAGAGCGTCCGGCTGGCACGGCAGCAGGGAGCAGCCTGGCGATCTCTCCGTCTCTCCCGAGGCCCAGGCCCTCCCAGCCGGCTCCCGGCCAGTCTCGGGCGCCTGCTGTGGTCTGTGAGGCTGAGCGGCCGCGGGCAGGACGCAGCAGCGCAGGAAGCTGGCTGGAGGCCAATCGCGCCTGCCGCTGGGGCTGAGAGCCGAGTCCAGGCGAGTCCAGGCCTGTCGAGGCCTCAGGGGCACATCCTGCCCGGGGCGGCCCCTCCAGGCGGGCAGTCGGGTCGGGCGGTCGGTCGGGCGGGCGGGTGCAGTGAAGGCGAGCCTGTCAGACGTTGCTGACCCGGGCTTCCACCAAGGAGGCGGCAGTGGGGCCCACGTCCCTGTCCGAGGGCCGCTCCCGCCTGACGTAGCGTGGCTTCCGCACTGAAACGGTGGAGACAGGTGGGGTCAGGTGGGGCCTGGGGCGGGCGGGGTGTGAGCAGACCCACTGGCACCCCTGGGGCCGGCAGAGGCAGGACACGCCCGACCCAGCAGTGACAGCCCCAGGCCTCAGGGGCAGAGCAGGGACTTGGTGAAGGGCCAGCCCAGGGAGGCGGGGTGACCCCAGACCCCATGCGGGGTTCCTCTCCCCCCCCCCCGCCAGAGCCCGTGTCTCAGAAATGAAGGGGAAAGGGCACGGAAGCCCTGGCTGATTAGGGGGACCTGGGCGTCCCGAGCGGCCAGGGGTGGAGGCCACTGAGCCAGTCCCCGGCCTCCCTGCTGTGGCCCTGGAGGCCGTGAGAGCCGACGTACCTGAGGACTGCGGCGGGGGGATCATCGCGGCCTTGAAAGGAGAGGACAGTGAGACTGGGGGTGCCGCACGGAGGGACAGACACGGGGACAGACACGGGCACAGACGTGACTTACGGCTTCGCTGGGCTGCAGGGCGGGGGCTGTGGGAAGAGCACAGGTGTCACCTGGGGGTCCCTCAGCCTGGGGGGCTGTGGACCCTGCAGAGGTTCCCCCACACCTGCCAGCAGTGCCCTCACCTGGGCTCAGGCCACATTTCCCACCTGCACTCAGGGGGGTGGCCCCTGGCGAGCCCCACCTTCCCACCTTCAGCAGCCAACGCGCCATCCTGGGAGCGAGGACGCACCTCTGTTCCTCCCGTAGCAGAGCCGGGGCAGTTTACTGCTGCGCTTGAGGTAGAAGAACCCGGCCACGGCGAGGATGAGGCCCGAGCTGACGAGGAAGGTCCCCAGGAAGAGGGAGGCTGCCACTCGAGGGCCCCCTGCAGGCAAGGACCCCTCAGCCCTTCCTTCCACGCGTGGGCCTGAGGGGGCACCACAGGCAGGGGGAGGGGCACGGGCTGGGGGAGGGGCACAGGCAGGGGGAGGGGCATGGACAGGGCCACGACCCCCAGTGGCGGTGACTCTGACCCTGAGGCAGGAACGAGGAGGCAGGGCCACAGAGGAGCTGGGAGGAGGGTGGGATCCCAGCTAAGGCGGCACCTGCCGCCCCTCGGACAACCTTCGCGCCTGCTGCCGGCCCAGCCTGGTGACAGGCGGGCACCTAAGTGGGCTGCCCGGGGCCGCCAGCCTCGAGGCCAGGGCAGCACACGCCACCTCTGGTCCTGAGATGCTCAGGGCAGCCTCGCCCTCCGTCCAGGGGCCACGCCCTCCTGTCCCGGCCCTGCCTGACTGCAGTGGCCCAGCGGGCATCAGGGAAGGGGGGTCCTGTGCCCGCCCCGGGGCCCCGGAGCTGAGGCGCCCTTGTCTGGGTGCCGTGTCTGCACCCTCCGAGCCCCCCGTCCTAGCAGAGCCAGGGGACAGCGCGGGACCTGGGTGGCCTCCGGCCGCTGAGAACACACATCCCGGTCACATGGACAAGGGGCCTGGCGGGCTGGGAGGGAGGCAGAGGGTGGATGCGTGGCTCTAAGGGCTCCCCCTGCCGGGACCACTCTCCATGCACACAGCCCAGGTCTGGCCCTGACGTGGACGTGGCCAGCACCACGGTCGGGTCGGCACTGGGACTGGGTCCGTCGATGCCCCTCCCCCCACCCTGCGGGGGGGCCCTGCTCGGGCCTGGGCGCCAGCGCACTCACCGGGACTCGGCCGCCCAGGCGTCCCTGTGCTCCTGTTGACGGGGGACTGTGTGCCCTGGCCAGCCACTGTGGGGGCACACCTGTCAGTGCGGGCCCCGCGGGGGGACCGAGAAGGACCCCCTGGAGCCAGACACAGTCCACAGGGGTCGCGGGGGTGACCGGGGAGGCAGACAGCTCTCAGCCACAGCTGTCGGACGGGAGGGACGAGGAGAGGGGCCGGGCGAGGGGGCCCCACTGCCCTGGGACAGGCAAGGCCCGGAGCTGAGGCCTCGGGGAGGGGGGCAGGGGGCGTGGGGGGAGGGGACGGGGACCGGCGACCTACGGCCTCTGCACTCGGAGCTGCTGTGGGTCCCGTTCCTGCACCGCACGCAGCTGGCGCTCCCGTCCGCGTTCCAGCGCCTGAAGCAGCCTGTGCGACAGAGGCAGTGAGGACGCCCGGCCGGGCGAAACCGTGGCAGCTCGTGCCTGCGGGCGTCTGCCAGCTCATTGCCCGTCTGGACGTCGAGGCGGCACCAGAGGCTGGAGCGCCGTGTCCCAGAGCCGTGTCACCAAAGCAGGTGGTGCTGTGGCCTCAGGCTGGACGGGCCTCCGCCAGCACAGCCCTGACCGCCAGGCCCAGGCCACCCCTCCAGGCCTGGAGGGCTGCCCTCCTCTCGGCCAGTGTGGCCTCCGCTGCCCCTGCCCCTCCACTGGGTCCCACATACTCCAACCCCCCCACACCCGCCAGCCGCCACCAGCAGCCAGCTCTGCCCGGCCAGTGGCCGATGGACAGCCCGTCCTGCCAGCTGCACCCTTCAGGGCAGGGACTGGGTCCTTCACTGTGATTATTAACATCCTCAGCACTTAGCAGGGAGGCTGAGCAAACACATGCTGACCGGCCCCGAGTGCAGTGCTGGCCACGGCCGAGCTGGGGACAGCCACAGGCTAGGCCCCTCTCAATGACCTTCCAGACGTTTCACCCACGGAGGGGTCAGCGAGGGAGGCCTTGCTGCTGTGGCTCCCAGTGAGGGCAGGGCCCCAACGGGCACATGGGCGCAGCCGTGACCAGCGCCAGCCCCCACGCGCCGTGCTGGGCCGGCTTCTGTGACCATGGTGAGCTCCGTGCCTTCCCCTGGCGTTTCGGGGGGAGGGCCGTGGGGAGGCCACGGCATTCGCTCCAGGGTCGGCTGCAGGAGGCCCGGGAGAGGCCTGGCGCCACCACGACGCCCCCAAGCAGCCCGCTGTGCGGTGGGTGCAGGGCAGCCCCGAGGGAGCCAGGACCGCGACCACACGCTGAAGGAGTGAGGCCGACTCAGGGGCCAACAGGCCCTCTGAACACACCTGGCCCTGCCTCGTGGGGGGAGAGGGCGGCCGGTCCCAGCAGGGCCTGAGGACAGAGGGTTCACCCAGGTCTACAGACACCGCGGCGCAGTCGATGGCGAGTCCTCAGCTTTCAAAGTCCAACCTGAGACTGCGAAAAGGTCCCACCACACAGCCTAGAAGACGCTCCCGTGGCATCGCAGCCTCACGCAGCTGAGCGCACGTGAGCAGCCAGCCAGCGGCGAGCGAGCCGCGACCTCTGGCAGCAGGGGTGACGCAGACGTCGTCTTCGGGAGAACTAACCAGTGTGGCTGCGGGTTCCGCCTGCTCACGGCGGAGGTGCACGTGCCTGGAACCAGACGCCATCGCGATCTGCTCGTCCACCCGTACCTGCCTACAGCTTCCACGCGGCGTTTCCAGTTCTCTCCCAGCCTGGCGAGGGGTCACTAAGAACGAGAACTGCCCTGGCCGGAGCCCCGGGAACGGAGCCGGACGCCCTGAAGTCCTGGACGGTCACGCGTGGACAGCCTTCCCGCCTGCTGCCGGGCGAGGCGCTCAGAAAGGCCACAGCCCCCAGGGCCGTCAGACATTCAGGCAGCGGCCAGGAAACCCATCGACGCGGCTCTGTCCTCCCTCCGTCCAAGGGGCTTGGAGCTCAGCCTCTGGACGTCCTCGGCTGCCTGCTCTCTGGACACGAACCCGGGCTTGCACTGCTCCATCGGCCTCCCTGTTCTGTCTCCACAGCAGTGCTTCCTACTCCCCCCGCCCCCTGCAGAGGCCTCACCGGGGAGCCACCGCCACACTGCCCCCCACACGGAGACCCCGGGCGCTGACCGAGGCGGCTCCTGTCTGCTCGAGTCTACAGCGACCGACTCGGCGTTAGTACGTGAGCCCCTGAAGGTACAATGTCAAATGAGGGACGGAAGGAAGCCAGACTGTGTCGCCTAAAACATGCCTCTTTGACATAAAAATTATTTTCAGCTCAAGACACTTAAAGACACAGCAGGTGCCCTCCACTTCCTCTCGGGGCTCCGTGCCGAGCCGATGGCCTCCCTCCCTCAGCCGGGCCTCCCTGGGCGCAGAGCCAGCCTCTCGCCTCCCACTCCTCCCGCTGCTCAGCACCCGTCTCCCATGGGCCCTGCCCACCAGCCAGGAGGAGGCGGCCAGGCCAGGAGGGAGGCTGGCATGGGGCCACCCCTCCCGCCCCGTGCCCTCCGATCTCCCCGAGGTCTGCGCACCCCCTGCCCTCCCGGCCGTGGTGAGAGCCACACGGGCTCAGGCCGGATGCTCACCTGGGCCACACAGGCTCGCGCCGGGGCAGGTGGTGTTGGCGTCCACCACGTCCACACAGCACCTGGACTGCTGGCCCTGGAAGGGAACGGCCGGTCAGTTGTCAGTTCCCAGACCCCGTAGCCAAGGGCGTGTGCGGGGCCTCGAGGGGGAAGGGCCAGAGCCCCGGGGGCCGCAGGCGCCAACCTTACTTCCTGGCACCCAGGCCACAGGGCAGGGCACCTACCGCGCTGTCCGAGGACTTGCTGGCAACTTCCGCCAGGAGGCCGGCCAGGAGGACGGCGCGCGGGAGCGCCATGTCCCAGCGTGCAGGGTCTGCAGCAGAGAGGGCGCGGGCTGCCGGCGGGCGCGGGGGACCTGGCCTGGCCCCACAGAACGCGAGCTGCAGGCATCCAGCTCCTCGCAGCCTTGCGCTCTGCGGTCAGGGTGCTGAGCTGCCCGGAGTCTCACGGCCAGGTCTGGGGCCTGCAAATCAAGGTGCCGGGTGAGGCCCACGGCGGTCACGGCGCAGCCAAACGAGGCCGGGGCCTTGGCCTCCGGAGCTCCGGGTTGGTCCCCCCTGTCCCCCGCCATAGCCTCCCGCAAGGAGGAGGGCTGGGCAGAAAGGGGTGCGGAGCCGTCCTTGCACATGAGTTTGGGCCGGGCTTGGCCGCCCATCACCTCGCTGGGTCCTGGTAAAACCCGAATCCGTCTTGAGCATCTCCACTGGACCGGACCTGCTGGGTGGGAGGGTGCCTCTGGGAGCATGTCACAGGGACCTTGGTCTCACCCACTTTCTTCACAGCAGAGGGAAGGACATCACAGGGTGACACAGGTCGGACCCAGGCCCGGGCCCCCCCAGAAAGCCTTCTAGGGGTGGAACACAGCAAGACGGACAGGACCGAGCCACACACACCAAGCAAAGCTCCCAGCTCGACACGGACCTCCGTGTCCGGGACTCAGGGCCGAGCGGTCGCATCCCTCCTGCAGCCAGGCCCACAGCCCGCGTGAGCCAGACAAGCTTTGGCCACTTCCCGCCGACTTCCGGGAGGGCCACCAGCCATCGGCCGGCACACGGCACAGCAGGCGAGTGTCTTCTCGTGGGAAGGTCCCCGCTAGGGACACCGTGCACTTGGCAGAAAAGCAGACGGAGGTGCTGGGGCGGCGAGTGCAAACACGAGCATGTAGCCTGCTGTCACCCTCGTGTCCGCACAGGGAGACGGGGCGTGTCTCGGGGAAATGGGGGCGTGTCACGGGAAACGGGGGCGTGTCACGGGAAACGGGGGCGTGTCACGGGAAACAGGGGCGTGTCGCAGGGAGACGGGGGCGTGTCACGGGAAACGGGGGCGTGTCACGGGAAACGGGGGCGTGTCGCAGGGAAACAGGGGCGTGTCTCGGGAAACGGGGGCGTGTCACGGGAAACGGGGGCGTGTCTCGGGAAACGGGGGCGTGTCTCGGGAAACGGGGGCGTGTCGCAGGGAGATGGGGGCGTGTCGCAGGGAGACGGGGGCGTGTCTCGGGAAACGGGGGCGTGTCTCGGGAAACGGGGGCGTGTCGCAGGGAAACAGGGGCGTGTCGCAGGGAAACAGGGGCGTGTCTCGGGAAACGGGGGCGTGTCACGGGAAACGGGGGCGTGTCGCAGGGAGACGGGGGCGTGTCTCGGGAAACGGGGGCGTGTCGCAGGGAAACGGGGGCATGTGGCGGGGAAAGGGGGCGTGTGCAGAAAGCGGATAGAGAACGTGCACACCCTCAGTCACACGGGCCACGCGGAGAAGCGCCCTGCACCCCATCCCACCAGAGGCCGGGCGGCACCATCAGCTCGGCCCCAGGAGGAGTGGGCGGCCACGCAGGAACCTGAGCCGGCGGAGGCAGCGCCATCGGCTCCATTAATGAGGTTTCTCGCGGGAACCAAGGCGCCGCTGCAGAAACCGTCCCGGCCGGTGGGCGCTCGGGGCAGGGACTCGCCGCTGCGGCTCCCGCTCCGCCACAGCAGCCACACCGCCGGCTGCTCCTCGGCCAGGAGGCCCGAGGCCCCTCTGACTCCCAGGCGGTCCCCCGCGCGCTCAGGCCTCTCGGGTGGGTGAGCCAGGGCAGGGTCTCCGCTCCCAGGCACTGAGCCCGCCTGCACCCCCCCTCCCCCCAGGTTCCCTCACCACCTCCCGCAGGCCCCGCCTACCCCCCCCCCCAGGGCTCGCCTTGGGGACTCGGGGCGCAAACATTCAGCCCGCCCAGGAGCCCCCGGGACCGCAGGGTGTGTCCTGGCACCATGGCGCACAGTGCCACAGCCGGACGCATGGGTCAGAACTGGTTGGACCTGCCTGTGCCGGCCACTGAGGGGGAACCACACCTCAAAACCACTGGATAAATGCAAGTCATTTTCTGTTTTGGACCCAAGAAGCCACGTAGCTGGTAAAAGGACATCTACAAGGTCAAGAGAAACTCGGGGAGAATTTAAATGGAACTACTTGTTCTTCCCAATTCTTATTTCCTTGGGGAAACCGGTCTCAATTCAGAACCGCCGTCAGGTCACGGCCACGAGGAAGGGGAACCGACTGGGATGGCTCTGGTCAGTTGGTCAGGGGCTGGGTCCCGGCCCCACGACCCTGTGCACAGGCTCCCCAACAGGAAGGCTTTCCTGGGCGTCCGCCGGGAGCAGGGGGGCCCCACCTACACGCCCCGCCTTCCGGACGCTGCGGCTGGAGGGGGCGTGGGGACGCGCGGCCCAGCACCTGTTTCTCCCACTGCTGGGCCCCCACGAAGGCCCGCGGGACGTCACCGTCCGTGTGGGTTCGGCTGGTCGGCTAAGCTGCAGAGGGAGCCGGTGTGAAAAGCCACTCGCAAAGCAGCCCTAACACCTGCTTTTCCTCCTAAAACCGCGACTCGCAGAGAGAACACAGTGCCGGCTGGACGTGAGGGGGAAGGCGCGCCCGGCCGGGGAGCTCAGCTGGTCAGCGTCATCCCGGACACCACGGTTGCGGGTTCGACTCCAGGTCAGGGAACATACAAGAGGCAACCCATGAACGCGTAAGTGAGCAAACAGATGTTTCTCTTTCCGTTCCTCTCTCTCTCTAAAGCCAATCAATAGTGTTTTTAATGTATTTGTTATTGATTTCAGAGAGGAAGAGAGAGATCGATCCCCAGTAGGGGTGGTGCAGGAGGCAGCAGGTGCCCCGATTGAAAATCGAACCCGGACCCTCAGTCCGGCCGATGCTCTATCCGCTGGGCCAAACCGGCCAGGGCAGCACACGGTTTTTTCAAGTTTTGGCCTGTGACTGCGGAGCTCGCGCTGCCCAGCGCTCTGGTGTCCACCCCCAGGGACCTGCGTGCTGACCACCATCAAAGGCACCTGTGCGCGGAGACCACGTGTCCTCAGATGACCCTGGGCGAGGGGCTGTGGGCCGGCCACTGGGGACCACCTGCCGGGGCAGCCCTTCGCTCGGCTTTCGGGAGGGACTCGTGGGGGAGGGGGCGGAGGTGGGGTGCGCCCGCCAGGAAAGGGCTTCTGCGCAATCCCGGCTCTGGCTCCTCCTACGGCTCCTGAGCACAGCGAGGCCTGCCGGCGGGACCCGCTGGACCCGCGGCGACACCCCAAGGGCAGGCCAAGGCTGCCGTCCCGGCGGCGGCGACCCTGAGAACCACGCAGAACAAAAGCGAACTCGATGGGACGAGGCGGCTACAGGTTCGGTCACAAACGGCTTCGGGCAGAAACTGCATTTGCCAGACGCTGTTGCCTGAAATGCTGTAAAAACCGTACCCGAACCACCTGGTCTCCGTCACGTCGGAGCTAAAGCATCTACTCCGTCCTCAGGCGACGACGCTCGGCTGCGACGGCGAAACCTACGTTTCGGCCAAGCCCGGGCGGTCGGGCGATGAACGCGGAAACCCCGGGGAAGAGGCCGCAGCTCCCGACGGTCCGGCGCAGCGGGCGCCGTGGGAGGCCCGGGGGGCTCGGGACGGGGCCCCAAGTCTGGTTACGGGGGCTCCCTCGGGCCCTTTGTCCGGTCCCCGGCCCACGCCCGCCCCGAGACTGCCCCGACCTCGGGGCTGCGCCTCCAGGCCGCCCAGGCTCCCGCCCCGCACCTGCCCAACGGGCCCGCCGCCCGCCCACCCCCAGCCTTTCACTCACCCCGGCGCCCCTTGGGTTCCTCTTTCGTACCCCCCGCCCTCCAGGTGGTCGCGCCGAGCACCTTGGGACTTGTAGTCTCACCGCTGCCACAGCCCGGGTGCCAGGGCGCGAGACTACCAGCCCCGAACTACACTTCCCAGCGGTCTTCGCAAGAGCCCACTCTCGCCGGGTGGGTTCCGCTACAGGATTCTCGCGAGGCCGTGTGAGGCGCTTGCGGAGCGACCTGGGAAGTGTAGTCTAGGGCGCCGTGGTCCTAGCCTCCGGGCCCTGTACTGGGCTAGGGAGGGAGGAGGTGGAGGGGAGAACTACACTGCCCAGGATTCCTCGCGCGCGGACGGTCTTTGGCGTTGCTAGGAGACCGGAAAGCCGGGCGGCGGCAGTACAGCAGCGGGCCGCGAAGTGCTGACAGCAGATCTGACCCGGTTTCGGACGCGGATAGAAGGCTCCCGCCTGCGGCCGAAGCGACGCTGGCGCCGGCCGCCCCTCGGCTCCACTAGAGAAAGTAACAGCACAGGGCCATGTGGCCGATGTGCGGAGGCCGTTGTCTGAGTGGATGGGAGAGCGCGCGGACTAACCCATTTCGCTGCTGGGTGCCTCACTGTCTCCGAGTGGCGCCTGCAAAAACCGAGGCTCCCGAGCCCAGACCCTTCGGACGCTTGGCTGCGAGCCCCGCGCGGGTCCCGGCCAAGCTGGGCAGGGACGTTCACTCCGCGTGGGGCTCCTGATGTGAAGCCCAAGACGGAATTGGGGGTGATGTGGAGCCTCTGTGGGGTCAGATGAAACAGGATATCGCGGTGCCTGGTCAAACCTCCCTTGGGCATGCAGAGCGCCCCGGGGGAAGGGGGGAGCCAAGGAGCTTCTGGGAGAAAAGACAGTGAGATTGACCACTGCCCTTCTCGTGTCCAGCCTGGTTATACCTTCCCTGGGGGTGGGGTTGGCCCCCAGAGCAAGCAGGCAGGCAGGGGCACTGGGTGTGCCCGCGGGGTGTCATCCTAGGAGAGACGCTGCTCTCTGGGTCCCGGGCGGAGCCAGTTTTCCTCAAGGGCCACTTGGAGAGCAGTGTCTGGGCCGGCGACTGAACAGAGACCTGTGGCTTGGCCTGGACCAGGGAGGGGCCACCACCGTGCACGACTGTTACACGGGCTCTGCAGGTCTCGCCGCAGGTCCACGTCCACGGGACTATGAGCAGACGGGTGACTGGGTTCCTCTGAGCTAGTGGAGCTGGTTGGACTGGTTCCTCCTCCCGCCCAAGCTCCACCCCATGGACTCCCGGGAGGGAGGGGGCTGGGAGTGCGCCCCAATCAGTCCCAAGACCATGGGGCAAGGTGACAGGACTGGCCCCCTGGGCTGGCTTTGTCTCACCAGGGCACCAAAGTGGGTGAATTTCCACATGTGTGGTCTCAGGCTCGGCCTCTGAGCCACCCTGGACAAAAGTGACAGCCTCTCGGTGAGTCACATGTGTGCTCATGAAAGGGCTGCCCCTCGGGCCTGTGGCCGGCCTCGTGTTGTCTCCAGATCCGGCTTCGAATGGCACCACGTTTCCACTAGCATCCCTGAGGTCCTGCAGGTGTGCTAGACCATGGGGGCCACAGGACAGCTGGCTCCTGCCCACACCCCCTGCCCCAGGCTCCTTGGCTCTGGGATGCCCATCCGGCCGAGTCCTGGGGGTTCTCCTCCCCTCTCGATGCCATCTCCGGACATCGTCCCCAGCTGGAATGTCCAGTTTTCAGCAGCCAGAGAGCACCCGTCTTTCAGCACGAGGTGTTCCCCAAGCACAGGGATGGGGTCCGGAGGGAGAGTGGGTGTGACTGCTCAGGGGGCGTTCAGCGTCTGCTGGGTTTCTCTCCTTGGCAGCGGGAGGTTCGGTTCCAGGATGCCCCTCGGGCCTCTGGCCTCGGAATGACACCACGCTTCCGTCCACCAGAAACGGGCGTGCGCGACCAGGACGAGCTGGTCTCTGACGGCAGCAGGTTTTCAGAATGATGTGACCGACGGCGGCGATACACACGCCTGAGAACGGAGTCACGCCTGGGAAGGTGAAGCTCACGTGAGCAGGAGGAACCTGGGCCCGACCTGGGACGCCTGAGCACTCGGACCCCGTCTGCGTCCCGGCTCTCGCTCTGCTGTCTGCTAAGGCGCCTCCTGGCCTGCCAGGCGTCGCAGAACGACTTTCCGGGTCCAGGAGCCGAGCTGCGTCCACCTCCTGGGCTGCTTCCGAAGACCCGGGGACGCAGTGGTCCCGGCCTCCTGTGATTTGTTTCTGAGGCTGTGCTTCCCCCCGGAACCTCCCCAGCGTCAGCTGTCCATTCACCACAAGCGGTCACTCAGGGCTTCTCAGCACGGTCGAGCCCAGGCTCCCTGAAACGCCACCAGAGAAGCCTGGGGGCGGGAGGCTGCTGAGTGCAGGCGGACTGAGTCTGCGGAGGCCGGGCCGGCCGGGTTCTGGTGGTCAGGGAGGAGCAGGCTTGGTTAGGCCTGGACGCGGTCCCGGCGGTAGCTCAGGGTTGGTGGACACAGGAAGGCAAAGGTTCCGAGGTGTCATTGTGGGATCTGTTGAAAGCCTGGTGTTTAAGTTTTGGGGGTTTTTTTGCCATAAAGCTCCTGAAATGAACAATAAAGTTCTTTTATCTTTCTGTGCAGGAGTTTCTTTCTTTTTTGTTTTTTTGTTAATCGTCACCCAAGGATATTTTTCCCATTGATTTTAGAGAGAGTGGAAGGGAGGGAGGGGAGAGAGAGAGGGAGAAACATTGATGTGAGAGAGGCACATAGATTGGTTGCCTCCTCCCGCTCCCAACAGGGCTGGGGATCAAACTTGCATCCCAGTAGGTGCCTTTGGGAATCCAACCCGGGACCTGGGACTCCTCAGGGCAAGGACAGGTGCTCTAACCACTGATCCACCAGCCAGCGCTGTGCAGGGGGTTCTTGAAGCCGCGCCCATACCTCTGTCCAAGGCCATGGGATCCTCACCTTCCTGCGCTGAGGAGGGTCCCTCCTCTCCTACAGGGCTGAGAGGGCTTTTGTTTGTTTTTGCTTTTAATCAGGAACAGATGTTGACTCTCAAATACTTTTTAAAAACATCCACCGAGGGCCCTGGCTGGTGTGGCTCAGTGGAAAGAGTCTCAGCCTGAGGACTAAAGCCCCGGGTCGGGTTCCGGTCCAGGGCACAGGCCCGGGTTGCGGGCTCGATCCCCAGTAGGGGGCATGCAGGAGGCAGCCGATCCGTGATTCTCTCTCATCAATGATGTTTCTATCTTTCATTCCCTCTCCCTTCCTCTTTGAAATCAATAAAAAGATTTTTAAAAGCCTATTGAGGTGATCCTATGGTTTCTCTTTCTTAGTTCGTGCTTGTGTTGAATTACACTGATTTTCTACTGTTAAGCCAACCTCCCGTTCCTGGGGAACCCCATCTGGTCGTGATACGGAATCGTGTTCCCGTGTTGCTGCAGTTTGCCAACACCGTCCAAGCTGAGGATTAATTAGCTCAGAACTTCCTGTCTGTGTGAGAGGGACTCGCCGCAGAGCTGGCTGCAGTTCACCGCGGAGCCGGGCTTTTCCGTGGGAAGATTCTTAACCGTATACTCAGTTTCTTCTCTTTTAGGAAAAAACCCCTGTTTTATTTATTTATTTATTTATCTTTAAATACATTTTATTGATGTCAGCGAGGGTCTTTGGTTTCTGTGCTCGGCCCGTTCCTGTATCATGGCTGTTGGAGCAAAGGGGTTGCAGCCCCTGGGCGACCCGCAGCTTCAGAAAGAGGGGAAGCCACAGCGGCTCAGGGCAGAGCCGGACCAGCTGCACCCACGGGGCCAGGATGGGCCCCGAGGAGCCTGAGCCTCGGAAAACAGCCCCTCCTCCCCCGGCCCCTGGGGCTCCGTTGCATCACCCCAGGAAGGCGGTGGGTGGGGTGGGGTGGGGCGGGGCGGGGGCGTGCCTGGGCCAGGGCTCCAGGCTCCCTGCTCCTCCATGGCCTGTGCTGCTCCCGGGCCCACTCGTCTGCTCCTAGTTACCAGGAAGGTGCTCGCTGTCCTCGGACCCTGGCTCCCCTGTGGGCGCAGAGAGCTGGGCTCTGTAACCCAACCCGGGAGCTCCCCACCCCCACCCGCCACCTGCAGGGACTCGGCCCAGGGAGGAGCAGGTGAAGGTCGCTAGTGCTTCCCACTGGCAGATGCTGGGGGAGGCTCAATTATCAGCGAGTTCATTGCCAGATTCGCGGCCCTAATTGCTGTGTTTACCCCACTCCCCTCCCGTTCTCCGCACCAGGCCGGTTTCCAGGGCAGCACGGCCAGCTCAGGCCTCAGGAGGGCACGCAGGTAGGCTGGAGACGCCGCTGGCTGCCCCCGGCTGGTACCCCGGCCTTGCCTCTAGAGTGGGGGGGATGGGATTGGGGTACTCACCCGGGGCGCCAGCAGGACCCCGGTGCACAGCCGAGAAGCCGGGGGTCACCTGGAGAACTGGGAGGAGAGGCCTCTAGGCAGCCGCAGGGCTGGTGGGACAGGGCCTGGGGGTGCCTGCCAGGCCGGGCTCCTGGGCCCTAAGTGCACATGGGCCCGGCCAGAACCTCCCAGAACCCACCTTTCCGGGAAGCCAGTCTCCTGCCTGTGGTCCCCGGACAGCGCTGCCTCGTGCTGGGCGGAGTGGCCAGGTCACGGCTGTGTCTGGGGCTCGGCCAGTGTCTGGCTGGGGCCCGGTGACCTCGACCCTCAGTCTGCCCGGCTGGTGTCAGGGACAGAGCGCGGACATGGGACCCCACCATCCCCACAGTGCCAGGGGGTGGGACCCCGCCCTCCCCACAGTCCTGGGAGGATTGGGACCCCATGCTCCCCAAGTTCCCCAGAGGGTTGGGACCCCACGCTCCCCACCCTCCCCACAGAGCTGGGGGTATTGGGACCCCCTCTCCCACAGTTCTGGGGGGGATGGATCAGCCCCTTGTAATTCTCCAGCCAGCCTGCAGGTGGCGCCCCCGCCCAGCGGGCCGCTGACCTGGACCTTGGGTGCTGCCCCCACCCCCTCCGGCATTCCGACCTGGGGAGGAAGGTGGGCCTGGACCCTTCCTCGGGGAGGCGCTGAAATGGGGGCCCCTCCCCGTAGAGGAGTGTGGGGTGCTCCTGGGGTTGGCGCAGAGGCAGCCCCTTCCCTGGGAGGAAAAGGGACCCCGCCTTCGACCTGTGCCTCCACCTTCCGGACACCTAAAAGCCCAAATCACCGCGCCCTGGGGTCCCCCACACCCTCACCAGCACCTCAGAGGGGACGTCAACCAGGTCATCGCACCTCCCGGCCGGGGAGCAGCTGGGCCTGCTGTTCTGGTGTCAGCATCCTCCTGTCTCGGGGACCCTCTGACTCCACGGCGCCCCCAGTCCCAGGACAGTCCCGTCTCTGGTGGACTTCTGGGTCCACGAGGGTGACCAGCTCCTCTGGCCCTGGGGACCCCCACCCCCATGGCCACGGACTCACCACATCGCCTCTGCTCCACTAGGAGGCGCCAGACGCACCAAGTCATTCACTCAAAACCGCAGTCAGGGTTCCCCAAAGACACAGGACAGATGGGGCGCGGAGATTTATTGTCAGGGCTGCTCCCTGGTAGGGGCCTGGTGGGGCCGGCCAGCAAGCGGGCGACCAGCAGGGCCAGTGGGGTCCCTCCTGTCTGAGTCCAAGGACCATGACAAGCGCCCCAGTTTGAGGGCCACCCCACAGGAAGGACCGGCCAGCTTCAGTGTTAATCTTATCCAAAAACACCCTCCCACAAACGCCGGAATAACGTCTGCCCACGTATCGGGCGCCTGGGCCCAGCCAACGGGCACAAAATCAGCCCAGACTCCTGCTATGGGGACGCGGGGACGCGGGCCGAGGGGGGGCGGGGGGGCGGGGGGAGTGAGTTCATGACACAGACGTGAGCGGACAGAGTGAGCACAAACAGGGAGCTCTTCCCATGAAAACCCCAATTCCTGTAGCACAGCGGTTCTCAGCCTTCCTCACGCCGTGACCCTTGAATACAGCTCCTCATGCTGTGACCCCCAACCATAACATTGTTTTCGTGGCTACTTCATCACTGTCACGTTGCTGCTGTGATGAGTCGTCATGTCAATATCTGATGTGCAGGATGGTCTTAGGCGACCCCTGTGACAGGTCGTTCGACCCCCAAAGGGGCCGCGACCCACAGGCTGAGAACCGCTGCCACATGCGGAATGGGGAGAGGCCGCCCTGTGGGAGGCGCTGTGGGCCGTCGGCCTCGGCTCCAGGGCCCTGCCAACCGTTAAGTAAAAACAGAACGTGCAGCCCTGGCCAGTTTGGCTGTGGATGGGGCGTCGGCCTGTGGACTGAAGGGTCCCGTGTTCGATTCGGGTCAAGGGCACGTGCCTGGGTGGCAGGCCCGCTCCCACCTGGCCGAGGTGTGTGGGGAGGCAACCGATCGCTGTGTCTCTCCCCCTCCCACTCCCTGGAAAATCGATAGGAAATACCCTCCGGTGAGGATGAAATGTGGGCCTTTTCCTCTTTATTCTCTTAACCAACCCCGCGCCTCCGTCAGCACAAACGAACAAACCCGTAAACCAGCCGAGCGGCTCCCAAAACCCAACCCAAACCAAACCGGGGGCCTTGGCCCCGCGGCCGCCGTAACCCAGGCACCAGGAGGGCCCTCGCTCCGGGACCCCGTGCGCCCCTCCCCTCTGAAGGGACGCACGTGACAAAAGGGATGGGATGGCACTTTCTTTTTTAAAAATGTTGTTTTTATTGATTTGAGAGAGAAACGCGGAGGCGAGAGAGACCCACGCACACCCGCTGGGGATCGAGCCCGCAGCCTGGGCCTGGGCCTGACCAGGGATTGAGCCCGAGCCATCAGTGCCGGGCGTGCCCCCCGACCTGGGCCACGCGGGCCGGGGTGGGAAGGCACTGCCGGGGTTGGCTCTACGAGGGTCACGGCTGATTTGAGGTTGAACGTGTAGGTTGTGACACTGGATGTTTCATCCACCTCCCTGCTCTGGAGTTCAGCTTCGCTGACAGTAGACAAACCTTCAGGGGCAGCGTGTGCTCCCGGGACGTCACCACCTCTGACCCCGCGGGAACAGCTGTGGCAGCTGCCGGGCCTTCCATCCGAGGGGCCCCCGGAGAGGCGAGGCCTGGCCGTGTCTCCATCGCTGACCCGGGGCGGACGAGTGAACCTGTTCAATACGCGTGTGCATATGGGGCAAAGCTAGATTTTTTTTCTTGGTTTCTTGACATTGACAGGTGTCTTAGGTGGCGAGTTTTTTCTACTTAGACATTAAAATAGTAAACGGTAAATTTCATATTAAAAAATAAACAAAAGGGTGACAGCGTGTCTCGCCCTGGGGGACGCAGCTCGGCCACAGGAGCTGGGACCCGCCCGCTGCCCTGAGGCTCGACCCCGGGGTCATTTCTCAAGGATACCGCGTGGGGAGGGCTGGCCGTCCCTGTGCTGGCCTCCGCCCATGCCAGCGTGCCCGAGGGTCAGCCCGGCATGCAGCGGGACCCCAGGTCCAGCGCCCCCCACGCCCCACGGCTGCCCGGGCCCCTGCAGGGCTGCCAAGGGATCCTCCGACTTTAGGCCCATTTAATACTGAATCCTGGGCACCAAGCCCTGCCCTGGGCAAATATGTATTCAGTCACGAAGGGCTCACTGGGACGAAGGCCACAAAAGGCTCGTCCCAGCCCTGGCGTCGAGGAATGCCCCACGGGGCCGACTGGCCAGGCAGGGGGGCGGCAAGGGGCAAGGAGGGGCGCTGGAGGACTTCAGGTTTCCTGGGGACTCAGCAAAGACGGCCCACCTGGCAGGAGATGGTGGAGAGGTCCTGTGGGCACTGCCCCCGTGCAGAGGGCGTGGCGAGCCCGAGCCGGGCGCTGGGCCAGAGGCCGGGATGTGTCCTGTGCGGGTCTCTGTGTGCCGATGGTGCGATAGGAGGGACGGCGACTGCAGGGGAGAGAGCCTGGGCGCCTCCAACCACAGGGCTGTGGTCTGGAAAGACGCCGGGGGCAGCTCGGTGAGGCCCAGACAGGTGGGCGGCCTCGGCCAGGGGGGCAGACCTCCCAGCCCGCCAACAGCCTCGGGCGCCGTGTGGGTGCCCTGCCCCAGAGCAGTGCAGGGACGGGGTGGGCTGTGTCCCCCTGGGCGCCCCACAGGCCTCTCCTGGTGGCACCAGCCTCAGGCCTTGCTCACCTTGGAGGGGCCGTGGGTGCTGAGAAATGTCCCGTGAGGACCCCAGGCTGCGGGCTGTGCTGGGAGGGCCCCGGAGGTGGCCCAGGTGGTCAGTGTGTATCCAGGACTCGGGCCCCAGGTGAGGACACCTCCTGCCCTGCCCTCTGGGCATCTCCTGGGCAGTGCCGATCCTGAGAGCCGGGGCGCCCACACGGTCAAGACTGAATTCCTCTGCCCTTTGGGGGCTGGGCCTGGGGCAAGGTGCTGGGTGGGCGACATGGAGTCAGGCCCACACTCCTCCGAAGGGCTGGCCCTCCAGGGAGCCGCAAGCCTGGTCCCAGCACCGGGCACCCGCCTGCGAAAGACAGCCCTCCGGTCCCGGTGCAAACGTGAAGCCCTCGCAGCCCCTGGAGCTGCTCCCAGGCCCAGGGGGCTCCCGCCAGGGGTGGTCGGTGCGAGAAGGAGGCAGGTGGGGGGGGATGGACAGCGCCCAGGAGGGACCACGGGAGCCGCAGCTCTGAGCAGGGTCCCCTCACCACCTGGGGCAGCCCCACGGGGCCAGGGCCGGTGGGCAGTGAGCTGCCAGCCTCCCTGGGCCCTCCGTGGCGTCAGTGTAGGCAGGGAACACGGGTGTGGTGCTCACCTGCCCGGTGCTGGCTCTCCCACCTCGTCCCTGGAATTCTAACCGGAAACAGGACAGGAGACGAGGCGGTCGCCTGACGCCTGCGGACAGACACCGTCCGGAACGCGGCCACAGGGCCCGTCGGCATCGAGCGCGCGGCGCCGGCCGGTCCGAGAAGTGACGACGACGACGGGAACATGCAGCCTCGTCTCCGGTGGAAAGGCCTCCTTGGTTTTTAACCAACGTTTGTTTACGTTGCATTTGCTGTAGCGACGGGTCGCGGAGACGGAAATAACGCACCAGCTGTCAGCTGTGGCGACGTGAGAGGAGGGTCAGGGCTGGGGTCGTCCTTCTCACCCACCCGACAGTGGGCGACCCGTGGGTGACCCGTGGGTGACTGTGGTGACCTCTGGGTGACCCGTGGGTGACTGTGGTGACCCGTGGGTGACCTCTGGTGACCTCTGGGTGACCCGTGGGTGACTGTGGTGACCCATGGTGACCAGTGGTCTGCCTCCCACCACCGGCTCATGGCCCGGTGGCCCTTCCGAGAGCTGTGCCTCCCTGGCTGCCCGGGGGGCGGCTCTGAGAGCCGACACTGGACATTCGTGCTGCTTGTCGTGTCTGGAGGCGACAAGGAGGGGGCAGAGTGTTCCCTTCCCGCTCCCACCAGCTGCCCCGCAGCCAGACCGCCAGCCCAGGCCCTTCCTGTCGTCAGACGGGCTGGGACGTCACAGGTTCCCGCCCGCGGGCTCCCTGCAGCCACACTTCATTTCAGAAGGAAAAGCCCCTGTCGGCTTCTGGCTGACCCGTCGCTGCACCAGGCGCCCCCCCCCCGCCCCGGGGAGAAAGGACGCGGTCAGCTGTGCGTGCAGCTTCGGGGCTAAAGGAGCTCAGGGCCCTGAGTGTGTGGTGGCGAGGCCCTCTCATCTCCAGACCCGCTCTGGGGGGACCTCCTGGCCCCCAGGCCTGGGCCCCGGGACTTCAGCGGGGCTGGCGCCTGGTGAAGGGCACCGCCTGCCTGGTGTGGGCCCTGTGGCTCCCGGGCTCCCTGAACTGTGATGGCCTGGGCCCTGCGTGGGTTTCTCCAGGCACTGCCCTCACGGCCAAGGGCCACTGTGTCCGCAGCAGCCAAGGGCCCAGGGCTGGACCTGGTCCTCAGTCACCTGCCTGGTTGTGTGTATGTGGAAGATGCTCCCACACAGGCATGCCCACAGGTGCACACGCTCACACACAGGCATGCCCACAGGTGCACACGCTCACACACAGACATGCCCACAGGTGCACACGCTCACACACAGGCATGCCCACAGGTGCACACGCTCACACACAGACATGCCCACAGGTGCACACGCTCACACACAGGCATGCTCACAGGTGCACACGCTCACACACAGGCATGCCCACAGGTGCACACGCTCACACACTGGCATGTTCACAGGTGCACACGCTCACACACAGACATGCTCACAGGTGCACACGCTCACACACAGGCATGCCCACAGGTGCACACACTCACACACTGGCATGTTCACAGGTGCACACGCTCACACACAGACATGCTCACAGGCACACACACTCACACACAGGCATGCCCACACTCACAGGCATGCTCACAGGTGCACACGCTCACACACAGGTAGGCCTACAGGTGCACACGCTCACACACAGGCATGCTCACAGGTGCACACGCTCACACACAGGCATGCCCACAGGTGCACACGCTCACACACAGGCATGCCCACAGGTGCACACGCTCACACTCAGGCATGCCCACAGGTGCACACACTCACACACAGGCATGCCCACAGGTGCACATGCTCACACACAGACATGCCCACAGGTGCACACACTCACACACACAGGCATGCCCACAGGTGCACACGCTCACACACAGGCATGCCCACAGGTGCACACGCTCACACACAGAGATGCTCACAGGTGCACACGCTCACACTCAGGCATGCCCACAGTTGCACACACACACACAGAGATGCCCACAGGTGCACACGCTCACACTCAGGCATGCCCACAGGTGCACACGCTCACACACAGGCATGCCCACAGGTGCACACGCTCACACACAGGCATGCCCACAGGTGCACACGCTCACACACAAGCATGCTTACAGATGCATGTCCACATGTATGCACACACATGCGCAATGCTCTCACACACTTGTACATGCAGGTACACATTTGCACACAGAGATTTATATGGTCACACACATGCATGCATGCACACATGTGTGCCCTCCACCATACCTGCCCCTCTGCACTCACCCTGCTCTCACCCCTGTCCACTCTGACTACTCCCCCATGGCTGTTGACCTTGCTGGGGACACTTCCCTAGGACCCCCACCTTTTTTTCCTGGTCCGCGTGTTGCCCCAGACTACACCCCCGTCTCCCACTGCCCTTGGCTGTGGCAGCCTCAGTGCCCGTCCCAGCGGCTCCTGGTCCCAGCTCACGAACATGACCCCGGGGAGGGGGGGTGTCTCTGCTTCCCTCCCTCGGGAGGTGGCGGCAGCGTCCCCTGAAAAGGCTGTGGTTAGTGCCGGCAGGAAGCCTGCACCCTGGGGTGCACCCGTCTGGTCTGTGCGGCTCCCCTGTTGCTATCGGTGGGCGCAGCTCCCAGAGCCGGGCGCGCATCTGCATGGACGGGACCTCGCTCTGCCCTGGCGCGTGAGTCTCTGCTTCGGTGTCAGACACCTTCCCGGCCGAGGGCCTCCCTCCCGTGTGACAAGTTTCCGAGGGAACCTGGGGTCGGCCACGCGGGGCAGCAGCTTTCCCGACATGTTCTTCCTCTTTGCACAGGTTTATTTTTATTGCTTTCAGAGAGGAAGGGAGAGGGAGAGAGAAACATCAATGATGAGAGAGAAACATTGATCGGCTGCCTCCTGCACACACACACACCCCCCACCCCCCGTGGGGACGGAGCCCGCAAACCGGGCGAGTGCCCCGACCGGGAATCGAACCCTGACCTCCGGGTTCACAGGTCGACGCTCCGCCCCTGAGCCCCGCGGGCCGGACGGGCGTCAGTTCTCTCCCACCGCGTCCCGCTCCCTTTTCTGAATTGCGGTCTGTGTTCCCTCCCCCTGAGCCTCCGTCCTGAGACCAGTGTGAGCGTTCAGGACGTTAGAGCCCGCATCTCGCAGCTGATGGGACCCCTCCCCATGGTCCCACGGGGACCCGCTGCCCCGGGTGTCGGGAAGGGCTGTGTCCAGTGCGTGGGGCCCACCTCCATGGGTGAGGACGGGAGCAAAGGCTGTGAGCGGAATGTCCTGGAGGGGAGGCCTGGGCCTAGCGGGGGCGCATCCGAGCCCGTTAGCGTCACAGGGAGGGCCTCTCACGCCAGAGCCCTGGTGCACGGGGCCTGTGGGACCGGAGGGGCCGGCCGGTGTGGCCGGGGCTGGGACCCTACGGGGCTGCAGGTGCCTGGCACCCCCACACACACCCCTCGGCCCTCAGAGCTCCCTGTGGCCACGCCGGAGTTCGGCCGTTTCCTCTTTTCTGTGACACCCTGCGGGACGCCGGCCTGAGAGGACCCCTGCGCCCACGGATGTCCCCAGGTTTGTCCCGGGGGGCCTGGGGGAGAGCCTCCGGGCTCAGCTTCTACAGCCACGGGGGCTCCCTCCACGGCGCTGAGGCCACGTGCGGAGAGAGCGGGCTGGAGCGGCCGGGTGAGCTGCGTGGCTGCCTGGACCCGTGGGTTGACGCCACGTCCCCTGGGGGCCCAGTGCCCTCCCACGACGATATGGGGGTCTCCCCGGGGGCACCATGAGGGTCTCAGGCTGTCCTAGAGCTGGAGAAACTTGAGGTCAAAGGGAACTGGTCTCGGGCTTTGCCTCTCCAGCGCCGTGTGCCGGTCACTCGGGCAGGGGCACCAGGCTGTCCGCCCCCCGTCGTGGCCACGGGGCCCACAGGAGCTCCGTGTGGCCTCTGCACGTCCAGCGCGGGGTCACGGCCGGAGCCCAGGATGAGGACAGGACTGGGCCGGGATGTGGGGCCGGGCACGCAGGGCGCGGGGGCTGGGCTGGGGGAGCCGGTGCCCCCGCCCCTCGATGCTGCCAGCTCCCTCCAGCGAGGGGGGCAGCCCGGCCTCGCCCTCTGACCACTTTCCTTTTCTGTTTTTTCTCCTCTTTTCCCCACGGCAGCCTCCCTGTTGTCCTGACGTATTTACTTTGAACGGAAAGCCCTTGGCATTCCTGTGCAGACAGACGCGATACACAAACCTGGTTTTCCCTCGGAGCAGAAGTTAAAAATTATTCAACGCGGAATTCCTGGGCTGAGCGGCGGAGCCGCTGTACCAGGCAAAGGTTTACGCCGCCCGCCCCGCCGGCCAGGCCACTGACGCCGCCCGGGAGCCTCGTCGCCGCGGCCGCCCGTCCTCCCGGACCAGGTAGGACTGAGGCTGGCAGGGGGCCTCGCGGTGCAGTGTGTCTCGTGGGGTCGGCGGTCACCCCCACCCCCCGATTCTGAAGCATTTCTGTCTGAGCTGCCGTCCAGCTGTGGTCGTCTCTGGGACACCCTGGAGCTGCCGGTGGCATCAGGGACGCGGACGTCCCAGCAGGAGCCGGGAGCTGGGGCCTGGGCAGGCTCCGGGCCTCGGAGGGTCTCACAGAAACAGCGTGCCTGCTCCTCGCTGGGGTGGGGTGAGCGTGCCTGCTCCTCGCTGGGGTGCCTCGGCGCACACTGGGGGCTTCTGGAACGGCTGGGAAGCTGAGGCTGGCCAAGGGGCAGCCGCCACCCGAGGCCCCACGGCCCCTGGACATTCAGTTCATGTGTCTGCACGAAAGGCCCGAGGGGCTCCCAGCTCCCGGGGAAGTTGGGGTTCGGCCCCCTGTGCCGTTTGTGGGTGTGACTGAGCTTCCGGTAGCAACAGATGATTGCTAGGAACCCAGCTGCCCGTGGGACCCAATCATGACCCGGCCGCTCGCGGGCAAAGCACCCTGGGCCCCGCAGGAAGGAGCGGCCGGTCCCTGGTTCACATTTCCCGACGGGGCAAGGTCGGAAGCTCGGGCCAGGAAACCGAATCCGTTCCGTGAAACGAGACTCGTGTGCCCCCCCACCTGGGGGAGGGATTCCTGGTCGGCAGGACCAGCGTCCTTCCCGAGCTGGAGTCAGTCCCGCCCAGGCTCTGAGCCCAGGGGCAGGGGCCATGGGGGGCGCCAACGAAGCAAGATGGGGCCTAAGACGCGGACGGCTCCACGGGCAGCTGGTCACGTGGCAAAATGGGAGCGTTGTCATGGAGACCTGCCTGACCAGGGAGGTGGACATGGGTGGGGGTGTGGTCTCATGATGGAAATCCCAGAGGAATGTGGTCAGAGCAGGAAGGGCGGTGATGGGAGACCTCTCCGTGAGACAACAGCCAACTCACGGCCGAGTCCCGATACCTGTGAGGCCAGGCCTGGGACGGCGGGGACTGCATCCGCTGCATTTTTATTTATCTGAGATTTTTAAATTGATTTTTAATATTTTATTATTGATTTCAGAGAGGAAGGGAGAGGGAGAGAGAGAGAGAAACATCCATGATGAGAGAGAATCATGGATCGGCTGCCTCCTGCACGCCCACTACTGGGGATCGAGCCTGCAACCAGCACGTGCCCTGACTGGGAATCGAATCATGACCGCCTGGTTCATAGGTCGATGCTCAACCACTGAGCCACACAGGCCGAGCTTAAATTGATTTTTTGAGAGAGGAAGGGAGAGGGAGAGAGAGAGAGACATCAATGTGAGAGTAAAACATCGATTAGCTGCCTCCTGCACGCCCCCTACTGGGGATGCAGCCGAAACCCAGGCATGTGCCCTGACAGGGAATAGAACGGGACCTCTCCATGCACAGGACAAGGCCCAACCCACTGAGCCACACCGGCCAGGGCTGCGCCAACTGAAATTGTAATTTCCTGCTGAGTCAGTTATACCTGCATGTGGTTCCAGGCAGACATTTGTAGGCGGCTGGACAGACAGCCTCCCACCCACGCGGCCCACGTCCGCCGGGCCCACGTCCACCGGGGCCCACGCCCGCCGGGGCCCACGTCCGCCGGGGCCCACGTCCGCCGGGCCCACGTCCGCCGGGGCCCACGTCCGCCGGGGCCCACGCCCGCCCTGCAGACAGCTCTGTGCTGTCCACCAGGTTTGCGGGACCACATGGTGGGGGCGGCTTCCCGGAGCTCCTGTGTGAGGCGTCACCTATCGAGGTCCCCGGAGGCAGCCGCTGGCATTCCCTTCCTCACGCTCCCCGCCGTCCACCCCTGGGGCCCGCGTGTCCACAGTCGAGGTTAACTGTCGCTGCTCTGCAGGCGTTCACGCGGGCGGCTCGCGTGGCACCGCCAGCCGGCACACAGGGGTCGCCCTGGTGGACGATGGCCTCTCCGTCCCTGTGCTCGCTGAGGTTTCTCCTGGCTCGCGACCAAGACACCCTCAGACTCTCCCCGAGGCTCCGAGTGGAACACAGGGGTGTCCGCGGGCCCTGTGGGCGCCCGAGCTCTCCCTGGCCCTGGCGGACCCCCGTGTGCGCAGGCTGGACCCAGGCCGCCCTGGCCTTCGTCCTGAGGACTCCCTCTGCCTCTCCCCTGGGTGGACCTCCCCGGACCCGTCTTGTTTTTGTGGGGGCTTCCTTGTTTGTGGGGGGCGAGCTCCCCAGTTTCCTGAGAAAGGGCCGTGGCCGACACATGGTGTTCAAATGCCTCCCTCCTCCTCCCTCGGGGGACAGTGTGGGGGTGCAGATGCCAGCACCGCCACCAGGCTCCCTGAATCATGACCCTCGTCCCGCATCTCCCAGAGCCCGATGCTGCGGGTAAATGGGGTGTCCCTGACCCCTGACCTCTGGCATGCTCGAATACCATCACCTTCTGAGGCAGCGGGTCAGGGCTGCCCTTATGATCCCTGGGGACACAGTTTGGCCATAACAGGGTGTTGGGTGCAGCTCCCATGGAGGGAAGGGGACCAGGTGACTCGAGGGGACCAGGCGTAGGTGAGAAGTGACGAGTTCACCTGACAATTCTTGCAAAACCACGGCTGAGCTGCAGGTCCACTTGTACACCATTTTCTTCAATAAACACAGCCGCCCCGGATGGATTTCCCCAGGTGTCACCTCTGGGGGGCGGCCCGCCGCGCATGCAGCCGCGCCTCCAGCGTAGAATTCCGGGCCGGTCGTGGGGCTCCGGCTCGGGATGCACACACTCTGGTCTTTATCCTCAATTGGCTGAATCTCAGAGGGAGCTGCCTGGTGCCTGGGGACTCAGACGCAGGGACGCTGCCCCGAGGGAGAGAGCACGGCTTCGCGGGGTGGCCAGCTGCTGTCACTCAGAATGACCTCTTGGAGGAAACCACCCAGGGTGACCGAGGGGGGGGGGGCCCTGCTGGGCAGCCTGGCCTGCTGTCCTCAGCCTCCAGTGTGTCCTTCCCCCGAGGGCCCCGTGCGGGCCATGCTGTCGGGACGGTGTTGTCTGCTCCTGCATGGAGCCTGCGGGGGAGGCTGGGCGTCGGGCCCACGAGGCCTCCCCACCTGCCAGGCCAAGGCCACCCCAGACCCCAGGGCCGGGCGGGCCCCCTCCCGGGGCTCCAGGAGGCTGGGCGTCTGTTCCCAGGCAGTGGTGGGCGGCCAGCGGGACAACGTCCCGGTTTAATGTTTCACTTCCTCCCGTATGATTAACCCTGGCAGCCCTCCCTCCGGTGCCTGGGACGCGGGTGACCTTTCCCTCTCGCCCACTCGGTCTGTGTCGGGTCAGGGACTTGGGGGACACCCACGGTGTCTGTCTGTCTGTCTGTCTGTCCGCTGGCTCGGGTCAGACCTGGGTTCCCAGGTCCTGCTTCCTGGAGCTTCACCCGGTGGCTGGTCTGGGAGGGGTTGCTTTCCTGAAAACAAAACAAAAGGTTTGATTCACGGGCACGTCCCTGCTGTGCGTGCGAGGCCAGTGGTCAGGGAGGCGGGAGGCCTCTTCCTGCTAGCACACAGGCCGGCGGGACTAGCACAGTGGACGTCACCTCCCTGAGAAACCCAGGGCCACCACCCCTCTTTCAGGGCCCCAGCCCGTCTGTACTCCCACAGGACCCCAGGCCCTTGGTCCCCCAGGAATCCCAGGCCTCCCACCCCCACACAGGACCCCCCAGACATGCCCTTCCCCCACAGGACCCCATCCCACTGCAAACACCAGAACAGAGGGCGCCTTCTCCCCAGGAAACCATTCCTCACATTCTGTCAACACCAGTGCCGCCCAGGAGGTCCCCGTTGTCCCCACACACACGCCTGCTCACAGGGTGGTCCTCAGGCGAGGAGCCCAGAGCTTCCCACGCCCTCCCAGGTCCTGTGTGGACCCTGCACCATCCTCGGAAGCAGGTGTGTCTCTGCTCAGAAAGTGGGGGTCTTCGCACATGCATGTCGCTGTGGCCAGTGGCCCAGGGGTGAGGATGCACCCCAAGCCTAGGTGAGGTGCTGCCGTGCCCCCTGAGCATGGGCAGAATTGGGTGGGAGCCACGGGGGTGAGGTGGGAGGGTGCACACCTGCAGCCTCGTGTCCACACCACCCTCCCCTGCCACCGGGGTGCCCTGGAGAGGCGAAGCTGGGGTGGGGGGCAGCTGAGGGGCAGGCAGAGCTCTGAGAAACCGGGGTGAGGGCTGGGAATGGAGGAGGTGGCCCTGGGGGCTCTCGGCTGAGCAGAGGCCTGGAAAACACGAGGATTTGGGGGCTGAGAGTGGAGACTGGGGGCCCTGGCCAGGAGGGTCTGGAGTCCACCCCAGGTGGGTGGGCTGGGCCGGGAGGTGGGGGGCAGCTGTGGCCACTTGCAGGGGAAGCAGTGAGGTCAGAGGTGTCCCTGCAGGAAGCAGCCTTGGAGGGGGGCTGCCAGCTGGGGCCGGGCTGGCATTCGCAGCCGGGGGGGGGGGGGCACGGGGGACTGGGGGCACGGGGGACTGGGGGCACGGGGGACGGGGGGCACGGGGGACGGGGGCACGGGGGACGGGCACAGAGCAGAGGCCAGAGGCCGGGCGCTCCCTGGGCAAACACCCTAAAACCTGCCCTCAGGCAGAATCCAAATACAGGACTTTCAGCTCCTCTGCTGGGAGCAGACCTGCCTTTTGCTGCAGGGGGGTGGGGGTGGGGGTGGGGGTGAGGATCTGGCCCCTGGGGGGTCCCTGCCTACTGCGCCCCCAGGGCAGAAGGAGGGCGGCCTGCCCGGTGGGACCCAGCAGCCTGCCCGCATGGCCGGGTTAATTGGGGCGCAGGTGCAGATATGCAAACAAAGGTGGGGCGCCCGCCGCGTAACCCTTTCGGTGCCGGCGCCCAGGAAGGGGCGGACCGTGGGGGCAGGAGGCTGGAGACGGGGCTAGTTGCCCGGGGCGCTTGGCCGCAGGCCTCGGTGGGGCCGGCGGGCAGCAGCCCTGCAGGCGGCACCGCTGGGTGGGCCGGACCGGACCGGGACCGGAGGGACGGAGGCCGCCCCTGCGCGCTCCTCCCGGCTCACACCTGGGCCCAGCGCCCGCGCACCTGCCCGCGACCCCGGCCCCACCCCTTCCCGGGCGCCGGCTAACAAAGCGGCGGGGCTTGTGGCGGCCCCGGGGGGGGGCGGGGGGCAGCGGGCAGGGAGGGGTGCGGCGGGGGCGCCCAGCTTTGCCTGCGAAACCCGAGCCCCGCCAGGTGCGCGCGAGACAAAGGCGCTGGCGCGGTTGGAGGGCGGGGCCTCCGTCCGGCGTGGGGGGCGGGGCGGGAGGAGAAAGGGGGGGAGGGGAGGGGAGGGGAGGGGAGGGGGGCCGGCAGGGGGTCAGGTTCCGCCTGCCCCGCCCCCCACCACCCTGCCCACCGTCCCTGGCACCGGGGCTGATGGGGCTGCTCCCGGGGCCACGTCCTCCCGGCGGCGCGGTTTCCCCGGAACAGGCGGCGGCTTCCAATGAGGCTCGGCCGCCCCCTCCCCCCGCACATCCCGCCCGCTCTGGGCTCCCCGGTGTCCAGGGTCTGGGGCCTCCTGGGGCCTCTGCTACCTGCGTGTCCGGGTGCACGTGGGCACCCCTGGGGCGGCTGGGGGTGCGCAGAGGGCGGGGCTCCCTGCAGAGAGAGAGCCCTCCCCCCACCTGGCCCACCTCCGGGCGTGGGGCAGCCGGGGGCCTGGGTTCCCGTCCCTGTGACCCGGGATTGGGGTTCTGGTCCCTGTGACCCGGGAGCGGGGTTCCGGTCCCTGTGACCCGGGAGCGGGGTTCCGGTTCCTGTGACCCGGGAGCGGGGTTCCGGTCCCTGTGACCCGGGATTGGGGTTCCGGTCCCTGTGACCCGGGATTGGGGTTCCGGTCCCTGTGACCCGGGATTGGGGTTCTGGTCCCTGTGACCCGGGAGCGGGGTTCCGGTCCTGTCCCAGGACCTGACAGCCTTTGGGACCAGCAGCCATGAGCACTTGGGGGATGGAGCTGGGGGTCTCCGGAGGCCCCCCCCGACCGCCTCGGGCACACCCCACTGAGGGGGCCAGGGGCAGGACCCCCCCACCCTCCGGGCCCTCCGCCAGCCCCTCCCTGTGGCTCTTCCTCCTCACACTAGGCAGGCTCGCACACGCTCGCACACGCTCGCACACGCTGGTCACACACCCTCGCTCACACACGGTCCCACATGCCCCCAGCACAGCCACGTGCTCACACTGGGGGGCGGGGGTGCCCTGAGCTGGCAGCCGGGTGACAGCCTGCAGAGCTCTGCCCCCACCCTGGGTCCCACGCCGGGCTGCTGCCCGTCCCAGCTGTGGGCGCTCTGGCCTCCCTGCCTCCCGCTTGTCCGGCCCTGGGACGGGGAGCAGCCCGGCCTCCTTCCCTGGGGCTCACGGGGCCGGGGCTGCCGTGACCTGCCGTCCACCTCAGCTCCCTTGGCTGGGAGCCCAGCTCCTTCCTGCCTCCACCTTCTCCAGGACCGGGCGTGGCGCGCTCTCCCCACGGGCGACTCCTGCAGGAAGCCCTCCGTGACTGCTGCCCCAGCTTCCCTCACACTCTGGACTCACAGGCGGGGAGAAGTGACAGAGGGAGGGAAGGGGGGGCGGGGAAGGGGGCTGTGGGCCCCGCAGGTTTGCAGCCGCCCTGGCCCCAGGTGTGTGCGTGGAGGCCCCTCTCCGAAAGACAGCTCCCTCCCCACCTGCCGGCCCAGAGCGCCCTGTCTGTGGGATGAGGGGAATTTCTCGAAAGCTGGGTTTGGACTTGTAGGGTTTAAAGGCAGCATCCTTCCCCCGGGGCTCGGTCCCCCCACTGACCGGGCTGAGCCGCTGCTTTGAGTGACGGCTGGCAGGTGGCGTTTGTGAGACAAACACGTGCGAGTCCCCAAGGCTGAGTCAGTGGGGCTGCATCTGCGTGGTTTTTTTAAATATATTTTTATTGATTTCAGAGAGGAAGGCAGAGGGAGAGAGAGAAACATCAGTGATGAGAATCATTGACCGGCTGCCTCCTGCACGCCCCACACTGGGGGTCGAGCCCGCAACCCGGGCCTGTGCCCTGACCGGGAATCGAACCCTGACCTCCTGGTTCCTAGGTCGACGCTCACCACGGGGCCGCGCTGGCCGGGCTGCGTCTGCGTTTTGAAGGGACGAGGAGAACAGTGGCCTAAGGCAGGGCTCCTGGGCCTCTGGACACCTGGTGTTCGAGGGACGGCCCTGCAGGTGGGAAGCCCACGCTGCCCCCGGCCTCACATGTGTCTCTGGCCTTCCATCGGTGCTGCCCGGATTGTGGTGGCCGCCGGGGAGGGGGGCCCTGGAGAGGCGCCGGACGCCCAGGAGCTGGCTCTGCCGCCCCATCTCCAGGCCCTGGGCATGAGCTGCAGGAGCTGCGTTAGGACCGGAGCTCCGTGTCTGGAGAGGTGCCCTCATGTCCGTCCACCCGACGGAGCAGCCACACTAGGGGCGGCTCGGAAGTGGGTGCCCCCACCACACACACCTGCTACCTTGTTACAGAAAAGACAAAGGGCAGAGGAAGGGGCAGGAGTGGGGCCAGGTTGGCAGGTGAGGCTCAGTGAGGAGGGCCAGGCTGAGCAGGGGCCTCAGCACTTCCGGGCCCTGCAGTAAACTGCAGCCCATCTGCCGGGTCCGGGAGCCCGTCGGGGGGATCTGAGGGCAAGGCCTCCGCCCGCGCCGTGTCCTGCGCGACCTGTGAACGCCACCGGCTCACCTCTCGGGCGGGCCCGCAGCTCGGCTGGGGCAGGGACCCCACTTCAGGCAGGTGTGGTCCAGCCAGTGTGGCTCAGTGGTTGAGCGCCAAGCGATGAACCAGGAGGTCACGGTTCGATTCCCCGTCAGGGCACATGCCCGGGTTGCGGGCTCGATCCCTGGTGCAGGAGGCAGCCGATCAATGATTCTCTCCTCATTGATGTTTCTCTCTCTCTCCCTTCCTCTCTGAAATCAATAAAAAAAATTTTAAAAAGACAGGGATGCCCTAGCCGGCTTGGCTCAGTGGGTAGAGCGTCGGCCTGTGGACTGAAGGGTCGCGGGTTTGATTCCGGTCCAGGGCACATGCCTGGGTTGTGGGCTCCATCCCCAGTAGGGGGCGTGCAGGAGGCAGCTGATCAATGATTCTCTCTCATCATTGATGTTTCTATCTCTCTCTCCCTCTCCCTTCCTCTCTGAAATCAATTTTTTTAAAAAAAAAAAAGACAGGGGTACTGCCCAGGACCCCACCCCGGGCACAGAGAGATCTGCGTCCCCCTGCTCCCCAGAGCGCTGGGTTTGGGGGAGCTTCCAGGGAGGCGACCGGGAGAGTTTGTGGGTGTTCGAGTGAACACGGGAGGGTCCCCGTGAGCCAGGCCCAGAGCCAACTTCGTGGGGCAGGTCTGCTCCTTGGCCAGAGGCTCGGGCCCAGCAAGCCCGTGGGGTGCCCCCGACACACGTCCCCGCCTCTCACAGCGGCTCAGGGTTCAGACCGGAATGAGCGCGAGGCCTGGTGGGCATTTGGGTGCAGGGCCCCCCTGCCCCCAGCGCCTGCTGTCCTGCCCACCCTCCCAGGTGCTCCCAGGGCTGGGCCTGGTTGCCACAGGCGCCTCTGGCCTCCTCGGGCGGCCGCGGAAGGACCGGGGGTGGACAATCCCCGGCAGACTTTTCCCTTGAAAGACCCAAAGCCCGATGTCAGCTGATGTCAAATGCGGTGGTTTCGGTGGTTCTCCTCGGAGATGGGCTGGGAGACGCGCGTCCGTAGGAACCACACTGTGAACCTCACCCTTTCCCAGGCTGGCGGCGGCGAGGACTCTCTCTGGCTCCTGTCAGTCACGCGATCCCAAGGGTCCACATTGAGGGCCGCGCGGCTGTGCACCCAGCATTGGGGGTACCTGGTTTGTGTCCTCGCATCTCCTCGCGCCTGCAAAGCGCCCGCCTGTGTCTCCTGCGTCTGGTGAGGCGAGGAGGCGGGGGCAGCTGAAACAGGAGGTGCCACCCTGGCCGACCGCCGTGCCCAGCACAGGGCAGGGGCCTGGCTCAGCGGAGCCTCCTGGTTTAGGTGCATTAAGTGCGTTTTCTATTTAACTGTGTTTTCAACTCCGATGGGTTTAGGAGGACGTACGGCGAGAGGGTCCTTGACGGTTCCCCCCGCGTGACGTCGCGGGGCCAACGGTGGGCGACTGGGACCGTGGTGGCCTCTGTCATTCTGTCATTGTTTGGACTTTACAGGCTGTTACCTGCCCACAAGCAGCTGCAGGTGACCCCGCCCGCCCTGGCGGACCCTCCTAACTGAGGTCTGCACCCAGGGTCACAGCTCTGGGCTGTCACTCTTTGTGGGGGTTTTTTAAATTTTATTTTTCAGAGCGGAAGGGAGAGGGAGAGAGATAGAAACATCAGTGATGAGAGAGAATCGTGGATCGCCTGCCTCCTGCACACACTCTACCGGGGACCAAGCCCACAAGCCAGGCATGTGCCCTGACCGGGAATCGAACCCAGGACCCTTCAGTCTGCAGCTGACGCTCTATCCACGGAGCCACGCTGGCCGGGCTGGGCGGTCATTCTCGCACAGCATTTGCCTGGCCAGCAGGAAGACAGCCCTGTGCTTTGCTCGGAGAGTTCCGGAGGCCCCGCCCTGCTTTGTTCGAGGCCCCTGAGGAGGCTAGTCTAGCATCCAGCCTCCAGTCCAGGCAGGAGCCCAGGCTCAGCGGTGGCCCAGCAGCCTGCTGCCCCTTGATGGTGCCAGTACAGGATCAAATCGGGGAGGTCTCCCAGCCGCTCCCTCGTGCCTGGGGCCCTGGCCCCGCCCGACTCTGGGGGTGCTGGGGGTGCTGGCAGAATTGGGGGGTGGGGCCACAGAGGACATAAGGAGCCTCTAGTTTGGGGCGTGAAGGCTCCTGCACCCCAATAGGAGGCAGGGGCCCCGAGGTGCTGCCTGGGGTCACGTTCTGAGCTTCAGTCAGTGCAGAGGCCCACCTGGAGCGGGAGGAGTGCAGCCCCAGGCACCTGCTCCCTCTGGCTGGAGAGGACACGCACCCCACGGTCACCCAAGCAGCCCTGGGACTCGCCCTCCGACTGTCCCCACGCCCCTCCCTGAAGGCCCCGGGGTTCCAGACTCCAGGGCCAGAGCTGTGCACTGGTTCCCTCGAAGGGACCTGCCCCTCCTAGGACCCACGAATGTCCCCCTCCTTGCCGCCCCCCCCCCCCATCCTCAAAATCCTGCTTCCCAACAGCTCTCCCAGCCCACGGCCCCGGCCCCTCCCACACCCTCACCCTCACTGTACCCTCAGTCTGTGCAGGCCCCTGGCTGCCCCTTGGACGGGTCCCAGGGAGACACTCCCTCCGTGTCGGGGTTGCCCCTGGTCCCCAGGGTGCCCGCCCTCCTCCACTTCCTCAGCTCCCACTCGGGGCTGCAGGAATTGCCCAGCCGGCGCCTCCTCCCAAACTGTGGTCAGGCCCGTGCCATCGCTGGGGCGGACGCCATGTTCCTGCGGAGGGGCCTCCTGGGGGTCCTCACGTCCTGTGCTAGCCCTGCAGTACCCGGGCCGCCCCAGCTCCGCACAGAACCCTCCCCGACCCCAGGACCCTCCGGCCACGGCCCCTCCCTGCCTCCCTCCCCGCCTTCCCCCTCTAGACCCACAGGCTGGCTCCTCCCTGCTCTGCCAGCCTGGTCAAGGTCGCAGCGACCTCCATGTTGCCTCCTGGCCTCCTCCTGGCTGGCTTCTGTGTGCGCCTACCCCATCCTGTTCCCCACTCCCCTCGCCCGGCCTCTCTGCCCCTCGCAGGACGGGCCTGCCTTCCCCAGGGCGCTCCCTGCCACACCTACTGCCCGCGATGCCAGGTCCCGGGTGGACGCCGGCAGCCAGGAGCAGGCAGGTGCCTGGTCAGCACGGAGCCAGCCCTGCCTGGCCACAGGCCCTGCGCCCCGCCCGCCGCCCCGCCCGCCGCCCCGCCCGCCGCGGCCTCAGTCGTAACGAAGTCTCATCACCAGGGAAGGCGGTTCAGCACGGCACCTCTCAGCCTCTCTTCACAAACACCACCCGGACCTTTGTCTCCAACTCTTGTCCCCTCGTTTGGGGACCCGGCCTTGGTGCCCACGAGGTGACCAGGCACACGCGTCGAGGGGCTCAGGCTCTCTCATCAGCTCTGACTGGGTGACTCTCAAGGGGCTGGTCCTCCGGTCAGGCGGTCAGGTTGGAGGCCTTGCTGAGCCACTGGCCCTGCCCCCCAGACTCCTGGCCCCCAAGCTCCTGCTCCTATCCCAGCCCTGGCTGAAATGTCTGGCCAGCAGATCACACATTTTTGCCCAAAGCTTTGACCTCAGGTTTTCTTCCCAAACCCACCCATCTCGGCGTTCCTCCACACCCCAACCCAGCCCACTCCGCTGGCCTGCGGTGTCATTCCCTCCCGGGCACCCCAGCCCCTGACCTCTGCCCTCACTGGCTTCTCGCTCCCTTCCCCTCACTCAGCCCTCTGCTGCCCACTGCAGGTGTCCGGCCTGGAAGTGAGCCTGTCTTCTGACCCAAAAGATGGGCAGGTCAGCAGCATGGGAGTGGGGGAGCCGGGGTCTCTGGACAGGAAGTGTCAGGGGAGACAGCAGCAGGTGGGGGGTGTCTGGGCAGAGGTGGGAGCCTGGGGGGTCCCTTGGGCGGAGAGGAAGGTGTGTCTGGAGCCAGACGCAGGTGCCCGCTGTACAGACTGTGAATGCACTGGATGCCCCTGAATGGTCCCCTTTAAACGCTAACTTGGTGTTATGTAAATTTCACCTCAATTAAAAAAATCTCCCTGCAAAATAAGCTCCTAAACTCCTCCCAATCCGGCCCACGGGATCCAGGTGCTGGGTGCCCTCCCTGCGTCCCTCCCCTCCTCCCTCGTGTGGGTCTGAAAAACAAGCGCTCAGGGCAGGCGGGGGCCCCACAGCACAATTACGCTCCCGGAGTGGAAAAAGGGGGTGGTGATTTCTCAGCCCGTCCCTGGCGGCCCCAGCACCTCAGTGACTCCCGCCTTTGGGACCAATTACCCAGCGGTGGGGTGGGGACAGGCTGGGCCCAGCAGCCTCATTAACGCGCTGCCTGCTGCCTCCGCGGGAGCCGGGGGAGGCTCAGGGAGGCGGAGGGCGGAGGGAGGCCGGTCCAGGGCCGGCGGCTCCGCCACCCGAGGGCCTGGAGGAGCGGCAGGAGCCTGGCCAGGCCCGGGGCCCAGGTGGCGCGGGTCCCTCCCTGGCGAGGCCGCCCGCACATGGGGCCGCGGTTCCCTCCCTGCTGTGGCGACAGGTGCCTGGGTTGCATCAGACCGGTGGCCCCACGGGGCTCCTGCAGCACCTGAGGCCCCGTGTGCCCGCCCCACACCCGGCTCCCAGCTCCAGGCCCCAGCTGCCTCCCGCAGGTCCCCACAGCGGCCCCTCCTCCTCTACCTGATAAAGGTGGGTTTCTGGAAGGTTCCACCTCCATCCCCTGTAAGTGTGCTCAGACTGGATGGGGGAGGAGGCCCGACGAGAGGCTGCTGGTAGAACAATTTAAAAATATATATATAGTTTTTATCAATTTCAGAGAGAGGAAGGGAGATGGAAACATCAGTGATGAGAGAGAATCATTGATCAGCCGGCTGCCTCCTGCACGCCCCACACTGGGGATCCGGGCATGTGCCCTGACCGGGAATTGAACCGAGACCTCCTGGTTCATAGGTGGATGCTCAACCACTGAGCACGCCAGCCGGGCAAGTTGTAGAACAGTTTCTTAAATGGACCACTGACCCCCTGGAGGCCTCTCCACGTTCCCTGGCCGGAGCCGGGTCTGTGGCCCTCCCTGCCCCCGTGGCCACCCTCCCAGAAGCAGGGAGCCCAGAGCCCCTGCCCTCCCTCCCCTGACCCCGGGCTCCAAGGCACAGGAGCTGCCTCTGTCCCCGTCCAGGCAGGAAAGTCAAGGCCACGGTGTCCTGCTCCACCCAGGACACAGGACCCTCCCGGCTCACAGCAGCTGCTCCCCAAAGGGCACCCAGAAAGTAGCAAGGGCCTTGCCCCCAGCACCCCTAAGCTCCCCTAGCTCCCTGCCCTCCCTCCTGGAGGTCACCACTCAACCTGCACCTTCCTCGACTGGCCCCGGACCCCCCTACAGTCACACTGGAACCCAACGCTGTCCAGTCTCTCCCCCAGAAAAAGAAGCTACACACAGAAACAGCCCCGGGGACCCCAGGACCCGAGGGGGTGTCCCCAGGTGGGACCCAGAGGGACCTCCTCCGTCTCCCCCTCCAACGAGGCTTCCTGACCCCTCGCTTCTGCCATCATTGAGGACACTGGGGGGCTCCTGGGCCTCTAGCCTGATGGGGTGGGGGCCCCATGAGGTCAAGGGTTAACCAGGGAGGAGCCTTCCGGAAAGGGGGGCTGTGTGTCCACCTGCCAGGGGAGCCCCAGAAGGTATGGCTGGGACAGGGCAAGGCCAGAGGTAAGGTCAGGTGGAGCCAGACGGTGGCCAGTGTGACCTCTGCCCTCTGCCGCCAGCCCTGGGAGCACCCAGGATGTAGGGCACAGGTGGGGCCAGGTGGGTCCTATTGGGCGTACGGAGGTGGGAGCTCCCGGGCCTGTGCTGGGCTGCCCCTGCCCGAGTCGCCGCTGGGGCTCAGGAAGGGGTCTTGGGCTACAGACGGTGGGTCCCCCCACTCACGACTGTGGCTGTGGCTGTGGCTGGAGAGGGTGGGTCAGGGGTCAGAGGGGAGAGTCCACCAGGTCGTGGGACGTGGAGGAGGGTGCAGGGCTGGGAGGGCGGAGGCGGTGGGGCCCTGGGATCCCTGCCAGCACCTGCCCCACCTGGGGCTCCAGCTTCCACTCAGAGCAGGGAGGGGGGCGAGGGAGGCAGGGCGTCCCAGGAGCCACCCCCCCCCCTCCCCGGGGCTGTCTGGGGGCTGGGGAACATGTTCCTTCCCTGGAAGCCCATCCCCCCACCCCCCAATCTGAGAATTTCCACTCAAATCGGATGCTGATGGGCTGCAGGCTGATTTGGGAGGCAAATCGGAGCGGCTGCTGGGCCGTCAGGGTGGGGTCTGTGGGCTCAGGTTTCCTGGGAGCCAGAGTCACCCCAGTGGGCGGTGCCCCTGGAGGGAGGCGGGGTGTGTGTGTGTGTGTGTGTGTGTGTGTGTGTGTGTACCATTCGCCCAGTTGGGGGGAGGGGATGCCAGAGCCGGGCAGCCCCCCACAGGACAGCGTTGGCTCGAGGCCGCGTCCGTTATATCAGAGCAGCCTGGTCAAAGTCACCTCCGGCATCTTCACCCCGTTTCACCTCCACGTGGGCAGACTGCAAGGCGGCCTCAGCGGCACCAGCGCTCAGGCTGTGGGTCCCAAGCCCCTGGCCCTGTCCCCGACCCTGGAGCTGCAGCCCTGGGGGGGGGGCGATGCTGCTGGGAGAGGGGCTGGAGGGGGAGCGCGGGGTGTGATGGGGGAGGAGGGGGGCAGGAGGCCGTTCCACAGCCTCCAGTGGACGTGACCCAGGCCGAGCGGGATGTACCGAGGGGCCTGAGACAGGACGGGAGGGCGCGCAGGCGGCAGCAGCACGTCCAGCCGGCGTTTCTCCAGCTGCGCTTCCTGGAACGTGTCCGGAGCCGAGCCTCCCCTGCGCCGGAATCCACCGGAGCCGGGAGCCAGGCCCTCTGGCTGCTGCGGTCTGAGGGCCTAGGGTAGTGACGGCGAACCTTCTGAGCTCGGCGTGTCAGCATTTTGAAAAACCCTAACTTCACTCTGGTGCCGTGTCACATAGAGAAATTTTTTGATATTTGCAACCAGAGTAAAACAAAGACTTACATTTTTGATATTTATTTTATATATTTAAATGCCATTTAACAAAGAAAAATCAACCAAAAAAATGAGTTCGCGTGTCAGAGGTGACATAGGTTCGCCATCACTGGTCTAGGTGTAAGACCCTTTTAAGAAAAATAGAAGAAAATAAGAAATGCAAAACTGGGGTGAAGTGTGGTTTTTGTTTAGTATCTGAAAAGAACTGAAAACAAATGGCTAATTGTTGAAAGCTGCAGACATCCTACAATCCACAACATCCTACAATCCAGACAGAAAACAACCCGTATTCTTCATTGACTAAAAGCATCTCCTGGCGCCCTGGCTGGTGTGGCTCAGTGGACAGAGGGTCGGCCTGAAGACTGAAGGGTCCTGGGTTCGATTTCCAGTCAAGTTCACAGGCCTGGGTTGCGGGTTCGATCCTCAGTAGGGGGCGTGCAGGAGGCCGCCGATCCATGATTCTCTCCCATCATTAATGTTTCTCTCTCCCTCTCCCACTTTCTTCCTCTCTGAAATCAATACAAATATATTTGAAAATAGATAAATAAAACAAAATAAAAGCACGTCCTGACAGGTTGACCCCCCCCCCCCCCCCCGCCAGGGATGGGCAGTGACCGGGCCCCCAGGGCCCGTGAGGGTGTTGAGATCCTGGGAGCCAGCTGCGCCCTGTGAAGATGGAAATGCCCCGCACAGGGGCTTGGGGTGCCTGTGGGGCAGGTGAGGAGCCCCTTATCTGCAGGGAGAGATGCGGTGGTGCAGGTGTGGAGCTCCGCCCACCAGCGACACCCTGGACGTGAGCACACCCAGCACCCAGACAGTGGCTTCTAAATCCACCCGCCCCTGAAGGAGGCAGGGCGTGGAGAAAGGGGTGGGGGGCCTGCAGGGTGCGCCAGGGCATCTCGTGTCCAGAGAGTGTGGTGGGCCCCGGGCTGCACCCTCTGTGTGGGGCAGGGAGACGCCCAGGCTGCCATCCCAGCATCTGCCAGAGGCCTCGCCGCTGCCTCCCACCCGCCCCACCCCCAGCTTCTCGCTTCTTCCCGAGTCACCGGGACTGGCCCCACCTGAGAGGGCCAGACCCTCGGCCGGGCTGGGCAGGTGTGAGCCCTGCAGTGCAGGAGGGGATCAGACTCCCAGCAGGTAAAGCCTGGAGGCCTGGCGTACACCTAGAGCTGCTCAGCGATGGCCAACAGGGCTCAGGGCTGGGACTCAGGGCCTGACCCGTCCCCAGGACCTGGGGAGCCCAGCTTTCCCCCACTGCCCACTGCACCCCACCCCGCCTCACCCGTGTGAGACCCCCGGCTGGGGCTGAATTCCCATCTGTCCAGCTGAGCCAGCCTGGGAGAGGCTGATGGTCAAGGGGCCAGGGTCACCAGGGCACAGAGCAGCTCAGCTGAGGCAGAGCGTGGGCAGGGCTTGGCGGGCTCCCCACCCAGGGGCTCGAAGCCCACCTTCCCGGCCTCCCAAGCTGAGGTCTGCCCACCTGCTAATGTGCTAAGCGTCCGACCGTCCAGGTAATGACGTCACATAGCAACACCCGGCTTCCTCTCCCTAGCGACCAGCCTCCTTGCAGGTTCTTCAGCCCAGGAACACGACTTGCTTCATAGCCAGGTGCAGACATTTCACACTTTAACCAAATGTTTGTGAAGCATTTTCCCGCGCCTCATCTCGTTTGATCCTCACAGAAGTCCTGGAGTAGGTAGACAGGAGACTTGGTAGAATCCTATTTCCTTTTCATTGGCCGGAAAACGGAGATTTAGAAAGCTTGGAAACTTGATCCGACTGAAAAGAAGTAAGAAATGGTGGACCTTGAAAATGACGTCAGGTTTTCTCACTGCACAGAATATCGACAGACATGGCTGCAGTTAAATATTTCACCCTTTGTTCTCCCTGTGTGATCTACAATAATAATCTGCTTCGTGTTGATAGTTACTGCTGTGTTGCTGACAATTACCTGAAAGAGAAGTTGGGGTGCCTCAATGGGCTGGAAAAAGTTTATCTACATCAGAAAGCAGGTGTAACTAAGCAAGTTTGTTCTATGTCTATAAGAGGCTAAGCTGACTCGCGCATGTGCAATACAGATAAAGCTCTCACTGGCGCCAATCGCCCGCGTGTGTTTCCATCTGTCATTGTCTATTGTGACTTTGGTTGACACTTCTATTATAGAGAAAGGGCGAATAGCGATATTAAAATATTTCTTCTAATTAATTTCCTTTCAATGTGCACGAATTCGTGCACCGGGCCACTAGTCCTATATACCATGTTAGGGACTGGAAGAGGAGAGAAGGGGAGAAATTAATGTTTGAAATAATACTGTGTGAGGATTTCCCAGAACAGTCGAAAGACATCAAAATACACATCAAGAATGGGGCCACCTTGACTTGAGGCTCCATGGGAGAGCGAGACGGAGGGGGCTCAGGCGGGAAAGCCTGCAGGGGTGGTCCTCACTGTGGGTGGAACCCTGGGGCCCCTGGCTTCCTGTGGGGAGGATGTCTGGTTAGACACACACCCTCGCTTAGGGGGACCCCCAGCTTCCACTCATGTCCCAGCCCCTCAGAACAAGGGTGCACCTCTCACCCCTGGGACAGTAGCTTTTGTGTTCATTCGCTCTCAGGCCATGTGTTCCCTTTGGTTTCAGCCTGACTGGTCCTCGCCATTCCTTGTCTCAACTGGCGTCTGCTTGTCTTGGTGAGCAGGTTGGCCCATCACGGCTGCCGAGGGCCAGCCCAGTGAGGGCCTCCTCCCCGGAGCACTCTCTCCCTTCGGCTCACCTGTCTCCACAGGGAACCCATCGCCCGTGGCCACCCAGGAATCCTGGGACCCCCCCCCCCAGCACAGCAGACCCTGACTGCACTCCGTTCCCACCATCAGCAGGAGTCACCAGGTGGTGCCGCGCCCAGGGTGCCTGCTTGGGAACTCCCAGACAAAGGCCACAGGGGGTCTGAGCTGAGACCGCTGGACACCAGGGAGGAATGTTCTGGGTCTTCCCCAGCCTCTAGATGTCGGGGTCCCCAGGGGTCTGTCTACACCCGCCCCCCTCCAGCCCAGGATGGAGCCAGGGTGCCTTGAGCCCTGATGGACACAGTGAACAGCTGCAGACAGGCCAGGCCCAGGAGGCCTGAGGGCTGCCCCCTGGATCTGGCCCCCTGGAGGCAGCTGGAGACATCAGCCGGTAGCTGTGTGTGTAGCGGGGTGGGTCAGGGGGTCTGGTGAGCTCTCAGGAAGAAAGAAATGGACAGTCTGAGGGTCAGGAACCCAGACGCCTCGCAGAGGACCTTGTCCAAGAATGACGTGTGCAGGTTTCAGGCATCCGGCTCAGAACCCATCCCCTTTTCTGGGTTCAGGTACCAGGTGTGGCCCCCAGGGAGAAAGAGGTGCCTCGGGTCTCAGGGAGAAGGGGTCAAGGTCAAGACCAGCTGCAGGAGCATGTGAGGGGCTGGGAGGACCTCGGTATCGCTGATGGGACACTGGGGCCTGGAGGTGTGGTCCAGGCAGGAGAGTGGGGAAGGGGGGCTGGCATTTGTCCAGGAGGCCTGGGAGGGGCCCCCAGTGCTGGTCTAATCTTAAGCCTGCCTAGCCCTGGCAGTATGGCTCAGTGGATAGAGCGGCAGCCCGTGGACTGAGGGTCCCAGGTTCGATTCATATCCTCAGTTGCAGGCTTGATCCCCGGCCCTCGTCCGGGTACATGCAGGAGGCAACCAATCCGTGTGTCTCTCTCCGTCTCTCCCTCTCCCTTCCACTCTCTCTAAAAATGAATGGAAAAATGTCCTCGGGTGCGGATTAACAAAACAAACAAACAAAACACACACACGAATCTTACCCGTGTCTGTGGGCCCATCCAAGGCCTCATGGGATGGCCAGGCCTCCAGGCCACGCGGAGGGCGTGGGGTGGGAATGCGGGTGAGAACCCTCCTGCCCTGAGCCTGGAGCAGCCAGCAGTCCCTGGGCCCTCGGGACAGTTTGGGGAGCAGGGCCGGAAGGGGCGGGAAGACAGATCACAAGGCGGTTGCCGCCAAGGCCCCCTCTCCGCGCCGCCAGCGCCGCCAGCCTTTCATTACAGCCGGGCCCCTCCTGCTCAGGTCCCTCACCTGTCAGCACCTGGGCAGGGCAGCACCTGGCCCTGAGGATCAAGGGCAGGAAGGGAGGCTGGCAGGCGTGCCAGCCCCACCCCCACCCCCAGCACCTGGCCCTGCACAGCCTCCCTGCAGGTGGGCAGGGGTCTCCGCTGCATTCTGCAACTGGACTCGGAGGGGACGTGGTGGCAGGGGCCCAGACAGACACCCCAGGGAGGCCCCAAGCAGGCAGAGCTGGTGCCCCATGGGGGCGCCCCTGTCCAGACTGGAACCTCCAAGTCTGAACCCCAAACGCTAGGGTCTGGCTCGGCTGGGCCTGTGACCAGCTCTGCCTCCGGTTCTGCTGACCGAAGGCTGTGTGCTAGGAAGTGCTGATTGGCCGGCGGCAAACTTAGTGGGACCGGGTCACAGGCCCCTTCCCGACCCAACCCGGGTCCGACTCGGAGGGTGAGCGACAGCGTCTGCCACCCCGTGGAGAGCTGACCCCAGGGACAGCTGCCCCCGTGAGTCCGCATGGGGCTGGGTGGTGGCCCCAGCATCCACCCACACCTGCCCGGTGTTTGCTCTGCTGAGGCCAGCGGTGAGTCAGAGGAGCCCAGGGCTACAGGAAGACGGACTAGAAGCAGAGAAACCGGGCGGGCGGGCGTCTGAGCCCGGTCCCCTCAGAGCGAGGGCTGGTTGGTAGGCTCGGAGAGGGCCCAGCCCTGAGCCCCAGCCCCAAAGGCTCCAGGGCTGTCCCCCGGCCCCCAAACTGTCCTAGCAGAAGGCGAATGCCCCATCGGCCTGGCCTCCGGGCCAGGGCTGGGCCCGGAGGGTGTGGGCCCTGTGGCGGTCGGTGGCTGGCCGCCATGCAGGAAGCAGCCTCAGCCGCAGCACAATGGCCCTTTGTCCCGTCCGCCCCGCCCAGGGAGGCTCAGCCCTGCCAGCTCTCCCACCAGCCACTGTGTCCCCAAGTGTGGAGCTGGCTCCTGTCACCCCCCCAGTCAGCCTCCTCCGCTCCCCACCCCACCCCCACAGCCTATTTTGCCTGCTGCACCCCCTCTGCTCTCATGGGAACACTCACACCCACCAGGTCACCAGCCAGAACCTTTGTCTGGCACTGGTTTCTCTCTCAATCCGGCACCCGGTCCAGCTGCCACCCACCAGGCAGGATGACGTGGGCCTGGCGTGCTGTGGGGTGGCCCAGGCTGACCATTCAGGACGTGGTGCTCATCATGGCTCTGTCCCCTCCCCCCCCCCCCCCGCTCCGTCCACACACCCGTGAGGGGAGGGAGTGCTGCCCCCAGACCTGTGCCGGCAGGGGTCCAGCCACCCTCTGTGCCTGCTGCTGGTGACAGCCCTGGGCCTCGCGTTCAGGGGTGATCGCACCGAGACAGGGCCTGGGAGCTGGCCCTCAGCCGAGCGCAGGCCCCCGAGGGTGCAGGGCCAGCTGGGCTGCCTGTGAGGACCAGGGGCAAAGGGCATGGTCTCAACCGGCCACTGGCTGAAGCCCAGTGATGAGTCCTGCCCGCAGCCCCGGCCCCTGCTCGACCATCTCACCCACAACGGGGCAAACATCAGGCTCCACAGACGACTTTGGGTCATTTTTACTTTACTTGGACTCAGACAAAACAGTGCAAGGACTGTGCAGGGGTCACTGCAAGGTCAGGGAGCAGGCGACCAGCCAGACCAGAATCTTCCTCTTCAAGTGACCAGCCAGGGCATTCACACCCAGACCACCCAGCCACGCAGGGCAGAGCCTCAGCCCCTCCCACAGTATCTCAACCCTCACCTGCAGCACCTCCACCCCACCTGCAGCATCTTGACCTCCACCTGCAGCACCTCCACCTGCAGCACCTCAACCTCCACCTGCAGGACCTCCACCTCCACCTGCAGCACCTCAACCTCCACCTGCAGCACCTCCACCTGCAGCACCTCCACCTGCAGCACCTCCACCTGCAGCACCTCGACCTCCACCTGCAGCACCTCGACCTCCACCTGCAGCACCTCATCCTCCACCTGCAGCACCTCCACCCCACCTGCAGCACCTCAACCTCCACCTGCAGCACCTCCACCCCACCTGCAGCACCTCAACCTCCACCTGCAGCACCTCAACCTCCACCTGCAGCACCTCAACCTCCACCTGCAGCACCTCGACCTCCACCTGCAGCACCTCGACCTCCATCTACAGCACCTCAACCTTCACCAGCAGCTCGGGTTGAGGGGCTGGCCTCCACTCAGCCGAAGCTCAGGTGCTTCCTGGCCTTCTCGTGCCTGGACTAAGAACATGCCTCCAAGACCCAGCTTTGGCCAGCGTGGTCGCCTTGTATGGGACAGCGAGTTTGAGAGAAAGGCCCAGAGTGGGCGAGGAGCATGTGGTGGGTCTCTGCGCCCCAGGGCCCATCAGAGCCCCATCCTGCCTCCTGGCAGCTCCCAGTGCGGCCGCTTTATTAAACCGGCAGAGCACGGCCTGGCCTTCATCTCTGAGTCAGACAGACGGACTGGGACCAGCGCTCTGAGGCTGCGGTGGAGCCTAGAACTGGCGGGGTGTCCTGACCAGGCTGGCAAGAGGACCAGAGTAGTCAGACCCAGCCAGGCGCTGCCGTGGTAACGAGTCGCAGGAACCCCCGCCTGGTCCCCACACGCCGGGGGGATGGACTGCGGCTCTTCCTCCTTGTGGGTCAGGGTGAAGGGCCACCGCTTTCCACATGACCGTCCCCCCGTCAGTCCCCCCACGTCCCAGCACTCAGGGACACTGGATGTGGCTCCCTCTGGCCACCCCTGGGAGCTTCTGAACTGGCAAGGCCATGCCCATCAGCCCTGACCCCACCCACGTGTCTGAGCCAGGAAGTCCTGACCAGCCGCACCCGGTGCTTGGTGACCGAGTGAACAAGATGGGGGTAGAGGTCAGTGCCCAGGAGCCTCCTCCCACTCCCACCCAACTGCAAATGCCTCCAGGTTGGGGTTAGTGAGCAATGCCTCGGTTTCCCCAAAGCACGGTGCCCATCAGCCAGGGGTGTCCCAGCCTCACCCCCACACAAACATAGACACCCAGAGAGGGTATCGGGTGGGTGGGTGTCTTGACAAAGTGCTAGGGTCTGGAGGTCAGAGGGCTGGAGGGTCAGAGGTCACTGATGCCTCCAGAAGCTCTTCCCTGGGGCCAGGGGCACCGCCCTCTCTGGCTGGGAGGAGCTGCCGGGCCCCAGCACAGCCTTGGGGCCTGAGGCCAGGCTGAGCTCAGCGGGAGTGGACCAGCCTGGGGACGTCTGGGGGGCAGTGGACTCGGGGCCCTGCTCTGAGGGGGTAGAGAGAGGTTTCGTGTCCCCCGGGGGCCCGCGATCCAGGCCCATGGGCGCTGTGGAGGGGCTGTGCCTTCCTCTGGGTCCCCTGGAGTAGGTACAATCGGGGGGCAGCCCCCCGAGCTGTGTGGCCCTCAGGAGCCCGTGTGCCGTTGACTCCCCACTCTGGCCAGGTCTGTCCCTGGACAGAGAGACAAGGCCCCACGAAGGCCTGATCGGGGGTGAGCACACCAGAGAGCAGCAGGCGGGGGACAGGCCGGGGGAGGGGGTTCGTTACGGAAAGTGGCCGCCGGGGGACTGTTCTGTGCTGCGGCTAATTACCGGCTGCTTGTTGTTTCAATACGGCGCCGCAGAGTCAGGAGGCTCCCTCCCCACCTGGACGGCCCTCGCCTTCCCATCCTGCAGCCACAGGCTCCCAGCCCTCTTCCTGGGGTCCTAAACGGGGGTATTTCCCGGCCTGCCACAGCCTGGAGACCTGTGAGCGACACCTCCTAGAAGGGGGACAGCTCTGCACTTGGCTCCTGGGGGGCCGGGGGCCTTGGCGGCTGCCCTGGAAGAGAGAGGGTGCAGGCTGTGACCCCTCTCTGCCCCCTTCCTTGTCCAGCGGGGCTGTGCTCAGGCCTGGCCAGGAGCGCCCCGCCTCCCCCCTTGCACGCCCCACTGCAGCGCCTGCAGCAGCTCCCTGCCCTGGTTTTTGTTCAACCTGGGCCGGGCGGGCGGGCGAGGCGGGGGCAGGAATGTGTGCGGGGCCTGCCGCCCGCCCTGCCGCCAGCACGTCACGTAGCTGCCTCCCGCTGGCCTATGGGAGCCCGGGGGACACACCTGTCGGCGGCCAGCAGCAGAGATTGGTCGGCGGGGAGCAGGCACCTGCATGGGGCGGGGTGAGGCCCTACATGTAAGGCGAGCCCGGGGCCACGCCGTCTCTTCCCGGCCGGCCCTGCCCTTCGCTGCAGAGGGCCGGCCGGCACCTCCATTGTTCCCGGCCCCTCACCACCCCGGCCAGGAGCACCCACCTGCCCACTGCCCACCTGCGGGTGGACTCCCCTTCTCCTCCCTGCGGAGCTGCAGCCCGGGAGGCAGGGACCTGGTCTTCCCGCCGCTGCCCTCCGGGTCCCCCTGCAACGAGGCTGGTGGGGCAGTTTGGGCCGAAGCCAAGCCTGTGTCCTGGGCGACAGGTACTTGGGGTTACGGGAGCCAAAGCCTCTCCAGTGTCCACTCCGAGGCCTGCTGGGTCCGGGCACGAGGACGGAGCTGGACACGCAGCCTCGCCGCCGGCTGGGGGCTGGGAGTGGCCGCCGCCTCCTCCTCCCGGGGCAGAGCCTGTTGGGGCAGGTCGGCAGGAGGCGGAGGAGCCCGGGGAGGCCGCGCTGGAGGGAGAGCCTCCAGGTGGGCACCGTCCCCCGCTTGGCCGACCCGGCCGGGACGCAGCCGCCGTGGCGAGGTGCCCATTCGGCTCACAGTCAGGACCGAGGGAGGGTGGTCCCCTTCTCAGAGGGGAAGGTGAGCCCCCGGGTGGGGCCCCCGGGGTGTCGGGTGCGGAGCCATCTTGGGCCCAGCCGTTTGGGGTCCCTGGGCCGAGTCTGCGGGGCCCGGCGAGCGTGGGCCTGGGTGGTGGGTGTCCTCCCCACCCGGAGGGCCGCCTGGGTCGAGCACCCTGAGGGTGCAGCCTTCCGCCTGACACAGCACTTTCTGGAAAGCTCTTTCCCCAACCAGCCCCTGCTGAGCCGGCCCCAGGGGCCCCGTGTTCCCTGGGAGCGGGTCAGGGGGGACGCAGCTCCCGGCCCGGGTGCTGGGCTGGCCGTTGGCTCGGGGGACAGGCTTGGCTCTGCCCGCGGCCACGCTGGGACGGTTGGAGCTCGGGGCAGAGCCGGTCTGGCCCGGATCGTGGCCCTTTCTCCCCCGCCTGAGGCACAGGCGCCCACAAAGCCGGAACCGACTGGGAGAAGGAGCGGGCTGGCCCTCGGCCGACACGGTTCCTCAGGGTCAGGACCAAAGTCTGGTCGACAGAGTCTTAACCGAGATGCAGACGGCCCGGCAGCGCCACGGGCACCGTCCGGGTCAGGCCTGCGTCTCAGAGGCAGGTATGAAGGGCAGGAGGGGCCTGCCCATGGGCCACGGCTGGTGTTCTCGGAGGAACCGTGCAGGGCTCATTGTTCTTGCACAAAACGGGTAGGGATACGTCTGTGATGTTTCAGTTCACCCACTGGGAGCATGTCGGCCCTTTTTCGGCTGAGCCTCTGGAAGAATAGGTTGGTTTTGTTTTGCTTTTGCCTGGTCACCCAGGTGAAACGCTTAAAAGTGAAAGCGATCGGCCGGGTGCTGAATGCGCCAAGTACGTTTTGCATGTATGAAAACGCGCAGCCTGCGGAGATCATGGACGCAGCCTGCTGTCCATTTCAGACATGCTGGTGATTTGCAAATCCCTTCTTTGCAAAATCAGTTTGTGGGAATGTTGCTGGGGGTGAATGTAAGAGATCCCCGGGAGCCAGCCGCCCGAGGAGCCGAGGAGCTGGTCCGCCGGCCGGTGGGGGAGCGAGGGGCGCCCCGGGAGGGCCGAGAAGCGGACCGGGAGGGGAAATGGCGGCTCCTCGCGGACGGACGCAGAGGCCCGGAGGACGCCCCCGCCTCTCCCGCACGCACCGCGCGGGGTTGGGTTTCAGCGCTTTGTTCTCTGCGGCCTCACCGTTGATTAAGGCCGCAGAGAGTGAGCTTTTCACGCGGATCGGGTTCCGCCTGCCCAGGGCCCCGCGGGCCACAGGCCGGTGCCCGAGGGGTGTTTGCTCGGCCAGGACTCCTTCCTCGAGTCTCCCAGGCTGAGCCCGGGCGCCAGGGCGATGATTAACCAGACCCGCACACGGCGCACAGACGCTGGCTTCGCTCCCTGCCAGCCACGGGGCCGGGGCAGCGTCTGGGGCACTCGGACACGGGGACCTTCCTTTTCACGTTGCATTTCAGCCACTCGGCCTCCCACGGCTGCGGTGCCTGCAGGCTGAGCTGGGCTGAGACCCGGCCGGGCGTCGGGCGACGGTCTTGGCTGTGGGTTCACAGGAGCTGAGCTCAGGAAGAGAGAGGGGCTCGTCCTGGAAGTGGCAGGAAGCTTCCCTCTGTCTGTCTGTCCTGCACCCGCCGCCTCCTGAGTGAGGACACATGGGCGGAGGCGCTGGGGGGAGGCAGCAGCGGGCGCCTTCTGGCTGGCAGGGCCGCTGTGGGCCACGGTTCTCTCTGGCCGCCGGTGCCCCCGAGGAGCCGGCCTGCGTGGCCAAGGGCTCTGGGGACACAAGGTGGAGGCCGGCCTGAGCGCGAGGGCTGGCTGCAAGGAGGCACCTGGGCACCGGCGCATCCCTCCCTCAGCCCCACTGCCTCCCCGGGCCTGGCGGGCGGCGTGAAGCTGAAACTTAACTCAGCTCGGAAAGCGAAGCCTCGTTAGTTTCACTTGCTCAGGACGCAGGCCCGGCCTTCCTGGAGCGCACCAGTTTGCCGGGGTCTGCGGGACAGACCTGACCAGCCAGGTGTCCGGCCAGGAGGGGCCAGCAAAGGGGCACAGGGCAGGGGCCTCCACCAGGGTCAGGGCCAGGTCCTCAGAAATCTCGGCCGCTCCCGAGGACGGAGTGGGAGAACCGGGTGGACCTGGCTGAGGCCGGGGTGGGCTGGACGCGGGCTTTGCTGTGGTCAGCCCGGCCGGCTGGGGGGAGTCAGTACAGGGCCACCTCCCCCCGGCAGCCTCTGTGGGTGGAAGGTGCCGGAAAACTTGAGAAGCCGCTCTGACCGGCTCTCCAGGCCCGGGTACCCCCTGTGCAGGGGGCAGAGAAGGGACAGGAGGGAGGACGGGCAGAGTGCCAGGGTCTCAGCCCAGGCCGGGCCCCAGGAGCGGGACTGGAGCAGGGGGACTTCAGCTACGCCTACTTCCTTGACCCCCACTCTGAGCCCCGCGTCCTGGGGCGGCCACTACAGACGGGCTCGCGCCTGGGGATGGACGCCCTGCGTGCCGGGTTTAGGCATTCCTGTCCCATCTGCCCTGGGGTCCGAACCAAAGTGACCGCCAGGCCTAGGCTGAGCAGAGCTCCCCTCTACCCCCACCCCCTGCAGGGCCAGCACATCTCGCCCTTGGACTCCACAGCCAGCGGTGGCCAGAACCCAGGGCCCGGAGCCGGGGGCAGGCAGACGCCAACCTGTAACCTCATCGGTGAGAACCAGCACTGCCTGCTCAGTGGGGGGCGCGGGGAGGCCCCCGGAGCCACGGCCACCCTCCATCCTCACCCTGGACAAGAGCAGGAGGGGGCTGGGCTACTGGGCAGCGTCTGGGGACAGAGGCCCATTGTCCCGCCCTGGCCGCCCCTCACCTGGGACTCAGAGGGGCTGAGCCTGCTGTCCGTGTCTTTCCCTGGGACGCCCACCGGGAGGGCCCCGCTCTGCCCCTGATGCCGGGGCTGCCAGCCTCCCGTGGGCAGGACACCCGGCCCCTCCTCAAGTGTCCACCTCATGCCCAGAGCAGGCGGCCTGCTGGGCGGGCGGGGAGGTCACCTGAGGCCCTGACCCCAGGGGCTCCCAGCTGCAGCCGCCCAGCCTCCCCCGGGCTGAGCCCCCGCACACAGGGCCTGGGGACCCCCTCCTGAGCCCCATCTCTCCCAGCTCCTCGGGTCAGTGTCCTCAGAGAATGTGGGTCCCCTCAGGCTGCTGAATGCCCCCCACCGAGTCCCCTCTCCCGGGCGGCCCCGGACCCACCTGGGGGCGGCCATCGCCATCTTACTGGGCAGGATTGGATGGTGTCAGGTCTCTAATACTGCCTGGTAATGATGACGGCGGGGCCCTGCGCGCAGCGAGGGGCCGTCCCGAGCCCCCCAACCCTCTCCCCACACAGCCCCCCGCCCCCCCTCCTGCCCGGGGGCCTCCAGGTGAAATTGCTGGCAGCCCCCCCAGGCCCTGGTGGGTCCAAGAGTCCCTCCCAGCCCCACCAGTGGGAGCCTCCGCAGCTGCTCCGAGCCCCTCCCCAGACAGCCCTGGGGGTAGGACGCTCAGGTGCCCAGGCCCTGCCCCTCCCGCCCCAGCAGGTGAGGGCGAAGCAGAACCAAGGCAAAGGCTCTGAGGGCGGAGGGCAGCGTGGAGGTCGGCCGGCCAGAGCCCAGGTGGGGGCCACCTGGTAGGCCAGCTGCGCCTCCAGCCTCAGCCCCGGCCCCAGGCCTCACTGTGGAGAAGACAGGAGCACGCAGGCCCCCACCGGTCCTCCCGCCGGGGGCCGGCACACTGGGCCTCTGTGGGCATCTTACCGGACAGTGCTGGATTTCTCGGCTCGACTCTAACACTGTCTGGTAACGATGTTCAAAGGTGACCCACCGCGCTGCCGGGAGCGGCCCCAGGACGTGCTGTCCCGAGTCCCTGGCCCTGAGCCGGGCTGAGACCCAGGGCGGGTGGGGCACAGGGGACAACCTGTCCCAGCCAGGCCCGCGGCGACCTGACCCCCAGGAGAGACCACGATGGCTGGGACGCGGGGGCGGAGAAGGGCCCGGCCCCGCCCGCACACCAGCCTCGTCTGGGGCCGTGCCCAGCGCTGTGGTGGCCGCTGGGGCTCGGAGGACTCGCACGGCATCGGCGGTCGGCCAGTCGCACCCACTGGGTCCAGAGCTGGTGGCAGGCAGCCCTCCCGTCCACCACGCAGGTCCATGTCCACCGTGGCTTCCACACGCGTCCGCGGGAGCTGGCCCCCGAGCCCCGGTCTGCTGGGTCCGCAGTGGGCACTGGCCTTTCTCAGCTCTGACCCTGTCAGGGCCACGTGCTCCGGGGCCACCTGGGACGCAGGGAGGGCAGGTGCGTCCAGGTGCCCCCCCCCGGCCCACAGGCGGAGGGGGGTGCCCTCCGTGTATTCCCCGATGAGGACGGTCTCCCTGCCCCCCAGTCCTCCACCAGCCCCACAGTCACAGGCAAGAAAGGGAACATGGTCTGAAATCGAGGTCAGAAGGCCCTAGGTTTTATCTTTTTTATCGGAAGCCAGGACTGGGGGGCTCGCAGGCCTGCTGACACGCACAGGGGCAGCCCTTCTGGCCCAGGAACCCCACCAGCCCAGGGCCCCAGCTGGTCTCTCCGGGGAGGAGGGTCTGCCCAGGCCTCCTGTTACTCATTAACGAGCCTGACTCAGGGTCAAGTGCAGGGCAACCAGATGCCCCAGCTGCTCGCGCTCTCTCTCTCTCTCTTTCTCTTTCTCTCTCTCTCACACACACCTGGGGGCTGCAGGCTGGGGTGGGTTCTGAGGGAGGCCCTCCTCGAAGCAGCCCAGGGGCCAGGGGGGCGCGGGGTCCTCGAAGCAGCCCAGAGGTCAGGGGGCGCGGGGTCCTCGAAGCAGCCCAGGGGTCGGGGGCGCGGGGTCCTCGAAGCAGCCCAGGGGTCGGGGGCGCGGGGTCCTCGAAGCAGCCCAGGGGTCAGGGGGCGCTGGGTCCTCGAAGCAGCCCAGGGGCCGGGGGCGCGGGGAGGCTCCAGCCAGACCTCAGGCCGCGGGGCGCTGTGGGTTCGGAGGTGCCGCTCTGCAGACTCAGGAGGCCCAGGTCTGGCCCCAGCTGAACGCCACAGACGGGCGGCCGGTGATGGGCGTCTTACCAGACACGGTTAGACCTGTTCCTTTTGTCTAATACTGTCTGGTAATGCCGTCCATCCCCGGCCCGGTCGCCGGAGGAGGGGCCCTCGCCGACGCCGGTGCAAGTCGAGGTCCACTGTCCATCGGGCCCAGCGCGGCTCCGACCAGGTGGGGCGCCTGCCCGGGCCTGGGGCGCTCAGGTCCTCCCAGGGCACAGGCCTCACTGGGCGTCGCCAGCCCATGACGCTGGCGGGGGGAGTCCCCTGACCCCGGTGGGCTTTCTGTCACAGCCATCTGTTCCTCCTGGGGCACAGCCTCCCCCACAGCCCAGAGGGCCCCCCACTAGGGTCTTTGTGTCCCCACACGCTGCGGGCCCTGCCACGAGGCCAGAGAGACGGGAGTGTGGTCAGCCCCACCCCTGCAGCCCAGCCTGGAACCCTCCCCAGGGAGGTGGCCTCATCTGTTACCCCCGACACCTGTACCAGGCAGGGGTGCCTCAGGAGGGCAAGACAGAAGCAGCCCAGCCCCCCAACTCCCACCCACGGTGGGGAAGACGACCCGTGGCGGGCAGTGCCCCAGAAACCCGCTGCCCTGCCACCCCCTGTAGTGCCAGGTGGCTGGAGGGCACTTGGGGTGAGACCCCACCCTCAGCCCAGAGCAAGAAGCTGGGGGAAGGAGGGGGTCGGGGAGGGGCAGCCACCTCCTCCCTTCCTCAGGTCTCAGGGCCCCCACCAGGTCCCCACCACCTGTCTCTGGGGCCTGGCAGCTGGGGGACATGCTCTCCTGGTGCCCCACAGCCCCCCTCACCTCCACCCCGCCCCACACTTTGGCTCGCCCCACCCTGCTCCCTCTGCTCGCCAGCCTGTGGCTCATGGAGATGTCCTGTCTAAAGCTGTCCCCCAGACCACTCTGATGCTGACCCCACCCCAGCATCTGTCTGTTCCCCCAAAGCCCCTCCCTTCCCCTGAGAGCTCTCGGCGGGTCCCAGGGCCCAGACCTGCCTCAGCCAAGGCTCTGCCACCGGAGCCGTTGGGGGGGTTGGGGGGGTCCCCAGGCTCCTCGGGGAGGCCCCTGCCTCTCCCCCTCGTTCCCCGCTCTCCCCGAGCCTTCCCTGAACTCGGTCTGCATAGCCAAGTGCTAGAGCCGAAAGAGGGGGTGAGGGGGCCCCAGAAGGCCTCTCTGAGCAAGTGGCCAAGGGGGGACCAGGCAGACTCTGCTGGAGCCAAGCAGAGACCCCCAGACCAGACGCTGCCTGGCACCGTGAGGGGACTTCCTGCCCCACGTCCAGGAGGCCTGGCCCTGCCCAGCACAGGCACCGACTCCCCAGGCCGCACCACGGCTGCCAGAGGGCGCTGGGCGCGCTGGGCCGTTCCAGCTCCCCGGCCCTTCCTGCCTCCAGCAAACCTGGGGCCACACCACCCCTGCCGGAGCCCCCAGCTGGGGGTCCCCAGCGCCTGAGACTGGGGGGCCCCAGTGCCCAGTGAAGAGCCTGGCCAGGGCCCCCACCCCTGTGGGCAGGCCTCCGCAGCAGGACGGACCCCAAAGCCCCCCCCACCCCCCCGGCACTGAGAGGCATGTGGGTGCGGCTGCCTCTGCAGGTTCTCAGAGGCCCCCCTCAGTGAGCATGAAGCCCGGGACCCCGAATGTGAGGAGGGACTTACGGGGTGCATGTGTCTTCTGAGGCCACACAAAGGGCCACCCGGGGGCAGGGGGGCCTGCAGACGTGCCTGGTCCCACAGCTGAGGCCAGAGTCACAGCTCGGCACCCTCAGAAACTCGGGGAAGGTCCCTCCGGCCCCTCCCGGCCTCGGGGGCTCCAGACCCCCCTGGGCTTGGGGCGCATCCCTCCAGCCTCTGCCCCCGTCTGCATGCAGCTTCTCCCCTCTCTGTCTCCTCATCTGCCGCCTCCCTCTTAGGAGGACACTGGTCACTGGATTTAAGGTCCCATCCGCCGGTGCCGGGGCTCAAAATGTGGGCACATGGCGGGGCCACCTCGAGCCCTACAAGAAGCAAAGGTGGCCCCGCTGGTGTGACTCAGGGGTTGAGCGCCGACCTATGAACCAGGAGGTCAGGGCACATGCGGGCTCGATCCCCAGTCGGGGGTGGGGGGGCGTGCAGGAGGCAGCCGATCAAATGACTCTCATCATTGATGTTTCTCTCCCTCCCTTCCTCTCTAAAATCAATAAAATATGTTTTAAAAAAAGAAAGAAGCAAAGGCACTCAACGCAGTTCCCACGTGACCCACGCAAGGCCCTGGGAGGCAGGTCACAGCCCAGGCGCGAGCACCCCCACCTGGGCGCGCTGTCTTACTAGAGCCCCCACTTACTGTTGGATAAAGCGGGGACCCCTCGTGCTGGGGCTCTGGCGAGGGAGGTGTAATGTGGCCATAAAGCCGAGTGAGCACCAAACACCTTCTGGGTCCGGCCTGAGGTCCGGGCGTGGATGTGCGGGTCTCGGAAGGCTGAGGAGTGATCCCGGGGCCAATGGCAGCCCAGCTCCCCGGGCACCTGGCCCCTGCCCCTCCCTCTCCATCTGCTCCCCTCTGGGCCCTGGGTCGAGGTTGCTGGGAGACGGTTGCCAGGTCGCCACTGTTTCCCGGGCAGAGGGATCACACCAGCCGGTAGGGCAGGTGAGAGGGACAGGCGGCCAGAAGCTGGGGTCCTGGCTGTGTGTGAGGGCTGGGCCTGCCTTCCCTCGCCCCCTGCCTGGCAACCACGGACCCTGTCAGTCCTCGGGGATCCTGCCCAGGAGCAGAAAGAGGGGGAGAGGGCGGGGAAGGGTGCCCCTGCTCTGTGCAGTGCCCATGCCCCCAGGGCCCCGGCATGTGGGGCACCCACCCCAGGGCCGGGCCCAGAAGGGCATGCCTCCTGGGAGTGTTGGCTCCTTGGGGCAGGCGCCTTCGCCAAGGACCAGGTCCGCCTGCCAGAACCGATGCTCAAAAGGGCAGCCTCCAGACGCCCGTGGGGACCCCGGTCCCCGTGGTCAGCCCACCCCCGCCCAGGAGGCGCCAGCCTGGCAGACAATGTGAGCGCCTCCCTCGCACCCCACACCCTTGCGGGGCAGGACACCGACGCCCCCTCATCCCTTGGCCGTTTCCTGCAGGTGCACCCGGGCCTTCCGCTCACGTCGTCTCGGGGCTTCCCGCCGGTCTGCGTACCGGAGCAGGTACCGCGTTCACGTCACCGTCTCTGGTGGAGGTCGGTTTTCCCCGAGCCCCGCCCCCCGTTGTCCCAGTGCGATGTCGGGGGCCACACCGCGTGCCCCAGCCTCTCCGGCCGGCGTAAGGCTCGTGTCTGTTTAGATTCTGTCCTTCGGAGACTGAGCGTCAGGCCAAGGCTTTGAGTCACAGCCGATGCCGCAGCCGCTCCCACCCCAGGCCCGGCCAGCCCCCCAGACGCCACACCCAACGTGGGCTCACTCATGGCTCTCATTTATCTCTGTTCCTTTAATGACAAGAAGGAGAACTCAGGGCCTTATTCTTTGTGAAAATGATAAGCACACGGCTAGAAGAGACACACAGAAGCCACCTGCCTGCCCACGGCCACGGCCACGGCCACGGCCACTGCCAGCTCCCCCGGGGCTCCGGCTTCTCTGCCCCCCAGGCCTGCACCGCAGAGGTGGCCGTCGGCTGGGCGGGCAGCCAGCCCCTCGCCACCTCAGGTTCCTCTCATAACCTCGATGTCCCCGGCCAGCTGGCCCGCGGGACCCTGGCCTGGTCTGCACTGCCCGCCCCCATCGTCCAGCCAGCCCCCCTTGAGCATTAACTGCAGCTGCCCGCCCCCTTTACCGGTGGGGAGCTGAGACGCAGACCAGTTCCGGCCGCGGGGCCTTTGCCCAGAGCCTGTCTCAGGACCTCCTGAGAGGTTCACCGGAGCCCAGCCTCTGGGTGCTGGCGTCCCGTCCCCACCACCCTCTCGCGGGACGTGACCTCCTGCTTCCCGCGTTCAACTCTGTGTCCTCCTTCCTGGCCGTGTCCTGGCCTGTGTGTCCGTGTCTAATTCCCACGCACTCCGTCTGGGACAGCGCCCAGCCCTCCTGGGGACTCCGTCCTGGGGGAGCGAGGCTGGACCACGGGCAGAGGGTCCCTCAGCCCCCAGAGCTGTGCACACGTCTGCCCTAAGTGGGATGGAGGCCTTGCCGGCGTTTCTCGGTGACCATCCTCTTTGGGGGACACCTGGATGCAGGTCCCGCCCTGGGTCCCGCCTGCTCCGGGCTGCGCCTGCCTTCCCACCGCTTGTGCCTTCAATCCACAGCGTCCCCGCCTCCCAACAGCCCCAAATTGGGAGGGGCCGTTCCGGAACGGCTGAAACTACCCTGAGACGTTCCCGAGTTGGCCACAGGCCCCTCCTGGGCAGCAGCACCTGCTGCAGGGCCCCCCTCAGACACAGGGCGCCTCCATCCCGGCCGGAGTGCCCCTCCCGACCGAGGCCTGATGGCCACCCTCCTCCTTGCAGGCGGCATGCAGGCCAGAGAGACAATCTCTACAAGGAAGGCCTCACCAAGGGCAGACAGAATGCAGAGACCACGCTGGCCCTGAGGGGCACCAGGCCCCACAGTCACCGTGGAAACAAGAGCCAGTCACACGGGGGATCCCAAGCCCAAGACCCCAGGAAGCGCGCTGTCCCCTACAGGGTGGGCCTGACCCTCGGCCAGCCACGGGGATCAAGGCCACGGGGACCAAGGCCACGGTCTAGGAAGGGGCTGGGGACAGCGCCTTCTCAGCGGTGCCCCCACCTCACCATCCCCACACCCGCAGCCCACGGCCATGGCCGCTTCAGCCACGGCCGAGGACGCCGGGCACTGCCCCCTTGGACCCGGGTCAGCACCAAGAGAGGCAAGCAGTCAAGAATCAAGGGGGTCTGGCGGAGCCGCCCCCGGGAGCCAGGTGATTGCAGCCCTGGGAGGGCCCCCCGGGGCCTGGCACCCCATTCCAGGGACGGGGTTCTAATCGGGGAACACACACAGCCATGCCCTGGGAGGGCCCAGCAGAGCCAGGGTCTGAACAGGCACAGGGAGGGGACACTCGCCCCCCAGAGTCTGGCAGGCACTCTGCCGCCCCAGCCCCCAGCCCCCAGCCCCTGCCCAGGGCAGGCAGCCCATCACCCCTGCCTGGCAGGAGTCACCCATGACATCATGATGGACATTGTGACCCCCGCCCTCCTGGGCATGTCCCTGTGCCACGTCTGCCCCAGTGCAGCCTCCACCCTCGCCCCTCACCTGCCCCCAGCTCTGCCCTGTTGGTGAGGAGGGACCTGCCACCCCAAGGCTGACCCGAGGGTGGTGACCACCCCTCTCTCCTAGAAGGCACGATGGGCCCAGGCCACTGGGCAGGCCTGTGCCTGGGAGGAGACGTGCCCGGATGGGCTGGGGGGGGGGCTGCCCAGGAGCTGCCAGACAAGGGCAGGACTGGACCTGGCCAGGTTCTGAGTGGGCACCCCCCCATGTGCAGGCTGGGCCCATGAGAGACCAATGGGGAGCAGCCGCGTGGACGGGGCCCTGAGTCCGCTGAGCCAGCCGGACCAGGATGCAGGTGAGCCCGGTCGGGGCTGGGAGGGCCGGGGAAGCCTCCGCCGGCTGGAGCCTCTGACCGCCCACCTGTCCACAGACCCTCCGGAGGACACGGGCGCTGCCAAGCCCCGGGCCGCCCTCCTGGAGAGGCACCTGCTGGGCGGGGAGAAGCAGCCACCCAGCACGGGGAGTGGCCCCTTCTTCTACATCGGAGGCACCAACGGGGTGGCCATGTGAGTGGGGCCCCCGGCGGGACCCAGCCCTACGGCCCCCAGGGCCCAGTCCAGCCTGGGCTCTGCCTCTGAGGTCCCCTGGTCCCCTCCCTGGCAAGCCCAGCCCCCCAGGTCCTAAGGCCCCAGCGTCAGGTCTGCCCCGGGCCCTACAGAATCAGCTCCTACTGCAAGAGCAAGGGGTGGCAGCGCATCCAGGACAGCCAGCGTGAGGACTACAAGCTCAAGTGGTGCGAGGTCAAGTGTCGAGACAGCTACCTCCACTTCCGAGAAGGTAGCCGGGAGGGGCGGGGCTCGGGGCGTATAGCCAGCAAGGACCCCCGGGCCAGGGCCTGGGAGCGTGGCTGCCCCCTCCAGCTGGGGCCCTGCAGCCGTCCCCCGCGTGCTGCCCAGGGCTTTGTCGTGCCAGGTGAGCAGCTGCTGTACCAGCTCCCCAACAACAAACTGCTCACCACCAAGATCGGGCTTCTCAACGCCCTCAGGGAGTACGCCAGGGTCATCAACCGGGTCAACAGGACATCGCCGTGCCCACAGGCCAAGTACGCCGCCCTGGCTCCCCACCATCACTGGGCACCCCCCACCAGCCCCCCATGCACCCACCCATCCTGCCACCCATCCCACCAACCCACCCGTCCTCAGCGGCACACCCGCCCACCTGACATGTCAGTCAATCTCTGGTCCTGACCTCCCTCCATTCTGTCCACCACCTACAGCCATCCACCCACCCATCCTCCCACCACGCACTCACCCATCTGTCTCCACCCAAACAACACCTGCCACCCATTACAGCCCCCCAGAGTCCATTCACAGCACCCAGCACAGAGCCACCCACTGGTGTCCCTCGTTTAGTCATTCATCGCCCACCACACCTGTGCCATCCGTCCCCAAACCCGTTCCCAAAGCCCCTCTACCCTCACTGTCCACTGCCCCTTCACCCAGCACTGGCCCTGCCTGAGCCACTCAGCAGACTCAGCTACCTGGTGTCCACCTGGCCACACACTCATCCACTCACTGCCCAACAATTTACATGTCTGCCCACCCACCCAGCCACTGTCCACCTTCCACCAGGCAGGCAGCCCACCCACCTGGTCACCACGACACCATCTTTACATCCACACCTCCCATGTCAGTCAGCACCTCTCACCTGTCCCTCTCCAGGCATGTCACCCACCGAGCCACCTGTCCGTCCATCCACCTACTTCCACCCCAGACCCACTTACCCAACCACCACCCATCCACACACCCACCCACCTACTCCTAAGCTTCCACCCATTGCCCGCCTCTCCAGACCCACACCCGTCCATCCTCCACACACTCCTCAATGGACACTCAGGCCAGGCCCTGTGTCCTCCTGGGGTGCAGATCTGGAAGGGACCCCACACCCGCTCTGGAGGAGCCCCCACGGACCAGCCCAGGACCCCTCGAGTCACAAAGGTAGACACACTCAGCCCAGCTGGGGGTCCATTCTGCCCTGACTTGGAGGATGGCCTGGTGTGAGGTGACAGAGAGTTAAAGGCACCCCAGGCCAGCGGACGATGCTCAGGAATCCATGCTCGCTGCGTTCGGGCACTGTCCTTCCCTGGGGGCACTGACCGCTCTGAACTGGCCACTCACAAGTGCCTGAGCCCCGCAGGTAGCAGACGGGCTCCCGGAGGAAGAGCGGGGAGTGGAGAGGGGCGGGGTAGCGGCAGCCTGTAGAGGCCAGGGGTGCCAGGATCCAGCCAGGAGCTCCGGCAGGGAACAGAGGGTGCGCAGGCTGCAGAGGGGAAGGGTGGAGACGGGGTGCCTGGAGCCCAGCCCTAACCCTTGCAGGAGGGAGACAGCGCTAGTATGCCCCACCTCCCTGCTCCCCAGGATTCTGAAAATGGAAGAATTTTTCCCAGAGACCTACCGCCTGGACATCAGGGAGGAGAGAGAGACCTTCTTCGGCCTCTTTGATGGTGAGAGGCAGCTGGACCCGGGCCTGCGCGGGGGAGGCGGGTTCTGGGCCGGACCAAGGTTGGGGTGTGATTAGGCAGGACCAGGGCCCGGGTGGTCCCGGTGGGGGCGTGACTAAGGAGGGAAGAGTGGAGCCCGGTGGGCGGGGCCATGGCTGGGTGGGCGTGGTCAGAATATTGGTTGGGCGGAGGCGGCGGGGAGGGGAGGGGCCATGGCTAGGGGCGGGGAAAAGGGGCGGGGCTAAGGGGGCGGGGACTCGGCGGCTCTCTCCGCAGAAACCCAGACGTGGATCTGCAAGCCCACCGCCTCCAACCAGGGCAAAGGCATCTTCCTGCTCAGGAGCCAGCAGGACGTGGCCACGCTGCAGGCCAAGGTCCGGAGCCTGGAGGACGACCCCGTCTACCGCCGGCTGCCCTTCCGGACGCCGCAGGCCCGGGTGGCGCAGAGGTGTGGGGCGCCCGCGGGGGTGGCGCTGACCCTGGGTCCGGGCTCGTGGGGGTCTCCGGCCCATCGGGGAGTCCCTGGCCGCGCAAGGCGAGCGGATGGGGGAGGCGTCACATCCAGTCGGGGTGTCCGGGCCGGAGCTGCGCCCCTTGGACAGCGGCTCCTGCCGTGGGGGTGGGGCGGGGAGGGCCGGGTCAGTGTGTCTCCTGCCTGGGCACTGCCCCTCGGTCCTGCAGGAAGCCCGCCTGGGCAGCCACAGCCTCAGGCCGGCAGCCAGAGCTGCCTGTCCCGCCCTCCATCCCTCTGCCTCTGGACGGGGTCCAGACCGCAGGCTCAGACTGGGCGGCACAGTCTCACCTCGAAGGTCCCTGGAACTCCCCACAGTCCTGTCTCGGCCGCTGTCCGCCACCTCCTCTCCCAGTGGCCGTCCCAGGCGCTTTAGCTCTGCAGGTCCCTCCACCTGGGGTGCCCCTCCCGCCTCTCCAGTCCACTCACCCTTCAGGGCCCAATGTCAGCCCTCCCTCCTCCTCCAGGCGGTCCTCCCTGCCCAGGGGCCGGGTCTGCTCCCACCGGCCAGGCTCCTCGTGAGAGCTGCAGCCTGAGCACCCAGACACCCAGGGGGCGGAGATCCAGCGAGCCTCCAAGCTGTACCGACCCACAGGCACTCAGCCAGGGGAGGGAGCCCACAGGCGGCCCCGGGCCAGGCGGTGGGGTCCTGAGGAACAGGTCCAGGCTGGCCCTGTGCTCAGCCCGCACCTGCCCCCCAGGTACATCGAGAACCCGCTGCTGCTGGACGGGAAGAAGTTCGACGTGCGCTCCTACCTGCTCATCGCCTGCGCCATGCCCTACATGGTCTTCTTCGGCCACGGCTACGCGCGCCTCACCCTCAGCCTGTACGACCCCGAGTCCCAAGACCTCAGCGGCCACCTGACCAACCAGGTGAGGGTCCTCCCGGCAGCCCTGGGACGAGATCACGGCTCAGAAGCAGAGAGGAGAGGCCAGTGCAGACCTGGCTCAGACCCAGAGCTGTCCAGCCCCGAGGGGGCCTGGGCGGGCCCTGCCTGCTGTTGGCATCACCTCTCACCTTCGGCCACCGCAGGGCATCTGGTGACGTGACCGAGAGCCCTGCACCCACCCACTGCAGCGTGGCTCCCGCTGGGCACGGAGGAGGTGTGGGGAGGGCAGGAGCCGGGGAGGGGGTCTCTGTGGAGACCTCAAGGAGAGGCCAGAGGTCTCCGTGGAAGGGTTGCAACGGGGAGTCGAGGCTGAGCCCTCCGTGAGGATCGGTGGGGCCTTGGGGGCCGAGGAGGTCTCCGTGGAAGAAGGTGCTGGGGAGGGTCTCGGCCCCAGGGTTGCCGCAGGATGTCCAGGGACGCACGGCCTCTGGGGGCTCCGGGGAGATGGCCTCCAGGCGCCACACCCTTCCCCCCAGTTCATGCAGAAGAAGAGCCCCCTGTACGTGCTCCTGAAGGAGAACACGGTGTGGAGCATGGAGCAGCTCAACCGGCACATCAACGACAAGTTCAGCAAGACCAAGGGCCTCCCCCGCGACTGGGTCTTCACCACCTTCACGGTCCGTGAGCGCCTCACCCCACCCCACGGGGGGAAGGGCTCGGGATCAAGGGTCACGACCCCGTAGGGATGTGAGGGTGGGCAGTGTCCCCTCAGTACTGGAGGGGGCGGGGGTGCGTCTGTAGGAAGGAGTGTGTCTCTCCGTGTGCCACTGGGCGGTGGAAGCCGGCCACCGAGGCGTCTCAGGCTCTTTCCCTCTCGCAGTAGCTCACGTTCCCACCTCCACATCCTTGCAACTTTCCCTTTTTTTTTTTTAAAATATATTTTATTGATTTTTTACAGAGAGGAAGGGAGAGAGATAGAGAGTTAGAAACATCAATGAGAGAGAAACATCGATCAGCTGCCTCCTGCACATCTCCTACTGGGGATGTGCCCGCAACCCAGGTACATGCCCTTGACCGGAATCGAACCTGGGACCTTTCAGTCCGCAGGCCGACGCTCTATCCACTGAGCCAAACCGGTTTCGGCAACTTTCCCTTTTTTAAAAAAGAAAGAAAAGTGTTTGTGACGTGGTATCTCGTGTGGGTCTGATCTGCGTTTCACTAATGATCATGATGTTGAATCTCTTTTTGTGGGTTTGTTGGCCGTCTGGTATCTGCTTGAGAAAACTTTCTGTTCCGACCCTCTGTCCTTCCTTGTTCGGCTCTTCATGCTCCGGTTGCTGAACCTGATCAGACGTGTGATCTGCAGCCATGTTCTCCTGTTCTGAGTTCTTTTTTCACTTTCTTAATAACGTCCTTTTCTGAACAAAAGTTTTACATTTTGAATGAAGTGCAATTGATCCATCTTTGGTCATTCATGCTTTTGAGGTCATATCTAAGAATCCATTGTCAAATCCAAGCTTGGAAAGATTTATACATATGTTTTCTTTTACAAGTTTAAAGAAAGAAATAAATATTTCAGAGAGGAAGGGGAAGAGAGAGAGAGAGAAAGAGAGAGAGAGAGAGAGACATCAATGGTGAGAATCATCGATCCGCTGCCACCTGCACGCCCCCTACTGGGGATCGAGTTGGAAACCCGGGCATGTGCCCTGACAGGGAATGGAACCGTGACCTCTTGGCTCATAGGTGGATCGTCAACCACTGAGCCACACGGGCCAGGCGAAGGACATACTTGGTATGACTCCAGCCCTTTAAACAATTATCGGAACTTGTTTTGTGTCCTAACAATGTCTGTCCTGGGGACGTTCCGTGGGCACCTGAGAAGCACGCGCCTGCTCTCGGGCGGAGGTTCTGCAGATGTGTTAGGTCTGGATTTATATTGTTGTCCAAGGCTTCTCTGTACTTGTTAATCTTGTCCACATGCCTGTCTACCCCGGGAAGTCGGGTATTGAGGTCTCCAACTGTTGCTGTTGAATTGTCTGTCTCCCTGCAATGCTACTGGCTTTTACCGTATGTATTCTGAGGCTCTTGATGTGTCATTATAAAATGTACTTTTTTCCTTACTATCCTCAATTTTTCTCTTAAAATCAGCTTGCTGTTAGAATAGTCATTCCAGCTCCTTTTGGCTGCTGTTTGTACGACATCTCTTTTCCCACCTTTTTACTTTCAACCTATCTGTGTCTTTGATCCGCAGTCTCATGGACTGTATCTGAAGGGGCTTTTATGCATTTGGCCAGTCCCTGTCTTTCATTTGGAAAGTGTGACTTGCATTCAACATAGTTACTGTGAAGGTAGGGTTTACACCTGCTATTTTGCTGTGTATCTTTTTTGCTTTTCAATTCTTCTGTGTGACACAGATATGTATAGGGTGTCCCAAAAAAATGTATACACACTTTAACAGCTGATGGCTCAATTTTGAAACTGGAATGTATTCTAATAAACACCACCTTTATAATTATTCAGTGTGTCCGTAAAAAATACTTTTGGGACACCCTATATTTTATAATGTAGCATTTCTAGAGTAATTTCTTTTGCCATATATATATTTAAATAATTCTTTATTGTTGAAAGTGTTACATATGTCCCCCTTTTTCCCTCATTGACCCTCTCCAGCCCGCCCCCTATATATATTTTAAATATCTGTATTGATTTCAAAGAGGAAGGGAGAGGGAGAGAGAGATAGAAACATCAATGATGAGAGAGAATCATTGGCCGACTGCCTCCTGCACGCCCCACACTGGGGATCGAGCCCGAAACCCAGGCATGTGCCCTTGATCGGAATCGAACCCGGGACCCTTCCGTCCGCAGGCCGACGCTCTATCCACTGAGCTAAAGTGGCTGAGTCCCTCACACTGGATCACCTCATGGACCTCGCTTCGGACAACCCATATATATCTACTGCTAAGCCCCTCTGTGGATTGTAAATGTCAGTTGTTAAGCTTTTCGCCTCCAGAATTTATACTGGGTTCCCTTTGACACTTTCTGTCTCTTCCTTGATAGTCTCTATTCTCACATGTTCCTAGCATTCTCTCCAAGTGAGGTCTCCCAGGGGGCCCCAGACCGGACACAACCAATAGCTACCGTTCTTGGCCAGCCAGGCCCAGTCTGCTATCTCCTGCGAGGCGCTGGCTTTTCTCGGGGCTGCGCGGAGCTGGGAGGGGGGCAAATCTGACCAGGACCTGCAGTGCACGAAGCTCAGCCACCAGAATGCAAGCCTTTCTGACAGTGTATTCTGACCATTCTGCCGGGTTTGTTTCTTGTTGTTGTTGTTCGGGGGGAGAGGGGCAGGTGCTGCGTTGATGGAGTGGCCTGCTCTCAGATGCCCTTCCTCTGACATTTTCACGCATGTTCTTGTCTCCTGATCCCACTCCAGTGAGGCGTCTCCCTGTTGTGCCCCTGGAACACTCATCAAGGTCACAGTGACCTTCGCGTTGCCAAACCCGGGGGTCAGATCCCAGCCCTTTGGACAGAGCTGCTCACTCCCTGCGCCTTTCCGTGGCTCGAGGGCCTTGTCCCCTCCGCCTGGCCGCTGTGCTGGCCTCTCGCCTCCCAGCCTCTGCTCTCTGGAGGCCCAGGGCTCAGCAGACGCCCTGCCCTTTGCCTACACCCACTGGTGTTGAGTCTCCGGCTTCAGATCCCGCCTGTAAGCCGGGTCCCGTCTCACCATCCGGCCCTCACCTCTGTCCTGAACCTGAGCCTCCCCTCCAGGCCCGTCAGCCGTCAGCACTGGGTCTGCAGCTCATGGACACCCCCCCTCCGCCTCCATGGTCCCCCGGCCCCTGCTCAGTTGATGGGGGCTCCATCCTCCCAGGGATAACCCTTCTCCCTGGTTTTCACAGCTCACGCGTCCTTCACCAGCCACTTGGCCAGGCTCTCCCTCAAAATATATTCAGAACCCGTCCCACCACCTCTAGCCCCTCCGTCTCTCTGGGCACAGCAGGGGGAGGGCCCTGGGAGGGCCTGGGCCACAGGTGCCCCTCCTCGCTCCACCCCCAGCAGCTCTGATCTGAGGGGAAAGTCAAGGTCCTTCCCAGGCCCCCATGGGGTACGGCGGCCACCGGGTCTCCTGCACCCCCGCCCCGCCCGCCCCCACAGCACCTCCTGTCACTATCTCCTCCGGGAGGCCCCCAGACCACACCTCCTTTTACACCACAAAAGCCACACACCTCCACCCCGCCCTAGAGGGTTTGGTTCAGTGGGTAGAGCGTCGGCCTGCAGACCAAAGGGTCCCGGGTTCGATTCCGGTCAAGTGCACATACCTTGGTTGCAGGCTCCTCCCTGGCCCGGGCCCTGGTCAGGGCTTGTGCAGGAGGCAACCAATCACATCGATGTTTCTCTTTGCCATTCCCTCGCTCTCCCACTCTCCCTAAAAATCACTGGAAAATACCCTGGGGCGAGGATTAACCACCACAAAAAGCCACCCCAGAACTCTCATCTCCACTCTCTTAGCTGCATTTTCTCCATCAGCATTGATTGCTCGACCTCCTGTGCCAAGTGTACGATGGTCTACGGGTCACATGTGTTGTCTCTCCTGCCGTGAGGGATCTGTCCAGGGGCAGACACTCCTGTACCCGGCACCCGCCATACGGCCAGAGCGCCACACGTCTGCTAAATGAATAAAACGAGAGTGACTGAGTTTCTGGCTGTAAGAGTGCGAACATGAGGGCAGGCAGGGGTGGCTCTGCAGGTGAGGGCACAGGTGGACTTTGAGGTGAGGCCCCATTAGGACTGCAGGCGAGGGGTGTGGTCATGGCTGTGGGGCCTGGGAGTGTCATCAGTGCCAACAGTGACAGCTGGTCGCCCTGCCTGCCCCACCCACAGAAGCAGATGCAGCAGATCATGGCCCACTGCTTCCTGGCTGTCAAGTCCAAGCTCGAGTGCAAGCTGGGCTACTTCGACCTCATTGGCTGTGACTTCTTGATCGATGACAACTTCAAGGTGCCGTTGGGGCATCCCAGGGCAGTGGGGCCTGGCAGGCAGGTGCAGGGCGCGGGGCATCTATGCCCAGTCTGACCACCAGACGGGCCCTGGGGTGGACCCTGCAGTCCGACCTCCCCAAGCCCCGCGGGGTGGAGGTGGGGGGTTCCATCAGGTTTCGCTCCCCCTGCAGCGGGGCAGCCTCCAAGGCCAGATCCTTAGAGTCTCAGCCCCTGGGCAAATACGGGGGTGAGGCCACCTGCCCCGGTCACCCGGCTTACCAGGGGCCAGGGCCTCAGGCTCCGGCAGGCCAAGCGGCAGGTGGGGCAGGATGCTGACCCATGTTGGGCCCAGGTGTGGCTGCTAGAGATGAACTCCAACCCCGCCCTGCACACCAACTGCGAGGTCCTGAAGGAGGTGGTTCCTCGCGTGGTCATGGAGACCCTGGGTGAGGCCCTGCCCAGGCCCGAAACCCGCCAGCCGCCCACGCCACTGCCTGCCACATCCCACCTTCTGCCCAAGCTCAGATGCCTACACACCCAGCTCTCCCACATCCCAGGCGCCTGCGCGTCCCCGTCCCCAAGGAAACCCTGCCCCCACCCCCCCAACCCCCACTCCCAGGCAGTGCCGCCCACCCCCACCCCACCTAGGGCCCCTCCCCCTCCCCCACCTCCTCCCCCTCCGTCCCCAAAACCTGTACCCCAGCCCCGCAAAGGTGACGCGGGCGAGACCGGGTTCCTGCCCGCAATGCCGCCGCTCCCCCCAGACCTGGCGCTGGAGACCTTCCGGAAGAGCCTGTGCGGCCAGAGGATGCTGCCCCTGCTCTCGCAGCGCCGCTTCGTGCTGCTGCACAACGGGGAGGCGGACGTCTGGCCGCGCCTGGGGACCTGCCGCCACCACCCGCGCCCGCCGGCCGCCAGCGGGGCCGCCTCCCCCGCGCCCCTGCTCCGCGCGGAGAACCGGCCGGGCGCGCGCAGGCCGGGGGCGCCCCACTCCGCGCAGGAGCGCGTCCGGCCCCGCGCCCTCGGCCCCGACAGCGCACGGGGCGGGGAGCCCGAGGCCGGGGTCACCGAGCCGCCGCGAGCCGACAGCGGGGACCCCTCGCGGGAGCCGCGAGCCGGCAGCGGGGACCCCTCGCGGGAGCCCTCCCCGGCGCCGGCGGACGAGGACGGGCCGGAGCGCAAGCCCGAGGACCACCGCGGCTCCTAGCGGCCCGCCGCCCGGAGACCTATAAAGGCTACTTTGTTACAGACGGGCTCCGAGCGGATCCCGCGGCCGCCGCGTCCAGGCCGCGCCCCTGGGGGTCCCCCAGACCCAGGCCCTTCCCCTGCCCCCCCCAGACCCAGGCCCTTCCCCTGCCCCCCCCCCCAGACCCAGGCCCTTCCCCTGCCCCCCCTCCTCTTCCTCCACCGCTAGGCTGGGACCTGCCCTCGGGGCGCGCAGGGCGGAGGGATGGGGGGGGTCTGTCCTGCAGGAAGGGGCGGGGCCCCCCACATCCCTGCTCTGCGCCTCCCGGGAGGCCACGCCCCTTCCATCACCGCGTCCCTCGCCCCCGGGCCGTCTGCTTGGCTGTGGTCCCCGGAAAGGGGGTCCCCTGGACCCCCCAGGAGGCTCCCTCCGCCCCGGGCCCTGCGCTCCCGCCACCAGCCGCCCTGACTTCCAGGAGGTGAGGCCGTGTGCGGGGCCCGGGATCCAGGCAGGACCGCGCCCCGAAGGACGGATGTGCGGGGCCAATGGTGGGCCCACCCTCGCCACTGCCGGAGCCTTGGCGTTTCCCAGGGGCCCAGCCCCAAGGTTTCGGGGGCCTCGGGGCCTCTGGGGTGTCCTAGCACCTGACCACGGGGCGTCCAGGGCCAGCCATCCCACCCCCAGCCCAGATCGAACCCCGGGCTCCCGACAGCTGGCCCCAGGCCCGCCGCTGCTTGCAGCCCTCCCCCTGCACACCCTCCCAGCGGGGACCCTCACATGCCTGCCCCCCTTCCGAGTGGGCGCGCTGACAGCACCCCCAAGTCACACACACTCCGGACCTCCCCCCACTGCTGACCTGGAATTCAGCCCACCGCCCGTGGCCTCAGGCATGTGGGAGGGGCTGCGGGCCCCCTTCTGCGCTGGGCATGGGAGCTCTGGCCACAAGCAGGACACCCCTGGCCCCCCGACACCCCAGGGGCAGGCAGCTGCATTCCTCGGAGTGCGTCGGTCCTGGCACCACCAGAGGGCGCCGTGCACCGCTGTCCCCTGGGCCCGGAGGGAGAGGAAGGAGGAACTGGGACTCAGAGGTAGTGCCCCCCTCCCAACCCCGGGGCCTCAGAGCTGGGGGGGAGGGGGGGCAGGGCCAGGGGCCAACTGTCACTCACTCAGCCCGCCCGGCCTCTGCACCTGCTGCCCCCATCCTGCCGCCCCCATCCTGCCGCCATGGCTTAGACCCGGGACGGCGAACCTTCTGAGCTCAGCGTGCCAGCATTTTGAAAAACCCTAACTTCACTCTGGCGCCGTGTCACATGCAGAAATTTTTTGATATTTGCAACCAGAGTAAAACAAAGACTTATATTTTTGATATTTATTTGTATTTATTTTATATATTTAAATGCAATTTAACAAAGAAAAATCAACCAAAAAAAATGAGTTCGCGTGTCACCTCTGATCGCGTGTCATAGGTTCGCCGTCACTGGCTTAGAGTGTGGGGTGCCCAGGCCAGAGGCAGGCAGCACCCACTTGTCCCTGTGTAACAGGAGCCCTGAGTCCCCTCCAGCGTGTCTAGGGGTCCCTCCAGGAAGAGCCATGCTGAGGGCCTGCCTGCCCTGCAGCCCAGCCAGCTCTGTGCCCGAGCCTGGGGTGAAGGCCAACGTCCATCAGATGACCCGTGGGTCCCGCCATGTGACCAGATGTGCACGCTGGCAGAGCAGCTTGCCCTAACCCAGCAGAGCCCCATCCCGGGGGTCCCCCAAGGCCTGGACCACCTGCTACTCTTCGTCCCTGGGGTCCCCGAGGGCTTGAATGTCCAGTGAGGCTTCCCAGAGCCTCTGCGGCTTGTTCACCCCAGAGGTGATGCCCACCCCAGCCCACCAGCCCCCCAGCCCACACTCGGGACCTGAGGACCAGGGAGAGGTGGGCAGGAGATGGAGCTTCGGGTGCTGTGGGCCGTGGGCACCTGGGCATCTGCAGACAGGAGGCGCCCTCCCAATATGCAAACAGCACGGCGGGCGGCAAGCGCAGCCCAGGTGGCCGGGACCTGCAGGGGGAGTGGCACCCGAGTGCCCAGGACGGGGCTGCCCAGCACTGCACCACCCAGTGTGTGGTCCAATGTAAACGCCGTCTGTCTACCCCCACTCCCCTCCCTCACCCTCACACCCCCTTGCCCTAGGCACCCCCCACGCTGTCTCTGTCCTCCTCCTCCATCTCCCTGGTCCCTCCAGGGGCCCTGCTGGTGGTTGGGGAACTCAAGCCACGCCTTCCATCTGCAGAACGTTTGTGGGGGTCAAGCTGCCCTCAGCTCTGACCCAGGGACCCCACCAACCCTGTAGCCTCCATCTTGAGGGCTACCCATCACCCTGGCACCCACTGGGCATCCCTCAGCCCCTGGCAGACGGGGACCGGGTCTAGCAGCCTGGGTTTGTTTCAGCCAGAGCCAGGGACCCCCGGACTCCACGGCCACCCCCGCCCCTCGGCCCTGGAGTGTGTCTCTGAGAAGCAGGTGCCGCCGCCTTGGCCTGGGTGCCAGTCTCCAGGACGCACCTCCACCCCTGACGCTTCCTGGGAAGATGAGGTGTGTGGGGGGCGCGGAGGTGTCGGCCTCTCTGCCCCCCCCCCCCCCCGCAGGCAGAGCCACTTAGAGGGGGCGGTTCACAGCCATGGAAACCACCACAGGGGCCAGCCAGCGGGGCTCAGGGGTTGAGCGTGGACCTAGGAACCAGGAGGTCTCGGTTCAATTCCCAGTCAGGCCACCTGCCGGGTTGCGGGCTCAATCCCCAGTGGGGACAGATAAGGGTCACCTGGAAATGCCGGAGGCAGCTGATCAATGATTCTCCCTCATCATCAATGTTTCTCTCCCTCTCCCTTCCTCTCACCCTAGAGACGGAGCCCGCAACCCGGGCAATAAAAATAGATATAAAGTGCTCTAGCCGGTTTGGCTCAGCGGATAGAGCGTCAAGGGTCCCAGGTTCGATTCCGGTCAAGGGCATGTACCTTGGTTATGGGCACATCCCCAGTGGGGAGTGTGCAGGAGGCAGCTGATCGATGTTTCTAGCTCCCTATCCCTCTCCCTTCCTCTGTAAGAATCAATGATATGAGATACACATGAAGAGAGAAACGGAACTCAGCCCGGTGTGCTCCCCATGGCTCAGGACACCCGGGTGGGGTGTGGGCACAGGCTGTTGACCCAGGTTCTGATCAAGGGTCTTGAGCGGCCAGGCCTGACCTTGTGGGCCCCCATCGCAGCCCCTGGGGTCAGCCAGGGGCCTGGGCACATTAGGGGCACAAACAGAATTCTGGGGACCAGCTGCGGTTCTGGGAAACATTACTCATCTCTGTGAACCGCGATAGCCCGGTTCTGCTGAAAGAAGCACATTCTGACCCGCTGGGAACTGTACGCCCCCACCCACCCCGACACACACCCCGGAGCCAGCCCTGGAGGGCGGCCGACCGCCTAAGACCTTGGGAAGATGAGCACGCTTCTCGCCCAAACAATGGCGTCCCACCCGGCCCGCATAGCCTGCTCCCGCCCGATTCCTGCTCCCGTGTAATCCTCGTCCTGCCCTGTATACGCAGCTGGCTTACGGGGCGACAGAGCAGATGTCTGTGGGGAGCCTGTGCTCCCCCTGCCGCCGGGGAGACTGGAATAAACTCTCAACAGATTCTCTGCTGAATGGACTCAGGGAGTGACAGGCGGCCCGATCCCCTTGGCTGTGTGGCTTCAGACAGCCAGCCCCCTGCGTGCCCAGGGCTGGGGCTGGGAGGGGCTGCGTCCGGTTCTGTCCGGGACTGACCGCTACCCACCCCCACCGAGGCTTCTGTGCCTGGGGCCTCCCACACTGGCCAGTCCCGGCCTCGCGGGAAGCAGGGCCTTCTCCAGCGGGTGAGGCAGGTGCGGGGAGGGAGCCGCTGTGGCCGGAAGCACTTCTGAGAACAGTGGCCTCAGGTCTCTCCTCTGAGCTCCAACCAGGGCGGGGCTGTGGTTTCCGGGACACCTGAGGCTGCTCCTGCAGCAGCGTTCCCAGGGGGCCGCCTCTCCTGGGGTCCCTCCTGGGCTTGGTAGCCCCCGGGGGTCAGGCCGGGAGACCAGCTCTGCAGGTGGGCGCACACCCACCCTTGTAGGAGGCTGGGCTGAGTGGGAGGGAAGGGAGCCAGCGCCCTGAGCCTCCTGGGCCCCCTGCCCTGGGCACGTTTCCGGCCTCAGAACTTGGAGGGGCTCAGGCCTCCCCTACCCAACGCCTGGCTGCCTCCCAACACCCAGAGCCGGGGGCTCACTAGCCCCCCAGCCCCAGGCCCTTTTTGTGGCAGAGCCAGGCTGAGTGGCATCCTCAGGGCTCGAAAAATCCTGAGCAGGGACATACGCTTTGGGGGGGGGGGAGCGGGAGGGGGCAGACGGAGGTGGGGTGACCACAGGGTAAGGGGCGTCTGTGCTGGGGGAGGGGCGTGTGGCGGGAGCCTGAGCTTCCTGGGGCGAGACCCTTCCGGCCAAGGCCCCGAGCCGGCCTCCCTGCCCACATCCTCCCTGTCTCGAGGCCCTGGAATCCCCCAGGCTCTGCGTGAACCCCCGCAGCCCCCACGCTGACGGCCGGCGGTGTTCCCACGCGCCCTGGACGCCCAGGAGTTTCCGCGCTGAGTCAGCCTGCCGCAGGCCCTGGGCGTGGGCGGGCCAAGGTGGTTTCGCGGGAAGATCCTCAGACGACTCCCATCCGGGTCCAGGGTGGGGGGGAACCTGCTTCCCTCGGGGCAGCCCCCGTGGGAGGGTCCAGTCCGTGGGGATGGAGCAGCCAAGTGACCCAGCGACCCCACCAATCCTGGCCCAGCCCCACGGAGAGCTGGTTGCCCGAGGGGGGAGGCCTGGCCAGGAGGCAGGCGCGGGCTGTCCGGCCCGGCTCGCCCAGACTGACCACCTGTCTCCGTGATGTCCAGCCAGCCCACCTACATTTTCTTCATTAGTTAATCCACCTGGACACTCGCCAGGAACCTGGGCTCCAGGGAAGTGCCCGGGACACGGAGAAGGTGCCCAGGGAATAGTATTTCACAAGGTTGTCCCCACCCTCCTTTCTGGGGTGCAAAGGAGCTGTGCTGTGCCGGGCGGGGCGATGCCCGGGGGCGAGGATGGGCCCACACCCAGAGCCCCCCTCTCCTCCACCTACTGCTCTGAGCCGTACCCACCTGGCCTGTTGCCCATCGGGACAGGGAGGGGGGCAGGGGTAAGGGCCAATGAGTCAAGAGGGTGCTACTAGTCAGCAGGCAGGCAGGAGGGGAGGGCGGGGCCTGGGCATGTGGGGTGCAGGCAGGTGGCCAGGAATGCCAACACCTGGAGGGCGCTGCTCCTGACAGGTCCCCACTGGCCTGCCCGCCACGCCCTGGACCCCTGGACGGTGCCAAGGGGCCCTTATCAGACCTGCCGGGAGGCAGGGAGGGGCTGCTCAGCTCCGCTGGGTGGAACCCCAGAACCAGGCTCTGAGGGAGAGGGGTCCTGTGAGCTGGTGGAGGCCAGCACAGGACGTGGAGAGAGGGCTGGGCCCAAAATAGGCCCCTCTGACTACCTGCTGCCCCCAGGAAGCGCTGAGGTAGAAACGGACCTCGCCCTAGACTTTGGGCTCAAGAGTAGGCAGGCCAAGGTGGTTTCGCCAAGGCCCCCTCTTCCAGGAAGCCCGCCTTGCCTGCGGTTCCTGCTCCGGAACGGCCTGACCTCTGCCCCCAGCCCTAACTCCACCCCATCTGCAAGGGGCTGTGGGCACCGGTAGGGGAGGCCACGGAGCCCCTGCCGCGGGGCCCTGTCCCTGTGTCCCCCCAGCACACATCCACTCAGGTCCCTGGACAAGTGTTTATTGAGCGCCGCCTGCAGCCAGGTCCGGGGCTGTGTACGGCTTCCAGTCCGGGGAACGAGGGGTCCGCAGTCTCCTCCCAGCAGGGCCGGCAGCCACAGCCCCGTCCGTGTCCCCCACCGTCCACTCCGGCTGCTGCCTCCTCTGCACGACCTGGGGACTCGCCGCCGTCGCCGCCCCCACCCGCTTCCGCCGTCGAGGGGAGCAGGGCCGGGCCAGAGAGGGCCCTCAGCAGGGCACGGAGCCCGGGCTCCCCAGGGTCAGCCGGCGAGTTCCTGGGGGGCCTGGCTCAAGGTCCACGGCCGGAGGGCGGCCGCCTCGCTCACAGGTGCCCCAGCTGGCCCTTGTCCTCCGACAGCTGCTCCCCCCTCTCCTCCTCCGGGAACTGGCAGCTGCAGGCGTCCTCGGGCAGCTGGGGCGGTGCCTCCGGGAGCAGCTGGGTCTCTGCGGAGGGCTGCGGTCAGTGGTCAGCGGGCAGGCCGGGGCCCGCCCCCTGCCCCAGGGCACGACTGACCTGGGGGCCACACGCGCTGCCTCCTCAGCTGCCAGAGGTGCAGGCCGAGCTGGGCCACCACCAGGACCAGGACGCAGGCGGCCACGACCAGGACGGCCGTCAGCGGGCAGCGCGGCTCAGCGGGCGGCGGCAGCACCGGACTGCACACGGCGTTGTGCGTCTTGTTTCCAGGGAACGCGGTGCGAAGGCCAGCCTGGGAGCAGCTGGACACACGGACACAGAGCCCTCGTCAGCCCTCAGCCGCCCGGGGCCACTGGGCCGGGAGGGACAGGAGCCCCCTGCCCCCAGGACCGCCCGGAAGACCTGCCAGCACTCACTCGGCCCACGGAGTGCAGAGGCCCCCGCGGCCCCCAGAGAAGGTCCCGGCGGCACAGTCGACACACTTGAAGCCGAACGTGAAATTCCCTGAGACAGACAGATGGACAGGAAGACAGGTGGACAGGCTGCGGGGCTGCCGGGGGGTGTGGACCCCGACACGCATCCCCCAGACAGAGGGCTCCAATGCCCCCGGGACCAGGGCCTGGAGAAGCAGGGCCGGTGTGTGCTCGGCTTAGGGCAGGCATCTGTCGGGGAGGCAGTCTTGGGGGCACCCAGAGGCCGTGGGGGGACCGTTGGGGGGCTGCGTGGAGGTCCCCTGGGGGGACATGAGGAGGAGTAGAGCAGTGTGAGGTGGGGCCAGAAGCAGGGAAAGCAGGGGCCCGGCCAAAGCCAGGCCAGGCAGGCCTTGCGCTTGGTCCAGTGGCCAGAGGGCAGGAGGGGAGGGGAGGGGCTGAGGCTGGCGCCCCAGTTGACCCAGACCCTGCCACTGTCCAACCAGCAGGGCTCCCCTCAGTCTGCACTCCCAGCCCCTCCCATCAGGTAAACTGGCCCTAATAGGGTTTGAGCTGTTCCTCCCCAAAAGGGGTTGACCCCAGATGGGGCTCAGGGGCAGGCTGTCCCCACACAGATGGTCAGGGTGGGTGCAGGCCCTGCGTGTGGTCAGAGCCAGGCCTGAGGACCGACAGCCCCTGGACACCCACAAACACCGCCCCCCCTGTTCCTCGGACCCGCCTCGAGGGGCCCAGGCTGGGCGGGGGAAGGACTCCCCGAAGTGCACTGACTGGGGCTGTGACAGCCACACAGGACGCTGGCGCCACCCCCCGAGGACATGCCCACGCCCCCCATGGGTGAGCTTCCTTATGCCACGCGAGCGCCCACGCTGGGCTGGAGCGGCGGGGATACCGTAGGCCTTCGCCCCCTGGCCGGGCGGGCAGGGGTGGTGCTTGCAGGTCGTGCAGTCGGGGTCTGCACAGTGGAACTCGGACTGGATGCACGTGCAGCGCCCCTCCGGACAGGCCTCGGCTGGGCAGGAGACAGGACAGCCCTCTCAGCAGCGGGGCCGAGCCCCCCTCCACAGGGCGCCCCACTTCTCCCGCGCTCCAGGGCCAGGGGGATCAGGGCAGGGCAGCCCCCACTCTCCGACACCACCAGGAGGCAGAGGGCACCCGGGACCCTTGCTCTGTCCAGCTGGGTCCCTCCCTCCTGGACACCCACTCCTCCTAGGAGGCCTGGCTGCCCCCCCACCCTCTCCCGCCCTGAAACTGCTCACCCAGCGCGGCCAGGAGCTGTCCCTGCTGGACAAGGGAGTCGCCCCTGCACTGCCCCAGCGGCTGCCCCACCAGCCAAGACCCCTCAGGGGGTGTTTTCTCTTTGATATCTGACCCCAGGCTGGCGCCGGCCACCTGCCCCTGGCCCTGCCCACAGCCCAGAGCCACAGGTCCGAGTCAGGGCGCTGGGCAGACAGGGCGGCGGCGACCCCAGGGGGGACAGGAAGTGTCCTGGGTGGTGACCAAGGACCCAGTGCGCACTCATAGGAACCGGGACCCTCGCCGCGGGCCCAGCCTCAGCCACCGGCGGGAGCGGCGCACTTGCTTCCTGGGGATCGCGCTGGGGCGCAGGCTCCCGACCTGGGAAGGTGGCCCCTCCCGGCGCCCCGACCGCCCCGGCCCCTCCCAGCCCCCCGGCCCCCCAGACCGCCCCGGCCCCTCCCCGCCCCCCGGCCCCCCAGACCGCCCCGGCCCCTCCCAGCCCCCCGGCCCCCCCGACCGCCCCGGCCCCTCCCCGCCCCCCGACCTCCCGCCCCCCGCCTTACCCGAGGCGCAGGGGCCGCAGCAGCGCGCGTCCCTCCCGGCCCCGTGCAGGCGGCGGCCGGGCCCGCAGCTCGGGTCCCCGGGGGAGCTCTGGCCCAGGCCCAGCGCGCAGAGCAGCGCGACGCCCCACAGGGCGGCCCGCGCGCCCCTCGCGCCCATGGCCCCCAGCGCCGCAGCGAGGCGCGGGCTTTGAGGCGCCGCCCGCCCCCACGGGACACGCCCAGACCCCGCCCCGCCGCCCGCACGTGGATGGAGGAGCCCTGGTGCCCGCGGGACCCTCGGCACCGAGACCCAACCCCCGGGGCGGCCCGCGCGGACCTGCAGGGGCTGTGCAAACGGAAGACGGCACCGTGACCCCGACGTGGCGGGGACCCTGGTGATGAGGGCGCGGGGTGCAGGCTCTCGCTGGGACGTGCGCCCCGGGGTGGGGGTGGGGTGGCGGTCGTGGGCAGGCTGGGCGTGGGTGGGGGCAGATCTGTCCCTGCCCCTCAGTTTGGCTGTGAACCTAAAACTTCTCTGAAAAACAGAGTCGCTATTTTTTTCTTGTTTAGGGAGAGAGTGGGACAGAGAACATCGATGTTAGAGAAACACATGGATTGGGCGCCTCCTGCATGAGCCCCGACCGGGCCCAGCGGGGAGGAGCCTGCAACCAAGGTACATGCCCTTGACCGGCCTCGAACCCGGGACACTTCCGGCTGCAGGCCGGCGCTCTAACCATTGGGAAAAACCGGCCGGGGCACAAAGTCTATTTCTAAACTATTTAGTAGAGCCCGGCCAGTGTGGCTCAGTGGCTGAGCATTGACTTATGAACCAGGAGGTCAGGGTTCGATTCCCGGTCAGGGCACAGGCCCGGGCTGCGGGCTCCATTCCCAGTGTGGGGTGTGCAGGAGGCAGCCGATCCATGGTTCTCTCTCATCACTGATGTTTCTCTCTCTCCCTCTCCCTTCCTCTCTGAAATCAATAAAAATATTTTTTAAAAAATAAAATAAAATAAACTATTTAGCCGAAACCGGTGTGGCTCAGTGGATAGAGCGTTGGCCTGCGGACTGAAAGGTCCCAGGTTCGATTCCGGTCAAGGGCATGTACCTGGGTTGTGGGCACATTCCCAGTGGGGGATGTGCAGGAGGCAGCTGGTCGATGTTTCTCTCTCATCGATGTTTCTAACTCTATCTCACTCCTTTCCTCTCTGTAAAAAATCAATAAAATATATTTAAATAAATAAATAAATAAATAAAAAATAAACTATTTAGTAGAGCCCGGCCAGTGTGGCTCAGTGGCTGAGCCTGGACCTATGAACCAGGAGGTCATGGTTCGATTCGCATTCAGGGCACAGGCCCCAGTGTGGGCTTAATCCCGGGTGGGGGGCGCACAGGAGGCAGCTGATCCATGATTCTCTCTCATCAGTGATGTTTCTCTCTCTCCCTCTCCCTCTCTGAAATCAATGAAAGTATTTTTTTTTTTAAAAAGAGAAAAATTAAAATTAAAAAAAATGTAGTGGAGCCCTCGCTTGTTTGGCTCAATGGATACAGTGTTGGCCTGTGGACTGAAAGGTCCCCAGTGGGGGGCGTGCAGGAGGCGGCCGATCAGTGATTCTCTCTCATCATTGATGTTTCTCTCTCTCTCTCCCTCTCACTTCCTCTCTGGAACCAATAAAAAAATATATATTTTTAAAAAATGTAGTGGAGCCCAGCACCTGACCACTTGGAGTCCATTGACTGAAGCTTGAGGCTCGTGTGGGGGTGACCTGGGGGGGTTCCTAAGTGTTTGTGCCCTTTAGCCCAGAACTGCCGTGCAGGCAGCCCCGGCCGGGTGTGGGCAGAGCCGAGGTCTGAAATGTTATCTATGCAAAACCTGTGGCCACCAGGCCGGGAGCGATGAGGTGTGAGCAGGAGGGCAACAGGGAGGGCTCCGGATGTGGGCGGCAGATGGAGCCCTGAGTCATGGAGGGTGGGCAGTGTCCAGAGGTGGGCTCAAGAGGGGACCCCCATGCTCAAGACGGACCTGGCCCAGGACTGTTCCCTTGCTGCACCCCTTGGCTCCTGGCTGAACCCCCTCCCACCTCCCGCTTCCTGGGGAGAGGGATGGGCAAGGGCTATACATATATATATGTCTGGATTCCAGAGAGGAAGGGAGAGGGAGAGAGAGAAACATCAATGATGAGAGAGAATCATGGATCGGCTGCCTCCTGCACACCCCACACTGGGAATCGAGCCTGCAACCCAGGCCTGTGCCCTGACCGGGAATTGAACCGTGACCTCCTGGTTCATAGGTCGACGCTCAATCACTGAGCCACTGGGCAGGCACGGGCACGGGCTTTTAAAGCTCTCCTGGGTTCCCTGGAGGGAGTGGGGTGAAGTCCCTGGTCCATGAAGCCTCCAGACCCCAGAGCCCACACCTGCCCTGGACATGGCCACACCCACCAGGCGTCAGCACTGAGCTCAGCACCCAGCAGCCTGGGAACCCGACTGTGGGTCAGGACGAGCACCCACACACGCTTTCTGGGAGTTAGGAGGGGCCTCCTCCCCGGCTTGGCCAACCAGGTGCTTGGTGGGGTTCCAGCAGCTTGGGTGCCCCCACACCCTGTGGGCTGTAGCTGCAGACACTGCCCGTGGCTTAGAGCCCCAGGGAGCCGGTCACCCCTCCCAACCTCGGGATCCTGTGGGGAGGGCTGGAGAGGAGAGGCCAGGCACTGGTTGAAGCTCGAGGCACCTGAAGCCTGGACCAGAGGCCTGTCTGGTTGCAACTCTGACTGCTGAGCAGTCCAGCCCCGATCTGCTCAGACAAACCGGGCCATCCTGTAGGCTGCGGAAGGCTAGCCGCAGTTTCCCCCAGTGGACTGAAGGGTTCTGGGGCCCCACCTCCTCCGGGAAGCCCGCCTAGATTGCTCAGCCTCATTTCCCAGCCCTTCAACTGAAGCTCAGGCACAGGGAGCAGGTGAAGGCTGCTGGGGATGCTGGGGTGGAGCAGTGGGGTCTCAAGGAATGTGCCCCGGGTGCACCCCCAGGCTGGGGTGTGGCTGTGACATGGGCAGAGCCAGGAGACCTTGCTCAAGCCCCTCCAAGCTCAGCATGGGGCAGCGGTTCCTTTTCTGAGGGAAACGATAGGCTCAGCTCTTGTTCCCAAGTCCCAGGATGCATGAGCCCCTCAGAGAGGGGTCTCTCGGGAAGCATGTCAAACTCGAGGCCCGTGGGCCACATGCAGCCCACAACACATATTTCTGCGGCCCAGCCAATATAACGGTATGTAAGAAACGCTTTAATAAAAATTTCATAACTTGCCCTGACTGGTTTGGCTCAGTGGATAGAGCATCGGCCCGGGTTCGATTCCAGTCAAGGGCATGTACCTGGGTTGCAGGCACATCCCCAGTGGGGGGTGTGCAGGAGGCAGCTGATCGATGTTTCTCTCTCATCGATGTTTCTAACTCTCTATCCCTCTCCCTTCCTCTCTGTAAAAAATCAATAAAATATATTTTAAAAATTTCATAACTTAGTTTTTACAATATTCTGTTATACATAATCCTATCTAATAAAAGAGAAACATGGTAATTGGCGTACGACCACTACCCTTCCCATTGGCTAATCAGGGCAATATGCAAATTAACTGCCAGCCAAGATGGCGGCCGGCAGCCAGGCAGCTTGAAACTAACATGAGGCTTGCTTGCTTCAGTGATGGAGGACTCCAACGTTCCCTGCCTGCCACTGCCGGCCTCTGAGCTGCAACTCTAAGCAACTATGTAACAAATATAGAAGCTAAACAAAACCCCAGAAACCTGCTTTAGTCACAGGCAGGATCGCAACATTGTAAACAAAGGCCAGAAACCACTTTCAGCAGCGGAGGCCTAAGAGCTGGAGCCGAGCCTCAACGCTAAAGCTGGCCCAGAATAAAAAAAAGAAAAAGAATAAAAGGACAGGTTGGGAGCTTCAGTCACCCGCCAGCCTGAAAACAGCCCTCAGCCCCTCACCCAGACTGGCCAGGCACCCCAGTGGGGACCCCCACCTTGATCCAGGACACCCTTCAGGGCAAACCAGCCAGCCCCACCCATGCACCAGGCCTCTATCCTATATAGTAAAAGGGTAATATACCTCCCAGCACTGGGATCAGTGGAGCCGCGAGGCCTCCCGGCACCGGAATCAGTGTGACAGAGGGCAGCGCCCAAACCCCCTGATCGCCCTGCAGCTCTGTGTGACAGGGTGCGGGGCCACAACCCCCTGATTGGCCCTGCCCTGAGTGTGAGAGTGGCGGCGCCCAAACCCCCTGATTGGCCCTGCTTTGTGGGTGATAGAGGGCGGCGCCCCAACCCCCTGATGGGCCCTGCTCTGTGCGTGACAGGGTACAGAGCCCCAACCCCCCTGATAGGCCCTGCTCTGTGGGTGACAGGGGGCAGTGCCCCAACCCCCTGATTGGCCCTCCTCTGTGCATGACGGGGTGGCGCCGCAACCTCCCCATCGACCCTGCCTTGAGTGTGACAGGGGATGGTGCCCCAGCCCCCCAATCAGCCCTACCCTGAGTGTGACTGAGGGTGGCATCGCAACCTCCCGATCTGCCCTGCTCTGTGCATGACAGGGGGCGGCGACCCAACTCCCCAATCGGCCCTGCTCTGAGCCCGACCAGGGGCTGCACCTAGGGATTGGGCCTGCCCTCTGCCACCCGGGAGCAGGCCTAAGCCAGCAGGTCGTTATCTCCTGAGGCGTCCCAGACTGGGAGAGGGCACAGGTCGGGCTGAGGGACCCCCCTCCCCCCCCCCCCCCGAGTGCACAAATTTTTGTGCACCGGGCCTCTAGTCTATATATATAAAAGCCTAAGCAACCGGCCAACCGGCCGACCATTTGATCATCCGACTGGTAGCTATGATGCACACTGACCACCAGGGGGCAGACGCTCACACAGGAGCTGCCAAGCTGCGGTGACTTGGCAGCTGCAGTTCTCGAGGTGACACACCAGCCTGATTCCAGGGTGAGTCACCCAAGAACCGCCCTCTCGCAATCCGGGACCCCTCGGGGGATGTCAGAGAGCTGGTTTCGGCCCCATCCCTGCAGGCCAGGCCGAGGGACCCCACCGGTGCACGAATCTGTGCACTGAGCCTCTAGTTATTAATAACAGACTACAACATCTGCTAAGGACTGATGACTATAATTGTGCTGCATTCATTTCCCTTACCCACAGGCCCACCATTTCTCTCCACTAACACCAGCAGCAAATGTTCTAGCAGCCGATGGCCACGTCATCCGTCTTGGACTGACGTGTTTGGTGTGAGCAACAGGAACTATTTCACTTTCAGAGAACAAGAAAAAGAGGTTTATTTGCGTGACGCTTATTAATTTGTGCCGTTATTTAGTGTCTGGTAAGAATGTTCAAGAAAAAATATTAATTTTAATTTAAATGTTCTATTATTTCATGTTAACAATCACTCATTTACTTCAGCCCTTTGTATTCAGCATGTCTCTATCGAAATAAACCTGCGTTTCTATGAAAATTAAAGGGTGTTTTTGCGGCCACATACACTTAACCCTTGTTTGTTTGGCCCGGGTCAGCCTTTGAGTTTGACATGCTTGCCCTAGGGCAGCGGTTCCCAACCTGTGGGTGGCGACGCCTTTGGGGGTCGAACGACCCTTTCACAGGGGTCGCCTAAGACCAGGGGTCCTCAGACTATGGGCCGCCGAAAACATGTATCCGGCCGGCGGGTGTCTTTGCTGCCGCTGCCTGTCCCGCTGAGCAGCCGACGCATCCCGGGCCCGCAGTGCGCATGTGTGGGATGCCTGAGGGGCAGGGAACTGGCCCCTGTTTAAAAAGTTTGAGGACCTCTGCCTAAGACCATCGGAAAGCACATATATAATTACATATTATTTTTGTGATGAATCCCTGTGCTTTAATTTTGTTCAATTTGTAACAATGACATCGGGAGTCATCACAACGTGAGGAGCTGTATTAAAGGGTCGCGGCGTTAGGAAGGTTGAGAACCACTGCTCTAGGTGACTGTGGTCCCAGCTGCCAGAGGCTCAGAGGGGAAGGCGAGGCCAGGGTGCGGGGAGCCCGGAGATCTCTGTTCAGCGCTGGTGGGGGTGTCTGAGGGCTGGGACGGAACTCCGGGTGCAGGTGCTCCAAGTGGGCCTCCTGCCTCTGCTCATTCTATTCTCCCGAGGATATTTTTCCAGTGATTTTTAGAGAGAGTGGCAGAGAGAGGGAGAGACCGAGAGACATCGATGTGACTGGTTGCCTCCTACACATGCCCTGACCAGGGCCCGGGCCGGGGAGGAGCCACAACCAAGGTGTGTGCCCTTGACCGGAATCGAACCCGGGACCCTTTGGCCTGCAGGCCGACGCTCTATCCCAGTGATGGCGAACCTTCTGAGCTCGGCGTGTCAGCATTTTGAAAAACCCTAACTTTACTCTGGTGCCGTGTCACATATAGAAATGTTTTGATCTTTGCAACCATAGTAAAACAAAGACGTATATTTTTGATATTTATTTTATATATTTAAATGCCACTTAACAAAGAAAAATCAACCAAAAAAATGAGTTCGCGTGTCACCTCTGACACGCGTGTCACAGGTTCGCCATCACTGCTCTATCCACTGAGCCCACTGGCCAGGCCGCCCATTCTGAAGGCACGAGGCCAGGTCTGCGTGCACACGGCCACTGGGTTCTGGGAAGCACCTGTCTGCTGTGGCCCAAAACCATCCGGTAAATCCTGGCGGAGGGTGCTTGCTGGACCAGGGGCTGGACTGCGTCCTTCGGTCCTTCTGGAAGCAGGGACGGTTAGAACCTTCTGGAATGGGCTCGTGGGGGAGGGGGAGGGGCAGGGCGAGCTGGGCTGGGCAGAGATGTGCAGGGAAAGAACAGGCGCACTGGAGAGGCGGGCGGGGCCGAGCCATGCCCTCACCTGGGCCCCACGGAAACGCAGGCGGGTTACGTGACTGCACGGCGGGGAGCAGAGCCCTCAGCGGAGAGTGACGCCAGAGCCCGGCAGTGCCCGCAGCTTCCTTCCTGCCGCGGCCGCGGGCCGGCCTCCGGGGCGTGTGGTTTCCCAGGGGCAGCAGGGCACTGCTTATGGCTCATGAGCAGTCATATTTTCTCGCTTCACAGAAGTAGCCGTGTTCGTGGCTGTGAGGGCCCCACGGGGAAGTCTGTCGTCACCAGAAGGGCTGGGGGCAGGGAGAGCGGGGCCTGGTGGGGACACGCCAGGGGGTGCCCATGGGCCCCGGGATGGGGGGGCACAGCTCAACACCCCGGCCTGGGACGCAGGCGGGGCCCGGAGAAGAGCAAGTCGGGGGTTGTCAGCAGAGCCAGGCATGGACCAGGGTGCGCAGAGCAGTGGTTCTCAACCTTCCTGATGCCGCGACCCTTTAACACAGCTCCTCATGTTGTGGTGACCCCCAATTTCATTGTTACGAATTGAACATAATTAAAGCATAGTGATTAATCACGAAAACAATATGTAATTATATATGTGTTTTCTGAGAGTCTTAGGCAACCCCTGTGAAAGGGTCGTTCGACCCCCAAAGGGGTCGCGACCCACAGGTTGAGAACCGCTGGCGTAGAGCCATGAGAAGCTAGGAGTAGCTGGGCTGGGGCGGGTTTGGGGAGGACCCCCAAGGTCTGGCCCCTCTTTCAGGTCCCACTTGGGGGCCACTGTTCCCCTTTCTCACTATGGGCGCTCAGTGAGCTGCCGGGAGAACGATGGCTCCCTGCCTTGGCAGCCAGAGGTTCCAGGGAGGAGTCAGAGGTTTGAGAAGAGAAACGACAGAGGCCAGGCCTGGGGGCAACTCTGGGAGAAAGCTGGCCCGGGCGGGGCGGGCGGGGCGGGGGGAAGGGAGGAGGGGGCACTGAGGCTCCGCCAACGCCAGAGCGAGTCCTCCCAGCTGCACGCACTGCGGCCAGGGCCTGTGTGCGCCCCGCGGTCCCTGCGGCTCCCTGGCAGGACGCCCAGCAGACGGCAGTCCTGGTCGGCGGGACTGGGAGGGAGGGGGCCGCGGGGGCCGAGCAGGTGTCCCTGAGCCGGTCTCTGCCAAGTGCACCCCGCGGGCTCCCTGGAGGTCTGGCCTCCACGCCCCCACAGGTACTGGGGCGTTTCACTTCCGATTCCCTCTCGGCAGCTCCTACGTGTTTCCGATGCCCACGGTCGGCCCCGCCTCCCGCCGCGGCTGTGGTCTCGCTCACCGCAGTGTTTCCACGGCCGGATCCCGGCTTCCTGTCACGTTCTGCCTCCAGTTCAGCGGAGGCGGCGCACACAGGAGGGACGCTGAGGGGGGCGCCTGCACCCCCAGGACGCTGCCCGAGGGGCCACACGGGTGGGCGGTGTAGCCCGTGCCCGCTGCGTGCGCGAGTGCCGGCCGAGTGCTGCCCGCGGTCCCTCTGAACGTGCCGCACCGTCTCCATCCACCTGCCGCCCGTGGAGGCCTGGGTTCCCCTTGGGGACCTTCCACTCGCATCCCCCCAGGACTCGCTTCCCTCCTGCAGGGCTGGCAGTGTGGCCCCACGAGGACCTGGGTGGCGTGGCCCTGGGGTGGGAGGGGTGCGGGTGCCCACACACTCAGGCCGCAGGCGTGGTCTGCGGGGCCAGGAGGAGGAGGAGAGGGCAGGGGCTCTCGGAGGAGCAGATGCCACCTCTGAGCCCTTTGGGACTCGCCAGGACCCCAGCCCCACCCCTTGCACTGGGGCCGCAGGCCCCTCACCCTCATTTAGGATCTCGATGTCTGACTGCCAGTCCCCCACAGGTACTGGGCTGGCTCACCAGAGCCCCTCCCACAACCCGGCCTCAGAGGTTGCCAGCCAGGGTGGCCAGGTCCCAGGCCCCAGGAATGCCAGTCCCAGCCACAGGCACCCAGAGACCCACATTTGCCAGCAGCGTTTATTGGGGTTACCACCTGGGTGGGGAGTATGCACAGCATACATAGTGGGCCCAGGTGCCAGCCCAGAAGCACCGAGAATGGTGCGGAGCAGGAACAGGCCCTGGGAGCCGGGCACGGGGGTGACGGGGGGAGGAGGTGACAGCGATGGGGTGATGTGTACCATGGGGGGCGGCCTGCGCCTGGGGATACCCCACCACCTGGCCTGGGAGGGCGCAGCCGCCCCAGGGACGTGCTCAGAGCTTGGCCAGCGTGGAGTGGGCGTCCGAGTGCTCCTCCTGGATGGGCTTCCGGCAGCTGTGGCCTCCTGGGCAGAGGAGAGGGCGGAAGTGAGGCCCTCGGCCTCGGCCTTCGGGGGTCGGCTGGGCCGCGCTGCACTCACCGGGGGGCTTGGGGGCGGCGGGCGGCCTCCAGACGCTGTAGTGCAGGAGCAGGACCAGTGCGGCAGCCACAGGGGCCAGCAGGCCCAGGCCCAGCGCCAGGCCCAGGACAGCAGCCAGCTCGGGGCCTGCGGGGAGCAGCGCTGTAGTGGGGTCCACCGCGGAGGCCAGGGCAGCCCCACCCACCCCCCACGTCTCCACCCACCCGCCCTCCCACCCCACACCCCACGGGGCTAGGGCCCTGCTGGGGGAGGCCGGGGGCTCTTACCCCTGGGGGGCTCTGTGGGGGGGCTGGTGGGGGGCTGTGAGGTCAGGGTCCAGGGGGTGGAGGGCTGGGTGGTGGAGGGCCGGGCCGTGGCGCCCCGGGTCCCCGCGGGCTGGCTGGCAGGGGGCGTCCTGTCCTCACAGACGGCGTCAGAGCTGCTGCTGGCGGCGAGCAGGGTGTGCTTGCCCTCCGCGGTGCAGCTGAGGGCAGAGGGGTCGTCAGCCCGGCCTGTGCCCCCTCCTCCCGGTGGATCCCACGGGCCCGGGGCTGGGCCAGGACTGTGGAGACTGCGTCCCTGCCACCCCCAGCCTGGCCCCACCCTCAGGGTCTCCAGGGCCTGCTCACCCCACATCCCCTCGCTCACTCTGCTTCCCACTGGCTCCTCCCAGGCCTTCACCCCAACCCCTGCCCCACCATGAAGTCCTAATACAGCTCCCAGCCGTGGCGAGAGGACCTCCCACAGTCCCGGGTCCTGGGCTGGTCTCCCCACTCCCCGTGCAGCCCAGCAGGGAGGCCCGAGGGCCCGGATGAGGCCGGGCCAGGGCTGAGCAGGGCGATGCCACCATGGGGGATGTGGCTCCCAGGTCCCAGGGGTCCAAGCCGTCCAGCCCAGGACACTCACTTGGTCCAGGGTTTGCAGGCCTCGTTGTTGCCCGGGGAGAAGTGTCTGGGGGGGCACGGGGCGCAGTCTGTAACGAAGACGAAGACCGTGGCGGCCGGGCTGTGCAGCTGGGCTCCCCCCTCAGCCCTAGAAGCCTTCCTGCCTGCATCCCACCCACTGGCCCCGGCCCGCAGCCCCCACCCTGCACCCCATCTTAGCATGGCCTGTGGGGCGGGCACGGGGGGCGGTCAGGAGTGCGGGGAGTGGGTGCAGCGTGTGGTGGGGACATGCCCGCCCGCCCGGCTCACCGACTCCTCGCTTGAAGCCCCCGTGGGGCTGGGTGCCGGGCCGGCAGCTGCACACGGTGTCGTTCGTGGTGGTGCACGCCCGCTTGGTCTCACTCCCGCTTCCTGGGGGCACAGGGGGGGCTGCAGGACCAGCCAAGGCCCAAAGCCCCTTCCTCAGGCCCGCAGCCCCGAGGCCAGTGGCTCCTCATTCCCTCGGCCCCGGACGCTGCGTCCGGCCCGGCCACGTGGCGCGAGGCCCGTGGCTGCCTGGCTCCCTGCCCACCCCGTCCAGCCTCCAGGACTCCCCGTCGCCACGTGGCCGGCACATTCCGCCCCCCTCGATCTCCGCCCCTGGGAGGAGGGAGGTGCCCGGGGACCCCCGGCAGAGCACCCTGCTGTGGTTTGGGGTTTGTGGCTGTGGCTGTGGCTGGGGGGCCCCCTCTGCCTGTGGTTGGGGGGCTCACGCTGGTTGCACTGCGTGCAGGGCTTGCAGGGCTCGTAGTTGGTGGCCTCGTTGTAGTGGCCGGTTTCGCACTTGCTGCACCTGGTGTCCTGGGTCTCAGTGCAGCGGCTCTCCATCCCGAACCCTGTAGGCGTTGGGCTTGCGAGGCCTGGCTGGTCCCAGGCCCCTCACCACCCTGAGCGTCACCCACCCTGTCACCCCGAGTCCACGGTCCCACAACACCCGCAGCCCTTCGCCTCCTGCGTGTCTGCCCCATCCCCATCCCTGTGTCCACGTCCTCCTCAGGCCCCTGCCCTCACCCTCCGCCCCACATCCTCCAAGTCCCCGTCCCCGTCCCCTGCCCCACGGCCGGCTGCTCACCTGGCGGGCAGTCTTGGCAGCACTTGCTGCCCCGAGGGTAGGTGTTCCCAGGGCAGGTGAGCTTGGCCGCGGCGCCCAGCGCGAGCCCCAGGAGCAGGAGGGCGGACGGAGGTGCCCGGGGCCGCTGAGCGCCCACACACATCTTTGCCTCGGCAGCTGGGCAGGAGTGTGTGTTTTCCTTGCAGGATGTGGCTATAAAGGCTGGGGGGAGGGGCGGGGAGGAGGCGGAGAGGGGACTGAGGACACCCCTCAAGTACCTCAGGCTCAGCCCTCCCAGCCCGTGCAGACCTGGCCAGAGGACCCCAGTCTCCGACCCCCCCAGGGCAGGTCGGTCCCCGCCGTCTGGTCTGCACCGACCCGCACACCAGCCCTCCCAGCATGCCAGGCCTCACCCTCACAGAAGGTGCCCCGAGCACACCAGGAGCCGAGGCACAGCCAGGAGACAGGCCCCGGTCAGGGCCTCCTTCAGCCAGGGCTGCGGGAGGGATCCCGGCTCCAGGGCTGGAGTCCTCGGCCAGCGGGGCGGGCAGTGGCCAGCAGTGTGGCTGCAGCCGCGTCTGGGCCCGGAGGTGTGAGGCTGGTGTCCCCAGGTCCCCACGGGAGCCCTGACCCCCAGGGTGGCTGTACTTGCAGGTGACTGAGGTCAGGGGAGGCTGTAAGGGTAGGGCCTGGCCCCACACGACCGGCCTTGTTGCAAGAGACCCCAGGAGAGCCACAGAGGGCCGGCCGGCCACGTGAAGACATGGCAGGTGGCCGCCTGCCCGCCAAGGACGCCACGGGACCAGCCTGGCTGACACCCGGTGGGGAGCCCCGACGGGGCTGGGGCAGAAGCACCTCATCCAGGCCCCATCCCTGCTCCCGGGCCGGCCAGCCAGACCCAGCCGTGCCGCCGAGCGGGCCCACCCTCTCCGGGCAGCAGGTGCAGCCTGGGAGCACATGTGGCTGTGTCCCTGTGTGCGAGGCGTGTCCCTGGCCCACGTGCTAGAGCGTGTGGCTGCTCTGGGAGCCCTGGTCAAGGGCGCGCCCCAGCTCCCCGAACAGAGAAGACGGACGGACCAGCTGACTGTCCCGGGAGCCTCAGACAGGGCCTGGGCAGCCCCAAGACAGGTGGGCGCCAGGTGTGTAAACGTGGAGCACACACATACACATGCATGCACACGTGCACGCACCACGCACACGTGTGCACACGCACACAGGTCTGGCATTGCTGGGCGCCGGCGGCTGGGGCGGCACAGCAAGTTGTTTTTGTACCTTTTAAGTCGTGCCGTGGCCCAGGCTTACCTACTCGACAGCTAATTTAAGGAGTTTCCCAGAGAGGAGCCTCCCACAGGACGAGAGGCCCGGAAAGTCCCTCCTGCCGGCAGCTCAGGTAGCAGCAGTTCCCGGCCCACCTGCGGGAAAGTCCCCAGGCCACGGCGGCCACGCAGGCTCAGCCCTCCGGAGCCTCTGAGGGAGAAGGTCCCCACGGGAGAGGGCAGCCTGGTGAGTGTGTGCGTGTGTGCGCGTGCCCCATCTCCTGGGATGGTGAAAACGTCTTTTTCTTGCCAAATACAGAAAACCGTGGCCTCCGAGGCTGCTGTGACTCGGGGTCTGGGGCAGCACCCGCTCCTTCCCAGGGGCCTGCATGGGGCCCTGCCTGAGGGTCTGTCGCCCGAGGTCCCCACGCCTGGCCCATGTGTGGGGCGTCTGCTCACAGGTGACCCGTGGGCACTGACAGCGGCCCGTCACTGCTGGCCCAGCCTCCAGCCCGGGGTGCAGCTGATCGGGTGCTCACACCTGCTCCCCCCGATCCACCTGGGCCTGGCCCCCCACCTCCCTCCACATGAGCTCCCCCACCACCACCTCCTTCCCTCCACCACGAGCTCCCAGCTCCCGTCAGATCTGAAAACAGCTTCTGCTTTGTCTGCAAACCCAGGTGTCAACTCGCCGGTTCCTCGGTGGCAGCCCCAGCCCCAAGCTGCTCAGAAGGGGGCCGTGGCAAGGGCTGGTCACACGGCCACTCCGGCGCCCTCTGCTCTGCAGTGGAACCTTCCCAGGCCAAGCCACCCAGCTGGCCAGAAAGCTGTGCCCTGAGGTACCACAGCCATGAGGAGGGGCGAGCGGTGGATGGGGTGCTGGGGGCGCCCACATGCCAGGTGTGTGGGGTCGGGGGCCCGCAGTCACAGCCTCAGAGCCTGATCCCCCCACACACACACCAGCCAGAGCACGGGGCACACTGACCCTAGCAGGGTCGGGACAGCTAGTGCCACAGGGTGGACTGCAGACGACAAGCTGGCCCATAGCGGCCCGCAAGGCCCCCGCTCCCCTAAAGCAGAGCCCAGGGCTCAGCCTTAGATGTCCCCACAACCTGGACTCCCATTTCCTCCTGGCCCCTCAAGGGCGGTTCCCAGACCTGCCTCCCTCTCCCTGGCATGGCCCCCATCCTGTCATGGTTCCTGCACAGGACACCCCACTCAAACCCAGGGTTCTAACCAACCCCCACCTCAAAGCTCAAGGGAAGCCACCTGGCCACAGATACTCCAAGTTACCGTTTATGTGTTTTTGTCCCCCCAAAAAATGAAGCTGGAAGGAAGAGAGACTACACTTTAAATAATGCGTGTGGCTCTGGCCGCAGGTCCGTGCCTCTTGGGGACAGAGGGCAGCTCTGGCCGCGCTGATCCCCACGGAACAGGTCACCGCACCCCCAGGAACCCGGAGCTGCTTCCATGCGGGTGAGCTGCGGCCCGGGGTCAGTGCCCTGGCGGCTCCAGTTCTCGGAAGCGAAGAGCAGCGGGTGGGCGGCCGGGCCCCGCTCAGAACTCCTCGTGCACGCTGCGGGCGTAGTCCACCAGCTTGCTGCCCGTGAAGAACTCGCTGTACTTGAGCACCTCCTCGGGCTCCAGGTGCTGGTTCTGGTTCTCGTCCGCGATGGCGATCATCTGCTTGGCCTCGTTGAGGGCGTTGTATTCGTTCATGGGATCCATGTACTCCTGCAAGGACGCCGCGTCAGCACCGGCCGCACCTGCCCGGCCGCCGCCCAGTCCGCACCCGAGGCCCCGGGAGCAGCCAGGCGTGACGGCCACAGTGAGCTCTGCCTTCTCTCCGACACCCTGTGGACTGGGCTGCAGGACGGGTGCGGGAATGTTCTGGAAGACGGACACAGGTCTGGCGATGGCCCAGGCCATGAGGGTGCGGCCTCTGTGCGCTCGGGGAGAGGGTGGGGAGGGGAGGCCCTGCCAGGATGGAGCAGGGGCTTGTTGGTCACATGGACGGGGCCTGAATGGTCACCAGGACCCCGAGCTGCCCCAGCATCACAGGGAGCAGAGAATTCTCAAGTAAAACGAAACGACTCATCACAGCGAAGGAGTGCTCACAGCGGGTACACCGCAGGTTCCAGCCACACCGTGCCCGGCCCCCGAGCCCCCGACGGGCCGGCTTCTCAGAGCCAGGACTGGCCACGTCACCCGGGACACCCAGACCCAGGGACGGGCACGGCCGCCTTCTGGGAGTGAACGCTGGCGATGCTGGTTGGGCTCCCCGGGAGCCCATGGCCTCCGCTCAGGTCCCACTAAGGGACCAATGACCAGTGACCAGCCACGGGAAGCCACACCCACGCTGCCTCCTGCTCGGGACCATCTTGCAGGTGGCTCGCTGGCCACGGGCAGGCCCCCAGCCCCCACGTCCCCCACGCTCACCTCCAGCTCTGCCATGGTCACGATTCCGTCGTGGTTGGCATCAATCAGCTCCTCAAACTCCTTCCGCCTGTCCCTCACCCAGCTGTCGTCCATGTCCTGGCCACGCTGGTTCTCCACGGTCCCCACGGGCAGGGAGATGAACTCGGACAGCGAGAGCTGCTTGTCGCCGTCCTGGTCTGGGGAACAACGGGGCGCTCAGCCTCGGGTGGGCACAGGAGCCCCGGGGCCACGGGAAGAGCCAACCAAGGGGTTGTGCTGCCGGATTTTCCGTTTGTGACGTTTCAGACTGAAGCTGAACAGCCGTGCCTCCCGGGGACTGGGGACCTGGCTGAGGCCATGTGGCGCCCACCAGGCTGTTTTCCTTCAGAGCCCAGCCCGAGACCACCCCGGCCTCCCCGGCTCAGACAGCAAGCCCCACCGCGGGGCCTGGCCGCCAGCACGAGGGGCTGTGGCCTGGGCAGGGCCAGCCTCACCCAGGTCCCGCACGATCTCCTTGACCATGAAGCGGAGCATGCCGCGGCTGTGCTCGGGGTGCAGGAAGGACAGGAACTCCTCCTCGCCCAGCAGCAGGTCCGGCGGGGGGTTGTCCGCCTGGTACCAGCGGTCCTTGAGGTTCTCCAGGACTTCCTGTGCTGCGAGCGAGAGGCACCCATGAGCATCCTGGCACAGACCCCGCATGCGTCGCCCCGCACGCTCCCAAGTCCCGAGACGCTGCCTGAGTGCTGAGGCCACAGGCCCTGCCCCTCAGAGAAGAGTTCAGCCCCAAACTCCCCAACACAGATGTCCTCCCCAGACACAGCCCCGAGTCTCGGACACAGACGCCCCCACATGCAGGGGCAGCCCCACATGCAGGGGCAGCCCCCCATGGGCACAGGCCTCCACCGATGCTGGGGCAGCCCCCAGCCTGCTGCTAGGCCACGGGACACATCCTGACGAGGGCACAAAGCACGACTCTGACCCTTTCCCTCCTTCCCAGGGGCCGGGCGGAGGACGGGCCCTGAGGGAAAACCCGCTCTGCAGCCCCACCGGGCCCCAAGCCCGCCCCGTCTCTGTGGGACAGCGGGCACCAGGCGAGAGCGAGGATCGCACGGAGGGGCCTGTGGGCCGGTGACCATCTGGCTCCAACAGCAGGAAGCGGCCGGGCGCAGGGGTCCCCCGCCCCAGCCCCACCGCTGTCAGCAGGGAGCAGGGCCGCCCACACGCCCGTCGCTGGCGTTTACTGCCCTCGGAGGGACAGGCCCCGAGCCAGAGCAGCTGGCGGTGCCGCCGGCCCCACTGCGGGGAGTGACGGGCGGCAGGCTGCACGTCTCCCTGGAGCCTGTGCTGCGTTTAGGGCGAAGACAAGCAGGTCACACCCAAAGCCAATGCGGCCAGCACACAGGCTCCCGTGGATGTGGCCACACACACGACGCTTCAACTCACACAGAAACGCAGGCTCATTTCCACGGAGACAGGCCGCACACAAAGGGCTGAGAGAGACGGGTCATCGTTCACATAAAATAACAGGACCTTTTAATAAAAATCAGTTCTTCTTGACCATTAACCTACCAGGCACTGCATAACTGCACAAATTAGTAAGCGTCACGCAAATAAACCTATTTCTCCTGTTCCCCGAAAGCGAAATAGTTCCTGTTGCGCACACCAAGCAAGTCGGTCCAAGGCGGACGACGTGGCCATCGGCGGCTAGAACATTCGCTGCTGGTGTCAGTGGAGGGAAACGGTGGCCTGTGCGTGAGGCGCGTAGGGAAACGAACGCAGCACGATGATCGTCATCGGTCACTAGCGGACGTGTAGTTCGTTAATAATTACGTATAACAGGATAGTGTAAAAATTAAGGTACAAAACTTTCATTAAAATGTTTCTTACACACGGTTATACTGGCTGAGCCGCAAAAACATTCGTTGTGAGCGCATGTGGCCCGAGGGCCGCGAGTTTGACACACGTGCTCTAAGATGAGATCGCTGGGGCTGGGGTGGCCTGACGCCCAGTGGCAAGGCCCTTGTGTGAGAAGACACACTAGACAGACTGACGGGGCCTCGAGCAGGGACGCCCACATCCAGAGCTGGAAGGTGCCTGGGACTGGCCTGCTCCGAGCGCGAGGGAACGGCCCTGAGAGGCGCCCCCACCCGGCCAGGTGTGACCGCAGCCCCAGGAACCCAGCGGGGGCCCACCCCCTTCCCAGGGCCCGCCCCCCCCCCCCCCCCCCCGCCTCCATTCCCTCCCCAACAGGAAGGGAAACAAGGGACTCGCTGAACAGGCAGGAGAGCAGAGAGGAGAGGAGCGTGAGGGGCAGGCAGGGGGCGGAGTGTGGAGCTCACACGCACCTCTGACCCAGCTCCCTCAGCAGGCGGGGCCTGGACAGGCCGCCAGAGCGCTCCCCACCCCTGGGCTCCCCACCCCTGGCGGCAGCAGCAGCAGGAGAGGCCCCACGACCCAGGTGCCTTCGGGCAGGGCCTGAGCCGCAGGACACACGAAGGGACACAGCCCACGGGAGAGACGGACAAGCACCGGAGAGAGAGCACAGACGGACCCTGGACCCGGGTGCGGGCCGGAGCTGGGAGACCAGCCGCAGGCGAAGGACGCAGCCGGGAGAGGGCGTGGCCGCGAGGGGCTGAGCAGAAACAACACAGGTGTGAGCGTGAACCCCGCGTCGGGGGCCCGAAGTCTCACCTCAGCAGAGGGAAGCGGGAGGAGGAGGAAGAAACGGAAAGGTGGGGGGGCTTCCCTCGCTTGTTACGAAGATGCGGGCTGGCTCCCAGAACCCGCCGCGGCCCGAACAGACGCTTCAGCGGGCCGCGCGGCAAAGGTTCGCTGGCGAGCCCGCCGGATGGAACGGGAGGATCCCACCAACGCTGAGGCCTCCGCGGGAGACAGAAACCAGGGGGCACCTTCTCACTGACCCCAGGGGCCGGCTCCACCCCCACCCACACCCCCACCAGACAAACGCGTTACAAGGGAAGAAACACTGCAGACCAGCATCTCTATGAACACAGGTGCAAAATCCTCAACAACCATCAGCCACGTGACTCCAATGGGGTACGGAGCAGTGATGGCGAACCTTTTGGGCTCAGCCTGTCAGCATTTTGAAAAACCCTAACTTCACTCTGGGGCCGTGTCACATGTAGAAATTTTTTGATCTTTGCAACCATAGTAGAACAAAGACTTATATTTTTGATATTTATTTTATATATTTAAATGCCACTTTACAAAGAAAAATCAACCAAAACATTGAGTTCCGTGTCACCTCTGACACGCGTGTCACAGGCTCGCCATCACTGGTCTAGAGAGTCACCCCCACAGCCAGGTGGGACTTATCCCAGGTGTGCAAGGTGGTGTGGACCTGAAAGTCAGCCCCGGCATGCTCACGGCGCACTGGAAGCTCTCCCGCCAGGGGCAGGAGCAAGAAGACAGCCTGTCCCGCCTCCTCACCACCACCCTGGAGCCCAGCTCACACATCGGGGCAGACAGGGAAACAGGCCGGGGCTGGGGAGAGGACACAGCTGTCTGTTCCCGACGTCACAATTGCCTGTCAGCACCCAGACCAGCGCACGGCCGCAGCAGGGCCGGGGGAGGCTGACACTCACGTCAGCTACTTTCCTGGCACCAGAAGGCAAGCCAGGCTGCAGGGCTGATGGCAGAGGGCCTGCCAGGAACAGCAGTGCCCAGGTCCATTGGGGGCAACAGTGGCCCCGGCAGCCTCCTCAAAGCAGAGGATGGAAGAGTAACAGGGACACCACCGAGGCTGTAACACGCTCCACCCACAGCCAGGGCCCACGCCGGCAGGGACAGGGCCACAGGGACAGGGCGGCAGGGACAGGGCCGGCAGGGACAGCGCCGGCAGAGGTGCCTCTGAGGAGCACACGCGTCCGTCCAGGGAAGACGGCACCATAGCCCTGGGGCCACAGCGGGTGATGACCCAGCAGTGAAGAAGGAACAGGGCCAACAGGCACCACACGGCACATTCAAGGGTCCCACAGCCCAACATGAGCTGCGGACACACCCGGGGGGGCGGGGGGGGAGCGTGGAGGCAGCGGCCAGTGAAGGGTGCAAGCTCAGACCCCCATCGCAGTGAGACGAGTTCAAAGGGATGGCCCTGACACCTGAGGGAGGCGGGTCTGTCCCCCCAGCTCCCACCAGCATCCACGCCCAGGCAGGTGCGTGGGCAGGTGCCCACCTGGTCACTGGGTTCTGACCCCACAGCGTCCCCCCCTGGTTCTGACCCAGTGTCCCCTGCACAGCATCCCCCTCCCCCTGGTTCTAACCCAGTGTCCCCTGCACAGCGTCCCCCCCCCCTCAGGTTCTGACCCAGTGTCCCCTGCACAGCGTCCCCCCCTGGTTCTGACCCAGTGTCCCCTGCACAGCATCCCCCCCCCCCCCCCGGTTCTGACCCAGTGTCCCCTGCACAGCATCCCCGCCCCTCCCCGTTCTGACCCAGTGTCCCCTCCCCCCCAGGGCGGCGCCCGGGGCCCAGCACTCACTCTCCTCGTCGACTTTCAGCTCCTGGTTGCTCTTTATCTTCTCAGCAACTTCCCTCTCGTCGTGGCCTTTCCTCACCAAGAACTTCACCTTGTACTCATCCCAGGACACGCGGCCTGAAAACGCAGGTCGTCCTGTTAGAACGTCTAACAACACACACTTTTAAAAACAGATGCTCTATTTCTTAAAAACATTTTTATTGATTTCAGAGAGGAAAGGAGGGAGAGAAAGACAGAAACATCGATGACAATCAGCAGCAGGCTGCCTCCCGCACGCCCCCTACTGGGGGTGGAGCCTACAGCCCTGGCCTGAGGCCCCGGGTTCAGTTTGATGCTCAACCACTGGCCTCGCTGGCCAGGCTGCGAGAGGATCTTAACAGACTCGTAAAAGACCTGTCTATCCCGGCCCGTGTGGCTCAGTGGGTGAGCGTCGGTCGACCTATGAACTAGGGGTCATGGTTCGATTCCTGGTCAGGGCGCGTGCCCGGGTGTGGGTGACCCGCAGTCGGGGTGCATACAACAGGCCACCGATTGTTTCTTTCTCACATCGACGTCTCTCTCATTCCTTCCCTGTCTCTCAGAATCGATCAAATCCCGTGCACGCATGTGGAGGCAGACGCACGCAGGCGGCCGGTTCCAACCTCTCCCAGCCCCTCCTGGCCAGCAGAGCGAGCTGGGAAGTGGCCTCTCAGGCTCTCCCGTCCTCCGTCCTGGGCCCCCAGCCCCAGCGGGGTCAGGGCTGGGTGAGGGCAGTACCGTCGCCGTCAGGGTCCACCGCGTGGAAGTGCGCCCTGCTCTCCTCCACGGCCTCCTGGAAGTGCTCGGCCGTCTTCTCCACGATCCAGCGCTGCATCTCCTTGGCACTGATCCTCCTGTCGCCGTTCACGTCCACCCTGCGGCAGGCGGACCGGGTCAGACCGGGCCTGGGGCCCTCAGCCAGGACAGAAGGACAGAGGATGGTGGGGGCTCCACAGGCAGCTACGAAACCACCACGAACAGGGACACTGCACCCAGTGGCAACGCTGGGGACGGGGGTCGGGGAGGGTGCCGGGGACAGCGGGCGGGCGGGGCCGCGGCGCTGTGTCTGCAGCTCTGCGTCACCCCAGCAGGCTCGGGCCCTGGGCAGGCGAGTGGGCTCCCCACGTGCTGCTCGATGGCAGACTCACACCCAGCTCCACAGACACAGACCCTGGGATGGACCAGAGTCCCGGGCACAGGACTGGAGGTGAGACGCCAGAGCGGGTGGAGGACAGGTGCCGATGCACCAGCTGGTGACACGTGTGCGCGGCTGCACGCACGTGCGCGCACGCACACACACACACACACACACACACACGCCCAGAGCAGTGCGCACACGCACCCCCGCGGGCAGCCACCCGGACAGCAGCACCCTCTCCTGCAGGAGAGACCAGCTCCCTGGACAGCACTGCGGCCGAGGCAGGGACGGACGACCCGGAGCGCCTGGTCGAGTGAACTGAGTCAGCCTGTTCACATCCCTGAGGGGGCCGTCGGGCAAGGCTCACCGGGGTGGCTGCTGTCCCGTCAGCCCCGGCTCCCGGCGACTCCTCTCCGGCCCCCCCCCCGCCTCCTGAGCACTGGACCTCGAAGGCCCTGGTCTGGCCGTGGCCCTCTCCCCAGCGTTGCACCGAGTGCCCAATCTTCCCCTCGATGCCCAGGGCAGCGCACGATGGCCCGGCTCCTGCTGCCTCAGCTCCCTCTCCTGCAGGGACTGCAGGCGGCGTCCAACCCCCCTTCAGCTGCTGGGGCCCCATCAGTCTCCCGGTAATGAGCCAAACCTGCCCGCCGCCTTCAGCAGGCCCAGCCCGGCCCCTCCCATGTCTGCAGGTCGGGGGCCCCATGCCCTCCATCGGCTCCACCCTTGCCAGCCCCCGCGCCTGGTCCCGCTGCTTGTGGCGGGCCTGGTGTGCGCCAGGCCTCACTCCCTATCACAGGAATTTCCAGGCACACGTGCCCAGCACCAGCTCGCAAGCCCACTCGCCGTCAGCTCTGTGCACCCACAGAAACTAAAGCCTTCCCCACACCTCCCGGTCGCTGAGGCCTCATCTAACTGGACTGCGACCTGCTGTGACCACGCCCGTGACCTTTCACCACCACGCACAGGGCGCACGGGGTGGGCCCTGCTCCAGGCCATCCCACAGCCCTCCCAGCTGTCAGGCCTCTCGCCCCTCCTGGCCCAGCCTGCTGCTCAGGCTCATGTCCTCAGCTCGACCCCTGTGACCCTGCAAACTCTCCGAGCTGTCAACCAGGAGCAGTCACGGCCTCCCTCGCGGGGCAGTCAGGATGGACCAGCAGGGCTGCCGGTGCCCCGCCCCCAAGGTGCCCCGCCCCCAAGGTGCCCCGCCCACGGTACCTACTTGGAGAAGATGACCATCAGCTTCCTCCTGCTCTTCCGAGGCTCCGCGTCCTCCTCGAACCCGTCCGTGTCCTTCCCCAGGAAGACCTCCTGGTGGAAGTCCTTGTTGAGGTGCCCGTCCATCTCCAGCTTCACCCCGTTCAGGTGGTCGGGGGGCAGGATCTCATTGTCCTCCCTGTGGCCGCCTCTGTCCCGGGCAGACGAGTGGTTGGCAGGCCGGGCAGACGTGTCCATCAGAAGGACGAGGCCCAGGAGCCAGAGGCAGCGAGGAGCCAGGCCGCAGCCGGGAGCTGGCCTGGACGCCATGGCCCGGGGTCCGGCCCGCAGGGCGGCCTGCGCGTGTGGCCAGGAGCTGGGGAGAGAGGAGAGGCAGGCGAGGAAGTGAGACCACAGTCCACGGCCACAGGCCCCAGCGAGTGCTGACGGCCCTCAGAGAGTACGCAGAGCCGCTGCTGGACAGACCCCAGCGAGTGCTGGACTGGAGAGCCGGCCTCTAGGCCACGCAAGGAGCGGTGCTCGCTCCCGCCTCCCACTCCGCGCCGTCGCCATCCCTCCCGGCATCGAGCTGACCCCACAGTCCGGGGAGCCCCCTCGAGATCCCCACTCAGCCCCTGTGAGCTCTGCGACCCCGGCTAAGCCGCCTGGCCTCCTCGGCCTCCTGTCCCCGTGAGAAGGAAGCCCCCCCCCCCCCGCAGGCTCTGTGAGGAGGGGCCTGGTGCCAGCAAACACCCAAACCGCCCGCAGGGCACCAGCCCCTTCCCACCTCCCACCACGATGACGCCTATGCGTTCTCTCTCTCACACACACACACACACACACACACACACAAGCACACGAGTGCACACGGGCACACCCAAGTCGGGGACAGAGCCCCCCCGGACCTTCACACGTCACCCTCCTGCCCCTTAACCGGCTCCTCTGCCAGCCTGCCCACCTGGCGAACACCTGCTGGTCCCTCCAGGTGTGGTGAGGCCCCGCCTCCTCTGACAGGTTCCCAGGGAGGAGCAGGGGGTGGGGGTGGGGTGGCCTGGGCACACTCCCCTCAGGCCTGGGTCCTGCCAGCAGCCAAGTCGGGGCACGTGGGGTTCAGGAACCAGGGAGCCCCCCCCAGCCTGAGGGCACATGGGGCCGGAAGGCCAGCGGCTGCCCCCTGGCCTGGCCCCGCCACCACTTGCTTCTCGGACGCCTCCTGTCTATGCCACCTGCTCCCGACGCACCCGGAGGGCCTGAGCCTCTACGTGCACCTTGGACCCGAGGGCCACTGGGGCCTCATTCCTTCGAGGGAGCGAGTCCCCGAGGGCAGCCTGATGTCCCCTCCCCAGGTCGGTGGGGCCTGCGCCCTCCCCACCCACCGAGCCCGCCGGCTGCCCGGCTGCCCGGGTGCTCTGGGCGTGACCAGCCTCGAGCCAGTTACCGGAACTCGTGTATGTCCTGAGGGCACGGGACCCCCAGCTTCACGCCCAGCACCCGTCCCGCCGTCCACGCACAGAGGGCACCCGTCCCGCCGTCCACGCACAGAGGGCACCCGTCCCACCGTCCACGCGCAGAGGGCACCCGTCCCGCCGTCCACGCACAGAGGGCACCCGTCCCGCCGTCCACGCAGAGGGCACCCGTCCCGCCGTCCACGTAGAGGGCACCCGTCATGCTGTCCACGCGCAGTGGGCACTCAGCCAGGCCGAGGGGTAAAGGCTGGAGTTCCAGCTACACCTGCGCCCTGCAAAGTGCACCCTGGACACCCCAGGGCCCGGGGCCCAGAGTGTAACCCGAGCGGAGGCCCGACAGCCGGGCAAGCAGCTGGGGCACAGGCGCCAGGCCCCCCAGGGGGCGGCGGTCGGGAGGGGGGGGCCCCCAGGCAGCCTCTCCTTCCCACGGGCGGGGGGGCCCCGCCCGGCGCTCCCCGCGCCCCCCACCCCCCCACTGTCCGGGCGTTGACAGCCCCGCCCCCTAACGGGCTGCACTTCGCTCCCGACAAGGTCAACCCGCCGCGACCGTCCCCACGGGCGGCGCCCGGGCATCTACACGGCGCTTCGCACAGAGTCGCCCGGGGACAGCGGCGCAGACGCGAGGAGGCCGGCGAGGCTCCCCTCGGCTCCGGCCTTTCCCGGTGCCCCCCGTCCCCGCCGGAGGCGACAGGCCGCGGCCGCCCCGGGGTCCGTCCCGCGGAGCGTTTCCTGTCGCCCAAACGCCAGCGCTGGCTCCACGGCTGCTCCCCGCTCGGGAGGCGCCGGCGGGCGTCAGGTCTTCACCGAGCCCGACAGCGGGCGTCGCGGCCCCCGAGTCGCGGACGAGGACGGGGAGGTCGCCCCGCGCCGCCCGCGCCCCTCGGCCCGTGTCCCCAACACCCGGCCTCCGCGCCCCGCGCCCCGAACTCACCGTCCGGGAGCCGCCGACGCTGTGACGCCTCCAGCCGGACTCGGCTAGGCCGCGGCCATCTTTCTTCCGGGAAGGCACGGGGCTCCGGGCCGGGGGCGGTGCGACCTCGCGCGAGGACGCCGGCGCCGCCATCTTGCCTCCGGGCGGAAGTGGCCGAGCGGCCCTCCCGGAGCGACCAATGAAAAGGCTGCGCGGGGTCACGTGACGGGCAGCCGGCCCACGTGACGGGCGGCCGCCGGGCCCGCAGCCTCGCCGCTGTGGACCAGGGGGCCTCCGGGCGCTCGCAGGCGGCCCGGCGCGCCATGAAGCTGCCCCGGCGCGCGTGGCGGCACCGGACGGCGCTGGGCCTGGGCGGCCTGGCGCTGTGCGGCGTCGCGCTGCTCTACCTGGCGCGCTGCTCGGCCGAGGGCCCCCGCCCACTGCCCGGCCACGGTCCCGGGCCCCCGCCCGCCGGCCCCGCGCGCGACGCCGCCTTCCTGGCCGTGCTCGTGGCCTCCGCGCCGCGGGCGGCCGAGAGGCGCAGCGTGGTCCGTGGCACGTGGCTGGCGGCGGCGCGGCGCGGCGGCCCCGGCGACGTGTGGGCGCGCTTCGCGGTGGGCACGGCCGGCCTGGGAGCCGAGGAGCGGCGCGCCCTGGAGCGCGAGCAGGCGCGGCACGGGGACCTGCTGCTGCTGCCCGCGCTGCGCGACGCCTACGAGAACCTCACCGCCAAGGTGCTGGCCATGTTGTCCTGGCTGGACGAGCACGTGGCCTTCGAGTTCGTGCTCAAGGCCGACGACGACTCGTTCGCGCGGCTGGACGCGATGCTGGCCGAGCTGCGCGCCCGCGACCCCGCGCGCCGCCGCCGCCTCTACTGGGGCTTCTTCTCGGGCCGCGGGCGCGTCAAGCCGGGGGGCCGCTGGCGCGAGGCGGCCTGGCAGCTCTGCGACTACTACCTGCCCTACGCCCTGGGCGGCGGCTACGTGCTCTCCGCCGACCTGGTGCGCTACCTGCGCCTCAGCCGCGACTACCTGCGCGCCTGGCACAGCGAGGACGTGTCCATGGGCGCCTGGCTGGCGCCCGTGGACGTGCAGCGCGAGCACGACCCGCGCTTCGACACCGAGTACAAGTCCCGCGGCTGCAGCAACCAGTACCTGGTGACGCACAAGCAGAGCCTGGAGGACATGCTGGAGAAGCACCAGACGCTGGCGCGCGAGGGCCGCCTGTGCAAGCAGGAGGTGCAGCTGCGCCTCTCCTACGTCTACGACTGGTCCGCGCCGCCCTCTCAGTGCTGCCAGAGGAAGGAGGGCATCCCCTGAGGCCGCTGCTGGCATGGAGGGGTGGCCGGGACCAACGCCACCCCGGCCGGAGCCCCGCGGGAGCCCCCGCTGGTCTTACACCAGGGGAGCTGACAGGTCCGGCTGGCTCTCTGGGATGAGGCCAGCACTCGAGGGGACCTCGTTTGTGTGGTCACTGGTGGGGCTTCCCAGCAGATGCCATGCAGCACGGACAGCTCCTAGACCCCAGGTCCAGTCTGCACCCAGGGGCGCACACCTCAGTGGCTGTACCTACCGTCTTGCTCAAGAGCCTCGTGTTCTGGGGCTGGCCAGGGCGAGGCGTTGTGTCCAGGTAGAACCGTCCTGCCCCTGGGTTCCGGCCAGCATTTCGCTGGACTGGGAAGATGCCCAGCTTTGGGTGTGAGTCGGAAGAACCTCCCGGGTCTGCAGGGGCTTGGAGACCATCATCCCCCTCCCCCCCCCTTGCCCTGTCCTCCTGCTGTCAAGTCCCACCAAAGGCTGGAGCTGACCCGCACTTGCAGGCACAGCCCTGCGTGTTCTGGGTGGACGACATCTTGTCCTGCATCCCCCGTCTGCACCGTCCACCTCGGAAGTCCCTGCCCCGAGAGCCGTGATGGCTGTGAACTGACCCCCCGCAGGCCCTGCCAGTTGCGACTCGGGCGCGTGTTGCAACCCAGTGGCGGTTGGAGAACTGCGGTGGGTCCCTCCCTCGTGTCTTCTGTCTGTTGGTGTCACTCGTGTGCAAGTCCCAGATCGAACCTCGTTTTATGTGAATTAGCTCTGGCCCGTGTCTCCCGGCAGTGAGAGTGTGGTAAACGCGGCTCAGCGCCTGCCTGTGACGTGTTTATAAATATCGTGCGTGTGTGTAGATGGGGGCGTCAGCTGGGAGTGTGTGGTCTCGGTGTTTTTTTAAGTTATTTGAGAAGCTGTTTCTATCAGAACTTGGAATTCGTGGATTAGTCTGTTTTGACAGCTGGAGCTGTAGACCCGTGGCTGCATGTGTGTTTAAACACGGAAGAATTTGAAAACTGCCCATTTCTCTTTTCCGTTTACACATAAGTCAGTCCTATTGTCTCTTTCTGAAAAGACTCCTTTTAAGGCCTCCGTGTGGCCGGCTGCACAGGGGCAAGCGCCTCTCACTCTCGGGCTGTTGTTGCGCCCGTTCCGGGAATCGGAGCCCCTGGAATGCTGATGAGGTTTCCCGAATCCTGTCTTAAGGACACAGGCGGTCTGGCCGGCGTGCGCTCTTGGAGAAGGCGATGGTGTGCACCGGGCGGTCGCCTCGCACCCCACCATCCTGGGGACTCCAGGCTTCCCGCTTCCCGGCAGTGGCTGGGATGACTCCTCCAGGAATTCGCCGGGAGAAGAGGTCACGGGCCGCCCGCTCCCATTTCTGCGAGGTTCTTGCACCAACAAAGTCCCCGAGATGGGGACAGATGGGCGCTGCCAGGGTCGGGGAGGGGAGCGGTGTTGGGGGGGACCTCCGAATATCGGCCCGGGTGACCTTGTCCTTCGGCTTTGCACACTCCACCCTCGGGGGGCCTGGGCAAGGGGCGCCCGGGGCGCCCGTCTCCTTGCATCGTTTCTCACAACTGTGTGGGAGTCTACAGTTACCTCAAAGTTAAGCGTTTAACTTTAAAACAGGTGTCACATCACCAATTCTAATAAAACGGGAGATGGCATGTGACGACGGGTGGAGGCGAGGGATGCAGCTGTGACTGGGGCCCTGGCTGCCACCCCCGGAGGGTTCTCCCCAGAGTCTCAGGGGCACAGCCTGCCGAGCCCGCATGTCCTCTCCGGCCCCTGGAACTGCAGAGGCGACTCCGTGGCCCATGGCCCTGCCGTCGTGGCTCTTTGCTCAGGTGGAGCCCTAGTCCCTCCAACTCTGGGTGCTGTGGGGACTTCCTGGGGCTCAGACCCCGCAGCCCCTGGCCAGGCCCAACTCCTCCTCTCCCCCGGACTCAGCACAGACCTGTCCAGCCTCTGGGCTGGGAGGATGGGGCCCTGTTGTGGCCACTGCCCAGCCCCTACGTCTGTAGGTCGGGCCCTTGCTCCCCGCTGGCTGGGTCACTGCCCAGGACCTGAAGGGTCTGAGGGGCGGCCAGTGCTCCTCTCGGCCCAGCCCCCGGGCACTCTGTCTATTGTGTGATGACTTTTGCCGTCCGGGGCCCAGGACGCACGTGGTGGACAGGCCTCCAGCAGGGACCCCAGGGACCCAGGAAACTCAGGTTCAGGCATGTGGGGGGGGGGGGAGCAGGGAAACAGTTCCGAGTCCATCCATGTGCTCGCTCGTGCCGGCACCTGGTTCCGGGGCCGGGAGGGGCTCCGGTGGTGCTTCCCCCATCAACTGGGTTCACTGACATCTCACCCCCACCCCCATGCGTCCAGGGAGCAGGGGAAAGGCCTCCCTGTCCTGGCACCATGGCCGCCCCTCTGTCCATTCCTGAGGCGCTCCCCTCCTCGGGGTCACCTCCCAGCCCCTGCACGGGGACCCCCCACAGCCCTGGGAGCTGGAGTAGGTCGCTTTGCCCATCACCTGGCCCCTGTGGCCACACCCCCTTTCTTTGGGGCCAGGGTGGGCTCACACCCTTAGCTCTGCTCCCACAGAAAGTGCTCATCACAACCTCACCCTTTCTCCACTGTCCCCCCGCCAGCTCCCTCCCCCCCCTCCAGCGCCCTCCTCACTCCCAGCCCTCCCTGACCCCACGCCATCTGTGTGGGCCCGGCTGGCTCCCCCAGCCTCAGGCCTTGAGACGCGCAGCGTGCACTGGGCAGGCACCCCAAGCCTGTGGGTGCTCCCGCTCTGCCCGGGCCAAGACGGGCAGTTCAGAGGCCCATGGCCATGGCGGGAGCCTCGCAGCCCCACTCCCTGGCGTCCTCTCGACCCACATGCGAAGAGGTGACTCAGCAGCTCCTGTGAGGCAGCGGCAGGGCCCCCAGACCCGGGCCGAAGTCTGGGCAGCGGTGCAGCCCTGGGTCCCAGCACCAGCAGGCACCCAGGGCCGGCCAGCCCCACCCGGCTAGCAGGGTCCTGCAGAGAAGGAGGCCAGGGAGGGGCGGGTCTGCCCAGGCGGCTCGTGGAGACCCCCGCCTTGGCAGCAGCTAAGGGGGGGCGAGAAGGCTTCTGCCCTCCCCTGGACACACTGGGGGTGCGTGGGGCCATCTCAGTGAATGTGGGGGCCCCCGGCAGTGGGGAGCGTCACAGGTCTCCACAGAGGGGTCTCCCCTTGAGCCTGGAGATGAGAGCCACCCCTGCCTGGGATGGGGCTCTGCAGCTGGAACCCTGGGGGGCTGGCAGAGAGGGGAGGGGGCCAGCTGGTGTCCTAGCCCCTCGCAGATCACGCCCCCCCACACACTGTACCCACGTAATAGGTGGTGCCCCTATGGCTCCGGCCCCAGGTCCCTATACTTTCCCTGCACAGGGTCCCAGTGCCCGCCCCCAGCCCGCAGGGTCCACCAGGGGCTCAGTGGCCGTGGCACCGGGTGAGCTGAGGCTGGGAGCAGCGGGTGGCCTGGGAGCCCACAGTGGTCAGCTCCCTCCTCCAGAGCAAACACCACAGGCAGTGGCCGAGCCTCTTGGCCCAGCAGCAAACAGGAGCCCAGGGAGGCCCGGGTCCAGCTCCACCTCCGCTGACCCAGGGCTGACCACCCTGGGACCCGAGGAACGAGACCCAAGCCCTGGCCCCTCCTTCCAGTGGTGGAGGCTCTCGGCAGCCCAGGCCCCGCTCCCCCAGGGCCCTGCTCCCCCTGCCACAGCTGCCCACCTGGTCCTGACGGGGAGCAAGTGAGGGGCAGGTGGCCGGAGCTGGGGGACCCAGAGGAGGGCGGAAGGCGTGAAGCATGTGCTGGGGCCAGGCCTTGGCTGTGGGCAGGGGGTGGCGGCCAGGGAACTGCCCCTGGAGACACTGCTTCACCCTCTGATGCCTGTTCTTGTTCCCGTTCCCACTGCCACCCCCTCCTACACCCGGTCCTGGCAGAGCAGCCTGGAGGGGCCCCGGGCGCAGGCGGGGGTCCCGCTGCCCTCGTTGCGCCCCAGGTGCGTGTGTGACACGCCGGCTGTTGCAAAACTGATGTTATCGCACCAGAGGAGCCCGTGAGTCACCGCCTGAGAGCGGGGCTGCACCCCAAACTCTCCCGAACAAAAGCCCTTTGTCCCTAAGCCCCCCCTTCCTCACCAGCCGCCTGTGCACCATCAGACACGTGGGCGAACGTGGGCAGGACCAGCTCCTCATGCCTCAGCCCAGCTCCAAGGGTCGGGCCTCGGAGACCCCGGGCTATGGAGACCCCGGGCTGCGGGAGACACCTGGCTGCAGGAGACCCCGGGCTATGGAGACCCCCGGCTGTGGGAGACCCCTGGCTGCGGGAGACACCTGGCTGCAGGAGACCCCGGGCTGCGGGAGACCTCGGGCTGTGGGAGACCCCAGGCTATGGAGACCCCTGGCTGCGGGAGACCTCAGGCTGCGGGAGACCCTGGGCTGCGGGAGACCTCGGGCTGTGGGAGACCCCAGGCTATGGAGACCCCCGGCTGTGGGAGACCCCTGGCTGCGGGAGACCTCAGGCTGCGGGAGACCCCTGGCTGCGGGAGACCTCAGGCTGCGGGAGACCTCGGGCTGTGGGAGACCCCAGGCTATGGAGACCCCCGGCTGCGGGAGACCCTGGGCTGAGGGAGACCCCGGGCCTTGGAGACCACAGCTCCTGGGTCCGCTCAGGTTGGGGGGCTGGAAATCAGCCTCTCATTGACCCGGGGCAGTACCCTGAGGCCATGCAGAGCTCGGGGCCCCGAGGGCACACTGGCCCAGCCCCGTCAGTGAGTGCGGGCCCTGAGCCACAGCACCCCTGCTCCCGGCCACAGCCCAGACCCCAGTCAGCACTTGGCGCAGGGCCCGAGGCCTCAGGCACCATCATGCCCCTGCTGCCCCTGGGAGCTCCTGCCAGGGCCCCCCTCTTCCCAGGCCCCTCCACCAGGGTTCCCCAATTCCTGGCCCTTCCTCCAGGGTTCCCCACTTCGGGGCCCCCCAGTTCTGTGGCTGCCAGCAGGTCACCAGCAGGATGGGCAACTTGGCTGGACCAATGCCAGTGGGTCCCCTGATGCGAGAACCCCAGCTCAGCTAAGAGCCAGGTCTCAGGGGGAGACAGAGGGGCCGGGACCCACCCACATGTCACACGGGCAGGCAGGAGCCCTGCAGCTCTCTGAGCCGAGGCAGCATCACAGCCCCCAGGGACGCGTGGGGTTGGCACGGGAAGCCAGAGACACAGGCCCAGAGAGAGGAGCATGGACACATCCGCCCAGGCACCCCGCCCCCCAAGCCCCTCTGCCCCCAGGCCATGCTCAGTCCTGGGCCCAGGTCACAAGAGTTCAGGCTGGTGTGGGTGTGAGAACCTCCTGGGACAGACAGCCCAAGGGGTCCTTGGAGCAGACTCCCCTCCTCCTGGTCCCAGACCCAACCCGGGAGGGCAAGGTCGGGCCCGACACCCAGCTCTGGCCACAAAGGGCCTGCCTGTCCTGGTACAGGTACCCTAGGGCCAGGCCCCATGGACAGCTCTTCTGCAGGCCTCGCCCCGACCTGTGCCAGCCCACAGCCCAAGGGGACCATGGGAGCTGGGGCCGGGCAGCCTCAGGCTCCCAGCTGGGACCCCCCCCCCCCCCGCTCCTGCCACAGCCTGGGGTGGGGCCTGGCGGTTCATCCTCGGCTGCTCCTGCCCGAGAGGACGTTCCAGCTCCTGAGCCAGACGCCCACAGTCCTGTCTGCACTCAAACCGGACAGCCGCCGAGGGTGCTGGGGGCAGGCTCCAAGCCAGTACAGACCCCCTGCTCCCAGCACCCCAGGGCCACCTCGGGGCGAGGAAGGGCCGATCAGGTGCAGCCTGGCTGCAGCCCCAAGACCAGGGTTTGGGGAGCACCTGGCCAAGGGCCTCCCCGAACCCCTGGCAGCAGCCCCTCAGCCCCTGGCAGGCGGCAGGTCAGACGGAGGATCTGGGAAGGGAGCCCTGGGAGGGGTCGACAAGGTCAGCCAGGCTCCTCCCGCCGCTGGGGGGAGAGCAGACGCCGGTCAGGGGTCAACCTGAGGCTGGCTAGCTCTGCCGACCACGTGGCTCTACCACAGCCAGACGCTGGGGCCGCCCCACAGCCCAGTCCACAAGCAGAGGCCGGCCAGGGAAAGAGCCCGCCCCAGGCTCCCCACCCCGGGGCCCCCAGCACGCCCCTGCCTCAGCAACAGCAGGTCAGACCCCTGCTCGGGCTGCGTGGGCAGGACCCCGGGCCCAGGCCCCCTAGGGGGCTCCAGACCCGCTCCTGGCTCCGGGGAGCTGTCAACACCGCAGTTTGGTTGGGCCTGGAAGACGGTGGGACTTGGATGGATGATGAGGTGCAGCTCAGGGTGGGGCCTTTGGGGGCTCACCCCTTGTCTGCACTGGGGGACCAGCCTGTGCCTTTCAAGGCTGGTCTGAACGTGGGGCCCAAACCCCAAGCCCTGGGCCTCCCAGTTCACACCCCAGGACCTCCCTACGGCAGCAACAACCCCGCCTGGTCCCCCACCCCTGGGCCCTGCACCCCAGCTGTGGGGGCTGGAGACAGCACATTCCAGGGGCGTCCCAACGACGTGGTAATGACCTGCGATTAGGGGCCAGAGACGAGGATGGAGGCGAGACAGAGGCAAGTGGAGTCGGGCGCCAGGACGCCGCTCCCCGACCTGGCCACCTGCCCGCCGTGAGCTCCTGGGGCGGCCTGGCCTCGCTGCCTCGTCTCTCGTCTCCTCGTCTCTCGTCTCTTGTCTGTCTGCCGCTCTCTGCAGGCCTGGCCGGCCTCCGGGTCTGGGTCTCCATCTCTGTCATCACAGCCCCTGCAGCGGGTCTGGATGGGGAGGCGAGACCTGCCCCGTCCCGGGCGAGGTGGGTCGGGGGCCTGGCTGCCGCTGATGGACGCAGGAGAGCGCCCCGGGGCGCCAGGACGCCAAGAGGCCCAGGCGGCTGAGGGTCTGGCTGGTGCTACCCACGGTCCCTCTGCACCCCCATCAGCTGGCAGCCCAGGGCGGCCCCTCTGTAAACAGGCTCGCAGCCCCTGTGATGGGAAGTGGGGGCAGGGACCCACTCCCCCGCCTGCCCTGCACGCCCCTCCTCTGCACCCCTCACAGGGATCACAGCCCCACGCCCCGTCGCCCCATCGCAGGCTGCAGGACATCCCTATTCCATCGGCCGGCCAGCTGGCGCCTACAGTTGCTATGAAGCAGAGACACCCCCCCTGACTCCCCCAGCCCCTGACGCCACCCTGGGGGGACCAGGGAGAGAGGTGGGGACGGGTCAGTGGCCAAGCCTGGCGCGGCACAGACCAGCGCCTGTCCGGCACCAGGGCTCTATTGCCTCATTACCCAGCCAGGCCAGCAGGGTCTGGGGGAGGGGCTGGGTAATGGCCGTCCGACTCCAGCCTCCGAGCCTCCGCCTGCCCCCCTCCCATGCCTGCCCCCTGAGCTGCAGACGGACGGAACCCCCGCCCAGGCCCTCCCCCCGCCCTGCCCCCATCTGCAGGACCAGGATGCCTCCTCTGTCTGCTCTGCCCTGGAACCAGGGTCTCCAAGCCTTGCTGCTGTGGAGCTGAGCCCCACCCACACTGCCACCCCCCGGGGTGTCTCCTGTGGGGTCAGGGGTCAGCCTCATGCTCCAGGGGGAGCTGCCTGCAGGGGCCCAGGTGCCAACCAGAGATGGTATCTCCACGGCCCCCCCAGGACCAATTTACATTCTTTGGTCTCGGTTTCCTGGAGCCAAAATGGGGTGGGGGCAGGGTCTAAACCCACAAGACCCAAGGCCGGGTCGTGGCTGCCCAACCTGGGGTGGTTCTGGCCCCATCTTGGAGGTGGCGGGGGGGGGGGGGGTGTTGTATCCACCTGGTGTGGCCGCCACCAAGGGGAAGGTGGCAAGAAGCTCTGTGCCCCGCTGGTCTGGGCCAGACAACCTGCACGCAGCCCCCCACACGCAGGTCCACTCGGGGTGCAGTCCTGTGAGTGGCCCACACACCGCTGCTCCCAGACCCACAGCACATGCACCGGCCGCTCTGGGACACCTCGTGCCCAAGGCTGGGCCCATCTGCGCCCAGGGCCCTGTGGGTGCCCGCGGGCTGCCTCCAAGGCTGGGCCAGCCCCGGGTGACGAGCAGAGGGGTGGTGTCAGGCAGCAGGCCGGCCTGAGCGGAGACCTGGACGGACACCTGTCTTTGTCCACCGGGTACGATGGACCCCAGCAGGTGCAGAGGCTGCGGGACCACAGACTGCAGGACACTGAGCCAGACCATCCAAAGCAACGCCCCCTACGCCACCCCCCATCCCCACGAGGACACAGGCGGCAGAGAGGGCTGGAACTCTTTATTGCGTGACCACACTTTTAACAGAGGGCAGAGCGGATGGGCCACCGGCAGCTCCCATGGCCCCGAGGGGCCTCTCCACGCAGCTCCCCTGGGGCCGGCCGTGTCCTCACGTGCCCAGGAGGAGGCCGGAGAAGCTGGAGCCGCTCTGGACGGTGAGGGGCGCCCCGGAGCCATTGTCCACGAAGACGGAGGCGTACTGTCCAGCCTGCAGACACCCCACAGTGGACGTCACCTCCCACAGGGCCTGCCCACCCACGGGGAGCGTGAGGAGCTCCCACCCCGGGCTTGTGGCGTCCCGGGGTCCTGAGTGCCTCATGGCCCGTGTCCATCCACGGGCTGAGGCTCAGAGGCACGGACCCCTCCTGACCGCCCCCCCCCTCACCTGCAGCTGGAGCAGCCCCTGGACCAGCACCGTGAAGATCCTGCCGCTGCCTTCCAGGCCCGAGATGGCCTCCAGCGACCTGGACACGGGGCCCAGGGTGAGGGCACCGCTGGCCCGAGGGCCTGGACCCCACCCCGGGCTCAGTGCCGTCCCGTGTTGGGGGGGCCCCTCCGTTCTCCATGGGCAGGACAGTCCACACTCAGGCACCCACCCAGCCTCCTGCGACCCCCGGCATCCAGGGGGGCCCCCGCTCACGTGTGACGATGGCACAGGCTCTCGATGCAGATGAGCACCCGCACTGTGTCCCGGGCCCGGCCCTGCAGGCCCCTGCGGTCTGTGGAGACAGCGGCTGCAGCCCTCGGGGAGGACGGAGTGGAGAGGCAGGCTGGGCGCGGGGCGGGGCGGGAGGGTAGGGACGGGGCAGGGGGGAGAGGGGGGTTTCGGGGCACACCGCCCAGGACAGGCCCAGGAGTGGCTGCTGGTTGGGGGCAGGTGGGCGTGGGGCCCTGTCCAAGCCCCCAGTGGGAGCCGGGTTTGGAGCAGGAGGCAGCTCTGCGATGGGACCCAGGCCTGGGACTGCGATGCCAGGGCCCACCTGGGTGAACCAGCCACCCCGACACCCGCTGGCCCGCCCCACTCACCCACGTGCAGGTTGGCCGAGAACTGGAAGATGGCGGTGACCGGGGCTGTGAACCGGCCGGAGGCCAGGCTCAGGCCGGAGCCCCGCAGGAAGGCGCCCGGGGCAGTGGGCTGCAGGGACAGCAGGGGAGCGTCTGGCTGCAGGGCCTGGAGGAGGCGCCTGCAACCCACAGCCCCAACCAGAGCACGCCCAGGTGCCTCAGGTCCCGGGGGCGGAGGGCACCCAGGGAGAGACAACCCCCGCCCGGCCACCTTGGGCCCCACTCACACGCCTGGTGCAGGAGGGTGGCCTGGGCACACGGGTCCTAGTCCTGACCAATGGTGGCCACTCCCCCAGGCCCCCCCTGCGGGGAAGTGGGGGCCGCCCCAGCATCCTGCCCCCAGCAGGGTCCCCAGAGACACCCAGGGCTGGGGGACCCCGGGGACCCCCCCGCCCCCCGCACACTCACGGCCTGGAAGCCCTGCAGCTCCACCAGCGTCTTCTTGTCCACCTGCACCGGCCCCTTCAGCCGGCAGTGGAAGGCCTCGGCCACCAGCCGCCCACCCGGCCCCTCAGGCAGCAGCGAGCCCCAAGCCCCCGAGAACCGACGCTCGGCGGCCTCTGTGGGGACAACAGGAGGTCAGCAGGTTGGGGTCTCCCCCAGAGCCTGGGGGACCCGCCTGAGCCTCGGGGCACCTCACCTCTCAGCATCTCCTGGAACTCCCGCAGCAGAACCTCCTGTGTGACTTCCGCACCAGCGGGCCCTGGGGGTCCCGGGGGGCCGGGAGGGCCAGGGGGGCCCGAGAGGCCTCGCTGCAGGAGGCAGGAGGCTGTGAGGGTCCCAGCGGGAGCCACAGCCCCCCGCCCCCGGCTCAGACCCAGGCTCACCGACTTCTTGTCCCGGCCCCGGCACCGTTTCTTCAAGGCCCCGTCATCCGGCCGCCGGACAAAGTTCAGCCACGTCCTGTGGGCGTCTGAGAACTCGGGCCCTGAGGCCTCGGGCAGCTGAAGGGCCAAATGTGTGCTGACCTGGGCTAGTGTGCTGACCTGGGCCCCACGGGGTCCTCCCTGCCGCCCCAGGGCAGAGCGGGGACCCTCAGGCCCAGGCCGCCTCAGGCAGCACTTTGGACGAGGGAGCAATGAAGGCCATTCCTGGGGACTCGGACCAGGACTCAGGCAGGGAAGGGCTTGGGACCTTTTGAAAGCCAGGCATGGCGTCCGGACACCTTGGCTCTGGCTCTGAGGGGTGACCTGTCCTCTCTGTCCGCCCAGTTCCCAAGCGGAGGGCACGCCGTGCACACACAGGGCAGCCTCGTGTCCCAACAGGGGCTGGGCCTGGCCGAGGCGGGCGGAGGACAGGAGCCCGTTTGCCAGTGTCTTTCTGAGAGGCCAAGGCACCCGCTCAGCTGGGGAGGGGACGGGCCCTGCTTCTCAGGCTCGGACCCAGGCCCTGCTGCCGGCCTCGGCCTCCTCGCTGTCGGAGGAAGGGCTGGGAGGGGCAGTGGGAGCGGTCTGAGCCCCGCCCTCTAACCACCTCGGCAGGCAGCCCAGGCCAGTGGGAGCGGCGGACACCCCTGCCCGCGTCTGAGGAGACCCACGCTCGGTGGAGTGTGGCTGGAGGGAAAGCCTCTGTCTCCCAGAAAGTCTGTGCGGACGCAGACAGGAAGCCCAGGAAGTGAGCAGCCGCGGAGCAGACGCTGGCCAGGGGGGCAGCCCCTCCCACACCCCCGGAGCCGTCCCAGGCAGAGCAAGCCCCAGATCTGGGCCCCCGGGGGTCCGGCCCCAGGTCCCATCGTCCACCGTCAGCCCTCAGCGCCAGACCCAGCCAGCGCCAGGCTCCGGGCAGCGCAGCCTCCACACAGGCTTAGGTGGGCCCTGTCCTGGGGGGCTGGGAGGGGCAGGTGGAGAGGGATGCCGCCCACCCCGACCTGGGCCACAACCAGGAAAGAGAGAGAAGCCAAGAACACGCCAATGTCCCCCGATTTCTGCCTGTGTCCCTGGCCACCACTGACCCTGGCTGTGCCTGTGGTGCCCAGGAGCTAAAGGGTCCAGGAAGAGCAGGGGTCCGAATGTGGGGAGGGCCAGCCTGGGTCCCGGGCCACCTGGCCAGGAGGCCCCCATGGAGGCCCCGCCCGGGACAGAGGTCCACCTGTCTGTCCCCAGGCCGCCCGTGCACTGGCTGGGCGGCAACCACTCTTCCCCGGCTGGCGGGGCCCAGGGACTCAACGGAAAACGGGGCCTCGGGCTCCATGGGGCGCGTGGGCTGAGAGCAGCCAGGCTGGCCGCCACAGAGACGCCCTTGGGCGGCAGGAGGCCGGGATCAAAGGCAGCGGGCTGGCGGGGGGCCTGTCCTGGCAACCGCCGCTCCCCGCCCAACCGCGGCCCAGGGGTCAGCTCCGAGACCCCTCAGAGGTCCTCAGCTGAAGACAGCGAGGCTGGGGCTGAAGCAGGTGCGGGCTCAGGTCCGAGGGACAGGCTCGGGCAGCCAGGGCCCGAGGGCATCCCACCCAGAGGCCGGGTGAGGGGTGGGGGTGGGGCAAGGACCCCCAGGTGCTCAGGTCCAGGCTGGCCTTGGCCCCTCCACCGGGAAAGGTGGGGCAGGTTCCCACCAGGGAGCTTGGGCAGCCCAGGAGCCCCCCACCTCCTGACCGGGATTACACCCAGAGGCAGCGGGAGGCTGGTTCAGCCCCACTGGGAAGGCGCTCCCCTCCCCGAACCCCTCCCAGGCCAGCGGAGGGCCAGGTGGCCGAAGCCCCGCCCCACCGGACGGGAAGGGGCCGGAGAGCCCAGCGGGCAGAGCGCGGGGTGGGGGGCCGGCGCCCCGCTAGGCGAAGCCCCCACGCGAGCGGCGCCGCAGGGGTGCGCACGCCCCAGCCCTGTGCGCCGTCTGCGCGTACCTTGGGGGAGCCGGGCAGCCCCTCGCCGTTGGCCACGGTGGCGTTGCGGGGTTCCGCGCGCGGGCCGGGCTGCCGCGGCCTCTTCTGCTCCCGCCGGGCCCCGACGGCCCCGAGGAGCGCGAGCTGCGGCCAGAGGAGGCCCACGGCCGCGGCCCAGGCCCAGCGCATGGCGGCGGCAGCGGCTCAGCGCTTCGCGCAGGGGCGCCCGGGCGTGCTCATGGGGGCGGCCCGGCGGCTCACGGCCCCGGCGCAGAGGAGGCGCGGCCGCGGGGGCCGCCTGGCCGCCGGGACATGTCTGTGCGGATGCGCCGGGCGCGGCGGCAGGACGGGCGGGCGGATGGCGCGGACGAGGCGGCTGGACTGCTCCTGTCCCCGCAGGTCGCCCGCGCGGCTTCCCCTCCCGCGCGCAATGCCCTCGCTGCCCGCGCCGCCGCCAAATAAACCCTCGCTCCTCCCCAGCTCGCGGGCTCCAGGGGGAGGGCTCACACGGTGATCCGTCAGCAGGCTCCCAGCCGGCCCTGGGCGTGGACGGGTCGGGCACCCCCCTGACCACGCGCTGGTGGCTCCCGCCTCCCCAGACCCTCCCACGCGCTTTGGAAAGAGCCTGCACCCCCTTCCCAGGAGGCGGACTCACCCTGGGAACCGTTAACAAGGATCCGCCCTGCCCCCCACGGAGCTAAGCTGCTGCCCCCCCCTCCCCCGCACAGCCACCCCGTCAGGGCGGGGTGAGGAGCCCAGGGTGGAGACCCCCCCACCCCCTCCGCCCCCGCCCCAGCTCACAGCCCTGTAGGCTCTTCCTCCGACCCCTCAGGCTGCTCTGCGAGGTGCTCTGGCCCTGCTGGGTCCTGGTGGTGCCCCAGGGAGAGGCAGGACCTGGGAAGCAGGGCGCTGACCCACCGGCCCTGGCCTTGTGCAGCCTGGATGCCCTATGACCCTATGACCCTGGGTGCTGCTTCTCCAGCAGGGAGGGGCTGGCTGACCTCAAGGTGTGACCAGTGGCCCCTCCTCTTGGAGCTCAGAGCCAATCCTTACTGCCCAGGGGTCTGCACTCCCCCTGCTCTCCCCCAGGAGCTGCTTGCCCTCCGAGCCAGGGGAGGCGGGAGACTAGTCCCCGGTCAGGCCCCGTGGAGGTCAGCACCTGCCAGAATAGCCCCTCGCCTCCACGGCCCTCGGCCCAGGAGAGAGCGATTCCCTCCAGCTGCACTGCGCACCTGGGGGGGCAGGGAGACAAGGGGGGCCTGGGTCCTCCCCTCACTACCCCAGGAGCAGGCAGGAAGCAGGGGCCAGTTCAGGGTCACAGGCCCTCCCTGGGGCTGTCACTGCACAGTGGCGGCCAGGGGGGCTGGAAGCCTGAGCCCGGACCCCACTGGCAGCCGTCCATCAGGTGGTGCAGACCAATGGTCAGAGCCCGGCTGGCCCCAGCCACGGCTGAGTGCAGCCCCGAGGAAGGGGGAGCACACAGGGCCCGGGGACAGCAGAGGCCGTCCCAGACTCTCTTCAACTTCCAGCCGTCTGCCAGGAGCCAGGGAGGCAGCCCAGCATGAGACCCAGCCCGGCCACGCCCACGGTCAGCCCCGGCCACACCCACGGTCAGGCCAGGCCACGCCCACGGTCAGCGCCAGGCCGGGCCGCGCCAGGGACAGCTGCCGGGAAGATGTGAAGCTTCTGCCCAGGGGCACGGTCTCCCTCCTGCTGGGGCCGAGGTGGTCACACCTGGACAACAGCCGGGTCCTTTTTCTTTTTCAAATCTATTGCTTACTGACGTCAGAGAGGAAGGGGGGGATATGGGGATAAGATCCACGATGAGGGAGCGTCACTGACAGTGCCTCCTGCACGCCCCACACTGGGGATCCAGCCCACAACCCGGGCCTGTGTCTGACTGGGAATCGAACCGTGACCTCCTGGTTCACAGGTCAACACTCAACCACTGAGCCGCACCAGCCGGGTGCAGCGCAGGTTCTGTGACCCCTGAGCGCACCACTGAAGCCTCAGCTCCCTCGTGTCCAGCTCAGTCGCCTGGGTATGGAGGAGGGCCCTGGGGCCCCGCCCAGCTGCACCCCAAATGTGGGTGGCACCAGCATGGGGTCAGGAAAGGCGGCCCAGGAGACCCCTCCCCGGAGGCTGGGCACCTGCGTCCCGGGGGCCCGTCCTTCGGAGCCTGCGTGTCAGCGGTGCGACTGGCAATGAACCTGAACTGGACCAGCAGCCCACGCGGGCGGCTCTGCCGCTGGACAGGGAGCCAGGTGGTGGGGGCGAGAGGCCGGGCCTCGAACAGGCCCCGCCCACCGGAGCCCTAGGTCCAGCTTTTGGCTCCAGGCCCTTCACAAGCTGGGAACAGGGAGCCCTCCCTGATCTGTGGGTGTTGGCCAGACCAGCTCAGCAGTGGGGGCGCTGGGCCCTCGGGCTGGGGATTGAGGGTGCATGTCAGAGTTCCAGTGCCCCTCCCCCACGCGGAGGGTCCTTCCAGCCTCCAGCACTGGCGCCACCTGGAAAAGGGCCAGAGGGAGCTGCCAGGCCTTCCTGCCACAGCCACCAGCTGCCCCCCACCCCCAGGCGACGCTCAGGCCACTGCTGGTGTCCTCACCCACCCAGCTCCCAGCCCAGCCCAGACCCCGGACACCCTGACGCTCGGGGAGGACAGGAGCCCCGGGCACAGCCCCACAGCAGGCCGTCCACCCGGCCCTGGAGCAGGGGTCACTCCAGCCTCAGACCGAGACCTGGGGGATCAGCCCCAGGGAGAGACGTGGGAAGCACTTCCCCAAGGCCTCGCCCCCCACGAAGACGCCTCACAGCTCCACGCAGTTTCGGTTCAGGCTTTGCTCCCTCGAGGAGCTGACGGCTGTGCCGACGGGCGGGGACACAGGTCCAAAGAGGAGTCTGAGGACAGGCAGCTGCCCACCAGCAGGGACTGCACACCAGACCCAGGGCTGGACACCGAGGGTCAGATAGCTGGGCCAGAGGCACCACTGACCACTGAGCGGGGCACAGGGCCAGCCCCCCGCCGAGGGCCTCGCAGGAAGGAAGCAGTGCCGTCTGCGTGGCCGTCCGCCTCCCGCGGGCCTCAGAGATCTCGAGTGTGGAACAGGCGCTGACCCCGACTCGCCCTCGAGCGGCTGAGGATGGAGGGCGGGCCCAGCCGCGTGGCCTTCCCACCAGCGTCCACTGTCGGGACGTGGCCTCTGCTGCAGCCGCAGGGCCATGCCCACAGCCCAGCCACAGGCCAGCAGGTGCACTTCCACCCACACAAACAGCAAAACGTTTAGGAACAAAAACATAACGAAAGAGCTTTTCACGAGAGCGGGTTAAACACACAGCGGCCGACCACAGGGCAGTTGAAAATAAACAGTCGAACAGCCAACGGTGAGAGTGCCCGCCCCCGCGGCTCTGGAGCGGCTCAGTGTCACCGTGGATCCCGGGAACCAGTCAGCACAGATGCAGACGGAGGAGGTCCAGGCCTGTCAGGCCCCAAACGGAGGCAATGCCCGCAGGCTCTGCCCCTTCCTTCCGCGATGCCCGTGCCCGTGCGACCTTCCAGCAGGGCCAGTACCCAGTGGACCCGCCCTGAAGGGAGCGGAGAGCCTAGCTTTGGGTCAGCCCAAGGTTTGGACCAAGTGTGAGGGAGCTCCCAGGTGCAGAGCCCGCCTGTCGGGGGCCTCAGCCTCCACAGCGTGGGAGGGGCTCCTGGGCCACCCGGACCCCAGGAGTTCAGAGCAAGGGCTCTGGGCACCCGGAGCCGGGAGGCAGCTCTGCCCTGGGTTCCCAGCCACTCCGAGGACAAGGCGACACCTTGTGGTCACAGTGAGAGGCTCTCCGGCTCCTCTAAGTGAACACAGCCGGCTCCGGCCGCAGGCGGTCTCTGGGCAGCTGGCCCGGCCCCACCCGGTGGGTCAGAGCCCAGGGACCAAGAATGCAGGCAGAGCACTTCGTAGGCATTGAGTTTTATATTTTAAGTGATCAAATCTATAAAATGAAAAACAGGTTTACTAAAACATGTCCAAAGACAATGCAGGAGATGAGGTACAGAACCACAGCGTGAGGCCCCTCCTCCGCCACCCGAGCTCCACAGCCGAGACCAGGGCGCGTGGGCGGGACTCGTGTCTACGCTCCAGTCCAAGCCCCTCACTCTGGTTTTTGTTTTCCTCTTAATGGTTTTTAAAAAGCTAACCCCAGGCGCTGGGCGGGCGGATGGTGCGTCCAGCCAGCCAGCGTCAGGCTCGGCCGTCCCTCGCTCTTGATCGCCTCTGCGTCCGGCGTGCAGCTCACTCCTGCGCGATGCTTCTCAGCACATACTTGACCGTGTAGGCAAAGGCTGCAAACCCAACTATAACAAACAAGTTCGCCAGGGCGCCGCCCAGGAGTCCGTGGTGCCGGTTGGCCTGCTGGAAGCCCGCGAGGTGGGGTCCGGCCCCCGGCGCGTGCCCGTTGAGGAGCTGCAGCCCGTGCTGGCCGTGGTGCGTGTCCCCGTCGGGAACCACGTCGGGTAAGGGCAGTGCCGGGGGCCTGCTGCTGAGCGCGTCCTGTGCTCTGTGCTTCTGTTTAATCTCCTGAGAGGAGGAGACAAAGGGGTCTGAGCGGACCAGCTCCTGTCGGGCCAGGAGGCCCCGCCCCCGTGGAGACCAAGATGGAGGCGGCTGGGGCTTAATCCTGGCGCCCACCCAGTTACAGACCATCACCCAACCTGCCCCTCAGGGCCCAGGACTGAGCCAGGTCCGAGTGGCCTGGTCACTGTGGCCTGAGCGAATGCAGCCAGCCTTCCGCTCACGGCCACCAGGACCAGGGAGCACTCCCAGCTCTCACGCAGGGCCCTCCCCACTCCTGGCCCCACGCCGGTGCTCAGCTGGCCAGCTCCACACCCAGGCCCCGTGCCCCTGGCCGCTCCCCAGCTCTGCCCTCCCATCCCTGCGGTCCCGGAGCCTGAGGGGCAGGCCTGCTGCCCGGAAGCAGCGCTGTGAGCTCCCTCCTGCTCTCGCCTGCAGCTGGGATGTGCAGGAGCACACAGTTTTTCTGGAAACAACTGAATCCCGAACCCAGGGAAGCAAAGCTGACAACCACTGCCACGCTCACCTCCACAACTTCAGGAAACAACTCACAGAAGACTTTGTCTTTTAAATTAAACACTAAACTCTGTGCAGCCAGTTGTCTTTTCTAGGAAGAAAGAGAAGGGAAATGTCAACCCAAAGGTTAACGTCAATCCTCGAAAATCCCAAAAGCAGGTGATTTAGTCAAGGGCTGCTGCCCTCACGTTGCTGGACACACCCGACAAGCTGTTCTCCACAGTCGGCTCACTTACAGTCCGAAGGCTTATCCAAACAGAGAGAAATAAAAACCAGGCAACAGCCCTGGCCGGTGTCGCTCAGTGGATAGAGCATCAACCTCCAGACTGAAGGTCCCGGGTTTGATTCCAGTCAAGGGCACGACCTGCCCGAGTTGCGGGCTCGATCCCCAGTAGGGGGCGTGCAGGAGGCAGCCAATGAATGGTTCTCTCTCACTCATGTTTCTCTCTCTCTCTCCCTCTCCTTCTCTGAAATCAATAAACATATATTTAGAAAACAAAACAAAAAAACAGTCAACAAGAGGAGTAGGCGCTGTGACTGCACGCGACACCCTCAGGGTCTGCAGGAAGCTCAGCCGAGAACAGGGGACCCCAGGGCCCAGGGTCCACGGTGCTTGGGGAGCAGGGACATGGGCGGAGCCCCCACCAGGCCCTCGCCCCTCCCCCCTTCCCCCCTCACCGTGAAGTCCGAGGTCTCTATGCTGCCCAGGGTGGGGCCCTTCTCCACCATGAAGCTCAGGAGCCCCGTCAGGATGGTGGAGACGGACCAGGCCGGGTTCCAGGTGTCTGGGTGGAAGTCCGTGATGGACAGACACAGCCTGCAAAACAGGGGCCTTCACTAGAGTGCCCGTCACGGCCGCGGTCTGGCCTCAGCAGCAGGGCAGAGCAGAGCGCCTTACCTCGTATTGCACTTAAATCTTCCATTGGGGGTTATCATATAAATACTAGGAGGTTTAAAGGGGAATTCTCTGGGAAAAATTAGTTTTCCATGGTAATAGCCACCTGCACAGACACAGAGAAAGACGGGTCATGGTCTACAGAGCACCTCCTACTCTTCACTCGCACCCATCCACCCACCCACATGCTCACAGCCCCCACCTGCTCCCTCCCACCCCCCCACCCTCTCCAGGCCCCACCTGCACCCACCCCACCCACCTGCTCACAGGCCCCCAGCGGTGCCCACCTGCTGACCATCCCGGGAACACAGGCGGCCAGCCCCACGGCTCCCGCATGCCCCTCGCCCCCTGCACCCACCCACAGCGTGTCTGCTGAGGTCACCTCTCCAGGCCCCCTCCCCACCCACCCGTTCCTCCTCCACCAAACTGCACTCTGCAGCAGGCAAGCCCACCCTCCCTCCCACCTTAACAACAACAGAAGACAAACTCTGACCCCCACACCATCCAATTCCTGCCACCTGCCCCCATCTTGTCGCTGGGAGCATGTCCAGGCTGCCATCTCCCCAGATCACATTCCATCATGGCCCCCCCCCAAGACCTGACCTCGAGGTCACAGGCCTCCCCACAGCACGGGGTGAGACCACGCCTAACCCTGCCTCCTCGAGCCCCCCTCACCCACTTGGCCCCCCTCCTCTCCTCGCCTGAGGTGCAGCACCCAGCTCTCTGGCGCTCTCCCCTGGGGCCTCACTCCTGGGGCCTCACCTGAGTCACGTGACACGGGGAGACCGTGACGGCTCTCCCTCCGACTGGCACCTCTGCCTGGAACCTGGACCCCGGACCCCTCTCCAAACCCCAGAAAGGTCCCAGACGGACTTCTGCCCCTTTCCTCAAACAGCAACCCCATCTCTCAGCTGTTCAGACCAAAATCTGGGTTCCCTGCACCCACCACTCCCACTCTGTCAGCAAACCCTGCCAGCCCCCCTCCAGCGGGTCCAGAGCCGGCACTTGGCTGGCCTCACCGTCTCCACCCCCCCACGCAGCTCGAGATCCACCCGTCCACCCCCCGAGGCCTCACCCTCACTCTAGGGCAGCCCCCAAGAGCCTGTTGGAAATGCCGAGCCTGGGCCCACCCCGACCGGGATGTGTGCGCGTGTGCACGTGCACGTTCACTGTGGTTTGAGGAGCGCTGCCTGTCCTCAACCCAGGCACGGTCCCGCCTCCAGGCCTGGCACACGCCATCCCAAACAGCCAAGGGCTCTGCCCCAAGGCCAGGCTGGGGTCAGGCCTGCACCGCCCTGTCTGGCTGCAGTGCCCCGGCCGCCTCACGCGACTGTCCTTCGCCCCCGAGGGCCATCTGTGGGGCCAGCTCCACAGGCAGACACGGCACTCACACTCACACTCACACACCCACTAGGAAGGCCCTGTCCCCCTCAGGAAGCGGCCTGACGGCGAGGACAGCACCTGTGAGCGCAGTGGAGGGCGTGAGGGGCCTGCCAAGAAAACTGACCTCTAAGCACACACAGCGGCCCAGCTCCTCCCCCATCGCCCACCCCATCGCCCACGGAGAGACCAGAGCAGCCCAGGGCCCTGAGAACCCCCCAGTGAGAGCTGGCCACACCGCTGTCCTCAGAGGCCGTGCAGGGAGGGGACAGCCCACTGCAAGGCACACACGGTAATCCCTGAGCCTCCACACACGCTCCACACCACACAGGGAGCTCCGGGAGAGCCTGGCTGAGGGGAGCCTGAGAGGGCCTCCGGGCGGGAAGGGCAAGGCGGGGTGCCAGACGTGGACCCGTGCCAGCAGCTTGCACCCTGCATTCCAGTGTCGAGGGCGACCAAGCCACAATGGGAGGGAGACTGTGGGGGCAGCTTCGACTCCCTTTGCAACTCGGTCAACAGTCTGTGGGCCATGGACTCGCAGACGCCTGCGGCCCCACCCAGGCCTGTCCCCACGCCTCTCCCTCCAGACACACGTCATCGGGCAGAGGGACTCCTCCCACTTTCTTCTTTTTAAAATTGTGAGCGATCTACCCTCAAGGTCCTTTGCCTTCCGTGTAAGTTTCAGAGTAAAAACTTGAGAAAAAGCTTGTGTGTGTCTGGGTTTGACGGGAGGGGTGAGGTCTGCAGACCAGCCCGGAGATTCTGTGGCAGCGCCAGCAATGGGCACACAGGTGTCGACCGCAGGGCTGGCTGTGCCCAGAGAGAGCTGGACAGTGGGGCCCGAGACAGGGATGGCGTAGACATGGGAGACGGGGAGCACGGTCAGAACGCCCAGGAGCCAGAGGAGGAGCAATGGAAGGACAGTCACCCCTCAGGGGCCACAAAGGCCCGACTCAGAGCCCAGACAGCTGTCCCTCCCGGACGGACAGACTGAGGCAGCAACTCGGCTGGTCCCATGGAGACCCTACTGAGAGCAGTCAGCAGAGGGCAGCCCTGAGCTGAGCTGAGCTGAGCTGAGCTGAGGGGACTGGCAGCTCATTCTAGCCAAGCTCATTAAAAACACACTCGGGTTGCATCAGCATCTTCACACGGCCGGGCACTGCTCCGAAGCCCATCTTTCCAGAGTTCCAGGAACCCCACCTGGCGGCCATCAGTGAGCCGCACCGCTGCTGGGCACTGGGATGTCCCCCTGTCACCCCAGCAACATGCCCACCCCACAGGTCTGCTTCTGGACACGTTTCCTGGGCAAACCCTCCCAGAAGGGGACCCTGGGCCGTAGAGAGCCTCCCTCCCGCTCAGCTGCCCACGCCTGACGCCAGCATGCTCAGACCTTCTCTACAGCACAACTCTTCTCGAGTGGAATCTCATACACACCCCACACAGTGCTCTAGCCAGGACCTAACGGTGAGAAAGCGAAAGCTCTGCCCACCTGGGCACAGCTGTGCCCTAGTCCCAGGCTGATGCTCCCAGACACGGCTGACAGCTGCAAGGTCTGCGCTGTAAGTGACACCGGCACCCTGATGGCATCAGCAGGAGCCAGGAGAGAGGCAGGTCCCAGGGCCTCTCTACACCTCAGTGCCCTGTCCACACAAGGGGCCACCCCTGAGCCCAGGACTGGCCAGAGAGAGCGGCCAATACACCTGTCTTCCCCTCGACAACACCCCCTTCAGAAACAGCAAGAGAACCAGGCAAACTGTTCACCTGGCCCTGACCCCGCTGACCCCGGAACCTGGGCACCACCCCACCACGGACAGACGGCCACTGGGACATGGTCCCCGAGACACGCACAAAACCACACTCTGAGCAAACTCCCCAGGACTCGGAGAAACAGGAGCATGAGCTCCCAACGAGACCACGTGGAAAGAGGGCCATTTACAAGGGAAGGGCACTGGCAGCAAGAGCTGCCCAAACCGCACTCCCCTTCTCCAGCCCGAGCAGCGGCTCGACTTACCTTCGTAAGGAGTCATCTCAGGGCCTCGGACCACATAGTGCCTGAGGGAGAGAGAAAATTAGCTGGCTTTGGGGTGCCCAACTCCCCCCATCTGAGCCACTCCAAGGCCAGGGTTTGCAGGGCCACCAAACCGGACACCCACAGGCGATCCATCAGTGACACTGAAGGTCAGGGGCCGACCAGGGAGGCCCTGCGAGGCCCCCAGGCTCTGGGGCAGCCGGCCCTTCGTCACCCATCTTCCAGGTTTCCACAAAGCACTTTGCCTCCACAATACAATGTGAGAGTAATCCTCTCTGACCATTAACGCCAACTGACACTCTTAAAAACGTCATTTCCAGCCTCCGTGAGCACCACTGAAGGTCCGTGTCCCTTGGGTGCCCATATCCCCGCAGAAGGCGAGACGGGACAGCCGCTCAGGAGCCGGCTCTGCTCAGGGTCCACGTCCCACAAGAATCGGACTCCACCGCAGAGGGGCTGCCTCGAGCAGAAGCCACGGGACAGCCTGCCGTCACCACCGCCTGCACCTGGAGCCCGGGCTGCACACACGTCCACTGCCCAGACCCAGGGGAGGCTTCAGCTCACACCAGAGGAGTTTGGACTTAAGACGCTCAGACAGCAGAAAAGCACGAAGGAGAAAGTGGAGGTAAGATAAGCAGAAACGCCAGAGCAGACAGACCTGCCTCCAACCACCTCCTCCCACCTCCACACACAGCCTGTTACCACCACCATCAGACACCTGCTAACTCCTGGCTGATATGATCACACACACACACACACACACTGTGATCCTACGTCAGAAGACCAGGAAAAGCCCTCAAAGCTAAACACATGACACGTCCAGGAGTGTGGCCTTAATTCCAGTTGCTGCTCCAGTTCCTGGCCAAGCTGAGCACAGGGAGAGGAGAGAAGCAAGTGCAGGGAGAGCCCACAGCACTGGGTGGAGGGAGGACCCGGGCAGCACTGGGTGGAGGGAGAGCCCACAGCACTGGGTGGAGGGAGGGCCCGGGCAGCACCAGCTCAGAGGACGGACAGGCCTCATCCAGGAAGTGCTGCTGTTGTCTGCCGAGTGGCCGGCCACTGCGGTCTTCCCACGCCTGGGGCCTGCAGCCTGGGACTCTGGGGTGCCAGGCAGAGGTGCCCATGAGACCCCCCAGCTGGAAACACTGGGCGCGGGGTCTCTAACGGGCTCCCGGTGGAGTGTCCGTGAGTCCATGGGGACAGGAAGCTGTGCCTGGTCTCCTATGGACTCTGCCCTGTGCTTTCTCACTGTAATAAACCGTAACAGTGGATCCTCTTAGCAAATGATTGAATCTGGGGACCCTGACTCGATGGGGGGAGGGGTCCCTGCATCTTCTGTGTCCTGGGGGCCACACTTGCTTTTGGCCATTATTTGGGGGCAGGGAGAGCCCTGCGGGGACACTGCCTCCCCACTCACGCCGAGGCCATCACCCTGAGAACCCACACCCCACCTGCCAGCGCCCCCTCATCTGTAAGCCAAGGAAGGTGGGCCAGATCCCCTGGACACCTGTCCCATCTGGAAATACTTTTTTTTCTTTAATCCTCACCCAAGGATATTTTTCCCACTGATTTTCAGAGAGAGTGAAAGGAAGGGAGGAGGGAAGAGAAAAAGAGAGAAACATGGATGCAAGAGAGACATATCGACTGGTTGCCTCCTGCATGGGCCAGGGATTGAACCTGCAACCAAGGTAAAGCCCCTGACCAGGAACCGAACCCACAGCCCTTCAGTCCACAGGCAACAGTCTAACCACTGAGCCAAAGTGGCTCAGTGGATAGAGCGTCGGCTTGTGGACTGAAGGGTCCCGGGTTCGACTCCGGTCATGGGCACATGCCCGGGTTGCGGGCTCGATCCCCAGTGGGGGGTGTGCAAGAGGCAGCCGATCAATGATTCTCTCTCATCATTGATGTTTCTATCTCTTTCTCCCGCTTCCTTTCTCTGAAATCAATAACTTTACAAACTGCCCAGTTGGAAAATACTTGTTTTTAACTTAGTTAAATCTCTTTCCTCTGGATTTTTTTTTAAAAGTTTTAGTTCCTTTTTAAGATTAAAATGTAAAATACTCTTCAAACAAAGAGAAAACGCCTCTTAGTATTTAGCCCTACACCTCATTTCTCAAAATCCCCAGCCACCCTGCTAAGGGCAGCCTTTCGTAGAGGCGTGCAGCCTCCTGACCCACTTTCACACGAGGAAGGATTCCGAGGAAGGCGTGTGCAGAGGCACACAGCCCACGGCACCTGCAGGCCAGTGCAGGGCCCGCCCCTCTGTCCCACTCCCCCGGGCAGAGCAGGCTCCTCCACGGCCAGGAGCAAAGGGCAGAGGAGACACGAGAGAGGAACTCCCCCAGCAGCTGTGAGCTACACCAGAGCCAACCGTGGGTTCCCAGACGCAGTCCTCTCCCGGAAGGGCCCTTTCTGACACCCGCGGCAGGGGTCAAGGACAGCCCGCTGTGTCCCAGCTGCCGCCACGAGGAATGTCTGCAGGCCTCCCGACGTCCACCAGCTCTGCCAATGGGCGCAGGAGCCCCTTTCCGAGCTCCGGGATGGGAGTCCCAAGCCCCCCACCAACGGCGGGAACCTGGGTGCGTCAGGGAGGGTGACTGACCATGCAGGGCCTCACCATTCAAGAATATTGGAAGGGAGGGGCTCGGCACAGATGTAAGGCACTGGGTCTTTCTTGATCCGAAGGTAGTCCTGTTTCAGTCGCTGGGTGGCTGTGGTTGGAGCTCTCTTATTGCTGTTGCTGCTCATCTGTGGAAAGTAAACACGTGTATTCACCTGGGACCAGGACACAGCCCACGGAGCCACTGCCCAGAGCCCAGCAGCCATCACTCGTGCACGTCTCGCACGGCCCCAGCTCCACGGCTGCGCTGTCCCGACGCACCCACCCCAACAGCGCAGGCCACACGGTCCCGTCCCACCTGCCCTGCCACAACGCTCATTAGCAGCCTCAGGTGATCCAATTTCAAGCAGCCACCGGTGGGTGTCTGAAGCCGGACCGGACCCGGGTCACTGCACACATCACTCAGCTCTGTGCTCCATGACGACACAGCACTCAGGACGCACCCACCAGCCCCTGCAAAACCCCCCTTTGCACCCCCAGCACGGGCAACAGAGGAGCAACGAGCCTCTCTGGTTCTGGAGAGACGGGACCCGTGAAGGACTCAGGTGCATGTGCTGGGCAGGGCAGAGGCCTGAGGAAGCCCTGTGCCCAGGACGGCGCGGGTCACGGCGTCAGGAGCAGAGACGGTGGCGAACAAGGTGCCAGGGAGGCCAGGCCAGGCCTGCTCCAGAGGGTCTCAGGCCCAAGCGTTCAGGTGCGTCAGGATGGACGGGGCAGCAGGGACAGACAGGACGGCGTGGGAGAGGCAGGACGTGCAGGGCAGCACCAAAGGCAGTCACTCAAGAGAAGAGATGGCCTGGGGCAGGGAGCCCTGGGACACCACAGCTGTGCCCCAGAGATGGGGAGACAGGGCGCCCCACGCTCACAGGCACCAGAACAGCTCCAACCCAACTGCTTCATCTACTAGAGTTTCTCATAACGTAAGTGGAAAGGCAGAAAGTCATGCTGCTAAAAATGAAGTGTGAAAGCCGCTGGTCCAGAGTGTGACCGACAGCAGGGGCACAGGGTGTGCAGGGCAGGAAGGAGGGGGCACCGGGCTCGGGGTGGCAGAGTGGATGTGGCAGCGGAGGAGGAGCCTGGCCTCCCGCTCACCCCGCTCCACCGCCCTCTGCCACCCGGTGTTCCAGCTCATCTGCCACAGCACCGGACAGTGGTGGCCGGGCTCTCTCTCCACCGGACCTCCCTGTCCCTACAAACCTGAGGTCGCCCACCCCCACCACGCCTGCCCTTCCAGCCTCCAGCCTCCGCACATGTGTGCCCTAGGGTCAGCCATGGGCTTGCTCCCTCCCTCCTGCCTCCGCTCCCGCGTCACCTCATCAGAGCTCGAACCCGCCCCAGAGCACCAGCCCCACAGACCACAACCAGCTTGGTGTGCTCGCTCCGCACCCAGGGCCTCCAGCAGGGCGCCCCAGGGGTCCTCTGCGCGCACCATCACCCACCCCTGCTGCTGGCTGAGGTCCCTCGCCCTCAGAACCCTGCTTCCCTCCCTTCCCCTTTCCCCCCAACTCACCCTGGCCTCCTGGCTTCTCGTCCCTCCGTTTCAGTCCTGCCTGGACACGAAGTCAGGCTAACTTGGTCACCGCAGTTCTGACCACAGTCCTTGAGGACCCCCCACAGCCAAGCAGATAAGTGCCACGCCACCCCTCCCCTGCCCACCAGCCCCTCTAAAAGCCTCCAGCCCCCAACTCCCGAGCTCCCGAGGCCACGGAACCGCCTCGGGTCCAAACCCCTTCTGATGAGCACACGGCTGCCCGGGAGCCCCGTCTCCTGGCGGAAACTCACCTTGGCCCTGCCCGGTGCCGCTCGAAAGCCCAGTCCCTCAAAAGCCTCCACTCTCTCCTTCACTGACCGCCCCCGGCCCAGCTCCATACGACACAGCTGCCCGCCAGGCCCCAGCAGACAGCTATGTGCCAGGCGCAGCCACAGACCAGCCTGGAAGGCGGCGTTGCCCACACGGCGCTGCTCCCAAGCTTCTGCCCGGAGATGCCCAGGGCCAGGTGGCTCACCTGGGCCAGCACCTGGCACCAAGCACAGCCCCCACAGGGTCTGCTCGGCTCCCTTCACGTTCGCCCTGAGGTCGCACCGTGTGCACAGAACTACGCACGGTGGCTCCAGTGCAGCCGGGCCTGCACCCGGCGAGGGGCCGCGCCGGACACTCCTGCAGGCTAACAGGCGGCCACCAGGCACCACTGGCCACACCTGCCCAGCACAGGCTGCCCTCTCCCTGCTGCCTCCACAGCCCTGAGCTTCCAGGTCACGTTTATGACCCAACTGCTCAGCTGGCACAAGGAACGGCTCCCGTTTCCGCACACAGAACAGTGCTCTCCGGACCCTCCAGGGGCTGCCGGGAGACGGCTCCCACTGTCCCCTCCGAACAGGCGCAGCACCTGCCCACACCCTGGCCCGTCTCAGGCTCCCGCACACCAAGTCCCCCAGACCGAGCACGTCAGGTGTGTTACAAGGAAGGAAATCTCTGAAATCAATAAAAACATATTTTTAAGAGAGAGAGAGAGGCAGGGAGAGAAATAGAAACATCACTGACGAGAATCACTGATGGGCTGCCTCCTGCACGCCCCACACTAGGGAGGGAGCCCGCAAACCCGGCGTGGGCCCTGACCGGGAATCGGACCGTGACCTCCTGGTTCCTAGGTCCACGCTCAACCCGAGCCATGCTGCCTGGGCCTCTCGCTCTGAGAGAGAGAGAGAGAGAGAGAGACCCAGGATGGGTTGCTCAGGAGCACAACCAAAAGCTGAAGGAAGGCAACCACCTGCAGGACGCGAGTCCCTCAGTCGCACTGGACGGACTGCGCAGCATCTGTTCACCTGCTCGGCTCCCGCCCGCGTCCACGCAGCTCAGGTGACAGCGTGGCATGAGACCTTGGCCCGACAGCCGGACAGGCACGTGACCTGCGGGCCCCGGACTGGGAGGGAGGTCTCTCCGGTCGCCACCGGGATTGCTTCACGGCTGGCGGGGAGCCCAGGCCACGGAGGCCGCTCCGCCACCACCCGGGGACCTGCCCGCGGACGGCGCTGCCAAGACGCACAGGTTGTCAACCGCTGGTTCTGGGCACCGAGACCCCACCCGCCCGGCGCCTGCACACGGGACGCTCCCGCTGGGTGACACCCACGGGTCCCTCTCCGGACGCCGGAGGCACCGCCTTTCCCGGGCACCTGTTGGCGCTCCGCCCGCCGGGCCGGTGGGTGCCGGGCCCCGCGCTGAACGGCGGGGAACGGGCTCTGAATGGAGACCCGCCGGGCGGCCTCCGGCGGAAACGCAACTAGAAGTGGACGCCGGGCCAGCGTCCGGGCCGGCAGCGGCCACTCGCCGGAAAGGAAAGCGAACCCGACACAGACGAGGAACTTGTCCGCCGGGACCGAGTCCCGCTCCCGCCCGCAGGGCCGCCAGGTGCCCTCGAGGGGCCGGGCCCCGGGACCCGCCTTCCGGGGGCTCAGGAGGCCGTGGGGCTCTCGCCGTCAGGGCGGCGGCGGCTGAACGGCCCCCTGTGGCCGCCCCAACGGAGCCCGGACACCCCGACCCCAAGCGCCACGGCGGCTCGTCCCGCGGGGCCCACCGGCGCGCCCCGACCGGGTGCCTTTCGGAAAGGGACCCACCGTGCGGCCGGCCAACCAAACGCCAAGTTTCCCGCAGGACCACCCCGGCCGGCAGCCCCGGGCGCCCGCCGTAACCGACCTCGGGTTCCGCGCACGGACGCCCCGGGCGGAGCCCCGCGAGCGGCAGGCCGGGCGGGGGTGGGCACCCCGGGGCCCCGCGCCCCTGCCCCCGCGCCCCGGCTCCCGTGGATGGACGCGCGGCCGAGGCCCCGCCGCCGGTCCGCGGCGCACTCACCTCTCCCCGCCGCCGCGCGTGGGCCCCGCCGCGCTCAGGCTCGCCGCGGTCGAGGCCGGAGCAGGAGCGGAGAGGGGGTCCGCGCCGGAGAGCCGCACCGCCGGACCGAGCCCACCGCCCCGCCGCAGCGCCGCCGCCGCCGCCTCAGCCTCCAAGATGGCCGCCCGGGGGCGGGGCCGTCCCCGCTTCCGGTTCCGGTGCGCGGCTCGCTCGGCGGCCGCTCTAGGCGGCCGGGAGGCCGTGGCCCGCGTCTCGCTGCTGCCACCCTCCCGGCGGGGCGGGGACTCGGCGCGTGCGCACTGCGGCGGCTCCGCCAAGCGGCCCCGACCCCCGGGGCAGGTGCGGTCCGGGCGCCCTCGCCTGCCCGGCCGCCCTCCGCCAGAGCCCCGTCCCGCGGGGCCGTCATCGGACCAAGGGGTCCCGGACCCCCCTCTCCGTACGCTTCTCCCCGGGACTCCGGCCCAGGAGGACGCGCCGTCCGAGAAAGACAGGCCCAGATACAGGGTGACCCCTGAGACCCTGGGACCCGGATTCCCACCCGCCGCCTTTCCAGGGTCCCCCCCGACCCCGCCCGGCCAGTGTGGCTCAGTGGTTGAGCGCCGACCCAAGGGCCCAGAGGTCGCTGTTCGATTCCAGGTGAGGGCACGGGCCTGGGTTACGCGTGATGTTTCTAATCGATGTCTATCCCTCTCCCTTCCTCTCTCTCTAAAAATCAATAAAAACATATTAAAATTTTCCCCTGACTGGTGTGGCTCAGTGGATAGAGCGTCGGCCTGCGGACTCAAGGGTCCCAGGTTCGATTCCGGTCAAGGGCATGTACCTTAGTTGCGGGCTCATCCCCAGGAGGGGGTGTGCAGGAAGCACGTGATCGATGTTTCTCTCTATCCCTCTCCCTTCCTCTCCTTAGAAAATCAATAAAGTATATTTTTTAAAAACACATATTAAAATCTAGGAGGGAAAAAAGGCTCCTCCCAGTCGGCTGGGGCCCAATTCTTCTGCCCACTGAACAGAGAAGGGCCAGGCGTTGGAGGGCCCTGGCCCATCCGTGCCCCAAACCGGCCCACGGCCCCTGAGAGTCAGTTCCTGGGTGCCCGCGTCTGGCCCCTGCCGGAACCTGTGCCAGGTGGGGTCCGCTGTGGGCACATCTGCCCGGCCCCTGCCCATGGGGAGAGCTGTTCTCATAAAAATACGTCCACTGTTTCCCGACCGAAGTTTCCACCCAGCCCATGAATAGGGTCATTATGCACCGTGGACAGGCACGGAGGCTCGCTTCCGCTCCCACGGTCCCCTCCCTGGCCCTGGGGGAGGGGAGGCAGAGCCGGCCACCCCAGTGAGTGGGTCGAGGGGAGGGGAGCCCCAGACGCAGGGCACCCTCGCCACCATGGGGAATGTTCAGAGGGGCAGGAGGGTGGCAGACAGGTGGCAGGGGGAAGGTTGTCTGGACAAAGTGGGGGCTGGGTGGCGAGACCAGCATACTGCCCACCACACCCCCTCAAGGGGCAGCCAGGAGAGGACCATGTGGGGGGGGGGTGCCCCCCCACAGGTTGTGCCTGGGAAGATGCTGCATCCTGACTGTGAGACAGAAGGTAGTCGTCGGCTGGGACAGATCCAGAGGGGCCATTGCTGGGCAGGCCCACGTGGCTCTCGGGCAGGCTGACTGACCACAGGACAATGAATGGTGGACACCAAGCACCGACGGGCCCAGCCCTGTCCATGGGCAGAGGGTGGGCGGGCGGGCAGCTCACCTGAATCTGGTGCATCCAGGGCCCCTGAGGCAGGACCTGAGCGGCTGCCGGGACTGTTCGTCATCCCTCAGCCGTGGGAATCAGCTCGCTCACCTCCTCTCCCTGCACCTCTTTCCTTCTGGGGAGGCTGGGGGTTCCCCTCTGCACAGGGAGAGGCACCTCCACGTGGAGAGGAAATGGGCTCCGAGAGGCTGAGTAATTTGGGAAAGATCACAGTGTCACGGTCATGATTCGCACCCACACCCCATGAGTCCAGGGCCAGCCCTGCCCCCAGCACGACTTCCCTCTCCCAGGCGTCACCGGTAGCATCCACCGCCTTCCAAAGCCATGAGGCCGGTGACCTCCCCCTCCCCAGAGCCAAGGGGCCCAGCACGGCCTGGCAGGCCTCAGCACTGATTTGGGGTGCGGTGCCAGGGACCCAGGGCCTGCCCTGGGGAGGAGGAAGCATAGGGCCTGAGCTGACCCCTCAAACCTGGGCCTAGGCTGCATTTCTGGTCATCTGGGACGGTGAGGCCTCTGGGTCATCCTGGGGTTGTGTTGGGTGCCCCAGTGGGAGCACAGATGGTGGGTCCCCCTGGGGGTGGGGCATTGGGTTGTCCTGCCTGCAGCACCCCACCTGGCCCCACACGTCCACACTTGGGCCCAGGATTTCAGCCTCAGAGACAGTGTCATTTGGGCCATGAATGTGGTGTGTGTTGTTAGCATGTGGTGTGTGGTCTTAGCATGTGCGTGGCCATGACGTAGCATGTCTCCTGCATGGGTAAGAGGGCATGCCCGTGCACATGGTGCGTGGTCTCAGTGTATGGGGGATGTCCTTAGCGCCTGGTGTGGCATCGCAGTGGGTGGTGTGGTCAGTGTTGGCCTCAGTGTCGGATGGGGAGGCTGAGCCGGGTGCCTTGGGACACCAAGCGCCATCTCCACACCCAGGCCCCAGGTGGTCCCGTAAGTAGGGCCCGTCCCAGTGGCTGGCTGGCTGGCCCTGGGGGACACCTGGATTCTGGTTACAGAGGCCCCTGCCCAGCAGCCCTTAGCCACAAACACCTGTGCCCAGACCTGGCCGAGTGAGCCGGGCCGGCCTGGCAGGAGGAGAAAGCAGGGAGTTGAGGGGCCGGGACACACACGGTCTGCAGAAGCAGGAAGAGCAGGTGTCTCACCTCAGGGAGATCGACCTTAAGGACCAAGAGGTCTGCTCAGGGGTGCAGATCTGGCATCCACGCGGGTCCCACGCCAACGCAGGCCTCTCCCCTCCCGCCAGAAACCTGAACCTCCTCATTCCCAGCTGGGGTCAGGGTCCCAGGCACTCACCCAGGGGAGGGACCCCATCTCTGTCCCCGAAGGCTTCCCCTTCCGTGTCCAGAACAGGCAGGGCTGCCCCCGGCAGCTGGCCCCTCCCCAGCACCTCGCCCCATGCAGCCTGTTATAAATAGGAGGCAGCCCAGCCAGTGTTGGGCCACATCCCTCTGTCACCTGCCGGAGCTGCCGCGGTCCAGCCACCTACCCCGGGAGAATGGAGGCACCTGCACAGGTACCTGATGTGGGGCCCTCGGGCAGCGTGTCCTGGGGTCTCCCCAGCCTGAAGTGGAGGGAGGTGTCCCACGTGTGACCCTGAACCCACACGCATGCACACGCGCACGCACACGCACGCACACACACACAGGGCGAGGGCAGGAGAGCCACGGAGCCCCCACTGACTGTGGGCTTGGTGTGTGTGTGGAGCGTGTTTGTACACATTCGTGTACATGTGTGACCGGGGAGCCCCCTGCTCCTACTGTATCTGAGGTGTCTCGGAATTTGTGCCCATGTTTGCCCAGTGCATCATGGGCAAACCGTCTCAATCCCCAGAGCTCCCCTCTGCCCCGGGAGGCCGGTGGGGGTGGGAGTGGGCGGGGCTGCAGGGAGGAGGGAGACAACATGGGTGCTGGGGTCAGAAGCCCCTTCCGGAGTCCTCTGCCTCACCTGCAACCCACGGCTGAGGGCTCAGCGTGATCACGGGGAGGGAGACACAGGTGTGGGCAGAGCTCTGTGCCGTGTGGCTCCCACCAGCAGGACCCCGGGGTGGCACGTGCTCCTGGTGGCAAGGCAAGTAGGGGGCCCACACACCGAAGGCCACAGGAGGGGGAGGCCCACCCACCCCACCCCAGCTGGCTTGCTGGGACACGCATGTTCTCAGAGCACATGGGAGCAGCCCGCTCGGCATACCTGGCAGCCGTGTGCTGGCTGAGCCCCAGCAGGCGCTTCCCTTGGCTCAGCCCCCTCCCCAGGCAACCCCAGCCGGTTGGTGGAAGGGCCCAGAGCCCAGACGCCTGCACCCAGTCACCGGAGGCCCCATGATTCAGACCCGATGGGGACAGTGCGGAAAGTCCGCGGGAGGCCTGCGCCGTGACTCAGTGGCCCAGGGCAGCAGGTCTGGCCCGCTCGGGCCCTGCGTCTGTGCACTGGGGTGTGGGCCTGGGGACACGGACCTCCGGGGCAGGACTGGGGCCAGGCAGGCCATGGCTCTACTCCCTAGGCCTCGGGTCACGACCACTGGCTGGCCCCTGCCCACTTTTCCTGAAGCCCAAGGCCCCGCTGGGTGGACCATGCCCTGCCCTCGGCCCACAACCCTGAGCGGCACTCGGGCCTGACCCTTGGCCCAGACACGGCCAACCTGCCTGGCTCCGTCATCCTAGCACAACGCGGATGTGGAGAGCTGGGGGAGGCCATCGAGGCCCAGAGTCAAGCCTTCCCAGGTCCCCCCGATATTGGGCTCCTGGCCCACGGACAGGACACAGTCTCTCCTCTGAGCAGGTCACCTGGCCTCCTCCTGCCCACAGGCCCTGCCCCACCTGGGGGAAGGCAGGCAGACCCCCATGCCCTGCTCTCTCTGCCTCCACCGCCCAGCTCGGCTCTGCCCTGATAAGACACGCCTGGGGAGGCGGGGTGGGGCCATGCCAGGCGTTGTGGGCATGGCTGCGGGTCAGTCCCAGCGTGGACAAGCCCCAGATGGGGCCTCTTTCGAGCTTCAGCAGGTGGGGCCCTGCCCCTGGTGGCCGAGGGGCACATCTGTCCTGGGAGCTCTCAGGGACAGAGACTGGAAGCCCGCCTGGCCGGGGTGGAGAGGCCTGGGTGGGGGTCCGGCTGGGTCAGGCCCCGCTGAGGCCCGCTTCTCGGACGCAGGCTGGCGCAGTGGCCCAGGCAGCTGGTGTGGGGCCCAGGACCTGCAAGTGCCCCCAGGCCCCGCCACCGCCCCCCATGGAGGAGGGGCCCGGGGAGCCGCTGGTGGAGCTGCCCGGCTCCTTCAGGGAGCTGTTTACCTTCTTCTGCGCCAACACCACGGTGCACGGCACCATCCGCCTCATCTGCTCCAGCCAGAACCGCCTCAAGACGGCGTCCTGGGGGCTGCTGTTCCTGGGTGCCCTGGGCGCGCTCTACTGGCAGTTCGGGCTCCTCTTCGAGCAGTACTGGCGCTACCCCGTCATCATGACCGTGTCCATGCACTCCGAGGGGAAGCTCTTCCCGTCCGTCACTCTGTGCGACATGAACCCGCACCGGTGAGGCCCTGGGGGGTGCGCTGGGGGCCGGGGGCCGGGGGCCGGGACCAGGGTTCCTGCATCGCCCCAGGTGTGCCTCGGTTATTATTTGTTTTAATATTTTTAAAATTTTTTGTTAATCCTCACCCAAGGATATTTTTCTATTGAGTTTTAGAGAGAGAGGGAGAGACAGAAAGAAATACCGATGTGAGAGAAACACATGGATTGCTTGCCTCCTGCACGTGCCCTGACCAGGGCCTGGGCTGGGGAGGAGCCTGCAACTAAGGTACGTGCCTTTGACCAGAATCGAACCCAGGACCCTTTGCTCTGCAGGCCAACGCTCTATCCACTGAGCCACACTGGCTAGAGCTTAATATATATATATATATATATTTTTTTTTTATTGATTTCAGAGAGGAAGGGAGAGGGAGAGAGGGAGAGAAACATCAATGATGAGAATCATCTATCGGCTGCCTCCTGCACACCCCCTACTGGGGATTCAGCCCACAACCGGGGCATGTGCCCTGACAGGGAATCGAACCTGGGACCTCTTGGTTCCTGGGTTCACGCTCAACCACGGAGCCACACTGGCCAGGCGGGTGCCTGGGTTACTGATGACTCCACCTCGCCCACCCTGTGTGCAGCCAGGACCTCGGAGACCTGCCGCAGGGGTGGGTCTTAAAAAGGAGAAGGAAGAAGCAGGCACAGCTTGGTGTGATCCGTGCCACCTGGCAGGCACCTGGGCCGGGCAGCCAGGGAGCATGAGGGGAGCTGGGCGGGGTCTCCAGTCTGGGCATCCCAACACAGGAAGGGGCTGCTGTCTGGCCCCAGCGGCGCCCTGGGACTCATGCGGGGGGCCTGGGGGTGACCGACCCGGCTCGCCCCTCTCAGGCCCAGCCCGGTGCGCAGACACCTGCAGGCCCTGGACGCGTTTGCCCAGGAGAACATCTACGCCCTCTATCGGTTCAACCTCAGCACGAGCGGGGCCATCCCCCCCGTGGAGGACCCGGGCCCGGTCCCCGCCTTCCAGCTGGACCGCAGGGTCCGCCTGGAGCGGCTGAGCAGCCCGGGCAGCCAGCACAAAGTGGGCTTCCGGCTGGTGAGTGTCCCTGGCGGGCGCAGGGGTGGGGAGAGCAGGGCCGGGGAGAGTCTGTGCTGAGCCGACCCCCCCCCCCCCCCCAGTGTAACAGCACCGGCGGCGACTGCTTCTACCGCGCCTACTCGTCGGGCGTGACGGCCGTGCGCGCCTGGTACCGCTTTCACTACGTGGACATCCTGGCTCTGCTGCCCCCAAGCCCCGAGGACGGCCACCAGAGCCACGGCGGCCACTTCGTCTTCTCCTGCCGCTACAACGGCCAGGACTGCCAGGCCCAGTGAGTGGGCGGGCGGTGGCCGTCCTCCAGGCCCCACCAAGCGGGCAGGGGTGCCACCCGTGGGCCCCGCCAGCGGCAAACAGCTGTGGAGGGAGATAAGGCAGGCCTGGCCCTGTGGGCCACAGGGGATGGGTGGTGGGGGAAGGGGTGTGCCATCTGAGTGTGGCCCTGGTTCCAGGCACTTCCGGACGTTCCACCACCCCACCTACGGCAGCTGCTACACCGTCAATGGCATGTGGACTGCGCAGCGCCCGGGCATCACCCACGGTGAGTGCCAGCCCGGGGCGGGGGGTGGGGGGGCGGCAGGGTGCCCCCCGCCCCGGCCTGGCCTCACCCCGGCCTCCCTCCCGCAGGGATCAGCCTGATCCTCAGGGCTGAGCAGCAGGACGACCTCCCGCTGCTGTCCACCGAGGCCGGCATCAAGGTCATGGTCCACACGCGGGACCACACGCCCTTCCTGGAGCACCGGGGCTTCAGCATCCGGCCCGGGACGGAGACCACCATCGGCATCCGAGAGGTGGGGGGGGGGGGGGCGCAGGCAGAGGAGGGCCAGCCTCCCGCGTCCCTGCCCAGCCCTGGGGTCCAAGGGCGGGCGGGTGGAACTGAACCCCTCCCCGCAGGACGAGGTGCACCGGCTCGGGAGCCCCTACAGCCACTGCACGGACGGCGGGGAGGGCGTGGACGTCCGGCTGCTGTACAACGCCACCTACACCAGGCAGGTGCGTCCGGGCTCGGGGTGGGGAAGGGCTGGGGAAGGGGGCGGCCGGTAAGAGGGAGGTGAACCGGGCCGTGGCAGGCCCTCGGGGAGGGATGGCTGCTCCCCCCCCCCGCCCCCTCGGGACTCCAGCCCGGGTGCCCTGCTGCCCCCCAGGCCTGCCTGGTCTCCTGCTTCCAGCAACTGATGGTGAACACCTGCTCCTGCGGCTACTACTTCTACCCCCTGCCGGCGGGGGCCGAGTACTGCAGCTCCGCGCGGCACCCGGCCTGGGGTGAGCCCGCCCCGCCCACAGCCCTGAAGCCCCGCCCACATCCCCACAGCCCTGCAGCCCCGCCCCCCTGCGCTGGGCCGCACACCTCCGCGCACCCCTGGGTCTCCCCTAACGGATTCCCCTGTGACCCCGCCCCCCAGGCCACTGCTTCTACCGCCTCTACAGGAAACTGGAGACCCACCGGCTTCCCTGCTCCTCTCGATGCCCCCGGCCCTGCAGGTGAGTGGGGAGGGCTGGGGTCAGGGGTCACGGCCTGGGCACCACAGAGCGGGTGTGACGTGACGGGTCTGTCTTCCCTAGGCAGTCTTCCTACAAGCTGTCAGCGGGGAGCTCCAGCTGGCCTTCCTCCAAGTCAGGGGTGAGCCCCGGAGGGCGGGTGGGGTGAGGGCTGGACAAGCAGGCTGGACCCGCCTCCGCCCCGGCGGTCCCTGCCCTCCCACCGGCCTGCAGTGCCTCGGGGGCTGGGAGGAGCAGCGGTCACAGGGAGCCTTCTGTGCAGGACTGGATCCTGGCCGTGCTGGGCGAGCGTAACCCCCGGAACCCTGGCCGGAGCCCTGGCTGGAGCCCGAGACCCAGGTGGGTGCCCTCCTCCTCCGGAGGTCATGTCCTGGCCCTCCTCCTGCCAACCTCACCCCTCGGTGCCCCGAGGTCCAGGGCCCAGCCCCTCCCATCTCTGCCCCCCCAGGAGCAACGTGGCCAAGGTGAACATCTTCTACCAGGAGCTCAACTACCGCACGGTGGACGAGACGCCCGTCTACTCGGTGAGCCAGCGGGTCCGAGGGCTGGGGAGGGGCAGCAGCCGGCCAGACACGGGGTGCCCGCCAGGCGTGGGGTGCCGAGCGGCATGGCCCCACACAGGAGCGCGGGGGCGGAGGTGCCTGTGCAAGCTCACGTCCGTGATGCCACAGGTGCCGCAGCTGCTGTCGGCCATGGGCAGCCTCTGGAGCCTGTGGTTCGGCTCCTCCGTCCTGTCCGTCCTGGAGCTGCTGGAGCTGCTGATCGACGCCGTGGCCCTGGCCGTGCTGCTGGGCTGCCACCGGCTCCGGCGCGTGCAGGGGTCCCGGCCGCAGGCGGCCCCCACCAAGCCAGAGACCAACCAGGAGCCCGGTGACTGCGGGCATGACGCCACACGCCCAGGGGCCCAGCCGGCGATGCCTCCCGGGGCGCTGGCCGGAGTCTCAGCGGAAGAGTTAGGTCAAGTGTGGGTCCCCCAAGACTCCTGACACCTGAACCAGCCGGAGCTGAGTCTGATCCTGGGGGCTGTGGCTCAGTGGGCTCTCCTGGCTTCCCAGGGGGGCCTGCCCAGCACCACAGGGGCCCCCTGGCGGCCAAGCAAAGCCTCGGGCCCAGGACGCAGCAGCATGGAGCCCAAGGGCTGGCTGGCTGGCTGGCTGGCAGGCAGGTACGAGGGCTTCCAGCACTTCAGGGCCTCTCACTGGTGCAGCACCTGCCCCATGGAGGCCTCACGGTTCTCAAGAAGCCCAGGGCAGGGAGGAGGAGTGTCCCCACCACTCGGATTCCTATGTTCCAGGCGGGACTGAGCACCTGTGCATGTGTGTGCGCGCACCCATACATGTGTGTGTGCATGCATGCATGTGTTTCCCTTCATGTAAATGTACATGTAGGGGGTGCCTCCACATGGGAGCGTGTCTGTGTTTGAATTACATGTTTGCCTGTGTCAGCATGTCTTCCCACACCTCAGCTCGCGGCAGGTGGGAGGGAGGGCAGGGCCAGGCCGAGGCCTCGGTGGGCTGCTTTGTAATAAAACTGGCAATTCCACCTGGTGCTACAACACGCGAGGCCTCCCCGTCACCTTCCGGGGTGAGCTGACCCCTCGGACTGCACCTCCACACGCCTGGAGCCACAGACACTTTGTGGGCTGGGGGACAGGAAGACTGAGAGCGGGGCCACCTTCAGGGCTAGGGCTTGCCCAGGGGACAAGACCCGGCCCAGACCATCCCTGCCAGGTGGCATCCACCCTCACTCCTACCAGGAGCCACAGTCCAGGCCAGAGAAGAGCAGAGGGGCCCGGGATGGGAGCTGGGTGTCAGGAGTCAGTTTTCATCAGAGAAGACCCCCATCAAGCCCCTGGGTTCTGCTTATGGCGACCTTGTGGGGCTCTGGTCCTACCCTACTCAGCCACCCCTCCGCGAAGGCAGGGGACCCACCGACCCCCCTCCCCGGCTGAGACAGTGGAGTGAGGCAGGTGAGCCACTGACAGCAGCGGGTGCAAGCGGCATTTATTACTGAGTGATCTGGAGTGGGCGGTCCCAGCAGCCTGAGGCCCAGGCGAGAGGCACTGACAGGCAGTGGGTGGGGCAGAGCTCAAGCAGGAAGAGAGGAAGGAGTTAATTCTGCTCTTTAGGGTCACAGCCTGCAGGTGAGGGTCTGGGGGGGCCGGTCAGTGCCCGCCTGGCCACCCATGGAGCCTCCTGGGCAGCCTTTGCATAGAGACCAACGGGCTGGCCTTGGCCCGATCCAGGACCCAAGTTGGGGAGAGGCCCAGCGCCACCCCAGGGCTCCAGTAACGGGGACACAGAAGGCAGTGTGGGCCCTGGGGAGTGAGCGGAGGGACCTGGGACCCATCAGAGGGCCTTGCCTGGGCGGCAAGCTGGCGAGTGGGGGGCAGAGCTGCAGGGGCCTCCCCCCGGCAGACAGAGCTGGGTCAAGGTGTCCTCCCGAGTCCAGAGAAAGAGGCGAGACGAGCGAGAACACAGGGCTGCAGAGAGCCCCTCCGCCCACGGGAAGCGTCAGATGCAGGGGGCAAAGCGCCAACGTCCTTTATGCACCTGCTCCGGGCCCAGGACTTTGGAGGAGGCAGGGCCGGTCTAGGGCTGCCCGGCATGAGGCTCGCGTGGCCAGCCACACGGCCTCGGGACGCCTGCGTCCAGCCAGGGCTGAGACCCCCTCCCCCCCCCCAGCACCCGAGAAGCCCAGCTGGGACGCTGGGGTTGCTAAGTGAGGTACACGGGTTGATTCCCTGGATGGGCTGCCCCTTCTGCCCTGGCACGGGGCTGATGGCCAGCCACCAGCCTCAGGGGGGCCTGGTGCAGGGGCTCCGGGGTGTAGGGGGGACCCAACTAGCAGGTCAGTGTCTGGGGCAATAAAGGGGGGCACACGGTGACAGAGGCCTCTGGACAGAGGGCCACAGGTGCCCTGGCCCCGGGTCAGAGGGACACAAAAGGACATGGGCCCTGGGGACGGGGTGGTAGGGGCACCGGAGCCTTGAGAGTGGTTTGCGACAGGAGCAGCCCCGGCCCCGAGGGAGTCACCTGAGGACATAGGGTCAGCACCTCTGGGGAGACGTGGGGCTTCAGGAGACGCGGGGCTAGGGTCCCTCCCCTGCCCATCCGAGGAGGACAGAGCAGGCTGCGGGCCGGACGCTCCGGAAATGGGCCAGGGGGCCGGTCTCACCGCTCCCAGGCCCGCCCGCCCTAGCTCTCCTCCAGGTGGAGGCTGATGAACTCCTGGATGCACCTGCGGTACTGGAGCTCCGTGGGGCTGCTGCCCGCCAGGGGGCCGGGCTGGCCCGGGGGCGCCTCCGCCTCCCGCATCTCCTCTGCCATGCGCGCCAGACGCAGCCTGAGAGCAGCGCAGAGTGAGGGCGACCGGTGCCCCCGGCGCCCCGCCCTCCCCCAGGCGGCCAATCCCCTCTAAGACACCAAGCCCCGCCTCACTGCGCCCCGCCCCCTCTAAGGAGCCCAAACCCCGCCCACGGCGCCCAGCCCCTCCCCCAGGCGGCCAATCCCCTCTAAGACACCAAGCCCCGCCTCACTGCGCCCCGCCCCTTCTAAGGCACCCAAACCCCGCCCACGGCGCCCCGCCCTCTCCCCCAGGCAGCCAATCCCCTCTAAGACACCAAGCCCCGCCCTCGCTCACAGGGTGACGATGTCTGCGTTGGCCTCCTGGATGGCGATGCTCAGCGGGTCCTGCTGCTCGTGGTCCAGGGCGTGTTGGTCGGCGCCCCGCTTCAAGAACAGGCAGACCTGGCTGCGGGGCAGAGGAGATGAGCTGGGGTGCACCCAGGCCACACGCCCCCCCTTACCCCCCACCCACCCCTACCTCCCACCACCCACCCCCCGCCAGGGGAACAGGACGTGCACCTGCGACTCACCCGGTGTGGCCCAGGAGCGTGGCGTGGTGTAGGGGCGCCCGGCCCCGGCTGTCTCTTTGGTTCACGTCCGCCCCGTTTTGCAGGAGGAATTCGCAGACGATCAAGGAGCCCTAGGGAGCGGGGAAGGCCATGCTGAACCCAGGGGATGGTTGCTAGGAGGGTCCCGGGCACCCCTGCCGGACCGGGCACCCCCACCGGACCGAGGACTGAGGACCGAGGACCGAGCCCGGTCTCCAACAGGGGCCTGGGTGCAAGCCACCAAAGGGGTAGAAGCTTGAAGAGGCCAACAGGTTGGCGCGCACCTGTGTCCGGCGCCAGCCCAGCCCTGCTCACCCCCAGCACGGCCTGCACCAGTGGCGTCTTGCCCTCGTCCTCCGTGTCGGCCCAGTTGACCTCAGCCCCGTGGGCCAGCGCCGCGGCCAGCGCGGGAAGATCACGAGTGCGTGCCGCGCGGTGCGCCAGGAGCCCCGGGTGCAGCTCGCGCACATCCGCCAGCCCCCAGGCCTCCGCCTCTCCATCCGCCTCGCCGCTGGAGTCCTCGGACTCTGCGCCTTCTGCCAGGAGAGGGGTGCGGTCAGGGGCGGTGACTAGGCCACGAGTGGGCGAGGGGGAGGGGGAGGGCTGGGGAGGCATGGCACCCACCCTCCTCAGCGACACTGTCCACCACGGAGCCCACGCCGAAGGCCAGGACGTCGGAGCTGCCATCCGAGCTCCCCCCTAAGCCACTGTCGCTGCTCAGACCTGCGGGATCCGTGGGCAGAGGGGGTCCTGAGTATCCCTGACTCCTCCCCAGACCCCAACCATCCTCCAGGGGGTGCCCCGGGGGGCAGGGGGCGTCCTGCTAGGATGGGAGGAAAGGGGACAAAACAAGCCACGGGCAGGCCCACGTGCACCCGCCCTCAGGCAGGTCAGCCCGGCAGGATGGGGGGGGGCGTGTGAGGCTGTGGGTGCTCAGCCCTCCTTGTGGCCAGTGCATGTGAGGAGGTCACTGCCCAGGGATGGGTCTTGGCCAAGCCCTGGAGGCGGCCCCAGGCAGCACCAACCGCCTCAGCCCAGCTCAACCAAGGGCAACCCCAAGAGCCCCAGGCACAGGGATGGTGAGGCAGCGCCCCCTGCTGCCCGCGGTCACCCTGCCAATTCTTGGCCGAGGGCCCTGCCTCTGCCCACACTGCCCCGAAGCCTCCACACTTGCCAGGAGGTGCTGACCACCCGTTAGCAGGCAGCCCTCAGGGGAGAACTCCAGGTACGGCAGTTGCCCCCCAACCCCGAGAGGGGTGAGAAAGATGTGTGTCCAGAGTTTTCCAGGCCCCCAGCACACAGGTGCACATAGACACGCACAGAATACACCTGTGTGCTCACCCTGACATACACCTACTCCTGTGCGCGCGTGCACACACACACACACACACACATCACTCAGGGGTCATGACCTTCATCTCCAAGTCGATGCCCTAGTTGCCCCCAGCCCCTCAAGGTACTATCCCAGCCTTAGGCCCGCTTGACCCCGTTCTCCCCATTCCAGACCAGCCTCCCACGACACCACCTCCAAGCCCTGTCCCTCCTGACAATCCCCCAGCAAATGGCCACGTGTCCACCCTCCCGGGGAGCCCTGCCTGGTGCTGCCCTGCAGCCTGGCCAGGGGAGGGCGGGCAGCGGGGCCGGGGGAAGGTGGGCAGCGGGGGCCAGGGGAGGGTGGGCAGCGGGGGCCGGGGGAGGGCGGGCAGCGGGGGCCGGGGGAGGGCGGGCAGCGGGGCCGGGGGAGGGCGGGCAGCGGGGCCGGGGGAGGGCGGGCAGCGGGGCTGGGGTGCTTGCAGCACTTACTGCGTGGACCAGCCGCAGCAGCCCCTGCATCAAAATAGGAGAAGAGGGAGTCCAGCTCGTCGGGGCAGAAGAGGGAGTCCCGCCGGAACCTGCGCTCCACGGCGCCTACGCACGGGGAGACCAGGCGGTCACACTGGTCCCGTCTCCTGCCCGCCCGCCCTGGCCTCCCTGGGGTCTGGCCTGGACCCTGCTGCAGCCCTCCCCCAGCCCCACGCCCGTCCAGGTGAGCCAGAAGCCCGCGCACCTGAGGACAGAGCCGCCACGGAGGGCAGGACAGGCTCCATCCGGACCTTGCGGCGGGCGGTGGGGGCGCGGGGCGAGCTGTGGCGGCCGGGGCACTTCAGGGCCCGCCAGCGCCGAGGGGCCTCCCGGGCGGGTGTGGAGGGCGGCTTCCGCAGGAACTTCTTCTCCACGTACTTGTCCTTGATCCAAGCCTCCTTGTCCTGCCTGGACCGAGGTGGACGTGAGGCCACGCTCAGGGCTGGGGCCTGCCGCCCCCTCCGCCGGCGCCCACCTCACCTGGGGCTGCTGGCTGTGGGCTTCCCGCCGCCCGGCCCCTCCCACTGGGCCTCGTAGATCCGGTTCACAATGCTGTTTCCCAGCTCACACATCAGCTGGCGGGAGACAGGGCGTGTGGGCCTCGGCCCGGCCTGCAGACACCCCCAGCCTGCAGACACCCCCAGGCTGCAGACACCCCCAGCCTGCAGACACCCCCAGGCTGCAGACACCCCCAGCCTGCAGACACCCCCAGCCTGCAGACACCCCCAGGCTGCAGACACCCCCAGGCTGCAGACACCCCCAGCCTGCAGACACCCCCAGCCTGCAGACACCCCCAGCCTGCAGACACCCCCAGGCCTCAGCCCCAGGCTGCAGACACCCCCAGCCTGCAGACACCCCCGGCCTGCAGACACCCCCAGGCTGCAGACACCCCCAGGCCTCAGCCCCAGGCTGCAGACACCCCCAGGCTGCAGACACCCCCAGGCTGCAGACACCCCCAGCCTGCAGACACCCCCAGGCCTCAGCCCCGGCCTGCAGACACCCCCAGCCTGCAGACACCCCCAGCCTGCAGACACCCCCGGCCTGCAGACACCCCCGGCCTGCAGACACCCCCAGCCTGCAGACACCCCCGGCCTGCAGACACCCCCAGGCTGCAGACACCCCCAGCCTGCAGACACCCCCAGCCTGCAGACACCCCCAGGCCTCAGCCCCAGCCTGCAGACACCCCCAGCCTGCAGACACCCCCAGGCCTCAGCCCCGGCTTGCAGACACCCCCACGCCTCAGCCCCAGCCTGCAGACACCCCCAGCCTGCAGACACCCCCAGCCTGCAGACACCCCCAGGCCTCAACCCCAGGCTGCAGACACCCCCAAGCCTCAGCCCCAGCCTGCAGACACCCCCAGGCCTCAGCCCCAGGCTGAAGACAGCCCCAGGCCTCACCCCCAGGCCTCAGCCCCGGCTTGCAGACACCCCCACGCCTCAGCCCCAGCCTGCAGACACCCCCAGGCCTCAGCCCGGTTTGCAGACACCCTCAGGCCTCAGCCCCAGCCTGCAGACACCCCCAGGCCTCAGCCCCAGGCCTCGGCCCCAGCCTGCAGACACCCCCAGGCCTCGGCCCCAGGCTGCAGACACCCCCAGGCCTCAGCCCGGCTTGCAGACACCCCCAGGCCTCAGCCCCAGGCCTCAGCCCCAGCTCCAGACACCGCGGCTTGCAGAACCAGCCCCTGCACCCCACGCCGGCGGCTGGCGGCCTGCGATGGGCCCACACACACCTTCAGCAGCTCAGGCTCCCATGAGTCCAGCGTCAGGGACCGCACCTTGGAGCAGTGGACACCCAGGCTCCTAGACAGTGGGGAGGCAGGGGGGAGTCAGGGGCGGCTCGGCCTGGCGCCCCTGCCCGGCCGCCCATGGGCCCACCTGTGGATGCCTGAGCACTCGATGCAGAGCAGCACACCCAGGTTGATGCTGGCCCAGCGGGGGTCCGGCTGGCCGCAGTCGCCGCACTGGCCGTTGCCAGCCACGCCCTGCATGCGCTGCAGCACGCTCTCGCCCTTGGCGCCGCGCTCCCGGGAGTCCGTGGCCGAGTCGATGCTGCTCGTGGAGGGGGACGCCGTGCGGTCCAGCCTCTAGGGACAGGCGAGGGCCACGCAGCCCCTTTGGCGCTCCAGCCTTGGCTCCCCCAGCGGCCCCCACCTCCTCCCCAGCTGGATGCACCAGCACTGGCTTGGACCCTGAAGCCAAGCCCATGCACACACGTGTGCAGGCACACTCACGTACACATGCCCACACACGCACATGCACGCGGGCACTGCCCACACACGCACATGCACGCGGGCACTGCCCACACACGCACATGCACGCGGGCACTGCCCACACACGCACATGCACGCGGGCACTGCCCACACACGCACATGCACGCGGGCACTGCCCACACACGCACATGCACGCGGGCACTGCCCACACACGCACATGCACGCCGCCCGCAGGGGCCGCACCTCGCTGTAGCAGCTGTCCGGGCTCTCCCGGTAGGCGGAGGCGATGCTGGCTTGCACGGCCTGGACCCAGGCCTGCCGCAGCTTCTCGGAGTCCGCCTGCAGCATGCAGCTCCTGGGGATCGGGGACGTCAGGCCCGGCAGACAGGCCCTCCCCTCCGGCCCCACCCGCCCGCTGGGCGTACGCACTTGGTGGGCGACACGACCTCGAAGCAGAACCTCCGCTCGATGTCCTCGCACGGCTTCACGGAGCACAGGCGGAGGTCGTCCACCACCACGGTCAGCACGTCCTGCGGGCAGAGCACGGGCCCTCGAGCTCCGCCCTGACCCCCACATGTGGCTCTGCCTGCCTCACAGGCCGTCCGAGACCCACGTGCTCTCTGTCCCCCGCCCACTCAGGCCGCGATGCCCATGGCTGTCCCCGGCCCACGCCGGACCCAGGAGGGGAGGGGCCTGCACGCACCTTCAGCTTCTTCTGGTAGACCAGCTGGCTGTTCTGGATGGAGAACCAGCGCCTGGGCAGGGGGACAAGCCAGGAGGGGTCAGGCAGGCCAACCTCACGTCCGCCCCAGTGCCCTGCCCCCCAAGAAGGACCCCCTCACCGGTTCCATGTCTTGAAGGCGTTGCTGGCCCTCTTGAAGAGGTAGCCCTCCATCACCACCCCGCTAGGCGCGTCCACGTCAAACTCTGCTTTGGGCTCATCGTAGGAGAAGTCCTGGGGGTGGGAGCCGGGCCCCCATGAATGCCCACCCCGGACCTGAGCATGGCCCTGCCCCAAATCTCCTGGGGGCAGGAGTCACTCATCCCCGCAGGGCTCGAGCCTAGAGCCCAGGCCCTGCCCCCACCCAGCCCCAAAGAACAGCAGGCTGTGCGAGGAGGAAGGAAGCTGCCCCCCACCCCGCGTCCCCATTCACGCTGCCAGCTGGGCCCGCTCCCAGCGACAGAGCTCCATTCACCAGGCCGGGGAGACACTGAGTGTGTCCTGTGTGTGGCGGTGGGAGCGGAGGCCCAGCCACCTGCTGCCCTGGCTGAGTGGGGGCAGGGAGGGACAGCTGCTGCCACTCCCACGGGGGACGCTCCCGCTCAGCCCGTGTCCTCACTGGTGCCAGCCACGGGGTACGGGTGCGTGCAATGCCCACAGGTGCCTGGGAGGTGTCCTTGGTGCTGAAGTGCCTCGGCAAGGGAGGGCGGAGGCCCCACCCACGTGGCCCTCCCTGTCCTCTCCACCCCCCCTCAACCCCCCCCCCCCAGGGCGAACGCCCACTCACCTGCAGCAGTGTCTGGGCGGAGCAGAAGGGGGTGGGAGGAGAGAGAGAGAGAATGCCGGTGAGTGCCAGCCCCCCACCTGCCCAGGCTCTCAGTGATTCTGAAATGGCAGCTCTGCCTGCAGCCCACTCCGCCCTGGGCAGTGTGGGGGCAGCGGTCTGGCAGGTGACCAAAGAGGCCCCAGTAGGAGCCAGCGCCTGAGGCCGCAGAGGCAACCCCTGGCCTTGAAAGAAGAGGGGCATTCCCTGGCCTCTGCCCACCCCTGCCCTGGCCACCCTCCCGCCCTGCTCTGTCACGCTGAGGCCCTGAGGATGGGGATCCCAGCAGAGTGGCAGGCCTGGGGGAAGGGATGGAGCGTGTGTCTGTGCCAGGGGCCTCCCAGGTCAGCGGGACGGGTGCCCCTCACACCCCCAATCCCCGGTGCAGGGCGGTGGGGGCCTCACCCGTTGCTGGATGGCAGCGTGCCTGTGCTCCATCTCCCGCTTCTCCACGGCCGAGTCGATCACCAGCTGGTCCAGCTACGGGAAGGGGCGTCAGGGAGGGAAGGGACCCCTCTCCCTGAGACCCTGGCTGGGTCCCTCCCCTCCCCGCCCCAGGCTCACCTCGGCCGCCAGCTTCTTCATGTAGGGGTCCAGCTGGTGCAGCAGGCTGTAGCCCTGCTGGAAGAAGCTGTACTGGGCGTGCATGAAGGACAGCATCTGCAGGAGGGAGGTGCAGGTGAGGCCCCCCCTCTCCCGGCACACCTGCTGCCCAGGCCCGAGCTCCAGGGCAGTGCCCCCGCCCATCCCGCGCCAGGCACTCACAGAGTCCAAGATCTCAAACTTCTTCTTGGCCTGGAGGACATTGATCTGCCGGGGGAGGGGTGAACCGGGAAAGGGTGTTGGGTCGAGGCAGCCCACGGCCTGCACCTTGCCACCGAGTCTGCTCGGGCTGCTTGTGGTTCCCTGAGACCCCCAGCTCGTCTTCATATCCCTGCCCTTGGCCAACCCCATCCTCCCACGGTCCGGGACCCTTCCCAGGCCAGGACGGTGGGTCCCTCCCACAGGCAAAGTCAGGAACTCCCACCCCTGCTCCACCCTCAGCAAGGTCTCCCCGGCCTCCACCTGCAGCCGCAGCCGCGGGCTCATCCCAGCCCTGCCCACCGCTGGGGCTGCCCCCCACCTGGTCCCTTCCCAAGACCTGACATCAGCTTTCTGGAGCCAGAGGCACCTCTCCTGACGTCAGCTCCGTCCGTCCTTCCGTCCGTCCGTCCATCTGCAGGACCACCGCCCACCCCACTCCAGGACCTGACCCCTCGGTGCCCAGCGGCTGACCTGGAGCACGTAGTCGAGTGCCAGGTGGCGGAAGCACTTGCGGGTGAGGGTCAGGGCACCTGTGGCCTCCTCCACCTCGTGGGGCCGGTGCCTGGGGGCCTGGGCGTTCCTCACCAGGGACAGCTCCAGGTCCTCCCTCACTTTGTCAAACTGCTTCTTGGTCTCCTTGAACTTCCGCACGTCCCTGGGGGGGGGGGGGGTGTCAGGTCGGGGGCTCCCAGGAGGGGCGGACATGGGGCCTCCCCCTTCCTGAAACGCCCTCCCCGTGCTCCCAGCCCCACCCCGTGCTCCTGGGCAGGGCCTCCCTGCCTGCCCCCCCTGCAGCCATCGAACTGGGTGTCCCCCTCATCCCCCTCCCTGCCTCCCCCTTCTCCTCCCTCCTTGTCTCCTCAAGGCCCCCTTCCCTGACCCAGGGCCCACCCTTGCCCTTCACCACCTCAATCCTAAGGTCAGTGCAACCTGGGGTGAGCCCAGCTTCAACCAGATTCCAGACTCAGGCCCCCAACTTCAATGTGACATCACTTGGGGGCCCCGTAGGCACCCCAACTGCACACACAGGTGCTGAGTCCAGACCCCCACCAACCCTCACCTCCTCCCACCACCACCCTGACTCCTCCCCCAGTCATGCCCTCACCCCTTGCACGAGGCCCTCACCTTACCCTCCAGCCCTGACCCCTCCAAGCCTTTGCCCACCCTGAGCCCCCACCCAGAGCCTGAGGCCTGGGGCCAGGGCCCCTCCCAGACAGACCCCGGGACCCCCCAGATCCAGCACAGAAATCACCATGGGCCCCTCCCGGGCTCGGAGAGGCTAGAGCCCCACCTTGGGGTCCGGGGGCCTCGAGCCACTCACTCTTTGATGAAGTTGTGGAGCTGCTGCCGCACGGACCTCTGGGCCTGGTCAAACAGGATCTGGGGGGGCACGGGACAGGGGGGTGTTAGTGGTTTGTCCCCACATGACCCCAGGGGCCAGGCCCCCATCCCTCTCAGGTGAGAACCAGGGAAAGTCCCGCCCAGCCCAGCCTGGGCCCCAGCCCATCGTCCCCACGGAGCCGGCCTCACAGGGTCAGGGGAGCGGGGGTGGCCCCAGGCCTGGGTCGGCGCCCAGAGGCGACAGCTGTGACCACCTGCCCACGTCCCCTCCAGGCTCTCGGCCAGACCAGAGGCCAGAGCTGTCCCAGAGGGGCCCCTCTTCTGCCCCACCCACAGGGCACCCTCCTCTGACACCCCCACCTCCGACCCTGAGACCCCACCTCGGGGAGGACCAGCCCTGAGGTAGGAAGGATGGGGTCTGAGCCGGAGCTCCCAAGGACTGGCCTGGGGGCGGGGGCGGGTGGTGTGGGGAGCTGGAGGGCTCTGGAGCACTTAGGGCAGTGATGGCGAACCTGTGACACGCGTGTCAGAGGTGACACGCGAACTCATTTCTTTGGTTGATTTTTCTTTGTTAAATGGCATTTAAATATATAAAATAAATATCAAAAATATGTCTTTGTTTTACTATGGTTGCAAATATCAAAAAAATTTCTACATGTGACACGGCCCCAGAGTTAAGTTAGGGTTTTTCAAAATGCTGACACGCCGAGCTCAGAAGGTTCGCCATCACTGACTTAGGGGATCCAGAATCAGGGGCCAGAATCAGGCCTGTCCACGCGGGGGCCTGTCTGCAAGCAGACAGACAGACAGACAGGGCAGGACGTGCTGTTCTGAGCTGGTTTATTTCTGAACTTCCCCTGGGGGGTGGGGCCCCTTGTTTAGTCTGGGGCTCCGGTTGCCAGGCCACTGTCCAGCCACCCACGTGTGCCTCCGGCCTGTTCCGTGAGGCCGTGCTGGTGGTCATCCAGACCCGACGGGAGCAGGGAGGCTAGAGTCACCAGGGGCCGGGGGGCAGCCTGGGAGGTGCTTTCGCTGCACGCACGGCTGGAGAGCTGCCTGGTGGGGGCCCTGGGTGACCCTCCACGGCGTCTCCCACCCTGAGAGCCCGCTGCCCACAGACCTGGGCTGTGTTGCCGCCCCTCCCTCACCCCCACCCCCCCGTCTGACCCTCACCTGGGACACGAGAGCCTCGCGGCGTCTCCCACCCACAGACGGAGGGAGCGCGGCGAGGGCCCTCCCAGAGCTGGCCCTGCCGGCAGCCTAGCCCCTCGGACAGGCCCTGGGACGGGCCCTCATGCGCGTCCCCCCCCGCCCCCCGCAGGCTCACCATGTGGTAGTTGACCATCTCCTGCAGGCTGTCTCCAAACCGCTGCAGACACTCCTGGGGGGCAGGGGAGACCCTCACTCAGATGGCACAGCCATGCTGCCCGCACAGATGCCCACGTGCTCCCAGGGCCTGGGGCCCCTCCAGGGGCTGCCTGCCCCTCACAGAGGTCAGAGATCAGGGGGCCTCACCGAGATGACGGTGTCTCCCTGGCATTGCTGAGACAGGTCGCGCACCCCACTCACGAAGAGCCTGTTGGTGGTGACGTAGGCCTTGCCGGCCTCGATCATGCCACTGCACAGCTTGACCAGCTGCGGACAGGACGGGGGCGTGACACTCAGGCCACCGGCCTTCGCCGGCTGGGGCAGCGAAATGCAGCTCAGGGCCCGGCAGTGCCCAGAACACAGCTGCCCAAGGCTGGGGGGACCCCCGCTGCCCGCACTCCATCCTGAGCCCACTGGGCGCTGGGTCAGCCTAGTGCCACCTGGGCCTGGGCTCCAGAGCGGGAGGTCGGAGCAGAGAACCCAGGGCGGGTGGGCACGTGGGCCTGGCCAAGGGTCAGCGGGAGCAGCCACCGAGGGGGCTCAGGAGTGTGCCCCTCCCTGCTCCCCCTAGTCCCCCGGGGCCCCCAACCTGGTCACTTAGAGCCACAGCCTCCCAGCGGCTGTCTCTGGCCCTGAAGACTCACTAGAGCAGCAGTTCTCAACCTTCCTGAGGCCGCGACCCTTTAACACAGCTCCTCATGTTGTGGTGACCCCTGATGTCATTGTTCAGATTGAACATAATTAAAGCATAGCGATTAATCGCAAAAACGATATGTAATTATATATGTGTTTTCCGATGGTCTTAGGCGACCCCTGTGAAAGGGTCATTTGACCCCCAAAGGGGTCGCGACCCACAGGTTGAGAACTCCTGCACTAGCGGGAACGCACCAGGGCCCACCCCCACCTGACGGGAGACCCAGAGCACACACATGTGTGTGCAGCGTGTGCACTGGGACGGGCATGGCAGGTACAGCTGTGGTGAGGGGACACAGCCACGTCCTGTGCACGCACACGGGCCGCACGCCCCACACGCACACGTGCGTGCACACACACCAGTGGCCGGGCTGGGGGCAGGGAGCGGCACTGGGGCCCCCGCACCCCAGCCCCTCACCTTGTCCAGTTTGGCCTCGATCTCGACCACATCTGTCTCCACCTCGTCGATAGTCGCCCTGCAATGGGAAGAGGTCGGCCAGGGGTCAGCCTGCAGCCAGCTGCCCTGACCCCGTGTCAGGCAGGCTGGACCTTCACCTCCCCAGGCCCCTCCCCACAGGGCTGCTGGCCCAGGGCTGCTGGCTGCTGTCGGCTGCCCCGCGGCCCCACGGCCCTCAGACAGGCCAGGAAACGGAAGCTGGGAGAGGCCGCCGCCTGGCAGGAGGAGGCAGGACAGGGAGACAGGGACCCAGATCCCGCTGACTCCAGGGGGGCCCAGAGCCACACAACCCCAGCCAGAAAGAGGCCCTGTCCCATGTGACCCCCCTCTGGGGTCGGGCTGCTGCGGCCCCGGGTAGAGAGGTCAGACGCGTCTGAGGACAGAAGAGGGGCCGGAACCCCAGTGCAGGTGCACACGCCGGGCGGGGCCAGGGCAGCCAGCCACCCCCGCCCAGCCCAGACTCCAACTGGGCTCCCCCAGCCTGGTGGCCCCTGCAGCTCGCTGGTCTCAGCCAGAACCTCTCTCTGGCTCCCTCAGACGCCCCAACCTCCAAACAAGAAAGAATGGCACCATCTGCCAGGAGAGCGGTGGGTCAGGTCCCGTCCCCGTCCCCCCCCCCCCACAATGCCCCCCCCCCAGGGCAGCCTGACAATGAGCTCTCTCGGGAGGGGCGAGGGGAGGGGAGAGTTAACACATGACATCACTGAGGAGCCAAGGACAGGAGAATCCCCGGAAGGCAGAGGCAGATGGATCAGGCACGTGACACCCCCCCCCCCCCAATGCTCCGGGAACAGGAAATAGGGAGATAGGGCCAGTATCCTGGTGCCCCCCACCCCCTCAGCTGGCGAGCTGGGCCCATCTGGCCTCCTGGGGTGAGGGACAAGGGAATGGGGCTCAGGCCAGGGCGGGAGGCAGGCCTCCAGAGACAGGCCTTGGGCGGGGTCAGGCAGAGGGGAGGAGGCAGGGGGAGGGGCGTGCTCCAGGATTTCCCAGGTTTGCTGGGGGCAGGACCTGGTCCCTCAGGTGGGGTGGGGCTCAGAATGACCTCCAGGAGGAGCGGGGGGGGGGGGGGGGGGCGGGGGCAGGGACCTCGTAAGGTCCCCACCTGCCACCTGGCAGGACACGGCTCCCCTCTGAGCAGCCTGTCCCTTCCCGAGGGCTCAGGGCAAGACATCTGGAGCAGAGGGGTCGGAGGGGGTGACTACTGTCCGGGCCCCGGCCCCCCAGGTGCCCACAGCCCCCCCAGGACTGCCCGTCCCAACGGCCCGAGTGTGGCCCAGGAACCCTGACCTCTGCTGTGGCCTCTCGCGTCCCCTCACAGTCCCTCCTGAGGCAGGGAAGGCCCACCCACCCCGAGGAGGATGCTGCAGGGGGAGCCCCAGCACCCAAGGGCCCTGGCAGCTGCACAGAGAGCTGCCACCGGGGCCTGGGCGCCTGGTCCCTGAGCGCAGCAAGGCAGGCGCTGCACCCGGAGCCTGGGCCAGCCCCGCTCCCCAGCCCTTAGGACCAGGGCCCTCTCCTGTCCTCCCTCCAAAATGTCCTCAGCAGCTTGGAGGGCGGGGAGGAGGGAGAGGCCGGTGGTTCCCCCACCAAAGCCATGACTCAGTGCCTGACGCCCCACCCAAGGGAGGGGGCACCAAGTACAAGGGGTGGGCGGAGGCCCGGGCCTGTCTGGGTGAGTCTGGTCCCCCGAACCACGTGCATGGGGCTGTGGGGCTCCCCCAGGCCAAGAGCACACAGGCCGGCCCCCACTCCTAGGGCTGGGATCACATGGCCCCACATCACTGACCACATCCTCCTGGCCGGCCGACCCTGACTGCCTCCTCCAGGCCCACCTCCAGGAAGCCCAGGTGACATCCTCAGCTGCAGCTGAGCAGATGGGGGGCCTCAGGGCGGCCTCACGCCCCCACTCATCTCAGCCCAGCCCGAAACCAGAGCGAGGCTTCTGTGGCCCAGGGTCCCGGGGAACCCACTGAGCCCCCACCAGGCCGGGCCGGGCACTTCCACGGGCAGCCCCTCCCTGCCGGGAAGCACAGCGACGCCACCGCACCCACTGCGGGAGCCACAGGCAGAACAGGCTGGTGTGGGAGGCCAGGCCCAGAGGTGACTGGGTGCTGGGGCCCCGGGCCTGACCCGGCAGGTGGGCCAGGACTCCTCCACGCAGGCAGCTCCGCGGGCGGGGCCAGGACCCAGCCAGCTGAGGCCCCGTGCACCTCCCTCCACCGCTGGGTCCCGGAGGGCAGGGGGCAGAGGTGGGGCAGAATCACGCGTGCATTGTGCATGGTGCATGGTGCATGGTGCATGGTGCATGGACCCCTTGCTCACGCCCCTCCCTCCGCCCAGGGCTTGGGCCACTCTGGCCCGACCGGGCCCCGCATCCCAGCCTCCCTGGGGAGGCGGTTGTGCAAGAGGCTGCTGCTGGGGGCTGCACGCCCACACGGGCCCCTTGTTGGCACCCCCCGGGACCCGGCACGCACACTACACGTGACCAGGCGCTCTGTGCACAGGGGCACAGTAGACAGCTCCTGGGCCACCCCAGGTGCCTGTGTGCGGCGGCACAGTGCACACGCGGACACACGTGCGGACGCGTGTCCCGGGGCTGGGACTCACATGAACAAACTAACATGCGTGTTTAGGGGCAACACTCGTACCAGCATGAAAAACACACAGCACACGCCCACGTCCACGCCAAGAAGCCACAGGTAACACGCGTGCCCGCGCCCAGGGCTGGTGTGCACACATGGGCCCAGCAGGCCAGCGCAGGGGTTCGGCTCACCCCCACGTTCACACCCCGGCTCTGGCACCCCAAGGCAGGGGGCAGACGCGTGTGCACCTGGCACATGGGGTGCGTGTGCTGCACACGGGAGCACCGAAGACACGCACCCTGGACGGGCCACAGCCCAGAGCCTCGGACCCAGGCTGCTCAGCCCCGCCCCCGCCCCCACCCGGCCCTGAGGTCACCCCTGTCAAGCAGCCCCGGCCCCACGTGGCTCCGGCTGACTGTCCCCCACGCGCAGCGCTGGGCACGGGCACCCGGACAGAAGGCAGGACAGGCGGGCCCCGCTCACCCCGACAACCCGGGCGGAGCGGGGCCGCAGGGCCAGGGAGGTCCCGGCCCCGTGCGGGTGGCCGGCACGACGGCGCCCGCACAAAGCGGGGTGGACACTCCTTGGGGAGGCGGCCCCGCCCCACGCGCGCCCCTCGGTGCGAGGTGACCCGCAAAGGGGCATCTTTTGTTCCGTCTGCTCGTCCCGGGCGCTGCGGGCTTTGTCCGAGGCGGGTCCTGCCGCTCCCGTCCCCGGCTCGCGCGCCGGACACAAAGGGGGCGCCGCCGCCTCCCGCCCGCGCCCCTCCCCCGGCCGCCCGGCTGTCCCGAGGGGGCGGCCCCCCGGCGGCCACCCAGGGCGCGCCCGCGGGCGCACCTGAAGCGCGGCGAGTCCTTGATGCACTCCTCGAACTCCACCGTCATGGCTGCGGCGCGACGCTCACTGGCTCCAGGACCGCGGCGCCCCGAGCGGCATCCTCGGCGGCCCGGCCCGCTCGTCCGCCCGCCCGCGCCGCGCTCCGCGCCCGCCCGCCCCGGAATGAGGCCGCCGCGCCGCCGCCCCGCCCCGCCTGTCACCGCCGGGGAGCGTCGCCAAAGTCCGCAGCGCGCGGGCGCCGCCCGCTGTCACCGCCGGGGAGCGTCGCCAAACGCCCTGCCCTCCCTACGGCCGCGGGCGCGCGCGGCTCCGCCTGCCCCGACGATCCACACCCCCGTCCCGGGCCGCTCCCGGTCGGGAGGGAAGCGGGCTTAACAGCAGCGGGGCGTCGGAGCCGTCGCCGGACCGCCAGGCGCGGGCACGCCCTCTCCAGCCATCCGGCCGTTGAGCAATTAGGGGCGTTTGCAAAACCCGCTGGGCGGGACCTCGGCGGAAGCACACGCCCCGCGAGGGTGGGCAGCGGGCAGTGGGTGGGCAGCGGACAGCGGGCGGGCAGGTGGGCGTCGGGGTGCGCGCAAGCGGGGGCGTGCAGGTCGGCGCGTGGTTCGAGAGAGCGGCATCCGAGGCAGCAGCCCGAGGCGGGCCCCCGCGCCCCGCAGCGAGCGGTACTTTGCACCCGCTCCCTAACTGGGGCCCCGCCCTCGGCGGTCTTGGGGCGGGCGTGTCCGGCTGCGAGGCGGGGCAAACCCAAAGCGCAGGCGCGGAGCCCCCGGGGCGTGGCCGGACTCGGTGCGCACGCGCGCGGGCCCACGTGCGGTCTCCGCTCCACCGGGTTCCTCTGGGTCCGGTCCCGCCGGGCCATGGGCTCGGGCCCGGCCGCAGGTTCGGTGCGGGCGCGCTACCTTGTGTTCTTCCAGTACCTGGGCACCGACTTCAAGTATGTCCCCGACCTCGCGTGCCCGCAGCCCACGGGGAAGCGCGGGAGCTGGTCCCGAGGGCAGCGGGCGCGAGGAGAGGGCGGGAGCTTAGGGTCTGCACTTCCGGCCTCGGCGCTCCTGGCCGTGGTGGCCGCATAGGGCGGGGCCGGCGGGGCGGGCTCCTCCCGCTGACCTGCCCGCCTCTGCCCACAGCGGGAGCGCGGCTGTCAGGGGCGCCCAGCGGGCCGTCGGGGTCCAGAACTACCTGGAGGTGAGCGGGCTGTGGCCTGGGCGGGGGAGGGCGACCGGCGCCGGAGGGGGCGGATCTCGGGGTCTTCGCCCCGCACTGCCCGCCCAGCCCCGGCGGCTGTCCCCGCAGGAGGCCGCCGAGAAGCTGAAGTCGGTCGTGCCGGTCAAGTTCGTCATCTCCAGCCGCACGGATGCTGGGGTCCACGCCCTGAGCAACGCCGCGCACCTGGACGTGCAGCGCCGCTCGGGCCAGCCGCCCTTCGCCCCCGAGGTCCTGACCGAGGCCCTCAACACCCACCTGAGGCACCCCGCCATCCGGTGAGCACCCCCTGCTCTGACCTTCGCATCCACCGCGGGTAGAGGCGGGGTCAGGGAGGACTTTGTGTCTGGACTGACTCCCTCGGGGTATTGGGGAGATACCAAGGGGACACGTGTGTGGGGGGGTGTCATTTCCCCGTGTTCCTCCCACAGGGTCCTGCAGGCCTTCCGTGTGCCCAGTGACTTCCATGCCCGCTACGCTGCCACATCCCGGACCTACCTGTACCGCCTGGTCACCGGCTGCTCCCGGCACGACCAGCTGTCGGTGTTTGAGCGAAACCGATGCTGGGCCGTGCGCGCAGAGTGAGTGGGGGTGTGGCAGTGGGGGGACGGGGGACGGGGGGGGGGGGCCCACCTGGCCTGGCCACTCACCTGGCTCCCTGTAGCCGCCTGGACGTGGCTGCCATGCGGGAGGCTGCCCAGCACCTCCTGGGGACACACGACTTCAGCGCCTTCCAGTCGGCCGGCAGCCCCTCTGCCAGCTCCGTGCGCACACTGCGTCGAGCCTCCGTGTCCCTGGACCCCGCGGGTCCCTTGGTCCTGCCCCAGGAGAGCAGGTGAGGAGAGCAGCCTGTGGGCTGTCTGGGGGCCACGGGGGCTGCATGAGGCCCAGCGCCTTCCCCGAGGGCAGTGCAGAGGCAGGATGTGTGGGCACCCGCTGGGGGCGTGCTGGGCAGTTGGTGCCTCCCCCCAGGCCGGGGACCAGGCCGAGGCTGCTTTCCCTGAGGGCTCCCAGCACCCCCCCCCAAGCTCACTGCTCAGGGCGGGTCCTGGCAGCTGCTGACAAGGTCCTGCTGGGGGAGCACCAGGCATTGGTTCCGGCCCAGCCTGACGGTTGGTTCCACTGCCCCCAGCACTGTCCCACGGTCACATGGCAGCTGCTGACTTCTAGAACCTTCCTAGTGGGGGCCAGCTCTGGAGGGAGGAGGGACTTCTGCACGGTCAGCCTTAGACTCACGTCAGAGCTGATGCCAGGACCTTAGCATCTCCCGAGGCCCCCAGAAGGCTCTGCTGCCCTCCCTCTCACAAGGGATAGCTGTCTGGTTTTACAGTTCCCTTAGGAGGCCCCTGGGGCGGAAGAGAGGGTGGGGACGTCTCTGGGCCCTCTGCCCTGCCCAGCCCACTTCCCTTCTCTGGGGCCAGACTAGGCCGGGCTGCCCTGTGGCCCCATCACAGGTGCCTGTGTCCCCAGGAGGTTGCAGTTCTGGAGCTTGGAGTTTGAGAGCCAGTCCTTCCTGTACAGACAGGTGGGCTGTGTGCTGGGGCCCTCCCGGGGGGAGGTGGGAACGCGGGCCCAGGTGGCTGACTCAGCCTTGGGTTGCAGGTGCGGAGGATGACAGCGATCTTGGTGGCTGTGGGGCTGGGGGCTGTGACCCCGACTCAGGTGAAGATGATTCTCCAGAGCCGGGACCCGCTGGGCAGGCACCAGACACGGGTGGCCCCAGCCCACGGCTTGTTCCTGAAGTCGGTGCTGTTCGGGGGCCTCAGAGACCTTGGTAAGTGGTGCCTGGGAAGGCCCCTGCTTGTACCCACTGATGGGCCCCACTCCAGGCTGGGTCCTTGTGGGAGGCGGAGCCCGTGCTGTCACAGCCCTCATCTCATTCTAGCAGCTGGGAGTCCAGACTGTGCCCAGCAGGAGAGCCAAGGACCAGGGGGCAGGGAGGTTCCGGGTTCGCCAGAAGACTTCAGGCTGGAGACCAGCGGCCCGAAGGCAGGCGGCCTGGAGTGAGGTGCCCATGCTCCTTAGGGCCAAGCCCCCTCAGCCCACACACCCCCAAGTCCCCAGTGGGGAAGGGAGGCTGAGTGGGGGCTCCCAAGCTGACCTAGGATCTGTCCACAGGTCCTGCCTCCAGCAGTCCCAAAGCTTCTGGCCTCGAGGTTTGCAGGCTCCATAGCATGGAAGCCACAGGTGGCCCCCAGGTGCCGAGCCAAGGCCAGAGCACCCGTGGCTGGCTCGGCCTGGCCACTGGACCCTGCCTAGCTCTGCATGCCACGCGCCCTGTGCTGCCAAGCACTTGGCTGCCTGGGGCCACAGCCGGCCTCCTGCTCCCCAAGCCCCCAGCACCCTGGGTGCCCATCTACCCCGGTGGGCAACCCTGGGCGTAAGTGCAGGAGACAGGTGTGAGCACCAAGACGGAACACAAGCAGCCTTCGGGTCTGTTACTGGGACTAATATCCCGGCACAGACAGAAATAAAACGTGAAGAGGTCTTCAGAGTTATTTATTTCTTCCACCCAAAAGGCCACTCAGGCAGACACGTGGCACTGGTGTTGCCCCCCATGAGGCTGTGGCCTGCTGGGGGCTGCACGTCCACAAAGGGAAGCCCAGGGCACAGACACTGTCCTGCAGTGGAAGCTCAGGGCCCCTGGTTGGGCGAGGGAAGGGCAGGCAGCCTGTAGCGGTCAGCTGCCTCCACTGGGGGCGGGGGGCAGGCCCTTCTTGAGCAGAGATGTGAGGTAGCTCCCCAGCTCTTCGTCCTACAAGGGGACACAGGAGTCATCATCCCGTCCTCCCCACCTAGGCGGCCCAGGCTGAAGGGGTGACCCCGCCTGTCCTGACCCACTGCCCGGTGCCAGCTTCCTGGGTCCTGCACGTACCTGGTAGGTCCAGGAGACCAGCAGCACCTTGGTGCCTGGGTCCTCGGAGTGGGCAGCAGCCTGGATGAGGATGGACTCCACGGTCACCGAGCCGTCGGGGAGGTGCTGCACACAGTGGTCCTTGAGGAGGCTGCATGGAGACACGGTCAGGCCCCACCTCCTGCCTGAGAGCCGTGCCGCCCCCCCCCCCCCCCAGGGGCCAGGCGGTGCCCACCTCTTCAGGTGGCTGTAGACGCGCGCGGCCGTCTCCTGCTCCTTGCGCGAGTCGTGCAGGTGCACGCGGCAGGTAAAGCGCAGCTGGTGCTCGGCCAGGCCCAGCTCCTTGAGGGCCTGCTCAGAGGACACCAGCCGGAAGTTCTGCGGGGCAGGGCGACGTCAGAGCCCGCGCCCGCCCCCACCGCGCACTCACGCTGTCCAGATCAGGGTGCCGCTGTCCAGATCAGGGTGCCGGCAGGAGCCCCTAACCGCCCCCCACTGCACCCGCCCCCACGGCGCACTCACGCTGTCCAAGATCAGGGTGCCCGCAGGAGCCCCTAACCCCCCCCACCGCGCCCGCCCCACCGCGCACTCACGCTGTCCTTCATGATGAGGGTGCCGTGCAGGAGCCGCGGCTTCTTGGCATCGGGGAGAAGCCCTTGAGAGAAGAGCAGGGATCAGAGCCACCAGGGCCACCGCCTGCCTGGCTCCGACCCCTCAGACTCCGCCCGGGTGCATGCCGGCCCCACCTACCCTGCGCCATTTCCCGCTTTAGCAGCCCCAGCGAGATGCCCACGGGGATGCTGGGGCTGGTGGGCAGGGTCACGGTCTCGCCATTGGCCGGCATGTAGCAGCTGACTCCTGGGCCAGGGGCAGAGAGCGCATCAGGTCGGGCTGGCCAGCCCCGCCGTGCTGACTCCGTGGGGCGACCCTGCCCGCACCTCCCCCTGTCCCCCCTCCCCCGCATCGGCTGCCTACGGAACTCCTGCTCGATCTTCTGCTTCAGGAACTCCATCTTCTTGGCCTCGCCGTGCACCAGCAGCACGCTCTCGGGCTCCGCCTGGCCCACCAGCTGCATGATGCCCTTGGCGTCCGCGTGGGCGCTGAAGGACATGTACTCCACCTGCATCCGGATCTCCAGCTGCAGCGGCACAGGGCACAGGCCGTCAGCACCCACCCAAGAGGGGCCCGGGGAGCTGGGGCAGGGTGGCACTCACCACTTGCCGCCCCTCCATCTCCAGCTTGCGCTGCCCGCTGAGGATCTTGTGGCCCACGGTGCCCTGCACGCAGTAGCCGGGCATGATGACCTGCAGGCAGAAAGGCAGAGCTGCTAGCCGCCTGCACGGCCTCCAGCTCCAGCTCAGGCCTGAGCACCACGGCCCCAGCTCAGGAGGGGATCCTGATGCTAGACGGGCAGAGACAGTGCCGTCTGCGCTGCCTGGTCGGACACTGGGCCCAGGTGCTGCACCCCTCCTGACAGCAGCAGTGTTCCCAAGCCAGGGCCCTGCTCCCCACCTCTGCCCAATCCCCGGCCCTCCAAGGAGCCATCCCAGACCCTCACCATGTTCTTCTCATTCCCGGCCCACTTCCGGAAGATCTGCAGGGACTGCCCGGCGTGCAGCATCCCTGGTGTGGCGAACACGACCTAGGGGTGACCATGGGGCAGTCAGGGCGGCCCACGCCACACCTGACCGAGAACCAGGCTCTGAGCACACCTGGTCCTCGCCCACCATCAGGGCCTCCTGCTCCACCCACACTCCCTCCCGCCCAAAACCCGTCTCCTCCAGCACCACGTGCCCTACTCCATGGGGGGTGGGGGGGTCCTCACAGGCAGGGACCCCTGGCAGGCCCCAGACAAGGAGGAGGAACGCACTCCCACCCCTCCAGGCAAGGGCCTCACCATTGGGCCGGGGTTGTCGGCAAAAGCTCGGTCAAAGGCCTTGATGTGCTTGAACTCGAACATGTTCCGCTGGACGAAGGTCTTCCGGATCTTCTGGTTGGTCCAGGTGATGAAGAGCTTGTAGTAGTGGTTGGCCTTCTCCGTCAGGCCCGTGGAGAAGTAGATGGGGGCCTTCAGGTTCATGCGCTCCCTGTGGACAGTGGGGGCCGCCATGGAGGAGCCACCAGGGCCAGACCAGCATGTCCTCCCCAAGCCCTCGGCCTATAGAGCATCAGGGCTGACGTGTGTGGAGACCTCAGTGCAGGACGATGGTCCCATGTGCTGTTCTGGGCCCCCAGGCTCAGGTTGGCCCCACAGCCCCACTCGACCGCCCACTCAGACCAGGGCTCCCAGAAGCTGCCCGCTGCACCCACCAGAAGGTCTCCAGCAAGATGCAGAGCTCCTGAGCGCGGCCCAGCGCAAACACGGGGATCAGCACCTGCAGTGGGGCAAGGCTGGCGTGGGTGGGGGCCCTGGCCACCGGCTCACCCAGGTGGCACTCATGTGCACAGGCCCAGCAGCAGTCAGGTGGCTGGGCAGCTGCTCCCTGTGGCCACCTTCCTGGGCAGCTGTTTGAGTCCAGCCCTGCTGGCAGTGCCTATGCCGGAGGCCACGCTCACTGAGAGGTCAGGGCCAGGCATCCCTGAGAGCTGGAGGCCCCCTGCATCCTGCCCTCCCACTCCTGCCTCCAGCCACTCTCTATCCCCAAGGGGCCCTGGTGGACACTCCGGCCAGCCCCGTGGTGGGACTGAGATGAGGGGAACCCAGTACGCCAGGGGGTCAAAGGGCGTTTCTCTTCCCAACAGTAGGGCCTCCTCCCGGCCCAGAACCAGCACCGTCCGACCTCCCGCCCTGCCGGCTGCCCCCGCTGCGGCCGCTACCTTCCCGCCGCGCTCCACCGTCTCGTGGACCTTCTTCAGGAAGTCCCGCTCCCGGCAGCGCTTGGAGTCACGGATGGTCGTGGCGTATGTGGACTCTGTGATGAGCAGGTTGGGGCGGCATTTGTCAATCCAGGCGGCTCTGGAAGAGTGGGCGTGGCCTGAGGTGGACAGTCCACACGGCCTCCAGCTGGGGAGCATCACGCCGGACCCAGCCCGCTCGCACCAAGGCCTCCAGGACCCGATGGGCAGCCTCCTCTGCACAGGCCCAGCAGCAGTCAGGGCAGCCCTCGGGGAGACAGGAGACTCTGCCTCGCTCGGGGGACATGGGGGGGCAGGGGCGGGCACTGGAGGAAAACACCGCCTACTCACCCCAGGTGCCGGTCCGGGGTCATGTTGTAGTCGCCCTGCAGGGGAGCAGCTCTCAGGAGGGGTCTCCTCTCCCCGCCCAGCAGCCCGCTTGTGCCCCGAGGGTGCCACTGACCGTGTAGACCACCGACTCCGAGCCCACTTTGATCTGGAACATGGCTGCCCCCAGCACGTGGCCGGCGTAGTAGGCCTTGATCTGCAGCTCCTCGTCCACCTGGGAGCGGAGGGCCGGGTCAGGGCTGTGGCTGTGTGTGTGGGGGGGGGGTGGGGGGCGGGGGCGGACCGCAGAGGGGCTGGGAGGCAGCCCCACAGGCAGACAGCGCCATTCTGCACCTGTCATCAGCTCATGTCTCTCACTGAAGGGGCCAGTCCTCAACCAGAAGCAACTCAACCCAAGAGATGAGACAACGGGTCGGAACAAGAGCCGCAGCAGCTGGGGCCCTGCCGTTACCAGACGCAGGCTTCCCGAGGGAGGACTGTGACCAGCACATCCCCAGAGAGAAGACAGGACAAGTGTTGGCAAAGCCCAGCGGCCTGGTTCCGTGGTTGAGCATCGACCTATGAACCAGGAGGTCATGGTTTGATTCCTGGTCAGGGCACATGCCCGGGTTGCAGGCTCGATCCCCAGTATGGGGTGTGCAGGAGGCAGCTGATCAATGATCATCTCATCATTGATGTTTCTATCTCTCCCTCTCCCTTCCTCTCTGAAGTCAATATAAAAAATGTTTTTTAATCAATCCAGCCCTGGCTGGTGTGGCTCAGTTGGTTGGAGCATCATCCCAGACACCAAAAGGTTGCAGGTTTGATCCCCAGTCAGGGTGCACATGGGAGGCAACCAATGATGTCTCACATCAATGTTTCTCTCTCTCTCTCTCTCTCTCTCTCTCTCTCCTCTCCCTTCCTCTCAAAACAAAACAAAACAAAACAATAAAAAAACATCCTTGGGTGAGGATTAAAAAGGAAAAAGAAAAGAAAAACCCAAAAAAGGCAATGGAAAAAAAAAGGAAGAACAGAGCAGGAAGTTACAGGAAGTGAATGGTGACAGCACAGCCACACCCAGCTGCCTTCTGAAACGTGGGGTCTAAGCTCGTCTAAAGGACAGGGCATCAGACTGGGTCTTACAAACCCTGACCACACGCTACTTAAAAGAGCCACATTGGAAACCCGATGAAGGAAGAGGGAAAGCGAAAAGACGGAAAGAGACGTTCTATGCAAACATTAACCCAAGGTGGGAGGTGGGGATGGTGTCAGCACATTTCCCAGGAAACAGACTCTAAGATGAAAAGCATTAAAGACAGGCCCGCGGCACGAACTCGTGCACCAGTGGGGTCCCTCGGCTGGCCTGCAGGATCAGGCTGAAACCGGCTCTGCGACATCCGCCGAGGGGCCCTGGATTGTGAGAGGGTCCAGGCCAGGCTGAGGGCCCCAGCGGATTGGGGCGGGGAGGGGGGGCTCCAGGGCGTGTCCAGCCGGGGAGGGACGCGGAGGTTGGCCATCCGGGGAGGGACCGCGGGGTGGGGGGTGGGGGGCCCCAGGGCGTGTCCAGCCGGGGAGGGGCCGTGGGGGGCTCCAGGGCGTGTCCAGCCGGGGAGGGACATGGAGGTGGGCCAGCTGGGGAGGGACCGCGGGGGGCCCAGGGTGTGTCCAGCCGGGGAGGGACGGGGGGGGGGGGGGGGGCCAGGGCGTGTCCGGCCTGTCTCACTCAGTCCCGATTGGCTGGACCCCAGCAGCAAGCTAATGTACCAGTCAGACATCTGCCCCCTGGTGGCCAGTGCATGTCATAGCAAGCAGTTGAGCAACCTTAGCATATCATTAGCATATTACGCTTTGATTGGTTGAACGGACGACCGGACACTTAGCAGGTTAGGCTTTTATTATATAGGATAAGCATACACACTTCACATTGACAGAGGTTCAAACAGGATAAAATGACCCAAAATGTCTAGGCACCTAACACTAAGCAAAACCCAGACTCTAAGGAAACAGACAAACCCAACGTCTCTGACAAATGCTGCCCACTGACACCCTCGCCTGCTGCCAGCCCTCCCTCCGTCTGACCCTGACGCGCGCACAGCAGTGACTGAGATGGAGCCCAAACCCCGCAGCCCAGCTCCGTCCAGTCCCTGCCTCCTGGCCACCACACCAGAGCTCCCCCCTGCTCAGACGCAGGAGTGCCCACCAGCTGCCCTCTCGCCTGCTGCCCCCTGGTGGCCCCCAGGCCTGACACACTGACCTGGACCGTCTGGTGGAGGCGCACGGCCACCACCTTCTTCATGCAGTCCTTGATCATCTGGGAGGTGAAGAAGTTGGCCTCGCCCTTCTTGTCCACGGCGATCTTGCGGTAGTCCTCCAGCAGGATGGGGCAGATGGCCTGGGTGGGGTGGGTCATGTAGATGGGCCCGTCGTAGCCCACCATCTCGCTGAAGTAGGGCAACGCCCCGCAGTGGTCCAGGTGGAAGTGGCTGGGGGTGCAGCAGGGTCAGCGGCCACTGCACCCACCCCTCACAGCCCCTCCTCACCAGCTCCACTCAGATCACCCCGCCCGCCCATCCGTCCTCCATTCACTCACTCACTGAGGGCTCCCTGTGCGCCAGGCATGTCCTAATACAGTGATGGCGAACCTGTGACACGCGTGTCAGAGGTGACACGCGAACTCATTTCTTTGGTTGATTTTTCTTTGTGAAATGGCATTTAAATATATAAAATAAATATCAAAAATAGAAGTCTTTGTTTTACTATGGTTGCAAATATCAAAAAATTTCTCTATGTGACACGGCACCAGAGTTAAGTTAGGGTTTTTCAAAATGCAGACACGCCGAGCTCAGAAGGTTCGCCATCACTGTCCTAAGTGCTGGGGATGGGGAACGAGCAAACAGACAGAAACTGCTGTCTCCCTGGACCTTACGGTCTAAACATCTACTCAGCAATGAGCACACAAACAGTTACGGTGTGTGTCCGACAGCGGCACGTTCTTGAAGGAACAGAGAGCAGCTGAAAGGACAGTGCAGCAGGAGCCACCCCCTCGCCGGGCCCATGCACCGAGGCGGAAGGAGCGGGAGAGCCAGGACGAGGCCTGGAAAGGCACCGGGGCAGAGGGAACAGCAGTGCCGTGCCGTCCACAGCTGAAGCAGATGCAGGGGTGCGAGTCCTCGACTTGGAAGTGACGCGATCACAGGAGCCTCAAGCAGCTGAGTACGGGGCACAACACAGGGCACCACTGGCTGCAGTTGGGGGGTGGGGAGGGGGACCAGCAGGAGGCTGGTGTGAAGGTCAGGGTTCTGAGGGGCTGGATCCCTGGAAGGTTTGTGACTGTCTGGGTGGAGCATGAGGGTTCAGCCAGGGGGTGGGACTGGAGGTCAGGGCAGGATGAATGAGGTCGTATGGAAAGGCCTTCAAGGATTGGGGGGGGGGGCAGTCGCAGCCCACCATCTGGAGGCTGGACGTGGCATCATCTTCCTGGGGCACCTGGGCTCTCACCCACAACACTTCGGGGGCATAGCACTGTGTGTCCCCCTCCCCCGGAAAGCTGACGGCAGCCCACCAAACAGCAGCCATGAACACCTACAACCACACACACACACACACACACGGACACCACCTCCAGGGCCAGCATCCAGAGGGAGGACCAGGCCTGGGGTGAGCCACAAAGGAACCGGGACAGAGCCCGCCCAGCGACACCCCACAGCCTGCAGCCTCCGCAGGCCAAGCAGGAAAGGCTCAAGCCAGCCCAGCCCAGCCCAGTCCCCCAGCCCTGTCCCCCAGCCCAGTCCCCCAGCCCTGTCCTATCCCGCAGCCCTGTCCCCCAGCCCAGTCCTATCCCGCAGCCCAGTCCCCCAGCCCAGTCCCCCAGCCCTGTCCCCCAGCCCAGTCCCCCAGCCCTGTCCTCCAGCCCTGTCCCCCAGCCCAGTCCTATCCCGCAGCCCAGTCCCCCAGCCCTGTCCCCCAGCCCAGTCCTATCCCGCAGCCCAGTCCCCCAGCCCTGTCCCCCAGCCCAGTCCCCCAGCCCAGTCCCCCAGCCCTGTCCCCCAGCCCAGTCCCCCAGCCCAGTCCCCCAGCCCTGTCCCCCAGCCCAGTCCCCCAGCCCAGTCCCCCAGCCCAGTCCCCCAGCCCAGTCCCCCAGCCCTGTCCTATCCCCCAGCCCTGTCCCCCAGCCCAGTCCTATCCCGCAGCCCTGTCCCCCAGCCCAGTCCCCCAGCCCTGTCCCCCAGCCCTGTCCCCCAGCCCAGTCCCCCAGCCCTGTCCTATCCCCCAGCCCTGTCCCCCAGCCCAGTCCTATCCCGCAGCCCTGTCCCCCAGCCCAGTCCCCCAGCCCTGTCCCCGAGCCCAGTCCCCCAGCCCTGTCCCCCAGCCCTGTCCCCCAGCCCTATCCCCCAGCCCTGTCCCCCAGCCCAGTCCTATCCCGCAGCCCTGTCCCCCAGCCCTGTCCCCCAGCCCAGTCCCCCAGCCCTGTCCCCCAGCCCAGTCCCCCAGCCCAGTCCCCCAGCCCAGTCCCCCAGCCCTGTCCCCCAGCCCAGTCCCCCAGCCCAGTCCCCCAGCCCAGTCCCCCAGCCCTGTCCCCCAGCCCAGTCCCCCAGCCCAGTCCCCCAGCCCAGTCCCCCAGCCCTGTCCCCCAGCCCAGTCCCCCAGCCCTGTCCTATCCCCCAGCCCTGTCCCCCAGCCCAGTCCTATCCCGCAGCCCTGTCCCCCAGCCCTGTCCCCCAGCCCTGTCCCCCAGCCCTGTCCCCCAGCCCAGTCCCCCAGCCCAGTCCCCCAGCCCTGTCCCCCAGCCCAGTCCCCCAGCCCTGTCCCCCAGCCCAGTCCCCCAGCCCTGTCCCCCAGCCCAGTCCCCCAGCCCAGTCCCCCAGCCCAGTCCCCCAGCCCTGTCCCCCAGCCCTGTCCCCCAGCCCAGTCCCCCAGCCCAGTCCCCCAGCCCAGTCCCCCAGCCCTGTGGCAGGCGCCCACCTGATTATCACACAGTCCAGGAAGTCGGTCAGCCGGCCGTTGCGGGTGATGTAGGAGAAGTCTGGGAAGCGCCTCTAATGAATCAAGAGAAAGCGTCAGAACCCTTTCCTTGAGCCTTTCCGGCTCGGCCTGTGGAGGCTGCAGGCTGTGGGGTTGTGCGGGGCAGCCAGTGCTCCAGGGAGCAGGACACCAACACCCGGATCCGGCGGCGGCACCAGGACCACTGCCTGCCCACAGCCTCTGAGCACAGGGGTCAAGTGCCAGAGCCAGCAACCGAGCCCAGCCCACCACACACAGCCCTGCAGAAGCCCACAAGCCCTTCTCTGGACTGACCGACCCCTGCAGGACACCCCCTCTGTCATGTGATGGTGGGGGCTGCCCAGGAAGGCAGTGGCCCCAGACCCACCTGCCTCCTGCACTGCCACTTGCCAAGACTGTCCCCCTCCCATGGGTCGGAGCCTGAAACCCCAGGTCCCCCAGGTCCGCGACAAGGGCCAGGCTGGGGGGCACGACCTCCCAGCCCCACAGGTGCCCCGGCCGCCCGCCCACCGGACTCACGTCATCATTGTAGCCCATGTGCATCCCGCAGTCCAGCATGACGTTCTTGCCCCCGATGGAGACCAGGATGCAGCTCCGGCCCACGTCCTGGCCAGCGCCTGCAGGGACAGGGCCAGGGAGGTGCTGCCACACCCTCCCCTCCCCCATCGCCCTGCCCCTCCCCAAGGCCAAGGCCCAGCTGCCTGTCCCAGGCCCCGGGCACGCTGGACCCCCGGCCTGCAGAGCCCTCCAGCTGGGAAACGACCTCGTGACGGCGGCGTGGACAGCATGTGAGGCGAGAACACGCCACACCCACAGCAGACAGGAAGGAGAAGGCGCAGGGAGGGGACAGAGCACCAAGTACCCCAGGTGCGTTCTGGCCTGAGGACCCCCACCCCACCCCCTCCAGCCTCAGGCCCAGCCTCTGCTGCCCAGCCTCAGGCCCAGGCTCGGGTGGAAGGAGGCTGCAGCCACCTGCTGTGACCCCCCCCCCGCCCCCCGCTTGAAGGCCAAGGGCAGAGGAACGGGTGCTGGGCTGGCACGCCCGCTGGGGGCCTCCCCTCCTCCTGAAACCTGGGCTGAGACCCTCCCCCAGGTCGGTCTCCTCCTGGTGGTGCCACTGCAGAGGCTCCCAGGCGGCTCTGGCCTGGCCACAGGGAAGCACGGCCCCAACTGTCCAGCAACAACCCCCTGCCGTGACCAGACCTGAACCTGAGTCCCATCCACTTCCTACTGCCCAGCCTTGCCCGCTGCTCCAGCCGCCACAGGGCACATCCGGGCCACCTCCTAGGGCCATCTGTGGCCTCGGGGCCGGAAGGAAATGGACACCACCTTGTACGGCCTGATAACAGCCAATGACCAGCGTCCCGCCGGCCACCGACCCTCTGCTGGCACCACACACACGAAGGTGACAGGACCACGGCCAGAGCAGGAGGGCACTGGTCCTGGAGACGCTGATCCCCATGGCAACAGCAGGGATGCCAGCCAAGAGCTCAGTGAAGCCTCAGGCAGCCCGGCCACAGGTGGCGGCCGGGAGGTCTCTTACAGGCTCCTGTCTCCACCAGGACGGCCGCCCGAGAGCAGTGGTCGCTGTCTGCGCCCTGCCGTGCCCGCTCAGAGGCCTCCAGACATGTGTGGGCGGGGAGGGGCCACTGTCCGGTGGGATCCACCTCTGGCCCTGACGCCTGGCTCCTCAGCATGGGCCAGGACGGCCTTCGGACCCCAGAGCCCAGCTCCTAGGCCAGCGATGGCGAACCTGTGACACGCGAACTCATTTTTTTGGTTGATTTTTCTTTGTTCAATGGCATTTAAATATATAAAATAAATATCAAAAATAGAAGTCTTTGTTTTACTATGGTTGCAAATATCAAAAAATTTCTCTATGTGACACGGCACCAGAGTGAAGTTAGGGTTTTTCTTTTTTTTTTTTTTTTCAACTACCAGAAAATGAACACCTACTTTATTAATACAATAGCAACCTAAAGGGTTTCCAATTTCTTAGAACATGAACCAGCACCACCTGGTAAGTGTTACAAGATTAAACACCCACATTTACTGTTCCAAGAGCTCCTTACCACACTGCTGATGTTTCAAAGACAACTACCATCAGAGCTGCTGTAAGATCACAGGTAGTTTTATAGTCAAAAGATCACTGAAATGATATAATTTCTGTTTTAGAAGCTCTGATGTAGAGAGAACTTGTCAATGTGGAAAAAGAGTCTTGCTTCTTGAATTCAAGAAAAACCATGAACTAATCTATCATTTTTTCCTCTGATTTAGTCTGCCAGAGCACTCTGTGAAGAATCCTTTTCCATTCCTACCACCTTATCTGGGTGAGAGGAGAGGAAAGGGCGAAGAGATGCCAATGTACTAACAGGCAATTTGGGCGATGTTCTGCACTCCGCTCCCTTTCTGTTGGCAGTAGTGGGCGTCTTTTCTGGCAGCTGCAGCAGCTTGATGAGGGAGAAAGAGGTCACCCACCAATCACCTCTTCTTGAAGCCGTGTTTTCTTCGTTCATAGAAGAGATCTGTCTTAGAGCTCCCCAAATTGACAATCTTTGGGCAACCATCTCTGTCCTTCTCCTGGATGGTGCACTCCTTGCAATAATAGGCGTCAGAGACTCCCGGGCCTCCACAGATCACACAGCACCCGATAGGAGCCGTAGTTACACTCATCACATATGCGCACCAGGGTGCAGGGACGCACATAGGAGTCACAGATCACACACTTGCCATCACACTTCTCACAGAGTCTTCCGATGGCAACACCAGCCTGCTTGCGACAAAAAATCAAGTCCGGATGATGTTTAGCCATAGTTCGCACTCCAGCCGGCCACCGGAAACTCATTAGGGTTTTTCAAAATGCTGACACGCCGAGCTCAAAAGGTTCGCCATCACTGTCCTAGGCCCTGGCGGCCGGCCCCCAATGACCACCTCAGGGAGCGTAACTGGGCGGGAGATGTGGGGAACAGAGTCCGGGCACACATGGGGGCAGGACCCAAGAGAAAAGAAAGGAGACGCCTGTCTGCAGGGAGCTCAGGGTCCGGGCAAGGAGACGGACAGTGAGCACATAGACGAGACACGCCGAGCCCAGCAGGTGGAGGTGAGTGCCAGGGGGGTAAGGTGGGCAGGGAAGGGGCCACAGAAACTTCCAGAACCATGACAGGCTCAGGACTTCCCAGCAGAGTGGGACGGCAGGGGGGAGGCAGGTGTGCAAAGGCCCTGTGGCCCAGGTGATTTCGGAGACTGTACCTGGCCAAGGTTGACCAGGGAGCCCACAAACAAGGCAGAAAGTGGCGAAGGGAGACCGTGGAGAAGTCGTTTTGGTGACGAGGCTGCATGATGACCGTGGGGGCCCACCCAGGTGCAGACTGGGGTCAGGGAAGCAAGGAAAAGGGAGGACTGTTCGAGGAGGGAGGGGAATGCTTGTCGACAAAACGGGCCAATGGGAAGGGGGCTGGAGGGAGGGCTCCGCCGAGTCCCCTGGAGATGAGCTGGGGGCAGGGGCAGGTGTGGGGCCAATGGCCGGAGGGGGCCCTGTGCCAGCAGCTACAAGAGGCCATGGGTGTGACGTGCCCATGGTGGACTGAGGTGTATGCACCCCCCACACCCCCTGCGAGGGCAGGGGCGTTGGCTGTGCCATGCGGCGGTCACAGCTCAGCGTCCCAACTGGGGGCGGGAGGGCTCTTCCGAGGGAGCAAGGACGTGGAGGTACGTGGGACACCGTCCGGGGAGCTGCTCCCAACACGCAGCCCAGTGGAGGAGGCAGGGGCGGGGACAGGGCCCCTGGTGCAAGCAGGGGAGATGCCGGGAGAATCTGGGAGGGTGGCCGGCAGACGACGGCCCCACTTGTTGCTGGAACCCTGGACCCTGCGTGACCTTTCCTCCCTCGCACTGTTCTGGACAGTTCAGGCTTTTCAAAGTGCACATGCAGCCCTGGCCGGTGTTGCTCATGGGTTAGAGCACCGGCCCAAGCACCGAAGGGTCAGGGTCGGATTCCTGATCAAGGGCAGGTCCCTGGGTTTCAGGTTCACCCCGGCCCCAGCGGGGGTTCCTGCGGGAGGCAGCCCTTAGCAACCAGCCAATGTGCGTGTCTCTCTCCCCCTCCCTCTCCCCTCCTTTCCACGCTAAAAAGCAACGGAAAAAAAACACCCTCAAGTGAGGAGTAATCAAATAAACGTGCACATGCATGTCTTTTTCAAGAAGCAATGCTATTGCCGTGGCCGGTGTGGCTCAGTGGGTAGAGCGTGGGTCTGCAGACTGAAGGGGCCCGGGTTCGATTCCGGTCAAGGACACAGGCCCGGGTTGGGGGCTCGATCCCCAGTAGGGGGCGTGCAGGAGGCAGCCGATCAGTGATTCTCTCTCATCACTGATGTTTCTATCTCTCCCTCTCCCTTCCTCTCTGACATCAATAAAAATATATTTTAAAAAAAGAGAAAGAAAAGAAGCAAAGCTATTTTTTTTAACGTCACGAGGTCAAGTAAACCAAGGGCTGGACTGAGGGTGGACCCCCAGGCTGGGGAGGTGGGACCTGGAACCGGACGCAGCCCCAAGGCCGTCCCCGAGCGGCCACAGCTGCGGTCCGGGAGGGCGGCCCCCGCGCCCGGCCCCGCCGACCACCGCCCGCCCCGCCCGGCCCGCCCGGCGCCCTCACTCACCCAGGGGCGTGACTCTGATCTCGGGCATCTTGTCCGGCGCTCCCGGGCCTGTCGCCTCCGCGCTCGCCGGACAGGACCCCGGTCGCCGGGACCCGATGCGCAACACGAGAGCGCGGCTTGCGGTGACTCACTGCGCAGGCGCACCCCCGCCTCCACGGCGCCCACTTCCGGTGCGCCCGCCGGAAGTGCGGGCCGCGCATCCTGATTGGGCGGCGGGAGACCCATCCGGAGCGGCCGGGCGGGGGGGCGGGTCCGGTGGCGGCGGCGGCGGCGGCGGCGGCGGCAGCCTGGGCATCGCAGGTGAGCTCGGGCGGTAGGCGCGGAGGAGTGCGGGTGGGAGCGGGCGCGGCGGGCGCGGGTGGGCGCTGGGAGCCGAGCCGGCGGGCTGGGCATCGCTGCGAGGCGGGCGCGGGACCCCGGGCGCGGGAGGGGGCGGCCGAGGAGCCGGCTCCCCGCCAGCCCGGACACGGGACCCCGCACCCCGGGACCCTGCCCCATCCCTGGGCCTCAGCGGGAGCAGGATCTGCCCAGGAACGGCCCCCACCCCGCCCGAGCCCGGCGCCACCCGGTGCCCCTTTCCCGGGCGAGACTTGCAGGACTTCCTGGGCCGGACTTCGCTCCCACCCTCCGGGCCTGGGTGCAGGGGCGGGTGTTGCCTTCTCCTGGGAGACCGGAGACCGCGGTCAGCCATAGGATTCGGGGCTCGGTCGCCCTCCCGCTGAGCTCGGGCCGAGGGTGCCCCTGGGGGAGCCCTGGCCTGTCCTGCACCACCTTCCAGAGCTGGCCGGCTGCCCCGCTCAGCTGCACTGCCCTTCCTGCTTCCAGGCTCTGAAAGGCTCCTGGCAGCTCCTGTGGGCTGCTGGCCTGGGCTCTGGCCAGGAAGGTGGCCCTGAGACCATCTGCTCAGTGGGCAGACAAGTGAGGCGCTGGGGGTGGGGTGCTGGGGGTCGCCAGAGGGACATGTGTCTTCCTGGGGCCTGGCCTGGCTGCCCCCACACCTGAGACGGGTGAGCTCACCTCTGAGGGCTCCACCCCATGCCAGGCATTCAGCCCCACCCTTGGGGCCTGCAGGGCCTCAGACCCACTGAGTCCAGTCAGCCTGGCTGGTGGACAGGGCAGGGCGTGCTCACCCTTTTTGCCCAGAGGTGAAGGACCCAGTCAGGATGGTGAGTGCCCTGCCCACAGAGTGGGAGGCAGCGCCTGCACAGGCGCCCAGATGTCCGGTTCCTGGCTGCACAGCGTGGGTGGCCTCCCTCCCTTGCCCGGTCCCCGCAGGGCACCCAGCACCAAAGGCAGGGGAACCCCCAGGCCCATGGGGTGAGAGCTTGTCCCGGACTTGAGGTGAGATGCCGCTGAGAGCCACACTTCAATGCCGGCCCTCGGCGCCCCGGAGGCAGGTGCGAGGTGCTCAGTGGCACCCACTGGATGTGTGGGTGCTTGGATGTTTGTGGAGCGACTGTATGAACGCAGCAGAATCCAGGGCAGGAAAGGACCGGTGTCTGCCCCTCCGTCCAGCACACGCTGACCTGCAGCCTCGGTGCTGGCTTTCAGGGTGGGGGCAGCTGTGGGGGGGCAAGGGCCAGGCTGCCCAGCCCCCTCCTGTCGCCGCACCTCACTTCCCTGTCCTTTTCCTCATCCCCCTCATTACCCTGCCGGGATTTCCCGTCTTCGTTGTTGCCTCACCCGCCCGCACTAGAATGTTGCCCTGACGAGGCTGGGCGGTTTGTCTCTGTCACTGACACCCGAGTGCCCAGAGACTGCGTGGCTCTGGGTGGGGACTCAGCACGTATTTCTCCACGTAATGAGGGCAGACGTTCTCGTGAGAGAGAGACGAACAACACCCAAATGAGCAGGGAAACCCGGCGGGAGGTACCTGTCTGAGGGGCAGGGAGAGGCCGTGCTGAGGTCTGTGGGCCCCTGTTCAGGGTCAGGTGGGTGTCAGAGAGGGAGGCGGGCTCTTGGGGAGCAGTGGGACCCCAGCTGTTTCTCTCCTGCTCCTGCCCCGCCCCCAAAGGAATGAGCCAAGTCCAGGGAGACAACCCCAGCCCCACCTCTGGGCAGGTGAAAATGGACGACTTGGAGTCGGACTTCAACCTGAAGGTCGTCCTGGTCAGTTTCAAGCAGTGTCTCAACGAGAAGGAGGAGGTGCTGCTGGAGCACTACCTCGCCGGCTGGCGGGGGCTGGTCAGGTGCGTGGGGGCCGGTGCCGGTGGGGCTTCCCCGGCCTCGCCCCTGGGGCGGGGCCCAGCGTCTGCCTCCCCTCCCTCGCAGGTTCCTGAACAGCCTGGGCGCCATCTTCTCCTTCATCTCCAAGGACGTGGTGGCAAAGCTGCAGGTGATGGAGCGCCTGTGCAGCGGGCCCCAGCGGGACCACTACGGCAGCCTGCAGTCCATGGTGGCCTACGAGGTGGGCAACCAGATGGTGGACCTGGAGCGCCGCTCCCGCCACCCGGACTCGGGCTGCCGCACGGTGCTTCGGCTGCACCGGGCGCTGCGCTGGCTGCAGCTCTTCCTGGAGGGCCTGCGCACCAGCCCCGAGGACGCGCGCACCGCCGTGCTCTGCACCGACTCCTACAACGCCTCGCTGGCCGCCTACCACCCCTGGATCGTCCGCCGGGCCGTCACCGTGGCCTTCTGCACGCTGCCCACGCGCAAGGTCTTCCTGGAGGCCATGAACGTGGGGTCCACCGAGCAGGCCGTGGCCATGCTGGGCGAGGCCCTGCCCTTCATCGAGCACGTGTACGACATCTCGCAGAAGCTCTACGCCGAGCACGCCCTGCTGGACCTGCCCTAGGAGCCAGTGGCCTGGCTCCCTACCCCGGAGCCGGGCCGGGCAGCCAGGGCCCCTCAGTCCCACCATGGAGCTTTCTGGGGGCGCCCGGAGCAGAAACGCCGCTGTTCCCCGCCCGCGGAGCTTGTGGGGAGCCATGGGCCTGGCGCGGCCCCCGTGGGCTGCAGACGGAGAAGGCGGGCACCGGGTGGGTGGGTGGGTGGGTGAAGGGCAGAAGGAGGGAAGGTGGGGCAGGATCGGAGTTCACGCCAAAGCCCAAGAGGCTGCCCTCACCTGGGAGTCCAGTCTGCGCAGCCAGAGCGTCCCAGGTCCCCGGAGAGCAGACTCCTCACCCGCCGACGACCAGCGAGAGTGTGCTGCTCGGCCCTCAGGGTCCTGGTGTCGGTGGCAGGTGGGCTGCCTGTGGCCCCTCTAACCAGGCTGGCTGTCCCTGGGGCAGGGAGGGAGCCTGGGCAGCATTAGCACTGCGTCTCTTTCCCTGCCCCCCATCTCCTTAGCCGGGGCCCATATATCCTCCGCAAGGCAGCGGGAGCACAGGCTGCCCTGCCTCCAGCTCTGCACGGCTGCAGCCTCCTGCGACCACACTGTTCCCCCAGGCAGCTGCTGTGAGTCTGCACAGCTCAGCCCGGGAGCCCCCGCCTGCTGGGCCCGCTGGCCTCCCTGGCACCCAGCACTGCTGCATCCCCTCTCCCTGCCCCGTGCTGCCCGTCCCCATGGAGCCCAGAGACCCAGGATGCACAACAGAGCGGGGCCTGGACCTCTTGCCTGACGGGCTGGCAGATGGGCTCACCCAGCCTGGCCTGCCCACTGGCTCTTCACTGTAACCTCAGGACCCTGGTGCCACAGCTTTGCCGTGCAGCGCTCGCACACAAGTGTGAGCACGAGTATGAGCTCGCGGGGACCCTTGAACACTGCAATACGGGTGATAAATAAATTGCAGTTACAGAAGCATATTCTGCACTCCGGGATGGGGGTGTGGCGTGTGCCCCGCATCTGCTTACCAGGGAGAGGGGGCGGCTGAGCCCACAGCCAGGACTGCAGGGCCAGGCAGCCACAGGGAGAGTCAGCCCCGCCCACCATGGTCACACCTCTACCGAGGTCACAGAACTATCGTTTTATTGGTGAGAAGACAGCACCTGAGGGGCTGAGCAGGGCGGACGGGGCCTGGGCCGGCCCAGGGGGGTGGGGCTGCTCTGCCACACAGTGTCGGGAGGGCCCCCTTGATCACTGCGCCCCAATATCAGGGCCCCAATGCAGTGCTGGCTCTGCTGCTGCTCCCACACCAAGCAGAGCCGAGCCCAGGTGGTGCCAGCACAGGCCAATGACTGTGGGACTGGCTGGGAGAACGGCCCGGGGGCCACAGGGGCCAGGGCGCAGGCTGCACATGTGTGTGCAGGTGCACGCACGCATGTATTGCAGTGTGTAGCATGCAGGTGCAGTGGTCTGTGCGTGTGTAGTGTGCAGGTGCAGGAATCCACTGCATGGGTGTGCAGGTCCAGCGTGCTGTGTGTGTGTGTGTGTGTGTGTGTAGCATGGGTGTGCACGTAAAATGCACTGCATGCGTGTAGCATGGGCGTGCAGGTCCAGTGCACTGTGGGGGGGGGGGCACCTGTGGGTGTCATGTGCGTGTCCTGCGTGTGCCGAGCAGTGTGGGCCCTCCCCACAGGCCAGTGGAGGCACTTCCTGTACACGTCTGCCAGGCCCAGCCAGGGCTGAAATGTCTGGAGCCCCTCCCCCAGCTCCTCTGGGTGCACCTCCCCTCCCAGCACGGGGTCAGCGGGGCCTGGGTGCGGGGGAGATGGCGTTGCCACCACCCTCTGCACACCTGGTGCGGCCTCAGCCGCTGCGGCCCATTTGGTTACAGCTTTCTCCCTCCTTTGCATGCAACCCCCAGAGGGCCCAGATGAGTGCCCTGTCCCCAGAGGGAGGCACCTGCTGTCAGGTACCCAGAGCCGGGCAGGGCACAGCCATCCACAGGCCCCCCAAAGCTTCCAGGCCACCGGCCCTGGTGGCGGAACCTCCCAGACCCCACAGTTCCCAGGCAGGCTGAGAGGCATGGCCCCACCCCAGCCACAGGTGGACGGGCAGGGCCCCCCGGCCCCCCGCAGGCTGCAGATGGAGCCCTCCTGACTGCGGATGGCCCCCCCAGAGTGGGAGCGACCCGTGCTCTGTGCCTAGTCCGGAGGCAGGGGCCGCTCCAAGCCCCTCCCACAGGCAGCTGGAGAGCCCAGGACCCGCGGGCAGAGAAATCCTGGGTGTCCCTCCTCCCCTCCAGGAGTGGGTGGGGTGAGGGGCTTGGGCACCAGCAGGTAATGAGGTCACGGGCAGTAGCTGCTCAGAGCCTGCCTGCCCAGGTCACTGTCGGCCAGAGGGCCTGGTCGCATTAGGATAACAGACCCTGAGGTGTGCAAACCTCAGGCCCAGGGGCCCCCGGGGCTTGGCAGGTGAGGAGGGTTTTGCTAAACAAATCCTCCACCCCTCCCAGCCTGGCTCGCCCTATCTGGGCCCACCCGCTGGCCGTCCCCATCAGAAGCCGCCACCGACATGTCCGGCCTGGCTCTGCTGGGCCTCTCGGCTCTGCTGGGCCTCGGGGCAGGGGCCCCGCTGTGTCTGTCCCGGCAGCTCAGGATGCAGGGGGACTACGTGCTGGGAGGGCTCTTCCCCCTGGGCGCCGCCGAGGACACGGGTCTGGGCCCCAGGACCCAGCCCAACACCACCGTGTGCACCAGGTAGGGAGCGGGGGGAGGGGGCAGGCGGGGCGCTCCCAGGAGGGATGAGGTGTCGTCCCCTGCAGCCCTGTGTGGCCCCAGGTTCTCGTCGCTCGGCCTGCTCTGGGCACTGGCCATGAAGATGGCCGTGGAGGAGATCAACCGGGGGTCGGCCCTGCTGCCCGGCCTGCGCCTGGGCCATGACATCTTTGACACCTGCTCGGAGCCCGTGGTGGCCATGAAGCCCAGCCTGGTGTTCATGGCCGAGGCGGGCAGCTGTGACATCGCCGCCTACTGTGACTACTCGCGGTACCAGCCCCGCGTGCTGGCCGTCGTCGGGCCCCACTCCACGGAGCTCTCCCTCATCACCGGCAAGCTCTTCGGCTTCTTCCTCATGCCCCAGGTGCGCCCGTCTGTCTTCCCCACACCCCTCCCCCCAGGGAGCCCCCGCCCCATCGGGACACACCTCCCCTCCTGGCCGCTGCAGGTCAGCTATGGGGCCAGTGCGGACCAGCTGAGCAACCGGAAGGCCTTCCCCTCCTTCTTCCGCACGGTGCCCAGCGACCGCGTCCAGGTGACCGCCGTGGTGGAGCTGCTGCACGCGCTCCAGTGGAACTGGGTGGCGGCCGTGGGCAGCGACGACGAGTATGGCCGGCAGGGCCTGAGCCTCTTCTCCAGCCTGGCCAACGCCCGGGGCATCTGCATCGCCCACGAGGGCCTGGTGCCGGCGGCGGGCGCCCACGGCCTGCAGCTGGGCGCCGTGCAGGGGCTGCTGCACCAAGTGAACCAGAGCCGCGTGCAGGTGGTGGTGCTGTTCTCCTCCGCCCGGGCCGCCCGCGCCCTCTTCAGCTTCAGCATCCGCTTTGGGCTCGCGCCCAAGGTGTGGGTGGCCAGTGAGGCCTGGCTGACCTCGACCCAGGTCCTGTCCCTGCCCGGCCTGGCCCAGGTGGGCACAGTGCTGGGCTTCCTGCAGCGGGGCGCCCCGATGCCCGATTTCCCGTCCTACGTGCAGGCCCGCCTGGCCCTGGCCGCCGACCCTGCCTTCTGCGCCTCACTGGACGCAGGGCAGCCGGACCTGGAGGGACACATGGCCGGGCCCCGCTGCCCGCAGTGTGACCGCATCTCGCTGGAGGATGTGTCTGCCGGCCTCCTGCACCACCGGGCCTTCGCCGCCTACGCGGCCGTGTACAGCGTCGCCCAGGCCCTGCACAACACGCTGCTCTGCGACGCCTTGGGCTGCCCCCCACGGGCGCCTGTGCAGCCCTGGCAGGTGAGGACGTGGGAGCTGGGCCGACCCCGCTTGTGCCCAAGGAGAAGGGGCGGCGAGGGGAGAGGCCCGGGTGCCGGCAGCTGGCCCCCCGTTCCCCACCCACCGCCCCACACCCCTGCTAGCTCCTGGAGAACATGTACAACATGAGCTTCCGGGTGCGCGGCCTGCCGCTGCGGTTCGACGCCAACGGGAACGTGGACACGGGCTACGACCTGAAGCTCTGGGTGTGGCGGGACCCGGAGCCCGAGCTGCGCACAGTGGGTGGCTTCGACGGCCGTCTGCAGCTGCAGCTGCCCCAGATGCGCTGGCACACGCCAGGGAACGCGGTGAGTGCCCGGCCGTGTCCCCACCGCACAGCCGCTCTGCAGCAAGGCCTGCCCCATGGGAGGAGCAGGGGGCGAGGGGGGTCGTCCCCAGGCTCTGGGGGTGCACCCAGCCCAGCGAGGCCTGAGTCCGAGGACCCTGCTCCAGAGGCCCGTGTCCCAGTGCTCCAGGCAGTGCCAGGAGGGCCAGGTCCGCCGGGTGAAGGGGTTCCACTCCTGCTGCTACGACTGCGTGGACTGCAAGGCCGGCAGCTACCAGCGCAGCCCAGGTCAGCCCCTCCCCGGCCAGCCCCTCCCCCCGGTCTGTGTGGCTGAGGCAGGTGTGGGAGGGTCCCGCCGGTGAGGAACACGTGGCCAAGAGGGTCCTGGCGTGTCCTGGCTCAGAGGCTGACACCCAGGCCGGAGCCCGAGGCAGAGGCCAGCCCAGGGGAGCCGTGCCCCAGCCGTGCCCTCTCTCCTCCCGGCCCACAGACGACCTCTTCTGCACCCCGTGCGCCCAGGACCAGTGGTCCCCCGACAGGAGCCTGCGCTGCTTCCCCCGCAGGCCCAGGTGCCTGGCCTGGGGCGAGCCGACCGTGCTGCTGCTGCTCGCGCTGCTGGGCCTGGCGCTGGGCCTGGTGCTGGCGGCCCTGGGGCTGTTCGTCCGGCACCGGGACAGCCCCCTGGTGCAGGCCTCGGGCGGGCCGCGGGCCTGCTTTGGCCTGGCCTGCCTGGGCCTGGTCTGCCTCAGCGTCCTCCTGCTGCCCGGCTGGCCCAGTCCCGCCAGCTGCCTGGCCCAGCAGCCGCTGCTGCACCTCCCACTCACGGGCTGCCTGAGCACCCTCTTCCTGCAGGCGGCCGAGATCTTTGTGGAGGCGGAGCTGCCGCCCAGCTGGGCAGACCGGCTGCGCGGGCACCTGCAGGGGCCGCGGGCCTGGCTGGCGGTGCTGCTGGCCGTGCTGGTGGAGGCGGCGCTGTGCACCTGGTACCTGGCGGCCTTCCCGCCGGAGGTGGAGATGGACTGGCAGGTGCTGCCCACGGAGGTGCTGGTGCGCTGCCGGGTGCGCTCCTGGGTGGGCTTTGGCCTGGTGCACGCCACCCCCGGCGTGCTGGCCTCACTCTGCTTCCTAGGCACCTTCCTGGTGCACCGCCAGCCAGGCCGCTACGACGGTGCCCGCAGCCTCGCCTTCGCCATGCTGGCCTACTTCATCACCTGGGTCTCCTTTGTGCCCCTCTTCGCCAACATGCACGTGGCCTACCAGCCCGCCGTACAGATGGGCACCAGCCTCCTCTGCGTCCTGGGCATCCTGGCCACCTTCCACCTGCCCAAGTGCTACCTGCTGCTGCGGCAGCCGGCGGGCAACCCCCCCGAGTTCTTCCTGGGAGGGGGTCCTGGCAGTGCCAGTGGGCTGGGTGGCAGCAGGGGTGCAGCCCATGACCCAGCGACCTCACCCCAGTGCACCCAGACCTAGTTCCTGCAGAGCAACCTGCAGGCCCACCTCTAGGCCCTGACCCCAGGCTGCCTGCTGCCCGTGACCCAATGACCCCTGGGCCTGCGCTGGGCCCTGTGAGATCTCACCAGAGTCAGGCTGTCCTGTCCGTCAAGGCCTGCCCAGTGACCCTGCTGGGAAGACGCCAACAGAGGGCTCCTCAGGCCCAACCCACACTGGGGGCTCCGGGAAGCCCACAGCTGGGCCACCTGCAGCTCAAGCTGGGCATGACTCACCAGCTGGGCCTGGCCTAGCTACCCCCCCGCCCCCAGCACCCCTCCAACCACCACTGGGGTGGAGGTGGGCGAGTGGCTACAGCCGCCCTAACCATGGGCCCCCGTGCAGGACAGAGGCCACTTGGGGCGGGGCACCAGCTTCCTTCTCTCTCCCTGTCTTGGCCGGAGCGGGTAGAGTGGGGTCAGCCCACCGCCAGCACCGCGGACAGAGCCTGGCGGGGTGGGGGTTCAGGACCAAGGCCAGCGCCCGCCGCCAGGACCCCTGGAGCCAGAAGCCAGCACCACGGACAGAAGACGCCCCGCCAGGACCTTGCCGACCGGCTAGACCAGCCCCACACCCCAACCTACCAGGGGAGCTGGCAGGAGAGAAGAGACACAGGCCACGCGCCAGTCCCATAAAATTAAATGCTTTTTAGTGTTTAAAATAGCATTTACACAGAAGCAGCTCTATTAACTATCCAGACGACCTCTGACTCGATACAGTATCTACACCGCAGACGCGATACAGTATCCACATTGCAGACACGTGCAGGCCAGTTCACTGGGAGGAAGCGTGTGGGGGAGGGGAGGGAGGGGTCACCTGAGGTCAGCAGGGAGGGCGGGCTGGCCCCTCTCCCCAGACCTGTCCCTGCAGCAGCTGAGCATCCGTGGGCCCCAGTCCACTCCTCCCGCGCTGAGATGTGCCCCTGCCGTCTCCCCCTCACGGGCCCCCCCACTGTCAGACACTCCCTGTGTCTCTGCGTTCGCTCTGAGACCTGGCGGTGGGGGACACAGCTCTGCTCCAGCTGGTGCGGGGCTGACCTGGCCACCACCCCCCACAGGACTCAGGCCAAGAAATAAATAAATAAATTACACCCGACCCAGGCAGCCAGGGAGGTCTGGGGGCTCCCGTCCACCCCCAACATGGCCCCCCCCATCTGAGCAAGAGGCCTAGGGCCTGCACACTGGGTGACCATAGCGACCAGGCCCAGCAGCCACCTCTCAGCTTGGCCTGGGGACCTGTATGCAGTGTTGTGGGCATACGGGGGTGCCTGAGCACAGAAGCCCCCAGGTCTGCATGGACACAGCTGCTCAGACCAGGGACAGACGGGCTGCTGAGGCCAAATGAGGGGGCTCGGGCCACGCGCCCCCCAGCCCTCCAGCCTGCCCCCACTCTGTCCAGCCCAGACCCCACAGCACGGCCCCTGGTGCACGTGGAAAGCTGCCTGACCCCTGACGGCCACAGCTAAGGCGAGGCCACACAAGCTCCTGGGGGGCAGCAGGACCCCCGCCCCCCCACCGCACGGCCGCTCGGAGGAAGGCACCCTGTCCTCGGTCACATGATGTCGACGAAGAACTCGCAGGGGTTCCCCATGGCCTTCTGGAAGGACTGGCGGCTGCCTGTCAGCTCTGGGGGGACAGCGGCCAGCTCCCGGACGGGGGGCCCCCCAGGCGGCCCGCCCACCACCGAGTACGCCTTTGTCAGGGGGTGCAACGGGGGGAGCCCCGGGGCCGTGGTGGAGGCCTGGCTGTGCGGGCTGCTCCCACGGCTGAGCTGGCTGGCGGGACGCTCCCACCAGCCGCCGCCCCCTGCCCTGCTGGGGGCCGTGTGGTCGGACTCGCTGCCACTGCCCCCGGCTCGGGGCCTCTGGTGCTCCTGCTCGCGGCCCAGGGCCCGCCGGCTGCTCCCGCCCGCGCTCCGCGTGGACCCGCTGCTTTTGCTTCCTGAGATGGAGAAAGGGAAGGAATGGCTTGTCAGTGCCAGGCCGGCCTCTCCCAGAACTGACCACTGCCCGGCACCCAGGCAGGGCCTGGCGGTCCCGAGCGGGGAGGGAGAGGGGCAGCCATGCAGACACCAGGGCAGGAGCAAACCCGCCCAGAGATGCAGGCGCAGCTGCAGCAGGCGGGGGGGGGGGGTGGGGCAGGCAGGGACACTGGGGCCAGCTTGGTGCCCCCACACCTCACTCCAAAGCCTGCACCGAGGGCCTGGTCTTGCCCCTGAGAAACCGAGGCACCCGTGAGACCCCGTGTGCCGGCTCCCATTGGCCAACCTGGGCCCCCCACCCTGAGACCCACCTTCCATCGGACCCTGGGGCCCTGGCTAACGGCTCGGCTCAGCCCTGTCCCGGGTTCTCACAAATGCCGGGAACCCGAGGGTGCCGGCCGGCGAGGGACACGCCAAGAGGGAGGCCGGGCAGGGCCCTGGCTTACCGGCCCCGAGGGTCCATCCGCTAGTCCTTCAGTCTAAGGCTTGCTCAGCACAAAGCAAGGGACAGCACGAGTTACACACCAGGCCCGGCCCGGCCCCCACACCGCCTGCTCTCCTACCCGGCATGCCCGCCACGGCCTCCCCTCCGGCACCGGCCTCTCCTGCCTGGGTCAGGCATGCCCACCGGCCTCACTGGCCTCCACGCAGCCTCAGGCCAGTTTTCCTCATGGAACGTCCCCAACCCATGTCCTCAGCTCCCCACATGCCGTGTGGGGACATGGTTACCGGTGACGGGCTGCCTCTGGCTCCCAGCTGTCTGTCCTCCACTATGTCCTGGGGCCCCTCTGCACTCCCCCAGCCCAGACCACCACCCGCCCTTCCCTCACCATCTCCTAGTTTCCTGCCTCTGCCCCACCACCCCCAGAGCCTCCAGGTTCCTCCTCCCCACCTCCCTCCACCACTCATCCCTTACAAAGGGAGCCCACCCGAACTCCAAGCACAGAGCAGGCGGGCACGTAGGGGAGAGGGGCGGGCACGCAGGGCAGAGGGGCGGGCATGCAGGCAGCAGGCAGTAGGGAGCGGGCACCAGTGGGCAGGCTCTCACCTTCACTCTGCTGACTCCCAGCACTGCCACTGCCGTAGCTGAAGCCAGGGTCCTGGTACGCGGGCGGGAAGCAGGGCGGAGGCCCTGGGTACTGATAGGGGTAGCCCTGCCCCAGGGGCCAGGGAGCCGGGTGGGGCAGCGGGGCCAATGTGTCCTGATCCGAGGCCCCGCTGGAGCCGCTGTTGAGGTTCAGGGCCTCGAGATCTGGCAAGAGGGGAGGGCGAGTGAGGGTGGTGTGGGCAGGCCCCCCTGGGACCTCGGGCCCGCAGCCCCACTCACTGCTGCACAGGTCCCCGAAGACATAGTAGCACTGCTCGGAGAAGGTGACCTTGTTCACGGTGTGCCGCAGGAAGCCACGCTTCAGCATGCTGCTGGCGTACTTGCGCGCCTCGCGCCGCTCCTTGAAGCCCTCCACGTGCGTGTACAGCCAGTCCACCACGTCCGCGCCTGCGGAGGCTCGCGTCAGGCAGGGGTCCAGCCGGGCATGTGCGTGCATGCATGTTTGTGTGTGTGTGCACATATGTGTGTGTGCAATGTGTGCACACTGCCTGCACCGCCCCGGCATCCAGCGACCACTCACCGATGACGGCGTTGGCGATGGTGATCTTGAGCCACATGCGGTCGCGGATCTCCAGCCCCGAGTCGGGCAGCTGCATGGCCCGGACCACGGCGCCCATGTCGCTCTTCACCGTCAGCGGCGCCTCCTCCAGCTCTGCAAGGCACGCCCCTCCTCAGTGGACAGGCCACCGCCCACGGTGCCCACTGCACCCCCTCCGAGGCCAGTGCCGGGGAGACCCCCAGGAGAGGGGGGGGGCAGTCTCCTCCTCCTGTAGGTGCTTCCATAGGATCTGGGCACGAACCAGGGTGAGGCCGCCCCCACCACGGCCACAGCCGCGCGTGGACATCAGCCCCCCCCCCCCCCCCCCGCTTCCTCAGGCTGTCAGTCGTGTTAGAGGCAGAAAGCAGATGGGGCTCCACGCAGGCACGCACACACGTGTGCACACCTACATGTGCGCGTGCACATGCACACATGCACGCCCACGCACACACCCACGCACACACATGCACACACCCGGGCACACAGTGGCCTGCCCTGCCACAGAAGACCCTGGGCAGGGACGCAGGCTGGCTCGGCCCCTTGGGCACCTCCACCCCCACCGCACAGGACGTGCACGGGAGGAGCATGGGCCGGAGGCCACCTGTCGGCCCTGCCTCCGACCGCAGGGGCCGCAGCAGCAGGACGCTGAGGCTGGCAGGGCCCTCGGGTGGGACCACGCCAGGTGGCACCTCGGCCTGGTCCTGGTGCCTCAGTTCCCTGAGCTAAGAGCTGCCACTTACGTGGGGCGCCGGGCACAGAGCTGGTTAGTGAGGAGGAGCTGGTGCGAGTGACGGCGCTGGAGCAAGGGCTCGTACCGTAGCGGGGCAGGGCTCCGGTCAGCGCCGCCGTGTGGGATAGCCAGGCGGCCGGGTCGATGGGCCGAACAGGGTCAGCTGGGGGGCCGCCGCACGGCAACAGACAGAAAGACGGACAGATGGGGAGGACGTGGAGCACAGGGCAGAGGAGAGAGGCGCTCAGGCTGGGCTGGGCGCCCCACCCCCACCCGCCAGCCCATGGTCACTCACCCCTGGGGACGGTGAAGTAGCTCCGGGGGGTCGGGTCCCAGCACTTGGCCACCGTGAGGCTGATGGGCCTGCAGGGCAGGAACGGCCGGTCATGTGTGCGAGGCCCCATGTGACCGTCAGGCCTGTGTCCCCCCCCCTTGCCCCCCCCACACCGCCGTGTCCCCCACGCCTCACCCCGTCTGGGACACAATCTCCCGCAGCACGCGCACGGCATCGTCGTTGCTCATGTTCTCAAAGTTGACATCGTTCACCTGGGGGACAGGGGTTCAGGGCGGTGGGTGGGGGTGCTGACCTCCTGGCCCCCCAGCCGTCCCGGTGCCGGTGCCGGTGCCCCACCTGCAGCAGCATGTCCCCGGGCTCGATGCGGCCGTCGGCAGCCACCGCCCCGCCCTTCATGATGGAGCCGATGTAGATGCCTCCGTCCCCCCGGTCGTTGCTCTGGCCCACGATGCTGATGCCCAGGAAGTGGTGCCTCTCTGGGGGGTGGGGGGGAGCAGTCAGCAGCCCAGCCCGGGCCCCCACAGCCCCGGACCCCACAGCCCCGGGCGCCGGCGCCTCACCCATGTGGAGCGTGACGGTGATGATGTTCAGGGACATGGTGGAGTCGGTGATGCTGCTGAAGGACGAGGCCTGCGGGGCGGGGCGGGGCGGGCGCAGGTGAGGGCGGGGCCAGAGCGCAGACCCCGCCCCCCTCCCGCCTCTACCCACGCGGTCCGCCTGCCCCCCCCCCCCAGCACAGACCCCGCCCCCCTCCCGCCTCTACCCACGCGGTCCGCCTGCCCCCCCCCAGCACAGACCCCGCCCTCCCGCCTCTACCCACGCGGTCCGCCTCCCGCCTCTACCCACGTGGTCCGCCTGCCCCCCCCCCCCCCAGCACAGACCCCGCCCTCCCGCCTCTACCCACGCGGTCCGCCTGCCGCAGCCGCTGCTTCCGCCGCCGCCGCTTGTGCTTCCGGATGAGTCGGGACGAGGTGCTCTGCTCGGTGGAGCTGCTCAGCCTGGGGTTGCAGATGTCGGAGCATGGGGGTCAGGGGGCACGAAGGTCAGAGTGCAGAGGTCAGGGGCCAGAGGGAGCTGCAGGGGGGAGACGCTGCCTACAAACAGGCATCCCACCCCCTCCACGTCGTCGAGGGGCGGGGACCGAGGTGGCAGGTGAGGCAGGTGGTGTCTGCCAGAATCAGCTCCTGGCTGCATACACCCGCCCTGCACGTGTGACACACGCAAACCCACACCCACGGGGATCACTGCTTCCAGGTGAACATGGAGACACAGGCAAACACCAGGTAAGCCTTCACGGCCTCCACAATGGACACACTCATGTGTGTACCTAGTGCACATGGACACACACCTGCGTGCGCACATGTATACAACATGCACATACACTCATGCACGACCCCACACACCCATGTGCGCGTACACACATGTATACCACATGCACACATGCCTGTGAAACGCCCATGCCTGTGTGTGTACACACGATACATACACACCCCACGCACCCATGTGCACACACGTGCCCATTTGCGCGCACACCCACAACACACACCGTGCACTCGCACGGCCACAACACCCATGCACACGTACATGCCCACACACATGCCCACACGCGCCTGCACATGCACACACACGCCTACACACATGTCAAAACACATCGCGCGCGCGCACCGGCTTGTGTTATCATCCTCATCGGAGTCGATGAAGCTGCTGGACTCGAGCTCGCTGCTCAGCAGGGTGGAGGTGCTGTCGGGGGGCAAGCCCAGGTCCCGCCGCCGGTCCCCCCTGGGGTGCCCGTTGGCCCGGGTGGCTGCGGAGACAGAAGGGAAGTGAGCCAACGACGGGGCTCCCGGGAGGTCACAGCGGCCCCTGCTGACCTCCGAGCAGGGCTGCGTGACTAAGGGGCTGCTGGAGGAGGGGTCAGATCCTCGAGACGGCGGGCCTGGGACCTCTCCCCAGAGACCCCCTGGCCGGGGCAGGAACTCGTGGGCAGCAGGGACCTGGGTGGAGGGTGCAGCCTGTTACCCTCCTCCCGGTTCCGGCGTCGGGCTCGCTCGCGCCGGTGGCTGACCATGGACTCGGTGCCGGTCTCGTTGTCCATCCCGTCACGGCTGCTGGCCACGTTCAGGCTGTGCCAACAAGAGCGTTAGGCAACGGGGGCCCTTCGAGGCCCTTGCCTCCCCCCTGCCTGGCGAGACCCTGGCTCCACCCACCTGTTCAGCTGCCCACCCCCCGGCAGGCAGGGCCCCAGGGTTCTTACTGGAAAGAGGGGGGCCGGGAGTCCCCGATGCCCCCCATCCGCTCGAGCGGCGGGGGCAGGTCGGTGTGGCCGTCAGTGGCCTGAGAGCCCGAGTCCGAGTGCACGCCCTCCGCCAGGACCAGCTGCGAGGACAGCGGGGCTCAGAGGTGCCCGGGGCTCAGGCGACCAGCCTCGCACACTCAGCCCCACCCCCACCCCACCCCGGCCCCCAGGCTCACCCAGGAGACGACGCGGCCATTGAAGCAGGGCAGCCTGGCATTGTCCGCCGAGATCTCCTCCTTCACCACCCTGCGGGCAGACGCTCCATGAGGCCCGCACAGGGCCCTCCCCAGTGTGCTCCGGAGAAGCCCCCCTCCCCCCACCAGGGCGCCCAGCTGTCAGTCTGTGCGGATGTCCCGCCCACCGCAGTCTCTTCCTGGGGCTCTTGTCATCCTCCTGAGGGCCCCTTCCAGGGCCCAGTGCCAGGGGCCAGACCTCCGGCCCTCAGCACTGGGCGTCACCACCTGCAGCACCTGCACCTCGAGTCCACCTTGCTCTCTGCGCGTGCCATGGGGAAGAGCCGCGAGGGAGGGGCTCTGCCTGGTTTCTCCTCCGCACCCCTCCCCCGAGCCCAGCACAGGGCCTGGGTCACAGCAGCCTCAGCCAGGACCCCACGGACACAGGCGGGTCGAGAAGGCACAGTACACTTGCCCCCACACACGCCCCCACACGCATGCTCTCTCCGAGGGCAGGCCACCTGCCCCCCCCAGGGAGACAAGCAGACCCCACCGGCTGCACCTGCCCAACTACAGACCTGAGAGGCCAGCTGGGCCCACCGACAGGCCAGACTCGGAGGCCAGCGAGCCCCTCCCTGACCGCTGCAATGGCCACACCCACTGCACAGCGAGCAGCCAGGCCTATTTCTTTCTTCCATTATTATTTTTAAATATTTTTATTGCTTTCAGAGAGGAAAGGAGAAGGAGAAACATCAAGGGAGAAACATCAAGGATGCGAGAGAGCCCTAACCAGTTTGGCTCAGTGAACGGAGCATCGACCTGCAGACTCAAGGGTCCCAGGTTTGATTCCGGTCAAGGGCATGTACCTGGGTTGCGGGCACATCCCCAGTGGGGGGTGTGCAGGAGGCAGCTGATCGATGTTTCTCTCTCATCGATGTTTCTAACTCTCTATTCCTCTCCCTTCCTCTCTGTGAAAAATCAATAAAATATATATTAAAAAAAAAAAAAAAGATGCGAGAGAATCATGGATCGGCTGCCTCCTGCACGCCCCCCACTAGGGACCCAGCCTGCAACCTGACCAGGAATTGAACCGTGACCTCCTGGTTCATAGGTCGACACTCAACCACTGAGCCATGCCAGCCGGGCACCAGGCCTATTTCTTAATGTTGCCCCTGGTCAGGTGGCTTGAGGGTGGGGGAGGGCAGGAGGCAGAGGCCAGGGCAACACTAACTGGGAAGGTTCTGAAAGTGGGTTCAGAAACAGGTGTGTGTGGGGGTCAAGGGCCAGGTTCAGAGAGGTGAGGGGGACAGCAGCCAGCACAGGACAGGCATGGGCTGTGGCCCAGACACACCCCACACTGCGGCCCCTGGAGGCCCGGGGAGCAGGCCAGGCGGGTGGGGGCCTGCAGCAGGAGGGCCCAGACGCCCCTGGAGCCCAGCCCTGCCCAGCACAGCAGCATTTCCAAGCCGAGACCTGAGCCCAGGGGAGAACAGGCCTAGGGCACCGGGAGGAAGCAGGCTCCCTCAGCGAGTCCTGGGCAGCGCAGGTAGCAGGAGCCCCCCGAGCTGGCACCCCACACCCGACCAGGGAGCAAGGCTTCACACACAGGGAGGGGACCCTGGACCCTGGGGCAGAGGAGATGGAGGAGACAGGGCCAACCTGGGGGGAGGAGGCACCCGCAGGGTTCTGCGGCCACCCCGACGCCTTCCAGGGCCAGCCCCACAGGCGCCAATAAGCTGGGCACCTCAACCTGCAGAAAAGGTCTTTCTCAGGCCCCCACCCCCCAGGAAGAGAGGCCCCACGTCTGCTGCCCCCACTCAGGCGCCACAGCCTGCAGACCTGAGCGGCCAGGGAGGCCGTGACCTGGCCCAGACCCGAGGTGGTCAGCCCAGGAAGACCTGGGGTGGGCCGGGGACATGGGGGCTCTGCCAGCTGCAGTTGACTGACCAGGGACGGGGAGAGGAGGGGGTGGGGGCCAGAGCACGGTCTCTGAGACCCGGTCCCCACACAGCCAGGTGGCCCCTCCAGCGGCCTCCCTGCCTCACCAAGCTCCCCCCTTTCTGATTCACCCACAGGGAGGCACCCTCCTTCCAAGGGCACCCGGGCTCCCTCAGAGGCCCAGGAGCACCCACCTGCTCCCACTGCCCCCCTGGCCAGGACCTCTCCATGACCCACCATCAAGGGCTGCCTGAGGCCTCAGGGCCCCCACTCAGCACAGAGGCCCTCCCAGCTCCCGGAGGCCCTGCTCCCCAGCCCTCGCCAGCCGGAGGACCCCGTCCTACACCCCCGTCCTACACGCGTGACAGAGCATCCTGCCGTCCCCCTGGGGGCGGGGCAACGGGGGCTCCACAGGCCCAGCCCCTTGGCCAGGACGGAGGGAGGAGGCCAGAGATGGAGGAGGAGACGCTGGAGCCCCCAGGACAAAGGGCACAGGCACTCCTCTCCTCGGGGAGGGCCCCACTGCTGGCTGGGAGCCCGGGGGGGGCGGGGGGGGGGCCGGTTGGGAAAACACCTCCCGACAACCCTGCTGGGCGGAGAGCGGGCCTCGCCAGGCAGAGAGCGGGCCTCGCCGGGCAGACAGCGGGCCTCGCTGGGCGGAGAGCGGGCCTCGCAGCATCTCCGCTGAGGCCGCCCAGGCACCCCTGGGGGCTTCTTGCCCTTGACCTCAGACTTGCTGGTGAGATCCCAGTGAACCTGCAACTGGTGGCTGCCCGGCCCCACCCGCCACCCCTGCAGACCCACCCTGGGAGCCGAACGTGGCCAAGGGCCCAGGAGGACCCGAGGCGCCCGCCCCTCCCCGTGGGGCACCTCTCAGTGCGTCCCCAGGGGCACGGGGTCCCCCATCCTCTCTTCCCGCCACAGAGCAGGAAGTTGGCAGAGAGCTTCCCTCACTAGGTGGCCCGCCGTGGCCAGGACAGACACTCAGGGAACTCAGGCCCAGCCCACAGTGGGGGTGGGGGGTGGGGGTGGAGCAGGAGGCCCAGGCTCACCAGGATGCTCCTCACAGCCCCCCAAGTGAGGCCGCCCTGTCATGGACCTGCCCGCCCTCCCCACACCTCCCGTTAGGTCCGCTAGGCATCCAGGTCTCATTCACACTAAAGTGTAACCGATTACTCCTCCCATTTAGCCCCCGAATAAATGGTTATAGGACAGGCAGGTCTTGGGGCTCTGCAGACAGATCTCGGGGGCAGGGGAGAAAGGCAGCTGATGGGGGTCTTCGGTGACCCGGCCACCAGCCAGCGATCCGGGGAGGAAATAAGCAAGCCCGTGCTGTCTGCCCACTGTGCCTTCCAGCGTCACCCAAATCCATTCCCCTGCTGAGCCCCCTCGAGCTCAGAGCTGCCCCTGCCTCCCAGCCGGGTCCTGCTCCCTCCCCTGCACCCAGCCATTTCCAGGCCTGTAGAACTCGTGCTGCTCCAAGACCCCACAGTCTGCCCACCCTCCTCCCCAGCCAGGGACCCACGTGTCCTGCAAATCCCCCCGCAGGCCGGCCTCTGCCGGGCGTGCATGTGGGGTGGGGGACTCTGCAGCTCGTGGGTGGCCCCCATGGCTCTGGGACACAACAGCAGGCCCCCAGAGCCCGGTCCGAGGGCGGTAAACTGGGGCCTGGGCACATGCCTGGCCACACCACAGGCTCTGTGCTGGCTTCAGTTCCTGACAGAGAGCATGTGTGGCTTTGGTGATCTTCGTTAAAGTAGTAAACCAGGTTACCCCCGGCTGGCGTGGCTCAGTGGTTGAGCATCAACCTATGAACCAGGAAGTCAAGGTTCCATTCCTGGTCAGGGCACAGGCCGGGGCTGTGGGCTCAAACTCTCTCATCGTTAATGTTTCTATCGCTCTCTGCCTCTCCCTTCCTCTCTGAGATCAATAAAAATATTATATTTTAAAACAAGTAAGTAATAACAGACTAAGTTCAAAGCAAAAGTGCCCGTTCACAGAGCGGACGGTCACAGCCACAGCAGCCCAGACCCGAGGGGCAGCGACCGTGAGGTGGCCCAGCGAGGGCAGCGAGGGGCACAGGATGCCCCACCTGCAGAACCTGGCCCCACGTGGCTCCGGAGCTGAGCCAGCAGGAAGGCCAACCACACAGGCCCGGGGCGTCCTGCCTCCAAGGCTGCCAGGGACACGCCCACCCCTCTCGGCCGCCCCCTGGTTTTGGGGGGGCGGGGCGCGCGGTGGGAAGGGCAAGAGAGTCCAGCTGCCCAAACATCCCTCAGGTCCTCCAGAGCTGCAGAGCAGCCCCGGCCCAGCCCGACCTGGCCTGGGCGGCCCAGGGCCCGGGCCCAGCACAGAATCCAGGAAGTGGCCTCAATGTCAAAGTCCCCAGACACGGCCCCACACAAGGACATGGGCCGCCTGAGGGCCGCCGGGCACACCTGCTCAGCCCAGGGCTCGGCCCCCCTCCCCAGCACGGCCGAGCCGGGGACTCGGGTTACTGGTGGCTGAGCCGGGTCAGGCCTGGAGCCCACAGCCCGCCTCCTGCTCCCGGCCCCAGAGGCCTGGCCAGCGCAGTGGGAAGTCCTCTCTCTCCACAGACGGCCACCGCCAGGACCAGGAGCTGGACGCTGACCAGGGGCAGCTCCCAGGACACCGAGTGCTGTGTGGCTCAGCAGGGACAGAGTCCCAATGGCAAGCAACCCCAGGGCGGGGGTGGGTGGAGTGACCCTTGACCTCTGCCCTGACCTCGGGAACCGGAGGAGGGGGCCAGGGGTAGGCTGTCCTGAGCCTCCAGAAACTTGGACAGGCCCCAGCGACAGACAGATCCGTCCCCGTGCCAGGTCACCTGGCTTCCCCCCGCGCTAACCAGGGGGCCCACTGCCCCCACCTCCGCCCCTTCCCCAGCGACGCTCAGTAGATGCTCCCGGGACCCCGGCTCCATAGGTCACAAGCTCTCCGGGACCTGCCCGCCCACAGCGGGGCCAGGGACCCTGAGTCTGAAGGTCCCACGATGGGACTGCGGGGTCGCCCTGGGCCACAGACGTGGACCCGCAGGTCACACACTCGGGCGCACAGACCAGGCCCCGGGCGGGCGGGGAAGCCGGGACGCGCGCTGCCCACCGCCCCGAGTTCTCCGGCTCCTGGGCTGGCAGTCAGGGCCCCGTGCCTCCCGCGCACGCGGACAGGTGGACACACACCACACGGGGCGGAGGGCCGGCCCGGCTCATTCCCCGGCCGCCCCCCTCCCCGGACCCCCGGCCCGGCCGGCGCGCAGACAGGTGCCGACCCGCCCGCACGGCCCCGCGCGGCCACTGACCCGAAGTCCTGGTCCATGGACTTGAAGAAGAATTTGTAGGCGTGCACCGGCCGGTTGCTGAGCACGTTCTTGAAGTCGGCCAGCGTGACGCGCTCGGGCGCCACGGGCAGCTTGACCAGGTACGGCGTCTCCTCCTCGTCCATGTGGTAGATGATCTTGGTCTCCGCCATGGCGCGGCGGCGGCCCGCTCCGCGGTCAGGCCCGGCCCGGGGATCCGACGCGGGCGCCTCCCCGCCGCCGGCCTGCGCCCCGCCCGCCCGCCGCTCCCGGCCCGGCCGCCCCGGCCCCGCCCGCCCCGCCGCCCCCGGCTCCGCGCGCGCCTCGCCTGCTGCCCAGCGGCCGGCGGCCGCCCATCCGCCCCGGCCCGGGACGCACTGGGAGCGCACCAGGCCCGGCCGCGTCCGTGCGCCCCGCCGCCCCCTCGGGCCGCGCAGTTCCAGGGACCGCCCGGCGGGGCTACGCGCGGCCCGCGGGGGGCGCCCGAGAGCGCGGCGGGGCTGACGTCACGGGCGCGCGCGGGAGGCGGGGCTGCGCACGCGCGGGAGGCGGGGCGCGCGCGGGAGGCGGGGCCGCGTGTGCGCGCCCGCGCAGCCTCGGCCGCGCTCTCCCCGGTCCATCCCCGGCCCCCAGCCGGGCGCACGGGGCGCCCACGACACACTCTGGGCCCGAGCTGTCGCGCGTGGACAGCAGACAGGGGCGCGCCCGGGGCAGGAGGTGGGTGGGGGCGCCCCACACGACGCGCCCCGAGCTGTCGGAAGGGCCCCCCCCACTCCCCCCGAGCGTCGTTGAACGGGACTCCGGCCCTCGGGAGAGCTCCCTGCTCTGTGGGGCTGAGGCCCGAGGCTGCGGGGCCTCCAAGGAGGCTGAGGACTGTCGCCGCTGGGACACCGGTAGCCTGGCGCCCCGCGCCGCCCGCTTCCAGCTCCGACATAGCCCCCCTGCCGGTGCCCACGGGACTGAGAAACACGAGCCAAGTGAATGTGGGGAGGACTCGGGCGTCCACGTGATGCCGGGGTGACAGCGGGGGGCGGGGGGCGGGGGTCACCACGCAGCTCTAGGGCGCACGTTTGCGGCGGCGCCCAGGCAGCAGGTGAAGGGTCCCCCCCCCGCCCCGCCCCCGGCCGCTGTCAGTCAAACCAGCGTGATGCCCTCCCTCCAGGGAGACCCTGAGCCGCTGCCCCGGGAGGAGGCACTGGAGGGAGCCCCACTGGCGAGAAGAACAAGAGTGGGGATGGGGGGCTGGAGCCTGGAAATCACTCATCTGCCGGGTCCTGACCCTCGGGCCCTGGGCCAGTGCAGGAGACCCCACCAGGCCACTGCTGACCGGAGGCGCCCAGGCTGGGGACCACGCCAGGCCAGCCTGGACCAGGGGCCCTGACCTCCAGTCCCCTTGGCTCCGTGAGGGTGGTGCCCGCTCGGCAAAGCCGGGCCTTCTCCCCCCGGGGCTCTGTTTCCTCGGTGGAAGCCTGAGGAGCCAGCAGGATGGCCTTGGAGGGAGGGCGGGTCACAACTCTCCGCTGGCCTCCAGGAAGGAGGGAGACAGGGCCTCGCCTGAGAGCTCGTGGGGCCCAGCGTCCTCTACACCAGACCCACAGATGGGGTGGCCTGATCCCCCGGCTGCACTCCAGCCCCCGAGGCTATGTCCCGCCTGACAGTCCAGGTCAGAAGAGAGCCGCTTCCAGCCCAGCCCAGCCCAGCCAATGCCACGGTGGTCAGGCTCCGGCCCTGCAGGGGTGAGTGCGTGGCCAGGGCCTGAGCCCTTCCAGGCGGGACCTTGCTCAGTAGAAGTGGTGGCCACTGTGGGGCCAGGGGTCAGCGGGCTGGGAGGGAGGCATGTTCTCAAACCACGGGTCCCGGCCAGCCTCCCTCCCTGCCTGGGCCACTGTGGGTCCCTGTGTGTGTGTGTGGGGGGGGGGGGCAGCTATTTGAGTCATCGCCTGGGCATTTTACCACGTGACAACCCTGCTCACACCAGAATCTGGTCTCAGCTGAAGACCAGAGTTTAGGATTCCCACCCAAGTTCCCACCTCGCTCTCTTCCTGGGCACCTTTTAACATCACCACTCAGCCCGGCCAGTCTGGCTCAGTGGTGAGCGTCGACCTAAGAACCAGGAAGTCACAGTTTGATTCCCGGTCAGGGCACATGCCCGGGTTATGGGCTCAATTCCCAGTGTGGGATGTGCAGGAGGCAGCGGATCCATGATTCTCTCTCATCATTGATGTTTCCCTCTCTTCCTCTCTGAAATCAATAAAAATATATTTAAAAATAAAATAACCAGCCCTAACCGGTTTGGCTCAGTGGATAGAGCCAAAGGTCCCAGGTTCGATTCTGGTCAAGGGCATGTACCATGGTTGCGGGCACATCCCCAGTGGGGAGTGTGCAGGAGGCAGCTGATCGATGTTTCTCATCGATGTTTCTAACCCTCTATCCCTCTCCCTTCCTCTTTGTAAAAAATCAATAAAATATATTTTTTTAAAAATTTAAAAATAAAATAACCACTCAAATCAAAGCCTCTGAGAAATCAATGACCTCCAAGCAACCACCTTACAAGGAACAGGTGCTTCTACCTGCTCTGCCTCCTGCAGGCTGTGGCCTGGGGCGGAGGGCTGCCCCGCCCGCTGCCCCCGATTCTGGGATCTGCAAAGAAATACATCTTTCGACTTTACTTCCTTTGTGTGAGTTTATTGACACGGCGTCGTCATGCAAACAGCCCAGAGCTTTCCCTTCCCCGCCTGGGAGCTTGGACGTCCACCTGTGTGGGGGGCTGCTGCCTCCTCGTTCAGCAGGTCACCCCAGCCAGACGTTTCCCACACAAGCAGGCTTCTGGCTCCCTGCTGTCCTGACCGGGCTTTGGAGGATGGGGTCAGGGCTGGGGAAACACAGGGCGCCTTCCTACCACAGCCCCTCCCCCAGGGGTGTCACACCTGCACCTTCTGCAGGTACCCTGCTACCTCCACCTGTCACCCCCACCTGTCTCCTCACACCTCCAGTCCCACCTGCTTCCCAGAGGACTGAGCTACCACCACCCCTTCTGTCCTCACATCCACCAGCACGCTCCCCTCCCCCCACCTTCATATAAACCCTCGGAGCCCAGCCAGCGTGGCTCAGTCATTGAGCATCGACCTATGACCCAGGAGGTCAGGGTTCATTTCCCAGTCAGGGCACAGGCCCGGGTCGCGGGCTCCATCCCCAGTGTGGGGCGTGCAGGAGGCAGCAGATCCATGATTCTCTCCCATCATTGATGTTTCTACATCTCCCTCTCTCCCTCTCCCTTTCTCTCTGAAATCAGTAAAAAAAATATTTTTATAAAAACACACAAAACAGCCCTGGCCGGTTTGGCTCAGTGAATAGAGCCTCGGCCTGCGGACTGAAGGGTCCCAGGTTCGATTCTGGCCAAGGGCTCATGCCCGGTTGCTGGCTTGATCACAAGTGGGGGGCGTGCAGGAGGCAGCCGATCAATGATTTTCTCTCATCGGTTTGATGTTTCTTATCTCCCTCTTTCTTCCTCTCTGGAATCAGCGAAGAAATATATTTAAAACACATACACACACTGTCCCAACCGGGCGTAAGGGGCTGAAAAATCCCGAGGTCCCTCTTCCCAGGACACCCCACCCAGACCTTCCACTCATGGGTGATGATGGGGGCTTCAGATGAAGGAAGGGATTTGGGGTTCCAAGGCCCAGGCTGCCCCTGGGAGGAGGAGGGGGGCAGCAGAGGCCGTGTCTACAAGTCAGAAAGATCTTTATTGTGATGTGGCCATTCCCCAGGAGGAGCCGGCGGTGTGTCCTGAGTGGCTGCAGGGGCCACTCTAGCACCATCTTCACCCTCCTCCGTCCTCGGACAAAACAGAAGCCAAATGATGCCCCAGCCCCAGACTCCAGCCCAGGGAGGGGCCCAAAGTCACCCGGAGCCCAGGGACCGTCAAGGCAGCTTATTGCAAAGGAGGCTGGAGCGGGGTGGGAAGCGGGGATGGGGCCCTGGCAGCCCCGGGCGGCTGGCGGCCGCAGCGAGGGGCATTAGTCCGGGCAGGGCGCGCTGTTCTCAATCCCGAGCCAGCGCAGGCCAGCCTGGCTATCGACACAGTGCAGCCTGGAGCCAGAGGGCAGCTCCGCCAAGGAAGGCGTGAGGAAGGGGCAGTGCCAGCCTCAGGCTGACCCAGCTCCCAGGCTCCCGGCTGCGCCCCCTGCAGAGGCCTGGCGAGGCCGAGGGTGGACGTGGGTGGGCTCGGCGGGCCGGAGCGGGGCGGGCCGGCAGTGAGCGCTGCAGGGGGCTGCTGCGGGGAGGGGGTGCAGCCGCAGAGCAGGCAGGGCCGGAGAAGCCCACGGTGGCTCGTGAGGGTGAGGCGGCTCCAGGGGAGGGCTCAGGACAGGACAGCGGGACCAGCCGCTGGAGCGGGACGGGAGCGGCAGGAGCGGCCGGTGAGCCAGGAGACGCGCTCCCGGACGGACAGCCGGCGCCCCACCCTCACTTGCAGTACTCCTTCCTGAACTCTGCAAGACAAGGGCACGGGGTGGGCGGCGCCCCAGCCTCCCTCCCTCCCGCGGGCGGCCCGGGGTCCCGGGGTCGGGAGCCCTGCGGGGCAGAGGTCTCCCTCCCGGCCACGCACCTTTGTCCAAGTCGATGTGCTTGGCGGGCGGGGGGCAGTGCGCCAGCGCGGCCCTCTCCTTCAGGATGTTGTTCTTGTAATCTGGGGGGGGGGGGGGCGGGGAGAGAGCGGTGAGCGCTGGAGGTGCCTCCCCACCGCCGCACCCCCGTGCCCGTGTGGCGGCACCTCACCCAGCTGGATGTCCTCACTCCTGTAAAAAGCCTGCTCCCCTGTGGCCACAGGAAACTCCGCCAAGTTCACGTCCTTCCTGGGGGGCAGGGGGAGCAGGAGGGGGGTGGAGGTTAGGGCGGCGGGAGGCTCCGGCCCGGCCCGGCCAACCCGGACAGCGGGCGGGGGCACTCACCCCTTGGACTTCGCCGACTTCCGGTCCGAGTAGTCGTAACCTGGGGAGGGGGACTCGCGTCGGGGACAGTCTGCCCGCGCCCAGCTCCCCCAGCCCCGCACCCCCACCCAGTGCCCAGGCTCACGGGGCGCCCCTGGTCCTCCGCTCCGCCAGCCCCGCCGCCCCCGCTCACCCCCGCGCCGGCGCTGCCGCGTGGCCAGCACCGCGGTGATGAGCAGCAGCAGGAAAAGCAGCAGCGTGGCCAGCACGTAGCCCAGCTGCTGGAAGAAGTGCGCGCGGCCCTCGGGCACGATCACGTTGATGACGCTGCGGTCGCGCGCCAGCGTGGGGTCTGCGAGAGCCGCGTGGGGCGGGTCAGGGGCGGGGCTGACAGTCGGGGCGTCCTGACCCCAGCCGCCCGCGCTGCGCCCCGTGGCCCTGGGAAGGGACAGGCGGCCGCCGCCCGTGGGGCCTCCCTCGCTGACCCCCGTCCCTCCCGTGGGGCGGGGATGGGGCGGGCGGGCTCCCACCAGCCGGACCTGGCCGTTCCCAGCCCTGAGACGTTCCCCGGGAGCCCGGGGCGGCCTCGGCACCTGGGGCGGGGGCGCTGCCGTGGCTGGAGCCGTTGCCCGGCGAGCCCCGCGGGGGCGGCGGGGCGGCGGGCGCGGTGACCGTCAGGTGGAAGATGCGGCGCTCGTGGAGGCCGCAGTAGTGGTGGTGCAGGTGGCAGGAGTAGGTGCCCTCGTCCGCCGGCTCCAGCGGGTCGATACGCAGCGAGAAGTCCCCGCGCGCGAAGGCGTCCGCCTCCACCGACACGCGGTCGCGCAGGACCGGCGGCCCGTAGGCGCGGCGCTCGCCCGACGCGTAGAGGTCGAGCAGGCGGTCGGCGCGGTCGTGCGGGACCCCGGGCAGCTGCAGGTCCCAGTGCGCCACCTGCTGCGCCTCCTCCAGGTGCCGGTCGGTCCACACGTGCGCGCGGTTCACGCAGGTCAGGAGCGCGGGCGCGCCGCGCGCCACCACCAGCACCTCCTTCTCGCCGTCCCAGTGCGCGCCGGCGGCCCGGGCTGTGGGCGCAGATCGCTCAGTGGGGGGGCGGGGAGACGGAGGGGGGGAGGGTGTGGGGGAGGAGGAGAGACGCGGGGGCGGGGGGCGCTAGCGCTGCGGGCGGGGAGGGGCGTCCCGCGGGGCCAGCGCACTCACGGTTGTCGGTGACCTCCAGGCGGATGGCCAGGTTCTCGTAGAGGTGGCAGTAATGGTGGTGCAGGCTGCAGGTGTACAGCCCCCCGTCCGTCTCCTCCACCGCTGCGCACCGGGCGGAGAGCAGCCGTGAACTCCCGCCCGCGCCCCCCGCCGTGAATCCCCGGGGCGCCCCGCACCGCGCCCCCCGCCGTGAACTCCCGCCCGCGCCCCCCGCCGTGAATCCCCGGGGCGCCCCGCACCGCGCCCCCCGCCGTGAACTCCCGCCCGCGCCCCCCGCCGTGAATCCCCGGGGCGCCCCGCACCCCCCCCCTGCGTCCCCCGCCGTGAGCTCCCGCCCGCGCCCCCCGCCGTGAATCCCCGGGGCGCCCCGCACCCCCCCCCGCCCGCGCCCCCCGCCGTGAACTCCCGCCCGCGTCCCCCGCCGTGAATCCCCGGGGCTCCCCGCACCCCCCCCCGCCCGCGCCCCCCGCCGTGAGCTCCCGCCCGCGCCCCCCGCCGTGAATCCCCGGGGCGGCCCGCACCCCCTCCCCCGCCCGCGCCCCCGCGCCGTGAACTCTCGCCCGCGCGCCCCGCCGTGAATCCCCGGGGCTCCCCGCACCCCCCCCCCGCGCCCCCCGCCGCGAGCTCCCGCCCGCGCCCCCCGCCGTGAATCCCCGGGGCGCCCCCCGCCGTGAGCTCCCGCGGCTGGAGCGCGTACCGCGGATGAGCAGCGAGAAGTTGCCGTCGTGGAAGGCTGAAGGCGACAGCAGGAGGCGGCCGCGGTCGCGCGGCTCGTACACGCGCTGCTCGCCCGCCGAGTACATGTCCACGAGGCGGCGCGCGGGGCCGGCCGGGCCGCTCAGGTCCCAGTGGACCACGCGCTGCCGGTCGTGCAGCCGGTCCTGCGTCCACACCATGCGCGGGCTCTGGCAGCGCAGCACGGCCCGGGCGCCCGCCGCCCCGCTCACCGCCGCCTCCGACACCACCGAGCTGCCCGCGGCGGCGGCCCCCGACGGCCCTGGGAGGAGGGGGTCACTGAGGCCGGGGGGACGCAGGGGCGGGGCCGGGGTGGGGCTGGCCTGGCGCGGGGACAGGAGGGGGCCGTCGCGGGGCCGGGGCTGGCCACTCACCTGAGCACAGGACGGCGGCGCCTGGAGGCACAAGAAGAGCCAGTCAGTGGGGAGGGGTGACCTGGGTCTTTACATCCCAGGCACAGCCCGGGGAGGGGCACTGGCCCTTGTCCCCCCACCTTTCTTAATATATATTTTTTATTGCTTTCAGAGAGGAAGGGAGAGAGAGAAACATCAATGATGAGAGAGAATCATGGATCGGCTGCCTCCTCCTCGCCCCACACTGGGGACTGAGCCCACAACCTGGGCCTGTGCCCTGACGAGGAATCGAACCCTGACCTCCTGGTTCATAGGTCGATGCTCAACCACTGAGCCCCACTGGCCGGGCCCCTTGTCCCTTCTGTGGGCCCCACTGAGGTGGGTGCTAACACCTGGTTTATGGGTGGGGATAAAGCCGGAGAAGCCAGGAGGACACAGGTGAGGTCTCTCTAGCCCGCACGCACAGGCACCTCTCCCACAGCCCCCCTTAATCCTCCCAGCCAATGCAGGGGCACCATGCCCTTCGGGGTGCGTGGTGGGTGGTGGATTCGGCTTAGACCCCACTGGCTGGCCCTGGAATGCAGGCTTGTCAGCAAGGCCCCCGGAGCCTGGGCACCAGGGAGGCTGGCGTCTGGGGAGGCAGGCGTTGCACCTGCCGGGGCCACGCACAGGACCTCACCTGGGAGCCACCCCCACCCCCAGAGCTCGGGGCTGGAGCCTCTGGTCCTGAAGGGCAGGGTCTGAAGCACCAAAAGGCTGGACGTGAGGAGCGACCCCACATCGGCCACCTCACAGCCAGGCTCCTGCTCCGCGCTGCGGCTGGGCGCCAGGACGGAGGAATGTGCCGGGTCAGCAGGCCAGCTCAGGCGGGCTTGGGGGGTGGGGGGTGCAGGGAGCCAAGGAACAGACCCTGCAAGCCCCACAGTCCCCCGCGGGCTCCCCTCCCGCCCACAGGGAGCACAGGCTGGGGGCCCCCTGCCTTGGGGACCCAGGCCGCTGCCTCAGCCCTACTCCCGCCCCCCCCAGCCCTCCTTGGCCTCTGGCTCCAGGTTCCGCGTGAGGAGGGCGTTCAAAGGCTCACACCCTCCCGGGTCCCTGGGCCTCATCATCCCTGAGGTCCCCCCTGACTGTCCCCCTCCCACCGGGCAGCCCCCCCGCACTGGGCTCGAGCTCAGGCAGGGGGCTTTGCCTAAAACCACACTCTCTGGGACGCGCTGGTGGCTGGCGCCTCCCGAGCCCCACACCCCGCACTCACTCTGCAGAAGCATAAGTTTCCAGAGTAAGACGTGGGCCCGCAGCTCCATGGTGCCGCCGCCAGCCTGGCTTTGTCTCCCTCCCTCCAGCTCTTAACTCTCCAGAAAAACAGCCCGGCCCCCTCCCCCTCGGCACCGCCATGACATCACGGAGCTCTGGGCTGGTCGCGGGCTGCAGACCGCCCCCTCGCTCTGCCCAGCCCCCTCGCCTCCCCCACCCTGGCCGGCCCGTGGGGAGGGGGCCCTGTGGCCACTGTGCTCCAGACCCTGAGGGCGTCAGGCAGAGAGGGGCCCCTCTCTGGCCCGGATCCTGGGGAGGGGCAGCAGCCCAGCCCTTGGAGGACGGGAGGGCTGAGGGTGAGGTCCCGATGATGCCTGTGGGCGGCTGTGACATGTGGGGCCCTTCTGGGGTTGCTGCGGGCTGGGGTTCCGCAGTGAGCACCCCCTCACCCCACCTCTGCAGGGGGAACACTGCCCAGGGCATTCCCCCTTGTGGGTAGCCTGGCCCCTGCCCGGGGTGGAGGCATCCGGGCAGGGACCCCCAGGGATCCAGGCTGCCAAACCGCCGGCTCTTCCGTTCGCCTGTGATGACCCCACATTTCTTCATCTAGGAACCAGGGATCAGAACAGCCCAGCCCTGGGGGGAAGCCTGGGGCGGGGCCTGGGCACAGCATGAGGCCCTGGTGGTTTCCAGGCATCTTCACCCTCCACAGGAGCCGTGGAGTAAGGGGGGGACCCTGAGCACTGGGGGGGCCAGTGGGGAAGCAACGCCCACCTCTCTGGCCTGCCCACCATCCAGGGCAGAATCGGGGTCCCTGAACTCAACCCTGGGTTACACAGCTCCTAGGAGCACCCCCACCCGGAGGAGAGGGGAGGGGGAGGGAGAGGGCACGGGAGCCCCCGCCCCCCAAGAAGGCACTAATTTGAAACTGGGAGAACCTACACATAAACAAACGGAAATAACAGCAGCGCCGTGTCCCAAGCCCGCTCCTTCTAGTTAAGCCAACCTCAGAGGAGAGAACCAGCCGGAGCCACGGGGAGCCCACAGTGATTCCCCCGCGGCCGTGTGGCTGGGGTCGGTCTCCAGCTGTCCCTGGTGGGCTGGGGTCTCGGCGTGAACCCTGCCCTGGTCCCCACGTCCTCAGACAAGTCAGGCGCCCGGCCCAGCTCCGGGCGGCGGAGGCCAGCGCCGCTGCAGAGGGGACGGGGTGACAGGAGGGAGCGCCCAACCCACACCCACAGACCTAACGGAGGTTCCTCAGCGGGTCCAGGTCCTGGGGGGCAGGGCCCGTTTTCCAAACTTGAATCGAACAGGCTCCCCTCACGCCCAGCTCCTCCCGGGGCCTTTCATTCTGGAAAAGCAAGCCGGCCTCCGCCCTGGGCCTCCGCCCTGGGCCTCCCTTGTTTTTCTAACTGGTTTATATCAGTGCTGGTGGCTGCCCCCCCCTCCGCCTGCGCCCCCGCGTCTGTTTCTCCATCTCTGTCCTCCGTCCCGCCTCTTGGCCGCCCTCTCTCCTGCGTGGAGGGAAGACGCCCAAGCAGCTGGAGAGAGGCAGGATGGCCTGGGCCGGCCACTCGGTCTGAGGGGACCCGGTTACACCCTAAACTCCTGCAGAGCCTCCCCTCCCAGCAGGTCCCGGGCCCCGGGCCCTCTGTACTGAGGCTCCCTGGGGTCCTCCTGCTGCAGACCCAAATGCAGGAAGACGTCTGCGGGGGGCGCCCCCGAGTGCACCCTGACCCCCTCGCCACAGCGGGCAAATTGGACAGAAGCAGCCAGGGCTGCAACCCCTCCTCCTGCCCCATCCTGTTCTCTCCGCGGAGGCCAGCTGAGCCAAGAGGAGCAGCAAAGGGCTGCACGCCCCACCCCCACCCCGCCCGTCCTCGGTAGGAAATGGCACAGATGTGAGCAGAGCGCAGCAGGACCAGGCCACTGCCCCTCCCACAGCCGGCTGAGCCTCCACTCCTTCTCCAGCGCCCGGACTGCTGGCCAGGCCTCAGCTGACCGCTCCACCGGGGACGGAGCAGACCAGGGCAAGGACGCTGGCAGCATCCCCACAGTCCCGCGTGGAGCTCAGGCCGAGCCCCCCCAGCCCCGCACCCCCACCAGAGCCCTGCAGCCACCTCCCTTCCCTGGGGGGCGGGGCTGAGCAGGGGTGTCAGCGGCAGCCCGGGTGAGAACCAGACTCTGGCTCCCGCTCCCGGGACTGGGACATTCCAGGCAGCCTGGCTCATCGGGAGGAAAACCACAGGCGCTCAGAGAGGCACCAGACACTCCCACGTGGTCACACCTGCTGTGTGCTGAGCACCTACTGTGCGCCGAGCACCTACTGTGCGCCAGCAGGGGAGGCAGCGAGCGGAGGCCAGGCTCCCGCTGCTGGAGCCGTTAGGAAGGGCAGACCTGCCCGCTGGTCAGTGAGATCATTCCATGGGCAGTGAGGAGTGCTGTCCGGGGGCAGCAGGGCCACCTCCCCGACAACTGGCCACAGTGGCCTCTGAGGGGCGACACCCACAGTCAAGGCCCAGGGAACCCCTCCCAGGGGAGGGAGAGGGAGCCATGCTGTGGTCTGGCTTCCTCGCCAAGGCCACTCAGAGGGGAGCAGGGCCTGCAGGGACTGAGGGGCAGGGATGTGGGCTGTGATGCAGGAAATGCCAAGGTGGTCGGTGCGGCTTATGTGGGGCCTCGGGACTCAGGAACAGAAGGGAAATGCCGCCCAAAGGCCAGGCAGCGGGCAGCTCCCACCGCAGCGTCCACCCTCCCACGGCGCCCGCACCGTGAGCATGGGCAGGAGTGGTGATTGCAGTGGGTAGCGCTTTGCACCCACATGGCCAAGTGCTAGGACCTCACCCTGTTGGGGGGGGCCACGAGGCAAAGCCCTGAGGCAGCCCCAGCCCCTGCCAACCAGAGCCTGGACCTCAGCCTGAGGAGAGCCCATCAGCCCGCCACCTGGACCAGCGGGAAGAACCTGCGCACGCAGGGAGGATGCAGCGGCCGAGGCCTCACCGCCGACCCCGTGACCCCGTGACCCCGCAAGGACCAGCTGGCAGGCCGGGGTGCTGCGTGCCGCTGCTCAGTTCTGGGGATCCCCAGACGCAGCCACGAGACACACTCGACTGCCTCTGAGCGAAGCCAGGAGGGGACCGACCGGAGGGCAAGCGTCCCCGCCGCACGGAGGGGCGATATGAGCCCCGTCAGGACAGCCGCCGGGTGTGCTGGGGGCGGATGAGGGGCCAGGCGGGCGGTGTTTCCCTGGAAGCGCGTTGGTGCCGTCCACACAAGGGTGAGGTGGACGGCGGGAGGGGGGGTGTCCACACGAGGGGAGGTGGAGGGCGGGAGGGGGAGTGTCCACACGAGGGGAGGTGGAGGGCGGGAGGGGGAGTGTCCACACGAGGGGAGGTGGGGGGCGGGAGGGGGAGTGTCCACACGAGGGGAGGTGGAGGGTGGGAGGGGGGTGTCCACACGAGGTGAGGTGGGGGGCGGGAGGGGGAGGTGGAGGGCGGAGGGGGGGGGTGTCACGCTCACTCCTTCCTGCCGGCTCTGACGGTCTTCCCGGCTGCCGTCGCTCTGTCACTCGTACAGGTTTGTCCTGCTGGTTTGCAGGAGGCAGGGGCTCTGCTGGCCCAGGCCTGAGTCCCAGAGTGTCCCACAGAGGCAGGGTCTCACCTGTTCCGGGGACCGGCTGTCCCAGCCGCTGGGGGACCATCATGCACATTGTGACCTGGAAACACAGGACACGGTCGCATCCTGGGACCGTCCAGGAGCCCAGGCCGCGGTCGGGTGCCGCCTGGTTTCCTGCTCTGGGGGAGGGGGCGGGCGGGGGGGCTGAGCCTACCACGGTCAGGCCTGCAGGCGCCGGGGCCTGGGGCGCAGGCTTGGCCGCTGTGCTCGAATCTGCCCATCAGGCCAGACGCGGTCCTTTGCTGTCCCTCCCCACCCGTCGGCTTCGACACCTGCTGGTACCAGACGGCACCTGTGGTGCCTCTGCCTGTGGGGAGATGTCCGCCCCCATTCCGGGGCCGGGAGGAGAGCCGCCTCCAGACCAACGCCCGGTGCCCACACGGGACGTACATCCTGGCTTTCCTTTTTATAAAGAAGAATGTATTGATTTTAGAGAGAGAGAGAGGGAGGGAGACACTGAAAGCCGCATCGCTGGTTGATGCTTGAAGGTGCCCTCACCAGGGATGGAACGGCCACCTTGGCGCCTACGAACCACGTGACCCACCTGTCGGGCTGTCCTGGTGGCTAAGCCGTGGCTCCCGACGCCTGACCTGGGGGGTTTGCCTGTCGATGTGCCGGCCAGCGTGGCCTCGGTGACGGCTCTGCTTCATGCAAGTGTGGCCCCGACAGGAGAGGGTCAGCTCGCACAGGCCCCGCCGCGGCCATCATGTGAGCTCACGTTTGGCGCCTCGTAGACACGGTCATCACGTGTGCACCTGGGCCCGTGCTCACAGGTAATCCTCGCCGTCACCTGAGGAGGTGCAGAGGCGGGAGCACCCAGGTTTATTTAGGGAAATGGCTTATTTAGGCCGCGGGGGAGGGGCCTGCAGAACCGGCTGAGTCAACAGGGAAGCCAGTGCTGACATAATGAGTGACAGCTGTCAAAGGGGCCCAGGAGCCACCGGGCAGCTCAGGGCCGGGAGCCAGCGAAGCAGTGACCACGGGCGTCCAGGCCGACAGAAGTGACCGCGTGACTAGAGGGCCGCCCTCTGTGCGGGGGACTCTCCTAACACCTGCGGGGACGCCAGTGCCCAGCGGCTCAGCTCAGCAGGGCGCAGGGCCGGCCACCTTTGACCCTGCAGGTCAGGAACTCGTGCAGGGCTGACCGCACAGCGTGCCCGCTCCATGAGGGAAGGGCTGCAATGACTCAGCCGGGGCTGCTGGACCCAGGCAGCTCTGCCCAGCCAGCTGGGTCCTCTGCCCATGGGCCCTCCCCTCCCACACCACCTCCTCATGGCTCCTCCCAGCCGGGGAGGCCGCCAGCCCGAAGGCCTGAGCCTGGCCGCATTGGACCACCACCCCTGGGAGGGGCAGACCCAGCTGATGGAGCAGCAGGGAGGCCACAGGCCCGGGGGCTCAGGGGCAGCGAGGGGGACTGTGCCCTCTTCACAGGTGACACCACGGGAGGCGAGAGGAGAGGAGCCGTGAAACGCAAACAGCTCAGAGCACCGCCTCAGGCTTATGTCCTTTGTAAAATGTACTAATTATTTTAAAATTTTTTATTGATTTCAGAGAGGAAGGCAGAAGGAGACAGAAACATCAAGGATGAGAGAGAATCATGGATCGGCTGCCTCCTGCACGCCCCACACTGGGGATCACGCCTGAAACCCGGGCGTGTGCCCTGACAGGGAATCGAACCCTGACCTCCTCGTTCATAGGTTAACCACTGAACCACACCGGCTGGGCTGTATTTGTTATTTTAATCTAAATAGTTAGACATATATATTAACATTTACTTATAAGACCTTCAAATATGTGGCGGGGGGGCGGGGGGGGGGATAACTTACCTGACCCATAAAACCAGACTAAAAAGTTCAGGGAAGTTTAGTTAAGCGTTGCATATGTAAATAAGTCTAATTCCACCAGGAGCTATAATATCAGGTCACCTTCTCTTTTTTTTTTTAAATATATTTTTATTGATGTCAGAGAGGAAGAGGGGGAGAGAGATAGAAACATCAATGATGAGAGAGAACCATGGATCGGCTGCCTCCTGCACGCCCCCTACTGGGGATCGAGCCCGCAACCCGGGACCCTTCAGTCCGCAGGCTGACGCTCTACCCACCGAGCCAAATCGGCCAGGGCCACCTTCTCTTTTTTAAAAATGTTTTTATTGATTTCAGAGAGGAAGGGAGAGAAACATCGATGAGAGAATATCATGGATCGGCTGCCTCCTGCACGCCCCCTACTGGGGATCAAGCCTGAAACCCGGGCATGTGCCCTGACTGGGAATCGAACCCAGGACCCTTCAGTCTGCAGGCTGACGTTCTATCCACTGAGCACACCGGCCAGGGCAGGTCACCTTGTCTTTTATAGCGTCATAACGGCTGGGAGAGATACATCGTAGTTTTCATTTCTCCGACTGATTTGAGAGAAAAACCTGGGCTTGTTTTTCCACTTGTTTATAATTCACTGGCTGGGTTTTATGTGTGCCCTGCCCAGGGACCCAACTGCAACCTTGGTGCATCAGGCCGATGTCCTAACCACAGAGCCCCCCACCCAGGTTACATCATCGTAGTAAATCAAAAGGATGAAACCAGACTGAACTGTCCAAGGTCTCATGTTGATTAAAAGTATTATCTGAGCCCTGGCTGGTTTGGCTCAGTGGATAGAGCATCGGCCTGCAGACTGAAGGGTCCCAGGTTTGATTCCTGGACAGGGCACATGTCCGGGTTGTGGGCTTGAGCCCCAGCAGGGGGCGTTTAGGAGGCAACCGATCAATGATTCTCATCATTGATGTGTCTAGCTCTCCCCCTCCCTCTAAAATCAATAAAAAAATATTCTTTAAAAAATGTATCATCTGAGCTTTTCTAATATAAATATGAACACCCATACTTCCCGGCCCGACTTAAACACTGCAGTCTCGCTGCGCGAGGTGGTCTCGCAATATTGGCACTCTGCATGGATTTACATCTCTCCTCACCCAGCGGTCACCCCAGCTCTCCTTCCTTCCTTCTGTAGATTCTGCAAGAAAATAACTTTTTTTTTATAAAATATATTTTATTGATTTTTTACAGAGAGGAAGGGAGAGAGATAGAGAGTTAGAAACATCGATCAGCTGCCTCCTGCACGCCTCCTACTGGGGATGTGCCCGCAACCCAGGTACATGCCCTTGACCGGAATCGAACCCGGGACCCTTCAGTCCGCAGGCCGACGCTCTAGCCACTGAGCCAAACCGGTTTCGGCAAGAAAATAACTTTTTTTTTTTAATATATTTTATTGATTTTTTACAGAGAGGAAGGGAGAGAGATAGAGAGTCAGAAACATCGATGAGAGAGAAACATCAATCAGCTGCCTCCTGCACGCCTCCTACTGGGGATGTGCCCACAACCCAGGTACATGCCCTTGACCGGAATCGAACCTGGGACCCTTCAGTCCGCAGGCCGACGCTCTATCCACTGAGCCAAACCGGTTTTGGCAAGAAAATAACTCTTAGAGGGTGGACACTCCTCAGGCATCAGGTCAGTGCTGCCCGGCCTGTGTGAGTCAGTGGCTGAGGGGCCCAGGCACAAGAGGTCACTGGCTGCAGGCTCCATCTCCAGCAGGGGGCGTTCAGGAGGCAGCCAATCGCTCATGGATGCTTCTATGGCTCTCCCTCTCCCTTCCTCTCTAAGATCAATAAAAACATTTTTTAAAAGTTCAACTTCCTTTCCTCTCTGAACTCTCACGCCCTCAGCTCACACCCACAGCAGCTCCGTCCACTGGACCCGTCCACTGGACAGGCTCTAATCACACTCATCACGTGTGGTTTCCAGGGAGACAGGCTGGAGCCACTCACAAGCTCAGGAAGCTTCCCAGCCACAAACTGGAGGATCGAATCCAACTGCCGGGGAGCATGGGCTGGCCTCTGGGCGCCCAGCAGGCGGCAGGGGTCACCCTCTGGCCCGCACCCAGGTCTGGACCTCTCGGCTCAGTCCTGCAGGACGCTCCCTCCGCTCCCCACCCTGGGTCCTTCCCTGGGGAGCCCAGAGCGGAGCAGGCTGGCCAGGAGCAGTTTCTCTTCCCAGCCTCATTCTCAGCTCAGTGGGGGGCCCGGCAGCGATGCCTGCTGTGTCTGCCCCTGAGCAGCTGAGCTGGGAAGAGCTCCCTGGCCCTCACCAGGCCCAGGGTCCTCCCACGGGGCCTGAGCCTGCCCAGGCCAGGGCATGGAGGAGCCCCCCGAGGCAGGGTCCCCACAAGTGCATCCCACCACCCTCAGCAGCTGTGCCTTGGGGACCTCCCCCGGCTGGAACCTTAGCCCCAGGCACCTGCCAGGGGAGACCGAGGCAAGGGGTGGGCCACAGCCAGGACCAGGCAGGCAGCCTGCAGGCCCCCACTACCGCCCCCTGCACCCTCGCTCAGAGGCTGCCTGGGGTCAGAACCGGGGAGACAACAGGGAGAAGGGGCTGCACTCCCCACAGCTGGGGGGCAGGGTGCAGGCTGCACAGGGAAGAGGGAGGAGCAGCCTCCTTGGCCTGGGAAGGGCTGTCGAGATAAAAATAAAACCCCAGTTTCTGCCTCCTGTGTTTGTGGCTGGGGCCCCACAGGCATCCAAGCCACAGGCAGCATGAGCCGCACACACGCCACCCAGGAGGGGCAGCAAGAGGGGCTGCCAGGCCAGGCCTGCGGGGGGAGGGGCTGGGCAGGCCCTGGCGCTGCGCTGACAGATTGGTGACACTGGACCAGGCTCTGGACTGCGCTGCCACTGAAGCTTGGGGCTAATTTTCAACTGGGGGGGGGGTGCTGCCCTGTGCACAGGACATTCAGCACAGCCTGGCCTCCACCCACTGTGCCTCCACTGTCACCACCGAGATGTGCCCAGATGCCCTGGAGGCCACGGGCAGCCTGCTCTGCTGGCCCCGCCCAGGATGGAGGAGGCTGGCCCAGGGGGCCCTGTGGTGCCCCCACCAGCCCCCAGGTGCACAGCTGGCCAGCAGCACCCCCAGAGCTCCCCGCCCGGCCCAGCTCCAGAGAGAGGCTTTGTCTCCGCTGCTCTGACCACTGAGCATGGTCCTCCTCCCGCCAGCCGGGCAGCTGCCGTGGCTAAGGCCACACTTGGCACCAGGAAGGCAGCGTCCATTCCTCCCCGGGGCGGCTTCACCGCCCAGGCCCTGGTCCAGGGGCCTCACACCACCACCCACCGTGGGGGAAGCCAAGACCCAGAGGATGTCGGTGACCCTAGCAGCAGGGTGCTGACTGCTGCCCCCTGGCGGCCACCAGCAGAAGCAGGCCTGTGCCCTCCGAGGCCCTAGGTCCCCCCAGGTCATGGCCACCGCACACTGGTGAGCGCAGCAGCCTGCATGCCCGCCCAGCTCACATGGGGCGGGGGCCTGGTCTGGTCCGTCCCAGGAGAGCTGCTGGGAAACCGCACTCAAGACCCCCAAGACCTGCCTCCTCCCGGGAAGCTCAAACCCAGGCCCCGCACACATTTCAGGGGCCAGTGCCTGCCTGGCGGGGGTGGGGCAGCACAGGAAGGTGCAGGTCTCCTCTCCTTGGACTTGGTCCCACGTCTGAGGGTGGGAACCAGCCTCCCCAAAACAGCCCAGCCCCCAAGCCCATGCAGAACCCCAGGCCCTCCAGGCCCCCACTTTTGGGGATAACGCACTCCCCTCCCCACCCAGAAGGAACCCGAGTCACGGGGCCGCTGGCTCACATGAGGGCTCCTCCAGCCCAAGCGACACCTGCCTCACCACCCGCAACCCCGAACCTGACACCCCACTCAGGCCCAGGAAGTGGCAGGGTGGCTCAGGGGGCCCCTTGAGACCCAGGTCCTCGGAGCCTGCGGAGCATCGCCCATCCTCTCTGGGGGCACCGGGGCCTCTCCTGACTCCCTCCCCGTCTCCCCAGGGAGGCCCTCCCCAAGCTCCCCTCTTACACCTCGGCCTGGGCACGTCTGCCATCTGTGTGACCAACGAGAGGCCGCCCGCCCAGGGGGACACAGTGCCCTGCGGGCAGAGCTGGGCCTTGGTCACAGCGATTCCCCCGGCCTTCATCCTAAGCAGCGAGGCTGTCATTCCCACAGGCCTGGCACCGGGACAGGGGCCGGCACCGGGAAGGGGCCTTGGTGCCTCAGGGCCCAGCACCAGCCTCAACCCCAAGGCAGCTCACACCAGGCAGGAGGGGGTCCAGGCAGCAGGAGCAGCGGAGCTCCTCAATGTTTATTACAAGAGAACAGCAGCAGCGCCGGGGCAGGGGCGCCCCACTCACTTGCCCCTGAGGTAGATCTTGGGGGTCTTCCAGCCGGGAGGGGCTTCCTTCAGGCCCGCCTTCAGCCAGATGCGCTTCAGGTCGTTCTCGAACCTCACCTGCGAGGGAAGGGACCGCCGGCCAGTGTGTGGCCACGCACTCTGCCACCCTGCCCCTGCTCCAGGCCCCCGGGACCCATGCTACCTGCTTCCGTTTCAGGCGTCCTTCCCGGACCTTCCGCCGCAGAAACCGGGTCCTCTTGACCAGCTTGCGGTACTTGTGATGGTTCATCTTCCGCCGGCGGATCTTCAGCACGTTTTTGCACTGAATCTGGGGTGCATCCTGCACCTCCTCACGCCCCTGCTCAGCTCCTCCCCCAACCTGGCCAGGCGGACACTCGTAGGCCTGGGCCGGCGCCACAGTCCCTGGGACCCCAGCATCCAGTCTGGGCAGGAGGTAGTGGGCGGTCAGCCAGCTCTCCAGGGGACTGATGGACATCTTCCTGGGGACCAGCATCTCCTCGAGCTCCAGCTGGACCCCCTTGCCCGGGAGGACGGCAACCCTACTCGGGCCTGCTGGTTGCGTGCTGTAGCGGGGCCTGCAGGCATGGCTGCCCGGCACCCCTGAGGCGCGCCAGGGCCCACGGAGGCCTGCAGGAAACACGACGCCAGTCACCACCCATCGGTCTGCACTAGCCTGCGCTCAGCCGGCCGGACCTGCCAGGACTTGGGAGCAGAAGCGCCATCACAGCCTGGGAGCCCCTGCTGATGCTCTGGGGGAGAGGCGGGGGGGGGGAGGGGGAGGCGGGGGGAGGGGGAGGCGGGGGGAGGGAGAGGCGGGGCAGACTTGCCCTTTGTGATGCTGGGGTGTTTGCAGGGCAGCTGGCGTGGCCAGGCCCTGGTCTCCGGATGGTGAGGCACATGCTCCTAACCCGGCTGCGTCCTGCCCGTCTGGCCCCTCGGGAGCGCTTACCTGCCCGGGGCGCGACCCGCAGCAGCTGAGACGTCAGACGCGCCAGGAACATGGTCTGCGGGAGGCGGCCCAGGTGCTCAGCGGAGCTGGAACACAGGTGCGCGCTGAGGTCAAGGCGGCGCGCGCAGCCCGGGGCTGGCGGGACTGGGGCTGCGGTCCTGCTCGCCCCGGCACCCCGCCACCTCCTCGCCCACAACCCCCGGGAGGACCCCGCTCCTTCCCGCAAGCGACCCGCCTCCCACCACGCGGCTCGGGGGCCAGTCACCGACCCTCCCTGGGTCTCAGCTTCACCCCAGGCGCCGACCACGCGGGACGGAGCCGAAGGCGGGGAGCGGCGCACCACGGCCGCGGGTGGGCCCTGGCCCCGGGAGGGTGGCCCACGCCGGCGGCTCTCTCGGCAGTAGCCCCTGGTGCACCGCGCCGCGGCCGCCTGCCCGCCCGCCCTCTCCAGGCCGGATACAGGGGACCAACACTGACCATTCCGCCGCGGTGCGCAGGCACTTCCGGTCCGGTCTTCAGCCCGGGTGCCGCCGCCCGGCGGTTCCTACGTCTAGCGCCCCCTGGCGCGCTTACAGAGCCCGACTCCGCGTCGCCTCAGGCCCCAGCGGGCCCAGAAAGCCACGGTTTCCGGCCAGAGGAGCCGCCACGCCACGCCCCCAGCTCTGCGGATCCATTGAGAAGAAAACTACATCTCCCAGAATCCCAGGGGATGCCCTCTGCGCCTGCGCGACCGAACCCGCGCCCAGCAGGACTCATTCGCCGAGGCAGGCGGAAGGGAGGTTCCGGAACTGCGACAGGCCTGTCATCCCGGCGACGGAAGCGGAGTGCGCGGGGCGACCAAAGCGACTGCGGTACTGCACCCGCTGGGGCTGGAGGCTGGAGGCGCAGTCCCCGCAGGCCCAGCTTCCCCCTCCCCCTCCTCCTCCCCCTGGACGGGGCGTGAAGGGGTCAGACCGCGGCGCCGGCGACGGATCCCGCAGCTCGGGCACCGGGGGCGCCCCGCCCCAGCCCCTTGGCGTGGGTGCCTCCTCTCCCCGCCAGTGCGGAGGCCCGCGCCTTGCAGAGGTGGAGTTCCTTTCCTTTTTAAAAGCGAACTCCCAAACTGTGCCTGTGGAAAGAGAAATCAGAAACTTCAGTTTTTGTCCAAAACCCAGAAGAGCCTCGGGCGGGGACTGGGTTTGGCTGAGCCGGTTGCTTCTCAGGGTGGGGGCGCCCAGGGCCCCGCGACCCCTTCTCGCTCAGGCCTGGGCTGGAAGGACCGGCAGGGGTGCCCGGGAGGAGAAGGGTGCAGTGCCCGCTGGTGGCTCCACCAGCGAGTCCAGCCATCTCAGGCCCCAACCTCACTAAGCAATGAGTGCTGCATCCACCCGAGGGCGGGCGGCCCAAACCACAGGCCCCAGGCCCGGCTCGCCACTGAGGCCACGGGATGGCGCCGTGCCCTCCTGTCCCGAGGCGCTGCCCCAGCAGGAAGGTCTGAACGTGCAGCCAGCCCACCTCGCTGCAGCGCCCAGGCTTCTAGGATTTGGTCCTAAAGAGTGCCACCTGGAACCGAGGCGCTGACCCTGTGCTTCCACATCTCCTTGGCCCCATGGCACCAGTGCCCTCCCACCTGATAGGGGCGCTGGTCTGGGGAGAGCCCAAACTGGGCACATGACAGGTCCAACAGCCCTCGAGCCTCGCCCACCGACTGGGAAACAGCAAGGTCCATCCTGCTCCCCTGGGCCACTGCCTGTCCACCTGCCTGCCACCCACTGGGGGACACGGCCAGGGGTGATGCTCCAAATGGTCAGACCATGCGGCTGGCTGCAGGCTGTTTCTGGACTCCTCCCACCTTCCCTTGCCCACAGGGGGCCCCCAGCCTCTGACAGAGCAGCCACAGGAGCTTGATAGAAAACAGCTTTAATGAGATCAGAGGCGGCAGCACAGACACCACGAGATCGGGCGCTGCGGGCTGGGCGCAGCAACAGGCAGGACAAACTACGAATCCTTTAACGGCCAAATATCCTGAGTAGAGAGAATTGTGTTTATTCAACCACATAAAATGCATATATAGGAAACCTCTATTTAGGAGCTGGTGGCCTGCACTCAGCATCGCAGATAAAAATAGACGACTTTCAACACAGATCTAAATACCTTCACATTTTAAAAATCAATTCTCTACACAAGTTTTAGGCTGACAGAATTCAAGTTCTGAGTTCTCATATAGAGCTTTAACTTGTATTAAACACATGTTTATTTACAACGTGGATAGAGAATAGGGGCTATTAAGGCCATTTTCTCATTGTGAAATACTGTAAAATATGTACATAAGTACAACCTAATATAGGCAAAGGTCCTAAAAGTCATTTTGTTGGTTTAACGTAATTGAGTGTCGGTACGGGAGTGAAGACAGCCTGTCATTAGCACCGATCCACACCACCGGCTTGTGCGCTATCTCCTCTGCAGCCTGTGCCGCAGGGCTGCGGCCGAGACGGGCCCTGCACCAGGACCGGTGTGCACCTCGCCCAGGCCAACCTGAAGGGCACAGTGCCATCCTCTCGATTCCATCTCCAAATTCATCACCAGGTCCAGAGTCAACCACCATTTACAAAGAGAGTTGAGCCACAGTCAGCCACGCCGAGGGTGGAAGGGCAGCTCTCGGACCCCAGGCCTCACCTCCGATGCCTGCTGTGTCCAGGGTGGTCCCGCTCATAGCGGTGGCCTGTTCGCTCATAAGACCTTGAACGCTCCCGTCGCTGATCTCTATAGTAATGACTTTTCTTCTTGTACTTTCCAGAATTATCTGCCCGCTCCCGTGAGCGGCTTCGCGAGCGGGAAGAGCTCCGGCTCCGAGACTTGTGTGGCTTCTGGGCGGGGTACTTGCAGTCCTTGGACTTGCGATAGCTCCTCACCTTGGAGCCTTTGTAGGGAGCGCCTCGGTGCGCTTGTCTCGGGGGCGAGTCACTCCGGCTCCGCGAACGGCTTTGGGACTTGGACCCCCCAGTAGTCGAGCCGCTATCGCTTTTCCTGTGAAGAACAGCAGCACCAAGCAATGACCAAGTACCCCGAACACCTCACCTCCGCACCCTGGGAAGAACACCCACCCGCCAGATGCAGGCCCCTCAGGCACACACCTCCTCTTAGGAGAAGCGGATCGCGATGGGGACCTCGAGTAGCTCTGCTCACGGCTCCCGCTCCGACTCTGACTGCCTCGCCCCTTCGGCAACCTGAGAATAGGGAGCAGCCGTTATAGACCTGCGCTCCGCCAACCCCCACGGCCACTGGGGCACCCAGGCACTCACCCGTTCACCGGGCTGTCCGCCTTGGCTTTCTTCACACCCTCTGGTTTCCTCTTGGTGGTCTTCACGGAGAGTGGGGAAGCCTTGTTCCCTTTACCTTCTTTGGGAGATTCCGCTAGAACCAAGTACAAGAAGTTAAGACCTGACGTTCAGAAAACCATTGTTACAAAACAGGTTAGCAGAGCAATGTGACGCCACCTCAATGGAACGCATGGAGACACATGCGAACGGTAACTTCCTGCTCCCAGCCCGGGACCCAGGACCTGAACGTGCACTGGAGAGGCAGAAGGGCTGCCTGTCTGGCTCAGCTCCCCACGGGGACTGGGAAAGGTGTCGTGCTAACGCTAGGGCCTGACCACATAGTGCAGGGCTCCCGATCTCTACACCTGGGTCGGCTGGGTAAACAAAAACGTGTGGGACAGCCCGTCCGCAGCCCTTGCAATGACAGTAAACCGAGGAAAGCCAGTCCCTTGAGGAGTCCTGTCTCATCTCCAAGGTCACCGAGTGTGCGTGGCAGACGGTGCCTGAGGGGCTCAGACAGTCTGCAGGAAGGAGGGTCGCCCTGTAGGAAGCAGACTCACCGGGCTTCGGGGCAGGCGAGAACCCTGAGGTGCTGTCCAGGGCAGGGGTGCTGCCGGGCAGCAGGCCCCTGGCTTGCGCCTTTGCCTCGTCCATGGCGTGCTTCCTCTTTTCCACCTCACTTTCCAGGTGTGTCAGGTCAACCTGGAAGGGCCAAGATCCATCCGTTCAGAAACAGGTGCTTCTAGTCACACACAAACATGTATGTTACATGAAAAACACACAGAACCACCTTTTTCCGAGCGTAAAGCTGCAGGGTCTTTAAGCAGATCTCTTGAATCTCTTCTTCAGTTGCTCCAAACAAAAGAAACCAATGGGGACGATTGGGCAGAGGAATCTGAGAACAAATGCTTCCGGTTATGCTTGTCCTCACGCCAACAAGGTGCTCAGCGCAGTCAGGCCACCCTGCTGGTCACCACGAGCACAATCTGAACCCGACAGCTCAGCGTTCTGGAGGCTGGAGAAGGGCCTGGGGGCGCAGCACTGACCTCCAGTGTCCGGGCTGCAAGGTAAATGCAGGCACAGGCGATGCTCTCGGGCTGGAACCTCACAAACACGTCTGTGCGAAGGCTGTCATTCATGTAATTCCTGAAACCAAGTGTAGGAAGAATTGCAACACCCCGGCGACCCAGGACACCCATCGGCCTTATCTAGGGAGGCCACTGCTCCTCTAAGGAGCCTACTGCTAGGACCGGAGATACAGTCCTGTGACTCTTGAGTTCAGGGAAAAAACGTTCTAACTGCTTTCTCTGAACACAGGACAGTTAGATGGGGAAATTGTTGGCAAAAAATTTTTTAAGCTGGCTGAATGTCAATCGGTGTTGCTATGAAAGAGAACCAACTTTAACTTTACTTTTCCCTCTCAACTTTGGCCTGCTCTCATGCAAAGCACAATGCCTCAGAAAGAAAACAGGGGTGAGAAAGTACTTGGTTAAAGAAATCTAAGCGCTCAGAATCCGTAGTGCAGAGAAACATGCAAACTCAATGGACTGCCGAGCACGGAGCCACCAGGCTTTTCCGAGACCAGCCGTCCTCTTGCGTTCCTCTTCCTTCAAGAGGTGTCCACAGCCTGGCCCTCCTCCTTCCACGAGGGAGTCCGCTCGGAAAGGGAGCATCGCCCTGGGAGCATGGGAACAGCATGCCGAGGAGGGCTCCGTGCCCGAGGGCAGTCCTCTTCTCAGGCTTATCCAAGAACCATTTCCAAACTGTCCCATTTCAACAAGGAGTCTTAAAATGAATATTCATAAAATCAGACAAGAGCATCAAAATACTACAATTTCACCATAATCAGTACATTTAAAAACTTTATCATAGAAAACAGAGAAATACAAAAATAACTTGCATTTTTAAAAGGTAACATTTTAAAATTGGCTACATTTAACATTTTCTTTCATATGTATTTTGTAAGATTTAACAGAGCAAAATCTGACCTCATATGAAACTTTATAATATTGCACACACAAGGATAATTCCATGAGAAAACAGGTGAACAGTCAGTCATACAGTCACTGCTCCCAACATACCCCAATAGGACAAGCCTGAGTCAAGCTGCATCCACAGGCCAGCCAAATCCTGCTGTGATTTGCCTGATCTTCCCGCCCCCCCCCCGCCCCCCCCCCACCCCCACCCGGGTATCGTTGCTCCCAAGCCCTGGAGAAGGCGACAGACAAATCCACTCCAAGGTTTCTCAAGCTCTGCACGTGCCGACGGGCGGCACCAGGAGGTGACAGAGAACAAGGGTGAGGGCACCGAGACCCGGGAACCAGAGCATTGCAAGTGAACAGTTCAAACATTTTATACACATAACCATCGAGAAGTGTTCTGGTCTTAATAAAACATTTTCAATACTCAAAATAGTGATGATAATATTAACCTATTAACTTTTAAGTCCTAAAAACAAAACAAATCCCTCAAACATATACTTAAGCTGATTGCTACATTTGAAATGTTACAATATAAAGTGCCCGTGGGGTCATCTAAAGATGCATTACCTTTACGCAGCTGCTGAAAAGGGCAGCCCTAGAACCTGCAGAAATGATGCCATAATCCCACACTCAAGTCCCAGTTCCCATCAGCCAATTCTTAGCGCTTTCCATAGATTTTTCTCAAAGACGGGTATTGCATCTTTAGTGCACAGGTAGGTACAGCAGTTTTAAAGGGACAAAATTCAAGTCAAGACAGTTATCAAGTCTAATCAATACAATTACCAAAGCACGACAGAGGGTTAACAAGAAGCGCAACCATCAGAACCACAGCAGCGTCGGCCAGCACTAGACTATCGTGAGCATACCACCATCTAGGCCAGCCTTCGGCGGAGCCTGCCCGGGAGTGGCTGAGGACGGCCGCTGTCCCTGCACCGAAGCGCGTGGGCAGCAGAGGAGAGGTCTTAGTCACTTACCCTCAGAGGCTCCCCTTTGATTGAAAGAGTACAGAAAAGAAAAGTCAAAACAGGTTCTCTTGGACACAGCACAGCACCAGACAATTCAGGCAGCAAAATATGACCCTTATAGACTTAACTCCGTGGGAAGAACTCACAAAACACCCAGCACTACCCTGTGACTTAGGCTTCACTTCTAACATATGCATTAAAGCCAGCCCCCAGATTGTATACGAACTCCACACCCCTTCTCCCACGGGACTCTTTGGTGGAGACAGCTGGGAGCAACTGCACAGGAGATGAGGACTAAGACTCCGCCCGCACCCGTGGCGAAGATCCCGGTCTACAGCCCCCACGGGAAGCCTACCGACTGCTCTCGGGGGTCGGGCAGGTGTGGGCCACCTTACCGTTACACCAGTGCCTGATATTTGGGAGGCTGGTTGGAATTTACATGGCAGGAACACTGGGCACTCAGACAACTCCAGCCCACAGCCACATCATGGGACCGACTACCCACTGCCCAAGTGCCTTAAATCCACATATTCCTGCCTGCCCCGCTGGCCTCATAAAACAAGGAAAATCAACTCACCACGCGGTCTGGACCAGGTGTTGGTTACGCTCACACTCTAACACCTGAAGGTACATAACGATTATCTGGAAGATACGGGTCAGGCAGTTATTACCAAGAACCTTGGAATCCAGATCTCAGATCTTGAGGGCGCCCATGCAGCAAGGAAGTCTCCTGCTAGGTCCCAGGGCGGCTCCTGGTCACGCCCCGTGGACGGCTCAGCGGGAGGGCTTTTTGCTGACGCCTCCCTGCCTTTGCACCAGGCAGCAAGAAAGCAGAAAGCCCAACGGGCACCCACAGGGAAGCCCGTTCACACGTGACATCAGCCTGCCCTCCACAGCTCTGTGCCCCATCGCCAACTTACACAGGACACGGTGTGCAAATGCTCCCAGCAGATGAAGAAAAGCTCGTAAGTCTATGGCAATTGACTGAGATTTTGAATTAATGCCAGAAAGTCAAATAAAAAAGAGTATGAGGAAGCCCACCGATAAAAAGGGGATGAAAAAAATGCAAATAGCAATATTTTTTTAAACAAGTTTTGGGCCCTAGCTGGTTTGGCTCAGTGGATAGAGCGTCGGCCCGCAGAATGAAGGCCCCAGGTTCAATTCATGTCAAGGGCACATGCCCGAGTTGCAGGCTCGATCCCCAGTAGGGGGCATGCAGGAGGCAGCTGATCAATGATTCTCATCATTGATATTTCTCTCTCTCCTCTCTCCCTTAATCTCTGAAAGCAATAAAAACATATTTTTAAAATAGGTTAACTTTTAAAAATAAATAAATAAAACAAGCTTTGGGCCCTGGCTGGGTAGCTCAGTTGGTTAGAGCATTGTCCCAATACCCAAAGGCAGGGGTTTCAGGGCACACACGAGCAGCAACCAACGAATGCGTAAGTAAGTGGAGCAACAGGTCCATTCTCTCTCTCCCCCTCTCCCTCTAAAATCAATGTCAAAATAAACAACAACAAAACAAAGAAGGAACCAGAATATCCTACAGTAGCCACGCTCCTCAGCTAACACTCCCCGCAAAACGGCTGTTATAAGAGGAGATGAAGCCATTACTAAAGCAACTTCAGAAAATTAGCTGTTGAGACCTGGCCAGGTGGCTCAGTGGTGGGAGGCTGTCCTCCATACCAAAAGGCTGCAGGTTCCTGATCGCCAGCTGGGGCACATACGGGAGGCAAGCAGTCAATATTTCTCTCTCTCTCTCTCACTAAAACCTTTTTTTTAAAAAATATATATTTTATTGATTTTTTCCAGAGAGGAAGGGAAAGGGCTAGAGAGCCAGAATCATCGATGAGAGAGAAACATCGATCAGCTGCCTCCTGCACAGTCCCTACTGGGGATGTGCCTGCAACCAAGGCACATGCCCTTGACCGGAATCGAACCCGGGACCTCTTGGTCTGCAGGCCGATGCTCTATCCCCTTAGCCAAACTGGTCAGGGCAAAATCTTTTTTTTTTTTTTTTTTTTGCAAAAACGTACCAAGTGAGGACTAAAAAACAATTGTTGAAAAAGAAAAAGGTAAACGGACAGGTGCCATTTGTACAACTTCATCACTATTCCTGAAAGGCCAAAAAGGCCACTCCCAGAGCTCTGAGAAACACCTACTGAGGCGAGCAGGTAACAGAGAGGCCGACGGGAAGGAGCACTTTCAGGTGACGGACGGCACGGAGAGCCCAGCAGGGACACATCCACTCGTCCCCGAGTTCCGGTCTCGGGGGGGAAGGAGCAGTGACCCCGCGGCCCCGGGGCCCAGACCCACCTTGTGCGGGTGCTTCACGTGGACGCAGAAGCCCAGCTCCTTGAGAACCCGCCTCTCTGCCTTTATGATCTGGTTCTTCAGGTTGACATACTCTTGATCCAGCAGGAGCGGCGCCGGTTTCCTACAGACAGCGCACAGCGGAGAGTGTGTCAAACAAAACGAGGCTTTCAAATCCTTTGGCCGCCCCCCCCCTGCCCCCCGCAGTGAGAATCTACTATAAACACCCAGAACAGACACGGCAAGTTCATGTCCTTCGACCACAAGGTCTTCCTACAGCACCAGCGCTAACCCCCTCAGCAGCCTCCCGTCCCCACAGCGCGGCCAGCGGCTCAGGCCTCCCGCACCCGGGCCATGCTCTCCGGCTGCAGGGACAGGGGCCTGTGATGAGGGTGAACGAGCCAAAGGACGCACCACCTTGATTACTATTGCTGTTTAAATACATTTTATCGATTGCAGAGAGAGGACGGGAGACAGAGCGATAGACACATCAGTGATGAGGACTGGCTGCCGCCTGCACGCTCCCTACTGGGTGGTGCCCACAACCCAGCCAAGTGCCCAGATGGGGATGGAGCCGTGACCTCCAGATCCACAGGCTGAAGCACAACCTTTAGAAGCCGGGCTGGTTCCCTAAGGACTTCCATCAGCTTCAGGAAACCGGGAACCCCACCCAGCAACCTGGAGGCCAGTGCCCTCTGAACATGCTCCCTAAACACATTCGGCAGCTGTAGGGGACCCCGGGGCACGGGACCCCTTCTGGCCACGCGTCTAAAAACCTCACACCCCGGCCCTAGCCAGCTTGGCTGAGTGGACAGAGCATCGGCCTGCAGACCAAGGGTCCCGGGTTCGATTCCCGTCCAGGGCGTGGACCTCAGGTGCATCCCTGGCCCAGGGCGCGCAGGAGGCAACCATCAGTGTGTCTCTCACTCGCTCGCTCTCTTCCCTCTCTAAAGACCAAGGGGAGCTATCCTCGGGTGGGGACCAACAGCAAACACCCCCGCCCTGGGTTCTGCTTCGGGAACGTGTCCCTTACAACCGCGAGGCGGCGGCGGGCAGGGCAGGTGCACTCACTTCTTCTCCCGCAGCTGCCGGAGGCGGTGGAAGACGTTCATGACATCCCGGATCCGCCGCGGAGCCTCCTCGATCTTGGAGGCCAGGTGCACGCAGGCCATCGACACGTGCTGAACGGCAACAGCAGGTGTTTGCGCCACAGCCCGGCCTCCGGCGGCTCCAGGGCGAGGAGAGCCCCGGCGGGCGCCCCAGGAAGAGGCCCCGGGTCGGGGCGAGGGGCTTCCCGACCCCCCAGGGCGGCGCTGCCCCGTTCCCAGGAGCCACCCGGCGGGACCCAGCCTGCCCCCCCCCCCCCACGGTTCAGGGGAAGCGGGCGGAGCCCCTACCTCCATGGAATGCTTCACAAAGGACTTGGTGTAGAAGAAGCGCTGGAACAGCACCTGCCCCGTCGCCATGGCCACCTGGGAGACACAACGGGAGCCGTCGCTTGAAACGCGCACGATCCGAGATCCGCGGGGCCCGGGCGGAGCGGAAAAACACGCGTCCAACACGTCCACGGGCCTGCGCGTCGGCTGCCTCGCCTCCCTCAGCGCCTGCGGCGAGCCGGGGGCGGTGGCGCTGGGACCGGCCCGGAGCGACGACAGGACCAGAGTCGGGGGTCGGCACGGGCCCGGCCGCTCCGCCAACAAAGGCCCGGCCGCCTCCCCGCGCCGGCGCGGCGGTTACCTCGGGCCGGGCTCGCGGCGGCGCCTCACCTGCGGCAGGCGGAGCAGGATGCCGGCCGCCTGGATGAGCTCGCAGCCCACGACGCGGAGGTCCGTCTCCGTGCCGGTGTCGAGCCCACTCGACATGGATGGCGTGAAGCGGAGCTTGTCGTCGGGCAGGAGACAGTTCTCCAAGGTGATGAGCACCCCGGAGTACAGCCGGTCCCCGATCAGCACGCCCTGCGACCCGGGGCCTGGGCCCGCCGAGCCCGGGGTCCCGGCCGCCGCTGCTGCAGGGGCCGCTGGACCCTGGGCCCCGGCCACGGCCGTCGCAGCCGCTGTCGCCGCCGCCGCCGCCGCCATTTTGTGCCGCCGACTCTTCTTCGGGCCTCTGCCCGGCAGGGCGGCTCCTCGCGACGTTTACGTCCGCGACCGCCCAGCCCTGCCGCGTGTCATTGGCTGGGCCTTCGGGCGGCCCGGCGACCCTTTGCCACTATTGGCTACGAGACCTGCCCGTCAGCGTCGTGCCCGAAGCCGGAACCCGGCGCGGGCGGGGGGTGGGGGCCTGCTCCTTACCCAGGGGGCCCCGCAGTGCCCGGAAGAGGCTGCGGTCTGGGCCTTAACCCGGAAGCACTCGCTGCAGGTTCCGCCATGGGCCTTCCCGGCGGAACTGCCTCTTCGTCACCAACTCGGGAGGTCGGGAGCCCGCGCTGCAGCCCGAAGGCTTCTTGGGGGCCCGGTTGTTCCCGAAGGGGTTTGCGGGCACCGGAAGGCATTGGATGAGGGCCCTGGCTGCGGGCAGTGTGGCTCGGCGGGACGACACCTCCACCAGGGCACGCGCCGGGGTCCGCAGCTGCTCTTCCGCTGTGGGCTGCGATCCCGAGCCTGGCGGGACCCCCGGAGGCCCCTGGGGGGTGTTTGAGGGTGTCAACATTTAGGTCAGAAAGGTTGACCTAGACCGCGCGCGGGAGGGGCTCTCGCACCCCTGTCGCCAGGAGGACCCAGCCCCACGGAGGTGACGGGCCCCTGCCCGTAACTTCCTCTTCCGCTCTCGACTGTACTGCGCCCATTTTCCTCCGGACGGAAACCTCCACTTGGCCGGTCTTGACGACACATTTCGGGTTGCAACCTCCCACTCCCCTCCTTACGTCCGGTATCTTTGGGGCTCATCCGGGACCCAGAGAAAACCCTTGTCCCCGTAGCTCCAGGTCGGGTGAGCGGGCAGGTGCGGCGCCCACAGGGCCAGCGAAGCTCCGTTTTCCTCCTCGGCTCGGAGCTAAAGGGAAGGTTCTCCCGGACCCGACTTCCCGCCTTTGTGTTGTGAAGCTTTCTGGGTTTTGTTCTTAGAGGGCTCTTGTGTTGTTTGCCTGAGTTAACACGTGGCGGCTGGCGTTGTCACTACTCTCCAGTTCTTGGTGAGCCCAGGGTTTGGGGTGCAAATAATAGGTCACCAGAGTTCTTGCCCTCAGAATGGAGCCAAAGACAGAACAGAACAGAACTGACTTCACGGGGAAGAGGGTGTAGCTGGAAACACCGAACTCCATGTTTCTCCAAAGCCCATGGCACCCCAAGGAAATGCATCGTGGGCAGGGGCTGTGGTAAAGGCCTCGGACTTCATCCTACCGGCAGTGGAAGCTCTGCGGACTGAAGGGTCCCAGGTTTGATTCTGGTCAAGGGCATGTACCTGGGTTGCGGGCCCATCCCCAGTAGGGGGTGTGCAGGAGCCAGCTGATTGAGGTTTCTCTCTCATCGATGTTTCTAACTCTCTGTCCCTCTCCCTTTGTAAGAAATCAATAAAATATATATTTTTAAAATTATATTTATACAAGGCCTGGTGCACAAAAATTCATGCATGGGGGGAAGGGTGTCTCTCAGAACGGCTTGTCCCCTCTCACAGTCCAGGAGCCGTCGGGGGATGTCCTACTGACGACTTAGGCCTGCTCCCCATGGGATAAAGGCAGCTCCTCCACAGCAGTGCTTTGTGCTCACACCACACCAAAGCCCATCCCCCCACTGCTGCTGCTGCCACTACCGGCTGCAGCAGCTGCAAGACCTGAGCCCCGCCCTCATAGCTGATGGGGCTCATGGCTGTCTGAGCCCTGGGCCTCACAGCCGCTGTGGCTTTGTCTGGATGGACTTCCAGATGGACGCCCAGAAGACATCTGCCCTAATTAGCATATTGTGCTTTCATTAGTATAGATTAAAAAAAGGTAAATATCAAAAAAAAAAGGCCCTAGCCGGTTTTGCTCAGTGGTTAGAGCGTCAGCCTGCGGACTCAAGGGTCCCAGGTTCGATTCTGGTCAAGGGCATGTACCTTGGTTTCGGGCACATCCCCAGTAGGGGGTGTGCAGGAGGCAGCTGATTGATGTTTCCCATCAATGTTTCTAACTCTCTATCCCTCTCCCTTCCTCTCTGTAAAAAATCAGTTAAGCCGAAACCGGTTTGGCTCAGTGGATAGAGCATCAGCCTGCGGACTGAAAGGTCCGAGGTTCGATTCGGTCAAGGGCATGTACCTGGGTTGCGGGCACATCCCCAGTAGGAGATGTGCAGGAGGCGGCTGATCGATGTTTCTCTCTCATCGATGTTTCTAACTATCTCTCTCCCTTCCTCTCTGTAAAAAATCAATAAAATATATTTTTTTAAAAAAAATCAGTTAAAATATATTTTAAAAAAAAGTGAATACAGCCCTGCTCAGTGGTTAGAGCATCAGCCCATGGACCAAAGGGTCAAGGGTTTGATTCTCAGTTGCAGGTTCAATCCCTGCCTCTGTCGGAGCGAGGAGCCAACCAATCAATGGAAAATATATCTCACTTCTTGGGTGAGGATTTAAAAAAAAAAGTGGGGGAAAAATGCAGGAGTCACCAGCAAGCAGTGAATGCTGCTTTGGGCCGGCAGAGCCCTGGAGGGGAGTGAGGGAAGGGGAGTGCATGGTCCTTTGGGGTCCAGGGCTGACAGTATCATTGGATAGGGTTCCAGACGATGGCTTTGATGAGAGCCATTGGGGTCAATGCAAACAGGCCAGAGGTGGAGACCAGAGTGGGATTGAGGAAGAACATGCCCCAGAAGTGGAGTGGTCTCAGTACAGAGAGGCTGAGGCTGAGCCTGGAACCAGCTCCCCAGAAGGCAAAGGCCTGGCCCTGAGCAGGCGGGAGCACACCCTACATCTCCCATGGGATGATGTACAGGATGATGGGGGAGGGGGCCAGGGCTGGCACAGCTGCTGTGAAGTATCAGTGGGGTGAGCATGCTGAGAACTTATTCCTGGGCTTGCCTCTGGACTCAAGTGGCGTATTTGGGGGAGAGGTCTTCCCAGGTGATCACCCATCCTTAGGGGCTAAAGTGAGTGGGACCAGAAGAGCCCCCTTGCCTGCTGCCCCTCCTGGCCTGGGGAACAAGGGAGACAGCAGGGAAACAGGCTGGCACAGGGTCCGTGCTGGGAAGGCAGGAAGGAAGGATAGAGGGCGAAGGCAAGCATAGGTAGTCAGCGGGCTGGGGGCCTGTGTGCTGGATGGGCACCAGGGTCAGACTTCAGAGTCCTGGTGCAAACACCTCACTTTCAGGAGAGGATCCAAGGTTCCCAGAGGAAGGCAGATGCTTAACTGACCCCTCACCCTGGCAGCCTCTCCCACCACATGGAGGGAGAGCACAGAGGTGTCTGCTTGATGCCAGAGGACACAGTGAAAACGCTGACCAGCACACAAGCTTTATTGACACAATCTACAAGCGGCCGCTGGTCTGTCCCAAGGAGGACAGACAGGCCTTTCCTTGACTGAAATGTCAAGTAACACAACTGCAAGTCAAACCTAACACGTTCCTGGCCAAGGATTCTCGCCCGCTTTCACGATGGTCATGGGGAACGCCTTTTCCTACGACGCCGCTGCAGAGGCTGCTGCAGAAGGCCCCTCAGTGGTACTGCACCACTCTGGAAAATATGCCTTCAGGCTCCTTCCCGTCCCCCAAGGCGGCGGCAAATCCTTCCTCTCGCCTCCTTTTGGCCAAAGCAGCCAAGGATTTAAAAGTCTTTGGTTCATAGATGGCCAGATCGGCCAGCACTTTCCTGTTGAGCTCCACCTGGCACTGTGAAGAGAAGTAGAGCCTGTTTCAGCATCAGAAATGCGTTTCTCTGCAGCAGAAGAGCATGTGCCGAGCTCCTAGTCCCAGCGCATGAGCTGGATCCACTCCTAGGAGCGTGTCCTGCACGGCTGCAGGGCGGGCTCTGCCTTCAAAGGACACCGTGTTTGGGGAGGCGAGAGAGGAGGAGGAGGAGAGGGAGGGGGAGAGGGAAATCCCTCCAAGCAGGACGCTGGAGGACGAATGTGGACAGGAAGGGAGGGCTTCCCTGCAGGAGGTGATAGGAGGCTGGCATCCAGTCCTGATGCCAGAAAGCCAAGGATCCTGTTTAGGGTCAGTGATCGTCACCCAGACAGGCGACGACTGTGGGCCTGGGGTAAGCCTTGACGTCAGTTCAGAAGAGGAAGTGACAACTCCCATTTACAAACGATGAAATGACACACAGAGAGGAAGCAGGGACCCACACTGGCATTCCCAATTCCCACCGGACGGCCAAACCAAGTCGCCGGTCAAGTCAGCCTGCAGGCGACTTCAGAAAACTGAGCCCCGGCTGGTGTGGTCAGTTGGCTGGGCACTGTCCTGTGCCGTGCACCGGAAGGGTGCCAGTCTGATTCCTAGTCCCTTCACAGCCTAAGTGGTGGGCTCGATGCCCAGTAGGGGGCAGGCAGAAGGCTGCCCATCAATGTTCCACTTTCACATTTAGGCCTCTCTCCCCCTCTCCCTTCCTCTCTCTCTCTCACAAATCAATACGCGGGGGGGGGGGGGGGGGGCGAGTGTGGTTCCATGCACCAAAAGGTTGCCAGTTTGATTCCGGGTCAGGGCATGTGCCTGGGTGGTGGGCTCAATCCTCAGTAGGGGACGTGCAGAAGGCTGCCAATCAATGATTCTCATCATTGATGTTTCTATCTATCTCTCCCTCTTCCTTCCTCTCTGAAATCAATATTTTTTTTTAAATGGAAAAAATACCCTCAGGTGAGGATTAACCAAAGTAAAGTAATAAAAAGCTTTAAAAAAAGTACCAAAAACAGAAACTGGTACAAGATAGAAGCACAACACCCAAACCTCAGAAAATAGCATAAACACCAAACAGAACAATGACCAAGGTTTTGTGACACTTTACCCTCTTCAAGACATTTTCCCTCCAGACAGTACTAGTGGCCTACGGGATCAGGCTGAAACCGGCTCTCCGGCATCCCCCCCGCCCCGGGGGTTCCCAAATTATGAGATGACACAGGCCAGGCCGAGGGGCCCCCCCGGTACACGACGGGGGCCAGGGAGGGACACGGGAGGACGGCCCCAGGGCGTGTCCAGCCGGCCTCACCCAGTCCCAATCAGCTGGACCCCAGCAGCAAGCTAACCTACCGGTTGGAGCGTCTGCCCCCTGGAGGTCAGTGCTGGTCATAGCAAGCAGTTGAGCAACCTTAGCATATCGTTAGCATGTTACACTTTGGTGACTGGAGGACTGGACACTTAGCATATTAAGCTTTTATAACACAGGATGAGTTTCAACTCTGCTGCCTCTTCAGAGCAAAACACTGTGAAATTAAACTTTAAAGTTAAAGCCAAGTGTTTCTGCCCTTTTTCCTGGATGGAGAAATGGGTATTTGTGTCTTGCGTATTTCCAATTCTACCACCAGCAGGACAAGGGCAAAGCTAACATGGGGAGTCCCTGAACTGACAGGACTCCACCCAGATAACGAACCGGCGTTCAAGCGCTAATACTGTGCTGCCGGGCTGTGGGGTCACGCCAGCTGGGCCGGTTTCCGCAGACATTCCACATCGCAACAGGACCACGTCCTCAACCATACCTTAATTAAATTGCCAACGAACGCTGGGTAATGCAGGCCGTGCTCCTGGGAGGCAGCTGTGATTCGATTAATCCAGAGCTGAAATAAGAAAACATTGAGATGCTTAAGAACCAATTGTAGCCCTAGTTGGTGTGGCTCAGTGGATAGAGCGTTGGCCTGCAGACTGAAGGGTCCCGGGTTTGATTCCAGTGAAGGGCAAGTACCTAGGTCGCAGATGTTTCTGTCTCCCTGCCCCCCTCTTTAAAAATCAATGGAAAAACATCCGAAGGTGAGGATCAACAACAAAAAATAACTAATTAGCCGTAACCGGTTTGGCTCAGTGGATAGAGCATCGGCCTGCGGACTGAAGGGTCCCAGGTTCGATTCCGGTCAAGGGCATGTACCTTGGTTGCGGGCACATCCCCAGTAGGAGGCGTGCAGGAAGCAGCTGATAGATGTTTCTCTCTCATTGATGTTTCTAACTATCTCTCTCCCTTCCTCTCTGTAAAAAATCAATAAAATATATTTAAAAAAATAAATAAATAATTGTGCGTTGCGCCCACACCTCCACGGGGGAGCCAGTGACGGAAATGCTCCTGAATGGATCTGTTCCGTCAAACGGAAGGGGAGGCTCTCTCAGGCCACCCTTTACTCCAGGGGTCCTCAAACTACGGCCCGCGGGCCACATGCAAATACAAAGATTGTAGTTGTTCCCGTTTTGGTTTTTTTACTTCAAAATAAGATATGTGCAGTGTGCATAGGAATTTGTTCATAGATTTTTTTTTTTAAACTATAGTCCGGCCCTCCAACGGTCTGAGGGACAGTGACCTGGCCCCTGTATAAAAGTTTGAGGACCCCTGCTTTACTCGGTGTGAAGGCTCGGGTCCTTCCTCCCCAGCTCCGTGGAGCTCAAGTCTGTGCAGCGGAACTGGCCCGGGCTTGTCAGACGCACGGCCGGGCCACCTCCGGTGCTGCTGCTGCAGGTGCACGCGGGGCCTGAGGCTCTGCGCTTCCACCCAGTCCCCACCGGGCGCTGCTGCTGTGCGGGAGGGAGCGGCCGGGGCGGAGGGAGCGGGGACCGGGCCACAGGGACCCAGTCGGCTGGGCTCGCCTTCCTAACGAGTCGGGAGGGACGGGAAGCCCCGCGGGGCTTCAGGTGGAGGGGAGCTGAGGAGCGGACACAGGGGGCGGGTTGGGCGGAGCGGGGACCCTGGCCACCGGGTCCCGCGGGGTTTGGGGGGAGAGGCGTGAGAACGAGAGAAACAAAGGCCTGGAGAACGGTGCTGAGGTGTCCGCCTCAGCGGCAGGGGGACGGGGTCTGGCCGCAGCCGCCGCCGGTCCCGCGGGAGGGAGGGGAGGGCGGGGGCCAGGCCCTCTGCCCGCGGTGACACGGCGCCCGAGCCGCGATGGACGCCGGGCCCCCGGGCCCCCGGCTCACCGTCCTCAGGATGCCCCTCTTCCGTCTCCGGGCTTTCGTGCATTTCACAAACGCTCTGATCACAGCCCGGACGGCCAGCCGGTAGCAGCGGTTCTTCCTTCCCCGGAAGTGCTGGGTCAAAAAAACGGGAGAGGAGGGTTACCGGCGGGGTCCGCGGGCTCCCGGGCGCGCTGGGGCGCGGGGCGGGCGCGGCCAACTCACCCGCGCGTGCTTCAGCACCTCCTGCACCCGCCAGTAGCGGTGGGTGGCGCGGGTCCGCAGCCAGAGCTGCGTGGTGAGGAAGACCATGGTGCCTAGCAGGCGTCCCCGCTGAAAGACGCCCGCGCCGCGCTGCCGAGTGCTTCCGGGTCAGCGGCCCGCCGGGCACTTCCGGGGCACCGCGCATGCTCCCCGGCCCTACCGCCGCCCCGCCTTCGTGCGCATGCTCGGTGCGGCGGACCCCCGGTGCGCGCGCAGCCTCCTGGGGTCTCCCTCCCCTTCCTCCCCCGCGACTGGGTGTGGGCGTGGACTCCCGCGGTGGGGGCGGTGGAAAGCAAGAGTCTACCAGCGGTTCTCAACCTGTGGGTCACGACCCCTTTGGCGGTGGAATGACCCTTTCACAGGGGTCGCCTAAGACCATCCTGCATATCAGATATTTACATTACGATTCATCACAGGAGCAACATTACAGTTACGAAGTAGCAACGAAAATAATGTTATGGTTGGGTCACAACATGAGGAACTGTATTTAAAGGGCCAGAAGGTTGAGAACCACTATAATAGACCATCCGCCACAAGCGGGGCTGCCGTGTGCCCTGCGGAGGTTGAAGGGCCGGTGCAGGCCCAGGAGCCCCGGCCACGGGCGGGAATCTGCAGGGCACCAAGGCCACCTGTTGTTTGGTTTCGTCCCATGAATACCCAGAACGGGTGGGTCCAGGGACATCCACCCATGGGGACAGGGCGTGAGGGGCACGGGGAATGGCAGCCAGGGACAGGGTTACCTGTGGAGTGATGACACGTTCTGGGTAGTGGGGGCGGTTGCATAAACTGTGAAAGTCCTAAATGCCACAACATTGGACCCTTTGAAATGCTTAAACTGGTAAACTTTGCGTTCTGAGTATTTTACCAGAAAAAATAGGGGGCAAAAGAGTAAGTGCAATCTAATCTAATAAAAGAGAAACATGCAAATTGACTGCACCTCCTATATGCCCCAAGCCACGCCCACCAGCCAATCAGAGCGACCATATGCAAATTAACCCAACCAAGATGGCGGCAGGTAGCCATGGAGCTGGAGCAAGCAGGAGGCTTGGTTGCCCCAGTGATGGAGGAAGGCAAGCTTCCCGCATGCCCTGGCCTGCTGTGGACTCAGCTCAAGGCAACAAAGTTTCAATTATAGAAGACAAATAAATCCCAGATACCTGCTTCCAGCCAGCCTCCACTGGGAGCTTAGATAACTGGGGGTCAAGGCCAGCCTGCAAACAGCCATCAGCCCCTCATCCAGGATGGCCACACCCTCATGGGGTGAGGGTCCCTGCTGGGGGGTTTGGCCAGCCTGCAAACAGCCATTAGCCCCTCACCCAGGCTGGCCAGGTGCCCCAGTGGGGACCCCTACCCTGAAGGGGCTGTGGCCAGCGTGCAAACAGCCATCAGCCCTTCACCCAGGCTGGCCAGGTACCCTAGTGGGACCCCCACCCTGATCTGGGACACCCTTCAGGGCAAAACAGCTGGCCCCCACCCATGCACCAGGCCTCTAATAATCCTACATAATAAAAGGATAATATGCAAATTGACCCTAACAGCAGAATGACTGGAAATGACTGGTCACTATGACACACATTGACCACCAGGGGGCAGACGCTCGATGCAGGAGCTGCCCCCTGGTGGTCAGTGCGCTCCCACAGGAGGAGCTCTGTTCAGTCACAAGCCAGGCTGACAGCTGCCAGTACAGCGGTGGTGGTGGGAGCCTCTCCTGCCTCCTCAGCAGCACTAAGGATGTCCGACTGCAGCTGAGGCCTGCTCCCCACTGGCAAGTAGACATCCCCCGAGGGCTCCCAGGCTGCCAGAGGAATGTCTGACTGCCCGATCTCCTGGGGAGCGGACCTAAGCCAGCAGGTGGTCATCCCCCGAGGGGTCCCAGACTGCGAGAGGGCACAGGCCAGTCTGAAGGACCGCCCCCAAGTGCACAAATTTTTGTGCACTGGGTCTCTAGTTTCTTTATAATTTTTTTTTTTTTTGGATGTAATTTTAAATTCTAGGAAAGTTGCAACACTACCTGAAGGAATTCTATAATACATTCTCCCCAAATGCACCAACTGCTTACATTTTGCTCCATTTCTTTCCTTTTTAAAAAATATTGTTTTTATCGATTTCAGAGAGGAAGGGAGACTGGGGGAGAGAGAGAGAGAGAGAGAGAGAGAGAGAGAGAGAGAGAAACATCAATGATGAAAATCATTGATTAGCTGAGCCTGAAATCTGGGCATGTGCCCTAATTGGGAATTGAACTGGCGACCTCTTGGTTCCTGGATTGAAGCTCAACTGCTTTGAATAAAGGCAATGACTTTTATTAGGGTACAGGGTTGGACAGTCGGAGACAGCTGTCTGTTTCAACTGTTTGGGGTGTGGGGTGGGGTTTCATTTATGGAGATGGCTGAGTGGCAACAGGGAGAGATTTTTATTACTTACACTAGAGGCCCAGTGCATGAAATTCATGCACGGGGGTAGGGGGGCTGTGTCCCTCAGTCCAGTTTGCACCCTCTCCAATTTGGGACCCCTTGAGGGATGTCCAACTGCCCGTTTAGGCCCGATCCCACCAAACAGGCAGTTGGACTTCCCTCTTACAATCCAGGACTGCTGGCTCCCAACCACTCCCCTGCCTGCCTGCTTGATTGCCCCTAACTGCTTCTGCCTGCCAGCCTGATTACCCCCTAACTACTCCCCTACCAGCCTGATCGACGCCTAACTGCCCTCCCTTGCAGGCCTGGTCACCCCCAACTGCCCTCCCTTGCAGGCCTGGTTCCCCCCAACTGCCCTCACTTGCAGGCCTGGTTGCCCCCAACTGCCCTCACTTGCAGGCCTGGTTCCCCCCAACTGCCCTCCCTTGCAGGCCTGGTCACCCCCAACTGCCCTCCCTTGCAGGCCTGGTTCCCCCCAACTGCCCTCACTTGCAGGCCTGGTCGCCCCCAACTGCCCTCCCCTGTAGTCCTGGATCCCCCACAACTGCCCTCCCCTGTAGTCCTGGGTCCCCCACAACTGCCCTCCCCTGTAGTCCTGGGTCCCCCCCAACTGTCCTCCCCTACAGGCCTGGTTGCCCCTAACTGCCCTCCCCTGCTGGCCATCTTGTGGCGGCCATCTTTGACCACATGGGGGCAGCCATTTTGTGTTGGAGTGATGGTCAATTTGCATATTACTCTTTTATTAGATAGGATGTCCTGAGTGGAGGGGACATGCCAGGGCCTGTTGCGCCACAGGGAGACCAGTATCAGTGAGGAGGCAGGAGTGGGGAAGGGGGCTTCAGGCTCGAGCCTTTACTGGGGTTCCAGCAGGAAAGGCAACACAGGGGAGGGAAACCTCTTGGGACTGGCTTGTTGGGTCATCCCTGGGGGCCTCGCTGCATAGGGGCCACCCCTAGCTGTCTGGTGCCTGGCCCAGGAGACCTGGGGTGGGGAATATTAGTGGGTGTGTGGCCTCTGGATTGCAGGGGAGCTGTAAACGACTGTGGCCAGGGGTTCAGCCCTGACATGAATGGATGCAAATCCACAAATGCCAAATCGAAGATAGCACAGTAAGAGCACCCCCAGAGACAGAGAGAGCTGAGGGTGATACCCCCACCATGGACAGACAAAGGGCAGGCCATCAGGCTGTGGTCAAATCTATGGCCATGAGTCAGTGTCTCTACCAGAGAACGTGGAGAAGGCTGGGACTGCGGAGGCGATGCGCCCCTGGGAGTCAGCGGGGCAGTCCCAGGTCAGGCCAGAGGCCCATTGCTGGGCTCGAGCCACTGTCTGCTTCTGTTCCAGGAACTCCTGTCTGTCCTCCCCTCCACCCAGGCAGGTCTCAGCTCAGAAGAGGGGATCCTGGCACACTCCCACGGCTGTGGGAGACAGGAGCCTCCCATCCTGTGCTGTACGGCTCAGGCCCCCAGAGCTGTGTGCCCCTGGCAGTCATTCTTGGTTTTTTAATCTACTTTTATTGATTTCAGAGAGGAGAGGAGAGGGAGAAGGATAGAAATATCAGTGATGAGAGAAAATCACTGATCGGCTATCTCCTGCACACCCCACACTGGGGATCAAGCCCCCAACCCCGGGCCTGTGCCCTGACCAGGAATCGAACCGTGTCCTCCTGGTTCTTGGTCGATGCTGAACCACTGAGCCACACCAGCCGGACCCTAGCAGTCATTCTGCTCTCTGCAAAGGGGAGGTTGTGCCTGGGACACGCCCTCCTCGGCCACCTGATCCTGGGTCACCTCACCCCACTGCGTTCTCAGGGCAGGGCTGGCCCCTCGGTTCAGCAAAAGCTCGGCGGTGGGGCCGTGGCCACGCTCCACAGCGAGGTGCAGGGGTGTTGCGAGGAGCCAGCCAGCAGCGTTGACCTGTGCGCCCCTGTCCAGGAGATGGCTGGCGACTTCCACATGGCCGCTCCGAGCTGCGTGGTGCAGGGGTGTGAGGCCCAGTGCGTCTCGAGCATCCACCTCCGCTCCCCGGGCTGCCAGCAGCTGGACGGCAGGCAGGTGTCCGCCAGCGGCAGCCCGGTGGAGTGCAGAGCGTCCGTGCCTGTCCCTGAGGCTGGGATCCGCCCCGTGGTCAAGCAGTGTCTCCATATCCTGGAAGAGGAGGGGAGGACAAGGCAGGGGCCGCCCTGCCATTTGCCTGGCCCCACCTCATCTGGCCGGGGTTGCCTCACGGCCTCCTTCTTGGCCCTGCTTCCCAGCTGGTAAGTGTGCCAGCCCCTGTAGGTGCCCGGAGGGCTCTGCTTAGGGACTAACACGTGTCCCCCTCACTGTCCTTAGATACCATTCGCCACCTGGCCCAGCGCCATGGGTCCGTGGGTGAACATGACCTATGAACCAGGAGGTCAGGGTTCAATGCCTGGGTTGTGGGCTCGATCCCCAGTGTGGGGCGTGCAGGAGGCAGCCCATCAGTGATTCTCTCTCATCATTGATGTTTCTATCTCCCTCCCTTCTTCTCTGAAATCAATAAAATATATATATAATTTTTTTAAAAATCCTCACCGGAGGATATGTTGCCATTAATTTTTAGAGAGAGTGGAAGACAGGGGGAAAGACAGAAATATCGATGCATCAATTGGTTGCCTCCTGCAGGAGCCCTGACCAGGCCCTGGGGGGAGCCTGCAACCAAGGTACCTGCTCTTGATCGGAATCGAACCCAGGACCCTATGGTCCACAGGCCTACGCTCTATCCACTGAGCCACACCGGCCGGGGCAATAAAAACGTGTTTAGAATAAAGTTGGGGCGCCCGGCCAGGGTCCTCCCCAGTCCTCCCTGAGGTGGTCACAAACCGGAAGCAAACTCCAGGCTGCACTCAGACCCCAGACCCTCGGGGCTCCTCCCCCATCCTCGGCCCTGAAGCCTCCCCCTGCCCCAGGCGTCCACTCGGTCCGCGCCCTCCCCGCACCCCACCTGGGGCGCATGGAACAGCCAGCCCCTGGGGCGAAGGCCGCGTCCCCACACCGCCCGGCCCTGTCCGTCGCGGGTGAGGCCGGCACGTACCTGCCCGCGGCCCGAACCCGCAGCGATGCTCAGCGCGGTGGCCCCCGCGCCGTCCCGGGCGTCCACGTGCGCGCCCGCCGCCAGGAGCAGGCGCAGCGCCTCCGCCCGCCGGGCCGCGGCCGCCACGAGCAGGGCGCCGTCCAGGCCCGCGCCGCGCGAGGCCAGCAGCTCCAGCACCGGCAGCCGCCCGCCCGCAGCCGCCCACTGCGCCGCCGTCCAGCCGCGCGCGTCCGCCGCCTCGGCGCCCGGGCCCGGCGCGCCCAGCAGGAGCCCGGCCAGCAGCGTGCGGCCCCGCGCGGCCGCCTCGTGCAGCGGCGTGAGCCCGGCCCCCGAACGCGCCGCCGCCGGGGCCCCGCGCCGCAGCAGCAGCTCCGCCACCCGCGAGCGCCCGCGCCAGGCGGCCTCGTGCAGCGGCGTGCGCCCCGCAAGGTCGGCGGCCCCCACCTGCGCCCCGCGCTGCAGCAGGAGCCGCACCAGGGGCGCGTGGCCGCGCAGCACCGCCAGATGCAGCGGGGTCCTCCCCGCGCTGTCCCTGTGGGCGTGGGGGCTGCGTGGGCGAGCGTCGGGTGGCCGGGGAGCAAGACCCCGTCCTGCCCAGCCCGGTGGGGGGGCCCTGCCCTCCCACCCAGGTCAGCAAAGGGACCCACGAGGGAACCCGCTACTTCCTGGCCAGATGCCCGCACCCCTCCCTGCGCTCCGGGGGCTCACCTCTCCTCCACGCTGGCCCCCTGCCGCAGCAGCTGGGTTGCGAGGCCTAAGTGACCCCTCCACGCAGCCTGCAGCAGGCGCCCCCGGGCCGGCGGGACACCGGGCCCCTCTGCCCCTGTTCCCAGGGCCTCCTCTGAGCCCAGCTCTATCCACCTGAGTTCCTGCTCGGCTCCTGCCTCTGGGAGGTCCTGCTGCCCGGGCTCTGAGCGCCCAGGACTCACCTGGGAAGGAAAGGAATCCTGCGTGGACGCTGGAGGCTGAGCCAGTCCCAGCCCACCTGTCCCCAGGCCAGCATGCCCCCCCCATCTTCTCCCCGGGGAACCAGGCCACCAGCTAGGCTTGGCTCTCAGTTACCCCCGGAGGGAGCCTGTCCAGGGACTCGGGGGGCCTCTCCATGCGGGTCCTGGCCCAGCCACAGCGTGGTGAGTGGGCCCCTCAAGAAACTCCTCCTGAAGGTGTGAAGGTGGGGTGTGGGCTCCAGAGGGCTGGAGGCTAGAGCTGCAGTTGCTGTGGGGGGGGGGGCGGGGGGAGAAAAGGGGGGAGCTGCCTCCTGCTGCCTCTGGGCCCGGTGAAGGGCCACTCTCCACACTGTTTATCCAGAAACTTAAGGAGAGGCCCTGCCTGGCGGCCACAGCTCCCTCCCCCCCAGCACCCTCCTCCCCTGCCAACTGCCGGTGCCCCCCCACCCACCCACCCAGACAAAGGCCAGGCAAGCAGGAGCACGCCTGTGGACTGAGCTCCTCCAAGGATCACAGCCTCTGATGTGCCAGGACTTGCCTCACCCCTCCCCCCCCGCAGGTACCCACATGCCTTCCCCTGGGCCCCTCCCTCAGGCCCTGCCCCTCACCCCCTCCTGTGCTGCTGAGCAAGACCACCCACCTCGGGGCTGGAGCTTTGCCTCCTGCCTGATTCCAGGAGGTGGACAGGATGAAGTGGGACCCTTCAAGCCAGGCGACCTGGGTGAGGGCATCTGGGGTAGGAATCGCCTGGAGATGTGGAGGCAGGCAGGTCAGTGGAGGCTGTGATGGCAGACTGCTGGGCAGGAGAGGGAGGGAGCCAGGCTATGGGAGCATTTAAAATATATGTATATATGCATTTTTAAACTATATTTTTATTGCTTTCAGAGAGGAAGGGAGAGAGAGAGAAACATCAATTATGAGAGAGAAACATGGATCGGCTGCCTCCTGCACGCCCCACACTGGGGACTGAGCCCTGAACCTGGGCATGTGCCCTGACCAGAAATCAAACCGTGACCTCCTGGTTCAGAGGTCGACACTCAATCACTGAGCCACATGGGCCGGGCAAGGGAGCATTTTTATGACAGGGGACTAGAAGCATCTGGAACTGGTGCTGCAGGAAGGGGCCTGAGTGAGGCCAGCAGGATGGGTCACTTTGATTCTGGTGCCCTAGGGCAGAGTGGGCCCGGTGGGGGCTGGCCCTGCCTTCCCATCCAGGGAAGGCCACCTATGCAGGGTCCTGACGGGAGAAGGAAGTGCTCCAGCTGCTCTGTGACTGTCCACCAGGAGGCAGCACAGCTTTGGGGCTATTGCTCCTACCCCAGCCCCCACCCTCAGGCTCCCAGGGATGAGGTGTCATGTGGGCCCTGTCCTGCCTCCCCACCCCCAAGAGGAGCAACAGAGTCTTGCCCCTCCCCCACTTCCCTAGAGAGCAGCCCTTGCACGTACCGGATCCCCAGGGTGGGTCTCCAGACACATGGCCCCTCCCCCGTGATCCCTAGTCACTCTGCTCAGATGTCACCTCCCCAGAGGGACCCACCAGCCTGACCCCGGATCTGACCCTGTTTTATTTTCTTCTGAGCACTTATCACTCCATGAAAGAATCTTTTATTTTAAACTAGAGGCCCGGTGCATGAAATTCGTGCACAGGTAGGGTCCCTAGGCCTGGCCAGCGATCAGGGCTGATCTGTGGGGCAACCGGCGGGGCGATAGGGGGGCCCCTGCTGGCACCTGCCTTGGCCGGCCTGGGGCCTGCGGGCTGGGGGCAGCTCCTGCATTGAGCGCCTGCCCCCTGGTGGTCAGTGCGGGTCATAGCGACCCATCGTTCTGCTGTTTGGTCGATTTGCATATTAGGCTTTTATTATATAGGATACCTGCCTTCCTCTCCCAGGACGAAAGCCCCATGTGGGCACGTCACCCAGGCTGGCAGGTTCAGGCCCTGATGAAGCCGGCACTCTGGTCTGGGTGGGTTCAGACACTTCACTGTGCGAGTGGCCAGAAAAAGCAAGGGCAGCAAAGGTGTCCTCTCTCTGTGTCCCTGTCCCACAAGGTCACATCGAAAAGAGCCGGCCAGCCCGGCGGGGCTCAGTGGTTGAATGTCGACCTATGAACCAGGAGGTCACGGTTCAATTCCCAGTCAGGGCACATGCCTGGGTTGCAGGCTCAGTCCCCAGGGGCGTGCAGGAGGCAGCTGATCCATGATTCTCTCTCATCATTGATGTTTCTATCTCCCTCTCCCTTCCTCTCTGAAATCAATTTTAAAAAAATGTATTTTTTAAAAAAAGAACAGGCCAGCCCTGACTGGTTTGGCTCAGTGGATAGAGCGTCGGCCTGCAGGCTGAGGGGTCTGGGGTTCGGTTCCGGTCAGGGGCATGTACCTTGGTTGCGGGCACGTCCCCAGTGTGTGTGTGTGTGTGTGTGTTTGGGGGGGGGGGGAGGTGCGAGAGACAGCTGATCAATGTTTCTCTCTCATCGATATTTCTAATTCTCTATCCCTCTCCCTTCCTCTCTGTAAAAAAAATCAATAAAATGTATTTTTAAAAAAGAAAGAATGAGCCAGATCATGGGCCACACCAGGGGGAGGGAGCGGAGAGAGTGCGCCCTGTTGTTGAGGGTCCATTACTTGCTGCCTGGGGCCCAGCGGGCCGTCCCATACCCGGTCGGAGCCGGGGGAGCCTGGGAGTGCCTCCTGGCAGCCTCCCCACGCTCTGCCACGGCCTCTGTGGGTCCATGCAAGGCCGGCCAGGGCCATTTGCAGCATTTCTAACCCACAGTCACTGTCTGACGAAATGGGTAGTTACTGTAAGACCCTGAGTGTGTGAGCCATGCTTGTGCCTGGGGGCAGGGCGTGGCATGAGCTTCTGGGGAGCTGCTGTTGTCCTGACGGGGCCTGTGGCAGGCAGCCTGTGTTCCTCGACGGTGCCCCCACGGTCAGCCACCTCCCCACTCTAAGGCGTCTGAAGGGAGATGGGGAGCCTGGAGGCCTGGCACAGGAAAGCAGAAAAGTTGGCAGGGCAAGGTGGCTGCGGAGGCGGGAAAGGGGGATGTCGGCGCCCGATGCCTGTGGCCTCCGGTTCAGCTCACAGACAGCCTGCTCACTGGCTTAGGTGTCTGCTGGTTATGCGAGGGGACCCTGGGGTTCTGGGAGGGGGTGGGAGTATGTTAGTGATGTTTGGGGACATTCGTTGGGGATTTGGGGGAGGGCAGGGGGTGCTTCTTCTCCACTTGAAATTACGGAATCCAGCCCTAGCCGGTTTGGCTCCTTGGATAGAGCATCGGCCTGCGGACCGATGGGGCCCAAGTTCGATTCTGGTCAAAGGCAGGTGCCTCCGTGTGTGCAGGAGGCAACCAATCAATGTGTTTCTCTCGCAGCGATATTTCTCTCTGTCTTTCCCTCTCTCTTCCACTCTCCCTAAAAGTCGATGGAAAAATATCCTCGGGTCAGGATTAAAAAAAATAAAGAAAGGACGGAATCTGTGATCCCAGTTTCCTGGAGGGACTGGACTCTGGCAGGACACCTGCCGTGGTGGCTGCTGTCGCTGTGAGCCTCTGTGTCCAAGGTCCCACGCATCCTCTCACGGGACTAGGGTGCAGGCACCCAGCGTCTTCCATGTTTACTGAGGCTGAGAGGGGCCAGGTTGGGAATGAAGGGACCAGCAGGAACCAGGGCCAGGAAGTGAGGTACCTGGAGACACCCCCCCCCCACGCTCCTGATGGGGCAGTTATCATAGCCAAGACCTATGAAATGACGTCATTGGGGGAGGGGCTGCAGGGGGAGGGTGGGACCAGAAGGGAGGAGGGCCCTAGTGCCAGGCCACAGGGTCAGCTGTGCAAGTCCTGAGCAAAGCACAGCACACAGGAGCTGGCCACAGAGGCGGGCCAGGGCCGGAGCTGCAGGCGCCTGGCAGAGAGAGGCCCAGCCTGGCGGTGGGGAAACTGAGGCAGTGGTGCGGCCCTGGAGACGGCTGGTCAGGGCTGGACCTTCCTGGCCCAAGGTTCTGCCTCCGTTGGGTCTCTGGTTGCCGAGGTCTGAGAAGGGGTCGGACCTGAGGACCCAGGGCTGACCCCGGGGTCTCAGTTGCTGTCTGACCACTGCTGGGACCCCACCAGGCCCGCTGCCTGTGAGAGCATGAGTGAGCAGGAGAGGGAGACGGAGGAGGATGAGGGAGGGGGCCCTTCAGACATGGCACCCATGCTGCCCCGAAGGCGCCCGGACCACAGGGATGGACCACCCGCCCTGGGGCTGCCCGGCCGGATGCTGGCTGGGCTCCTGCTCCACCTGCTGCTGCCTGGGACGCTGTTCCTGCTGGTGCTGATGCCGGCAGCCGCCATCATCTACCTGGGATTCCTGTGCCACTCCAGGGTGAGCCGGGCCCTCTGGGGGAGGAGGGGAGGCGCTGGCTGGGACTCCCGGGGAGTGGGGTCCTGTGGAAGCTCAGGGCACTGGGCCTGAGGGTGAATCGTCCCCCTTGTCGCCAGAGACATGTGTGCCCCTCCCCGGAGAGCCCTTCTCCTGCCAGCCCCTCCCCCACTGGCCACAGCAGAAGGGCCTTTGTTCCCACTATGGGGACAGCTCTCTCCCTCCCCTGAGGCCCCCAGCCTTGTACCAGGGGCCACCAGGGCCTGAGCAGCTGGGCAGGGTGGGAGGTGGAGAGGGCTCCAGGAAGAGAAGATGATGTCCGATTTCACCAGTCCACAGCCCCTCCCCCGCCACACACACAGCCCCTGGCAGAACCCTCCTGCCCTGGGCTGGGTTCCCCATGTGCAGTGGGCTGTGGCTTGGTCCAGGGCAGGGAGGGTGTAGGCAGATGGGCCCCTGTGCCCCCTTTCTATAGGCCTAAGGCAAGGAACGGCGACCGGACGGGGGTTGCTAAAGAGAAGATGGCACCAGCTGTGACACCCACAGGCTGGGGCTCCTGGTCAGGTGCCAGCAGAGAGAAGGGTCATGGGGAGCAGTGGGCTGGGGAAGCGGGGGTCGGGCAACAGCGGGAGGGGGGGGGAATTCTTTGAGCCTCCGCCCAAGAGATCGCTACTCGGGCCGTTTACTGCGTGGACTCCGGTAAATGGGTTCCTGATCTCTGTTCCTTGACGGAGAAATGACAGGCCCTCAGCAGGGACTCCACTAGGCCTCAGGCCCCGCCCCTCGCCCCGCCCCGCCCCTGGCAGTATGCTCCCCAGGCCCCGCCCCATCCCGTCCCGTCCACCTGCTGCCTGGCCCCGCCCAGTCAACCCAGGACCCGCCCACCCACCCAGACCAACCCCTCCCCCTGCTGCCTGGCCCCGCCCCGTCCCATCCTGGCCCCGCCCCGTCCACCTGCGGTCTGGCCCCGCCCACCCCACCCGCCCCGCCCCCTGCTGCCTGGCTCCGCCCCGCCCCATCCTGGCCCCGCCCCGCCCCGTCCACCTGCGGCCTGGCCCCGCCCTTGCTGCCTGGCCCCGCCCTCCCCGCCCCATACAGGGCCCGCCCCCACCCCTGATGCCTGGCCCCGCCCAGCCCCTCCAGGCCCCGCCCCTCCTGACCTCCCGCCCCGCCCCCAGGTCCACCCGGCGCCCAGCCCCACGTGCCGCGCGCTGCTCACGGACCGCGGCTCTGCGACGCTCATCGTGCTGGGCTTCCTCTCGCTGCCTCTGCTGCTGGTGTTCGCCTCGGCCGCCCGCGCCCGCTTAGCCCGGCGCCTCCGCCCGCTGCTGCCGCCCCCCATTTGGACCCGCGGACCGGGTTGCCATCCAGGCTCCAGCGACGGGGAACGGGAGGAACGCCACCCTGATGGGGAGGAGCAGCTCTGCGCCTGGGTGTGACCCCAGAGGCCCTCCAAAGGACCCGAGACCTCCAAATCCCGGGAGGCCCCCGAACCTCCACCTCCTTCGTGACCCCCATCAGTTGGCCCCAGGCCGGCGAGCGCGTGGTCTGCGCCCAGATCCGGCTGGGAAATCGCGGGCATTGCATGCCTCGGGCTCCGGCGCGGTGCTCCGAGCGGCCGCGAGATGGCACTCGACTCCCCAGGACTGGGGTCAGCCCTCCCCACCCACCGCCGCCGGCACCCTCGCTGGCACCCCTGCCGCACAGGCTGTGCCCCCTCGAGGAGGCGGGGTGGCTCTCAGAGAAAGGCGGCCTCCTGGCTTCTGCCACTGGCTGCCCTGGCCGGGCCCTGTGGCCCCGTGACTGGTCAGCCAGGGCCTCCTGCCAGTTTCAGAGGAGGTGAGACCCCCACGGTCCACCAGAGCGCGTGCTTCCAGGAGTCAGCGATGGCCAAGCCCTGCCAGGGCCTGCAAGGCCCAGCCTGTGCCCAGGTTAGAGCTCAAACTGAGACCAGGGTTAGAGCTCGGCCAGTGCCCAGGGTTAGCATCTTCTATTATTATTATTTTACACTTTGTCCTTTATTTGGAATGGTTTCTTTAATATATGACCCTGACCCTTGGCCATGGCCCTTGATACAAACTAGGGTACACATTCTTTTTTTGAAAAACTGAAATATGAAAAGTGAGACAGCCCTTATGATTCGTCAGAGCAGGCTCACTGAAGTGGTAGTTTTCTGGCAATAAATGTGTCCTTGAAGTTCTTTCCCTTTGATTCCTAGAACCACCTTCATTTCCTCCTTTCCTGAAACCCTTTTGTTCAGTTCCTCCTGGAACGCCTGGAGGAACAGCAGCACTCTGCCCACGGCTCCAGGGTGGGCGTTCAGATGGGCACCCAGTAAGGGCGCAGCCTGTTCTCTCTGGGTGACGTTAAGGTCCTCAGGGTCTGCTGCATTCTGTCCTGTGCTTTGAGCTTGTTCCTTGTTGTGGCTCTGTTCTTGATGAGCTATCCGGCGTCACGGTGTTTCCCGTGCCTGGGGATCAGATATTTCCTCGTTCTGGAGAATCCTCAGCCGGTATCCCGCGAGCTCTGCCTGTCACTCACTGTACATGTTCTCCTTGGGGAAAGCTTCTCCTCTGACCTCGATGTCAATTCATCTCTCTTGTATTTTTTTTCAAATATATATATATATTTTTTTATTTTTTTAGAGAATCAGGGACATTTATTGGAGTATGTCAACAGAGAACACAGGAGATAGGAATAAGTATTAGGGGCTTGAAAGTGGGCTGGGAGTACAGGAGCCCATCCTGGGAGAATGATCAGGTCCCAGGCCTGTGCTGAAGAATTTGTCAGGGAGTACCCAGAGGTATGGTGAAGGAGAGGTAGTCCCCAAGGGCGCCCCAACGGGGCCGGTAGATCTGGAAGATGGTGATCCAGGTGGTGAGTATAATCACCCAAAAAAGGAAGCCCACAGCAGAGCGCCAGACATAGCCTTTGATTTGGCTCTGCTCTGTGTATGCAGGGACAAGGAAGGCCTCTCGGAAGAACCAGAAGATGTTGACCAACCAAAGAAAAGGCAGGAAAGCAAACCCACCCAGGTAGTACTTGCGGCACAGGTTCAACTTCTCTTCGTTGGACACCCGCTCCAAGTTCATAGTGGCGCTAGGGCTAGGTCGTTCCGTGGGTCTGAGGGGCAAGACACTGAGATGCACGGATCGCGAAAATCCACGCCCCAGTGGAGTTTACTTCCTCCGGATAGATGCCTTTGCCACTTTCAACTTACGGACGTTTGCGTGTGATGCCGCAAGCCAAATATATTTTTATTATTGATTTCAGAGAGGACGGGAGAGGGAGAGAGAGATAGAAACATCAATGATGAGAGTCACCAATCGGCTGCCTCCTGCACGACCCCCCACTGGGGATCGAGCCCACAACCCGGGCATGTGTCCTTAACCGGAATCGAACCTGGGACCCTTCAGTTCGCAGGCTGACGCTCTATCCACTGAGCCACACCAGTCAGGGCTCTCTTGTACTTTTAAAAAATATTTTTTTTATTGATTTCAGAGAGGAAGGGAGAGGGAGAGATAGAAACAGAAACATCAGTGATGAGAGAGAATCGTGGATCGGCTGCCTCCTGCACGCCCCACACTGGGGATGGAGCCCGCAACCCAGGCGTGTGCCCTGACCGGGGAATCAAACCGTGACCTCCTGGTTCACGGGTCGACACTCAGCCCCTGAGCCACGGCGGCCGGGCTCTCTGGTATTTTCCATCTCGGTGTCTCTCTGTTGCCTCTGGGCAATTCCTCCGGCGCCCTCTTCCCGCTCAGACGCACTGGCTGTATACACTCATCCATTTAATTCTAAATGACTATTCCTAAAAGTTGCGCTTGCTTCCTTTTGAAGTCTGATCGTTTTTGATGGTCCCTTGGCGGCATGCTTGCTCGACTTCTGGGTTCCAGCTTCGGTCTGTTAGACAGCTGGCAGCCATGTTACAGCCTGTACCTAGCCGTGCCGCGTGCTGGTCTTTGGGCTCTGCCTTTGTTATGTGTTGTTCTTGCTGCCGCTTCCCTCCAGGGAGGACTCCCTCTGGGCGGCAGGGCCAGCTGGGCCGGCCAGGGTCCCGGTTGGTGGCCCCTGCACAGTGCCACCCCGGCTCTCCGGCTGCAGGGTGGCTCTCCCGCCCTGTGTCCAGAGAACACGCTGTTTCCCCACTTGTTTTCCTGCATCGTCCTGGGTCTGCTCCCTTTTCTGCTGTTTATCCACTTGCAGTGTTTAATTCTGGAGGGACCTCGGGGATATTTACTTCCTTGTAAGCCCAGCAGTGTATTAAAAATGTGCACTTGTTGTCATCCGTCCAGGGTCTGGTGGTAGCCGAAAGGCCTTTTAAAGGATGGAGCGCACCACACTGCCAGCTGGACTCCGCCTGTGACCAGCAGGGTCAGGCCCCAGAGACCGGGGCTCGCGGTTCAGGCTGTGACCGGAGTCAGGGCTCATTCCGTGGCCTTGAGCGGAGCCCGCTGAGGCTGGCCCGGGTCCAGCAGGAGTCCTCGGGGGGGTTCCAATTGTCTGTGCGCAGCTCTGATGCGGTTCCCAGTCAGACAGGAGCCTGGCCGGCCGCCCGGCTGCCAGAACTTCCCCTGGTCCAAGGCCGCCTTCCTTCCCCTCCTGCCCGGGCTGGGCTGGCGCTGGCCAGGCGGCCAGGAGGAAGACTCTCCTGAGGATAGGCCTGGCCCTGGAGTCACCAAACAACAGCTGGGCCTGGGGGGTGGGGAGCTCAGCTGCCTGAGCCTGGGCTTCCTAAGATGGGTCCCAGTGTCCCAGGCCAGCCCTGAGCCCCAGGGAAGTCTTGCCTCAGCCCCAGTTCTGCCCCACCCGCTCACAAAAGACACCCGTGAGGGGCTGTGAGCGTTCACACGGTCTCGGGCTCTGCTTTTTAAAAAAAATATGTATTTCTTTGCTTTTTTAGAGAGAGTGGAAGGGAGGGGGTAGAGAGATAGAAACACGGTAAGAGAGAAATATCATTGATCGGCTGCCTCCTGCACGCCCCCCACAGGGGATCGAGTCCACAGCCTGGGCATGTGCCCTGACTGGGAATCCATCCGGGGCCTCTTGGCTCCTGGCTCGATGCTCAACCACTGAGCCACGCCGGCCGGGATAGGGGTCTGCTTTTAGAGGGCCAGCTGCCAGGGACATTGGGACACTGGGTGCTGGGGGCCGAGGGCTGGCCCACCAGAGAGAACCAGAAACAGGCCCCGGGCCTGGGGAAGGCTGAGGAGACCATGGTCTCTTCTTTATCCGCCACCATTTAGGTTCCTGGTAAGGGGCTGGGGGGGCAGGGGGGGAGGAGGGGGGCTGGGCTAAGGGGAGGGAAGGTCCTGCCTCCAGCACAAGGCTCCCCCTCCTCAAGGCCCATCATTCAAACAACCTGTCCTGCCCTTCAATCCCTCTGCCCAGGCAGGACCAACCCCATCTGAATCCCAGAGAGCTCTGCCTCTAAGCCAGGGGTGGGCAAACTTTCTGACTCGAGGGCCACAATGGGTTCTTAAACTGGACCGGAGGCCGGAACAAAAGCATGGATGGAGTGTTTGTGTGAACTAATAGAAATTCAAAGTAAACATCATTACATAAAAGGGTACGGTCTTTTTTTTTTTTTTTAGTTTTATTCATTTCAAGCGGGCCGTAGTTTGCCCACGGCTGGCTGCTCTAACCCTTTGCCCAGCACGGTGCCCATGACAGAAGCCTCTCTTTCAGGGTCTCAGCCCCCCAGGCCGAGCCCCCAGCCTCTGCTCCCCTCCTCCCCCCACGAAAGCTACTTCAGCCCAGCCGGTGTGGCTGAGTGGTTGAGTGTTGACTTATGAAGCAGGAGGTCACAGTTCGATGCCTGGTCAGGGCACCTGCCCAGGTTGTGGGCGTGGTCCGGAGGGGGGGCCTTGCAGAAAGCAGCCGAACGATGATTCTCTCTTATTGTCGATGTTTCTCTCTTCCTCTCCCTTCCTCTTTGAACTAAATAAAAACACACTTAAAAACAAAAAACAAAAACCCTTCATTCCCACCCAATGCCCCTCAACCCATCCAGGGGCCCAAACTCCACGGGAAGCAAGTGCTCTGCTCCTGGATGGGGCAGGGGGAGGCCCCACTGGGACAAGCAAGCTCTTTCCCCACCCAGGTGCCCAGGCCCCTGCCCTGGCTGTGGGAGCCTCCACACACCTGTGTGTGCGCGTGTGCACGCATCTGTGCAGTGTGTGTGTGTGTGTGTGTGTGTGTGTGCATGTTCTGGCTTGTGCCCGTGGAAATCTATCCCATCCGCCTCCCCTCACACCCTGAGCTGGGGGATGGGAGCTGTTGTCTCGACCCCACAGGGTGGAGACTGTGCAAGATTCCCTGACCTGCCCAAGGTCACGTATTCATGCACAAAGCATTTCCGGGGACCGAGGCGTCGGCAGGCACACCCTCAGACAGCTGAGGCGCGGCCAGGAGGGGTCCGGGACGGGCCAGTTCCGTCCCTCCAGCTTGCATCCAGGTATGAGCCCTACCCTCACCCAGGCATGTGGGCCAGGCAAGGGGTGCTGTGCAGGAAGTGAGCTGGGGTGGGTGGTCTGGGTAGAGTGGGGAAGGACACACTGCCTTCTGCCCGCATGGTGCCTCTGGCTGCTCTAATAATGAAATAGACATCAGACACAGGAGCAATAGAAAATACCCAGATTCGAGACACACGTGTGCATGAGAAGCCTGCATACGTGCGAGTCAGACCCCACATGCACGAGAGGATCAGAGGCAGAAACGAACATGGGCATATAAGGCATGCTGAGCCGGCCGGCTTGGCTCAGCGGTTGAGCGTCGACCTCTGAACCAGGAGGTCAGGGCACATGCCCGGGTTGTGGGCTTGGTCCCCAGTGTGGGGCGTGCAGGAAGCAGCAGATCCATAAATCTCTCTCATCGTGGATGTCGCTATCTCGCTCTCCCTCTCCTTTCCTCTCTGAATTCAATAAAAACGTATTAAAAACACACACGCTTCCTGAGTTAGGGACAAGATAGTGCTGGGCGTCAGGGCCTGGCAGGACGAGAAGAGCGGGTGCTGGGTCAACAGAGACTTGCTCTGCCTACAGATGGGCAGAGGCTGCGCTGACCACGGCTCACTCTGGGCAAGGCCCGACTCAGTTCCCCGGGCAGTGAAGGGAGGGGCCCAGGTTCCTCTTGCGCCTGAGGCTGCAGGTGCCTTTAGCTCAACACAGTCTGCGTGCCGCGGAGGCGCATCGTGGGGTGCATTGGTCGGGACCCCCTCAGTAGTCACAGGCAGAGTCTGGCGCTGGCTCTGAGGTCTAAGGCCCTGCCCGCTGGGCCCCACTCCCACCTCTGGGGAGTCCCTCCCTGCTCTCTCCTTCCCCAGGCAAGCCTGTCTGGACCCCCCCTGGGGCAGGGGCAGGGGCAGGGTGTGGGGGTCACCTCCCTGTAATAGAAGGTTCCAGCAGAGGGAACCAAAGCGGGGGTGCGGGGGGTGGGGCACCCTGCACAGGCTGAAAACCCAGGAGCCTCTGGATGCCTGCCTTCCTCTCTGCGCTCACCCTTGCCCAGTAGGCCCTACGTCTGGCAGCGGCTCCCCAGGCGTCTCCTTGGAGGCCTCGCATCAGCCCCACCCTCCCCTGGGCCCTGGCCTGCCCCGTGAAGGCCCTGCACCCCTTGCCCTCCATTTCTGCCCCCCAGCCCTCCTTCCTGCTCTCACACACCTGCCTGCCCCAACCCCAGGGCCTTAGCACTTCCCGAAGCTCCCGCCTCCGGGTCTGACACGGCCGCCCCCCCCAGCGGGAATTTTTGCAGGCACGCCACGGCTTGTCCCCCTTCCAGCCCGGAGGTGCCGGGAGGACAGGGACGGTGCCCAGTCCTTGCCTGTCCCTGTTTGTAGGCGGCGGGAACGGCGCCAGGAGTTAGGCCTGTGGAGTCAGATCGGACCTGGTACTTGAGTTCTGGCTCCGAAAGACTTCAGAACCAAGACTCAAACTGTGAGAGAACATTTATGTGGGAAATCAAAGAGGTAAAAGAAGTAATTTTTAGAAAAAATGGGCTTAGGAAACAACTTACAGAGGTAAAGGAGTCGTGAGGAGGGGAAAGGTAATGTGCCTGAGGGAAGGGGAGAGAAAGGGAAAGGCAGGGGTGGGGTCCTCTGTCCTAAGGACTTAGGGGGGGGACGTTAGGGGAGGCCCCGGGGAAGATCTCAGCAGAACACTCAGCAGCCTTCCAGGGGTGGCCTTTCGGGTCCGATCTCCACGGACTGCCGGGCGGGCCCCAGGGCCGGGGTCATCGCCAGTGTGACGGGTCCTGGGCTTGGCCATGGGCTTGCTTGCCTGATGTTGCTGCTTTTCTGGGCCTGGAGCTGAAATGCAACTGAGGCCTGTAGGGAGCAAAGGTCAGGGGGTCCAACGGCAGGACACAAGGCCAGTGTGTGCTGGGGGGGCGGGCGGAGAGGTCACCTGGGGGCGAGGATGTGCACACCTGTCCGTGACTGTCTGCCCCGGTGGCCTCTGAACCTGGCCCCACGTCCTCCCTCCGCTCCTGTCTGCAACTGCCGACCACATCCCCACGCAGAACCTGCCCGTGGCCTGGCTCAGCACCGAGGATGGGTGAACGCAGATGGGGGTGCCCACCCCATGCTCTGGCTGCCCACCCCGCCAGGCAGGGGGACGGAGTTGGGGTCAGTCTAGGGCAGTGATGGCGAACCTTTTGAGCTCGGCGTGCCAGCATTTTGAAAAACCCTAACTTCACTCTGGCGCCGTGTCACATGTAGAAATTTTTTTATATTTGCAGCCATAGTAAAACAAAGACTTCTATCTTTGGTATTTACTTTATATATTTAAATGCCATTTAACAAAGAAAAATCAACCAAAAAAAAATGAGTTCGCGTGTCACCTCTGACACACGTGTCAGAGGTTCGCCATCACTGATCTAGGGCCACAGGGAGCAAGGCTGGGCTCCTGGGGAGTGAGAGGCTGGGACCTGCAGACCACAGGGAGGTCCTCAGGCCCTGGCCCGTCCCCAACCTCGGACAGGCAGGTGGAGTCTAGAAGAATGTGTGGGTGGGGCAGCTGGGTGGGCTTGGGAGGGGCCTCTGGGCCCTGCTGCTCTCAGCGGCTGCTCCCTGGGCCCCACGGTCCCACTCACTGGTGTGGGGTGAGGTCAGGGGGCCTTGGCTGGCCCCACACCCCAGATCCAGGCCCAGGGCAGCCACCCCCCCTTGGCTGTCTCTGTCCCCACCTCGTATGTGTGGGTAGATACAGCCACCGTGATAAACAGCTCAAGGGGGGCCCCCTACAGGGTGGGGCAGCACCCAGGCCCATCTGCCCAGCAGAGAGCCCTAGGCTGGGGTCAGGGGTGAGGTCAGAGGCCCCGGGAGCTGCCCTTTTCCTTGGGGTCAACATGACCACAGCGCGCTGGGCACAAAAGGCCCTTCTTCTCCCCAGAGGCCTGGACTGTGCGGAGGAGGGAGGCTGTCCGACCGACTGGGAGGGGGCGGGGTGGGCGGCGCCGGCAGAGCAGTGGCCCTGGGTTCCCGGAACCCTGTCCACCTGCCTGTGGGCAGACGGGGTGGGCCAGCTCTGGGAAGTGATGCATGGAGCTCCTGGCTGGGCCAAGGCCATGACGTCAGGACTGAGCAGGGCTGGGCTCCAGGCAGGGGAGGCCTGGGGGCCAGGGCCTGCTGGTCTCAGAGCCTCTGATCTTCTCTGCCCCTCCGGCCCCAGGCCGCCCGCCTCAGAGAGGAGCCTTCCGGGCCATTCTATTTGTGCTTCCTCCGGCGTCTGCCCTAACCCTGACCACCGACACCCCTGGCTGACCCCTCGCTCCCTGGAGACTCCGTCTGGCCCTGTCTCCCCAGGGCAGGGGTGGGGGCTGCAGGACACAGAAGTGAGACTCGGGGCCAGGGAGCAGGGCCGAGGGGGAGGCAGGGGAGTCTCGGGGCTCAGGCGAGAACTCGACGTGTGCAGACGTGACCCCGGCCAAGCTGAGGAGGAGCTCTGGGCGGGGGCTGGGTAGCGGCCCTGGCGGAGGGCACCTGAGGCAGAGGCTGGAGGAAGGAGGGCAGCTGCTTCCTTGAGGGCTTGAGCCACAGCCAAGAAGACCCGCTCAGATTTTCCAGGAGGGACGGAAACTTCCCCGTCAGCCCTCAGGGCAGGCCTGGCTGCGACGGCCGGTCCACCCGCTGGCAGGAGTTGGGGACCAGTGGGGAAGCCACTGCCTTGCCACAGGGGGCCCCCATTACAGCCCAGCTCCCTGACCCCAGCAGGTGGGTGCCCAGGGAAATGGAGGATGAACCAAGAAGGGCCTGTATGTGTCTGCATGGGGTGCAGCCCCCGGGCCCCAGGCCCCAGGCCTCCAGCTGTGGCTGCTGCCTGGCCCTGGTCTCCGCTCCCGGTCCCATCTCCACAGCCACCTGGTGAGCCTCCCGTGCCGGAGAGCTGGGGGCCAAGCCGGGCTCCTCCGGGCAGCAGCACAGCCTGGACTTCGGGGACCCCAGCCCCTAGCTCCCCTCCTGGGGCCCAGGCGGAAGCACCCGGCAGCCTCCGGTCCCCGCCGAGGCCTGAGGTCCGTGGAGCTGAGCCAGCGCGGCCACTGCCAAGATTCCCCGGGAGGGGTGGGTGGGGGCGGCGGGACACAGCTCTCTTTCTGCTCCTGCCCTGGCTGCTCCTCGGGCTCAGGCTCCGCCGAAGCACTTCCTTTTTTAGGCAAAGTGGTGCTCTGCCTGTCTGCCGCCTTCTCACCTGCCAGAGGGAGGAAGGAAACCATTGAGTCCCATCCGTCTTCCTCACAGAGCAGCCCCGGGAGGTGGGCAGGGAGGGGACATCCTGGAAGAGTTGCCCTGGGGGGCCTGTGCCCCTGCCCCACGGGGAGGAGCGGCTGGGAGAGGGAACCCGCACAGGAAGGCGTCTGAGGAGTGAGGGGGCAGGGCTCTCCGGCCCAGGGGGCACTGCCCCACCCCAGCTAAGGAGAGGGGGCAACAGGGGGGTGCTGGGGGTCTGTCCTTGGGCGTGGAGTCTGACCTCAGCCCAGGCCCTAGGCCCCCCCATCGGGCAGGGTGCGTGGGGATAGCAATAGGTCGCATGATCACCCTGGACAGGGCCTGAACAGCCACCCCCAGCTCCCGGACCTCTTCCTCCAAGAAGCCAGGGGGGTGGGGCTTTTGTGTCCCCCAAGAAGCCCACGTGCTATGTCCAATGCCCTGTGTCCTTTGTAAGTTCAGCGCTTGCAATCCCTGTGGGTCGGTCCTTGGAGACACGTGTCCCAGCCCCCAGACACCTCCCCCTGCCCCAGCCCTGTAACCCAGTGGGGGCCAGGGCGGGGGCGGGGGGGTAGTGCGGGGGAGGCGGGGACCTTGTTGGGGCACGTTGTTCTTGGTGTCACCCCCACCCCCACCGCCCTGGGTCCTCTTGGGCCCGGCTCCAGGGACTCCCAGCACCGCGGAGACCTGGGCAGTGGGCCTGGGATGACCCAACTTGGGGGTCCCCGTCTGCTCCTGGCTGGGAGCAGGGGGCAGGGCGGACCCCCTGGTCTCCCATACGGGGCGGCCGTAAAGGAAGGCCCCGGTGTCTGTGCGCGAACATGCCCACGAGTGCGCGGCCCGGTCCCTCGGTGCGCGCGCCTCCCCCGCCGAGTGCGCGCATCGGGGCGGGGCCTTTGGGGGCGGGTCCCGGTCCGGCCAGTGCGGGGACGCGCGGTGCCGCCCAGGAGCGAGCCAGCGAGGGGCTGGCGGAGTCCGAGCGCCCGGTCCGCTGCGCGGGATGCTGCCCTGGACGGCGCTCAGCCTGGCCCTGAGCCTGGCGCTGGCGTGGGCGCGGAGCGGCGCGGAACGCGGTGAGTGCGGGGCGCGGGGCCGGCCTCGGGCGCCCCCTCCATCCCCCGCGGCCCCACGCGGCCCGCGCTCTCCTCCCGCGGCCAAGGGGCGGGGGCGGCCGGCAGGGCACCCCACCCACCTGCGGCGGACGGACCCAGACGCCCCAGGAGACTCGACCGAGCGCGGGGACGTGGAGGCCGCCATCTGCCCGGTCGGCATCTCCACGGATCGAGGGGCCTGGGCGAGGGGGGCGGTGTCTGTCCAGGCGGCTGCCCCGGCCTCAGTTCCCCTCTCCTTGGAAGGACCCTTCATAGAGAGATGACAAGCAGGTTGGAGTCGCCCCACCGAATTAGGGAAACCTGAGGCCCCAGGGCCCAAACCAGAACCAAGACACCCCAGTCCCCGTCTGCCCATGGCCCAAGGGTGGAGGGGCCCACGTGCCCCCGCTCCAGGGGTGAGGGGAGGAAGGGGCGGCCGGGAGGCGCTGGTGGGACCTCAGGCTGCTGCAGCAGGTCACTCCTTCCGGGGTCCGGATGGAGCAGGGGCTGGGGGCCCGGGGAGGGGTGACATCATCTGTAAGTGGGGTCAGAACTGCAGCCCGGCCATCTGGGCTGTGGGCGGGCCTGCGATCAGTGTTGTCTCCCCATCTCTCCCCTCCTCCCCAGCCTTCCTCTTCTGAGCTGCTTTGCAGGCCCCCCTGCCCCCCGCCATGTCCCACCTGCTGCCTTACCTGGAGGCTGAGCTGTGAGGCTGAAGACAAGCCTGAGGGAGCAGCCCCTGACCCCCCGGGCCGTCCACTCGCCCCTCCTGAGCTGGGCCAGGACCCATGGCTCCTGCCTGTTTGCAGTTAGCCGTGGGGGCTTGGAGGGGCCGGCTTTGCTTTACAGATGAGATAGGAGCCCAGAGAGTGTCCCAGGGACATGGCCAGGGTGCAGAGCGGGACCCCTGAGACTTGGACCCCTCTGCCCCTGGGGATGCCACCCCAGGACCTTTGGGGAGGGGGGACTGAGCAGGCTTTCAGGGCCTCCTGGGGTGAAGCTCCGGCTGGGGGAGCTGCCGTGGGTGTGGGGCTGCCTGGAGTCCCCACCCGGGCTGAACCCTCCCCCTCTCCCCTAGGGCCCCGGGCAGCAGCCCCCCAGGGGGACCTGCTCTTTCTGCTGGACAGCTCAGCCAGCGTGACTCATTATGAGTTCTCCCGGGTCCGGGAGTTCCTGGGGCAGCTGGCAGCCCCACTGCCCCTGGGCCCCGGGGCCGTTCGTGCCAGCCTGGTGCACGTCAGCAGCCGGCCCCACTCGGAGTTCCCCTTCGGCCAGCACAGCTCCGGGGCCGCCGTCCAGGACGCCATCCTCGCCGCTGCCCAGCTCATGGGCAACACCAATACGGGCCTGGCGCTGGCGTACGCCAAGGAGCAGCTGTTTGCCGAGGCTGCGGGGGCCCGGCCGGGGGTGCCCAAGGTGCTGGTGTGGGTGACCGATGGCGGCTCCAGCGATCCCGTGGGGCCCCCCATGCAGGAGTTGAAGGACCTGGGCGTCACCGTCTTCATCGTCAGCACCGGCCGGGGCAACCGCCTGGAGCTGTCGGCCGCTGCCTCGGCCCCTGCAGAGAAGCACCTGCACTTCGTTGACGTGGACGACCTGCCCATCATCGCCCGGGAGCTGAGGGGCTCCATCCTCGGTAGGTGGGCGGGCAGAGGCGGGGCTGGGGGGTGGCCAGAGCCCAGCCAGAGAGCTGGGGTGGGATTTTAAAATATATACACTTTTTTTTATTGATTTCAGAGAGGAAGGGAGAGAGAGGGAGAGGAGAGAAACATCAATGTTGAGAGAGAATCATTGATCCATGGATCGGCTGCCTCCTGCACGCTCCCCACTGGGGACTGAGCCTCCCCCCGGGCATGTGTCCTGACCAGGAATCAAACCGTGACCTCCTGGTTCCTAGGTCGGCAACCAACCACTGAGCCCCGCTATCTGGGCAGGGGTGAGGTTTAAGAGGGATCTGTCTGCCTGGAGCAGGGGCCAGGGCTGCAGGGCAGGTGTCCCCAGGGGTTCATGGGGGAGGTGCCCCCTACCTGGGCCGTGGAGGGATGAGGGCAGGCCTGTGTGAACATCTCCACGTGGGGCTCTCTGAGGGGCCCAGCCCCTTGGAGGAGGCCCCGGGGAGTGGGGGGCCCGGTGTGGACCCAGGGGCTGCTCTGGTGGGGTGTGGCTGAGTGGAGAGGAAGAGAAAGGGGCTGCCAAGCCTGAGGACTGTGGGGGGGGGGGGCGCAGGTACTCCTGTACCTGAGCCAGGGCCCACCATGTCTGGAGCTGGGAGTCAAGTCAGGAGGGGCCGGGACCGCCTCCTTTGGGCTCTGCTTGACCCCAGTGCCCCCAGGGTGAGGACAGCTGGAGGGTTTCAGCAGGTTCCTTAGCAGGTTAGCAGCTCCTTCGGGACCCCTGATCCCGCCAAACCGCAGAGGGGGCGGGGCTGGAAATGAAGGGCCTGGTCGCGGGCTCGGCCTCCGTAGCCACTGAAAAATGCCAGTAACCCCAGGGTTCTGCCCAAGTCTCCGCCTGTGGGTTAATCATCCACCCGAAACCAGAAGAGAGTGGCCTGTGGGTTGCAGGGGGACTGGGTGCCTCTGAGACTTTCCTTCCGGGGACACCTGGCCCCTGGTTGCCCCAGGTCAACCACTCCACTGGCTGAGCCTGGAGGCTGCAGGGCAGCCAGGAGTGTGGGGTGGGGGGGCTCCTGGGAAGGGAGTGGGTCTCTGTGTGGGGGATGGCGGGGGGGGGGGGCGGTGGTGAGTGCCAGGCTGGCAGTAAGGCCCCAGCATCAGAGGAGGAAGCCACAGGATCAGGATCGTGACAGGCTGAACCCTGCCCAGACACGAATCCCCACACCCGCCAGCTCCGGCCCAGATGGCTCAGGAGGAACACTCCGTCCTCTGTCGGGGATCCCACTCTGGGGTGACATTCCTCTGGGGGCCTGAGGCAGGCAGCCTGCCCCCCCTGTCCGGCTGCTCTTGTCACATCCTCAGCACCCCTCGGGGCGTCCCCTGGTGGCCCCCCATCTCCTGGCTGCATCATGGGCCCCTTTGCCTTGACTACCCAGAACTAAACTGACCCCAGGCCCTGGGTCTCTCTGGCTGGGGGGAGGGGGGCAGGGAGGGGAGCTCTCTGTTCTCAGACACCACCTGGGGGCCTGTCACCTTTCAGGGGCCCTTGTCCAGGCCTAGATGCTTCCCAGCGGGCTGGGGCTGGGGCTGGGGCCGGGCCGGGGCTGGGGCTGGGGCCGGGCCGGGGCTGGGGCTGGTGGGCTGAGGCAGGGAAGCTCCTGATGGGGCCAGAAGTGGGGGGCTGCATTCCTGTCTCCCCCCAGCCCTGTCCCGGGTTTGCATATTCTTCGCATCTGCTGGGCGTGGTGAGCCTGGCCTGGCTCCCCAGCATTCCTGTTCCTCGCGTCTCCCTGGTGGGGGCCCCCACCCCGGCCTCTGTCTCCTGGTTCCCGGAGTGGGCAGTTCAGCCCCGCGCCTGGGGGAGGGAGCAGGTGGCCTGGCGTCCCTGACCCCCGAACCCCCGCCCCGCCAGATGCCATGCAGCCGCGGCAGCAGCTCCGCGCCTCTGAGGTCACGTCCAGCGGCTTCCGCCTGGCCTGGCCGCCCCTGCTGACCGCCGACTCGGGCTATTACGTGTTGGAACTGGCACCCAGCGCGGAGCCGGCCGCCGCGCGACGCCAGCAGCTGCCGGGCAACGCCACCGGCTGGACCTGGGCCGGCCTGGACCCGGACACGGACTACCACGTGGCGCTGCTGCCCGAGTCCAACCTGCACCCCGTGGGGCCGCAGCACCTGCGCGTGCGCACGCTGCCGGGTGAGGCGGGGGCGCGCGGCCCGGGGCTGGGGGCGCGGGGCGCGGGGGCGGGGCGGGCGGGGGGGCGCGGAGCGCGGGGTCGGAGCGGGCGGCGGGCGGCGGGGGGCGCGGCCCGGGGCGGGGGGCGCGGGGTCGGAGCGGGCGGCGGGCGGCGGGGGGCGGGGGGCGCGGCCCCCCACTGACGCGCGCTTCCCCCGCAGAGGAGGCCGGGCCGGAGCGCATCGTCATCTCGCACGTGCGGCCGAGCAGCCTGCGCGTGAGCTGGGCCCCGGCCGGCGCGCTCCGCTACCACGTGCAGGTCGGGCCGCTGCGGGGCGGCGCGGCGCAGCGCGTGGAGGTGCCCGCGGGCCGCAACGGCACCGCCCTGCAGGGCCTGGCGCCCGGCACCGCCTACCTGGTCACCGTGACGGCGGCCTTCCGCTCGGGCCGCGAGCGGGCGCTGTCCGCCAAGGCCTGCACCCCCGACAGCGAGCGCAGCCGCGCCCCGCGCCCCCCGCCGCCGCCGGGGCCCGGGGGCCGGGGGCCGTGACCCGGACGCCCGCGCAGCCCAGGGCCCCTTCTCCCGACCCCGGTGCGGGAGGCGCCCACCGCCGGACCCAGGGTCTCGTTCCGGGGGCTTGGGGGTGCGGACTCGGCCTTTGCGCGCGGCGATCCCGCGTGACCGACCCCCAGTCCTCGTTCCGCGGCCGGAGCCCGACTCCAGGGCCAGACCCTCGGCTGCAGCGACCCTTCCCTGCCTGCCCGGCGCGGGGCCCTGGGTCGTGTCCTTGGGGCTGGAGTCAGCGGGGAGATGGCGGGGGAGTCTGGGCGCGGGGTGAGACCATCAGACCCGGGACAGGCCCGGCCCAGGACCAAGGGCGGTGGGCCGGGTGGCCTCCCACTGTGAGAAGGGCCAGTGGTCCAGCTGGCCACTCAGGTCCGGGAAGTGGCTAGAAGGTGGAGGGGGGCGCGGTCCGGCCAGGTCCCCACAAGCTTCCAGGAGGAGACAGGACCCGCCAAGGGCGGGGAAGAGTGTTTGGAGGTGCGGTCAGAGGTCAGCGGCTGGAGGGTGGACAGGTGCCCTTCGCCAGGAGCCACCCAGCTGCAGGGCAGTGCCTGCCCCCCCTCTGGGCCCAGCACAGGGAGGCCGGAGCTGGCATTCAGGTCCCTGGAGACAGCATTGGCAGGGAGCCTCCTCTTGCTTCTGATGGGGTCCTCCAGGCTGGGGGGGTCAGCAAGGTCCCTCGGGGAAGCACCCCAGCGATTCTCTGCCTCTTCGGACAGCGCCCTCCTCTGTCGTTACTCACCCTCGGGGGCCCCAGGCCAGTCCCAAGGGCAGGCAGCGCCAGGCCCCTCATCCTCTGCCTCTTCCCCACTAACATCCCACACCTTCAAGTACAGATTAAACCGGATGTAACCGGAGTCCTGCAGTCTCTCTCCTTAGATACTTCACTCTTCGCCGCACCCGGCCCCTCGGGGGTCCTGGTGGACGGGGCCTTCGGTGACCCCTCTGCACCCCTGTTCAGAGAGCCCCAGCTCGTCCTGTGGGCGCGGATTCCGCGGTTGGGATGGGAGCACCTGCTGGAATGCCAGGGATTGGCTCTCCAGGGGGCTTCCACCCACCTCGGCCTTCTGCCCTCTCCTGGGGCGGCCGTGCCCTTTCTGGCTTCTTGCTCCAACCAAGCTCTGCAGGGTTGAGAGGTGGTCTCCGGGTCTGGCCAGTGTTTTCAGGTTGGCGGTGTGCATGTGCCTGTGTGTGTGCGTGCACGCGTGTGTGTGCGCCTGTGTGGGCCTATGTGTGTGCATGTGCCTGTGCCGGTGCGTGCCTGTGCCTGTGTGTTCATGTGCCTGTGTGTGTGTCTGTGCGTGCCTGTGTGTGCGCGCATGCCTGTGTGTGCACGTGTGCGCATGCGTGTGCCTGTGTGTGTGCGTGCCTGTGCCTGTGCCTGTGCATGCCTGTGTGTGCGCGTGCGCATGTGTGTGCACGTGTGTGCGTGTGCCTGTGTGTGCGCATGTGCGTGTGCCTGTGCCTGTGCGTGCCTGTGCCTGTGTGTGTGTGCCTGTGTGCGCGTGTGCGTGTGCCTGTGTGTGTGTGTGCATGTGCATGTGCATGTGCCTGTGTGTGTGCGTGCCTGTGTGCGCGTGTGCGTGTGCCTGTGTGTGTGTGTGCATGTGCATGTGCCTGTGCCTGTGCGTGCATGTGCCTGTGTGTGTGCGTGTGTGCGTGTGCCTGTGTGTGCCTGTGTGCGTGTGCCTGTGTGTGTGCCTGTGTGTGCGCATGTGCCTGTGCCTGTGCGTGTGTGTATGTGCCTGTGCGTGTGTGTGCCTGTGCGTGCCTGTGTGCGCGTGTGCGTGTGCCTGTGTGTGTGCCTGTGCCTGTGCCTGTGCGTGCATGTGCCTGTGTGTGTGCGTGCCTGTGTGCGCGTGTGCGTGTGCCTGTGTGTGTGCGTGTGCCTGTGTGTGTGCGCGCGTGCCTGTGTGTGTGCGTGCCTGTGCGTGTGTGTGCGCGTGCCTGTGTGTGCGCGTGCCTGTGCGTGTGTGTGCGTGTGCCTGTGTGTGTGTGCGCGTGCCTGTGTGTGTGCGTGCCTGTGCCTGTGTGTGTGCGCGTGCCTGTGTGTGTGTGCGTGTGCGTGTGCCTGTGCCTTGCGTGCGTGTGCCTGTGTGTGCATGTGCCTGTGTGTGTGTGCGTGCCTGTGTGCGCGTGTGCGTGTGCCTGTGTGTGTGTGTGCCTGTGCGTGCATGTGCCTGTGTGTGTGCGTGCCTGTGTGCGCGTGTGCGTGTGCCCGTGTGTGTGTGTGCGTGTGCGAGCCTTCACTCTCCAAGCAGCACATGCCCCTGCCCAGGCATGGAGACCCCACCACCCACTCATCAGTGTGCCTGTCGTGGGGCAGCCAGGGTTGCCCTCTGTGATGATGGCAGGAGAGACAATGGCCCCGCCCCTCCCTCCAGCCCTGGCGCTGTGAGCCGATTGGGAAGGGGGGCTGAGGGGGTGGGTCCAAGGCCCTGGGGACAGAGGGCCATGCCTGGCCAGGCCAGGCTTGGTCCGGGGCCCTGTGTCAGGTGGGTGTTGGGTTTCTCCTCCGTGTTGCCCAGCCCCTTAAATCTGGCCCGGGGAGCCCCGTGGACCGTGGCTGTGTGCCCTGCGGTTTCTGCGTCCACTCTGCCTAGTGGTCAGAGGCAGCGGGCATCAGAGCTCCTGTGACCTCCTCAGCTGCCCTGTTCTGAGGCTGGTGGGTGTGAGCAGCAGGGGTCCAGGGCCCCAAGCAGCCAGGGGGACCCTACCCAAGCCCGGCCTGCGCCTTAGGCCCGATGTGCCCCTGAGGGTCAGAATTCCCCCCGTGCAAGTTCGAGTCCCCCATGCTGATCTGCCCAGGCGCTCATGGGTCCAAGACCACTGGCCACGGAGAGCCCCCTTCCGCACAGAGCCCCTGCCCGCCGGCTGGGCCTTGGGGAAGGGCGTGGTCACCCACTCGAGACAAGCTGAGTGGTGAGCTCCTTCTCCCGAAACAAGCCTGCGACCCCCAGGGAGGGCAGAGGCTGAAGACACGGCCACACCCCCCGGAAGGGGCCCGGGTTCCCCTCGTCGCGGCTGGATGCTGAGGCCCAGGGAGGGAGCCCCACTCCCATCTCCCTGCCAAAGGCGGCCTCTCCTGGGCCCATATCTCGGAAGCACCGCCCTTTCTGTGCATCGTCCCAGGCGGTTCTTACAGGTCTCTGAGTCGGGGCCACAGCTGGGAGCAATCTGGAGGCAACAGCTTTGTCCCGGTTCCTCCCCTCCCCTAACACGCAGGCCCGGACCCCTCCGTTCCCCGGGGCCCACGCCTGCCAGGACTGACACCCTCCATGCACGTCAGGCAGCAATGAGCGTCCCGCACGTCCGTGGAGGCTGTGACGCACACGGCAGGCAGGCGTCTGCAGGGCCCGCGTGGGCCGAGCTGCGAGGGCCCTGCCACTGGGACGGGACCCCAAGGGGAGGCTCCTTTGGCGCATGGGGCACCCGCATGAGTGCTGTTCGCACAGCTGTGCCCATTCTGCGGACGTCCCCAATTGGATGAGCCATCCGGGCGCTCACAGGGGCTGCACGTCCGTTCGTCCTCCGTGGGGTCTTCCCCGCTGCCCAGGGCTCGCGTGTGGCTGGGGAATGGCTCTCCAGCTTGTGAACTCTTTTAAAAAATTAAAACAAAACCAAAAACAGAGTAGAGTAGAAACATCAATGATGAGAATCATTGACCTGCTGCCTCCTGCACGCCCTGTACTGGGGATCAAGCCCAACAAACCCAGGCATGTGCTCTTGACGGGAATTGAACCTGGGACCCTTCAGTCCGCAGGAGAGCGCTCTAACCATTGAGTCACCGGCAGGGCCAGCTCATCAGCTCTTGGACAAAAGCCGTCGGTGAGGAGACCAGAAAGCATTTGGGGTCTGGAGCCGCCGGCCTCGGCCAGTGAGGTGTCCACCAGTGGGAGGTGCAGCCAGCGCAGGACTCCCTCCAGCGGGAGCCATTTCCACGGCGACAGCCCCAGGCCAGTTGCGAGTCCCAGCCTCCTGCTGGGGAGAGGGGACAGTTCAGGAAAACCAATTGCACAGCTGTGTGCCCGCTGCTTTTTTCTCTGGGTTGAAAAAGTGTCTCCCAACATCCATGAAAACAAACAAGACGCCAGTGGAAGTCGTACCTGATCCTAGAAGTGAGGGTGATGAGGTGGGGGCTCGGGGAGACCCTGTCCCAGGCAGGGGGACTCCTGACCCCATTCTCTGGAGGGGCTGAGATCGTCTGGGCAGGGGTAGGGTTCCCCGTCCACTGGGTTCTCATTAAAACACCTGCCGCTGCCCTCCCCAGTGGGGCTCAGTGGTATGAACCAGGAGGTCACCGTTCAATTCCTGGTCAGGGCCCATGTGTGTGGGGCGTGCAGGAGGCAGCCGATCAATGGTTCTCTCTCATCGTTGATGTTTCTATTCTCTCTCTCCCTCTCCCTTCCTCTCTGAAGTCAATAAAAAGATATTTGAAAAACAAAGCAAAACACAGGGACTCCTGGGAGTTCCTTCTAATGTTCCCGTAAATAGAAGCATAAATAGAATCAGGCAAGTTTTTGCCTTTATAACTTGCTTTATGGCCTTACAGCTTTAACAAACCCAATGAAAACTCCCTCTGTTCCACATCCATCCTTTATGTCTAGAGATAAAACCTATTCTTTTCCTTTAAAAGAATATTTTTATTGATTTTAGAGAAGAAGGGAGGGGGGGGAGAGAGAGAGAGAGAGAGAGAGAGAGAGAGAGAGAGAGAGAGAGAGAGAGAGAGAAAGAAACATCAAAGATGAGAATCATGGATCGGCTGCCTCCTGCACGCCCCCTACTGGGGATCGAGCCCATAACCCAGGCCTGTGCCCTGACAGGGAATCTAACTGTGGCCTCCTGGCTCACAGGTCAGCGCCCAACCACTGAGCCACGCTGGCGGGCAAATCTATTCCCTTTCAAGGTAGAGTTTACATGTCCATCCTCCTAAATCCACGTTTGAGGAATCATCTCTCAACTGATTTTGGGTGGAGGCCCTCCATCGGTGCATGAAACCAGATCTAAGGTTGGCGTTCCTCACCTGGTCAAGCCCTGCTCATGCTCCTCAGGCCAGTTAGACGTGGGCTCCTCCGCAGTTCTGTGTCAGTAAAGCAAGGTGCGGCTGGTGCGGCTCAGGTGGTTGAGCATCGTGTTGTGCACCAAAAGACCGCCGGTTCCGTTCCAGGTCAGGGCACATGCCCGGGTTGAGGTTCGTTCCCCAGTACGGGAGGCAGCCGACTGATATCTCTCCCTCCCTCCTTTCCTCTTCCTCCCTCGCTTTCTAAAATCAATAAAAACATTTAAAAATATATTTTTAATTGATTTCAGAGAGAAAGGGAGAGAAACATCCATGATGAGAGAGAATCATTAATCGGCTGCTTCCTGCACACCCCATACTGGGGATCGAACCCGCAACCCAGGAATGTGCCCTAGACCGGAATCGAACCCGGGACCCTTTGGTCCGCAGGCCGATGCTCCATGCACTGGGCCAAACTGGCCAGGACAAAACGGATTTTTTAAAAGGTGTGGAATTAGCCCTGACCGGTTTGGCTCAGTAGATGGAGCGTCGGCCTGCGGACTGAAGGGTCCCGGGTTCGATTCCAGTCAAGGGCATGTACCTTGGTTGCAGGCACATCCCCAGTAGGGAGTGTGCAGGAGGCAGCTGATGGATGTTTCTCTCTCATCGATGTTTCTAACTCTCTATCCCTCTCCCTTCCTCTCTGTAAAAAATCAATAAAATATATTTAAAAAAAATAAAATAAAAGGTGTGGAATTAGCGGATCAATGAAGACCTGTTTTCTCCTCATGCCCATTAGGTGAGGGACTCCGCGTTTAAGGAGACAGACTTCTGCACAGGGGCTGCCCTGGGGGACACCAGGCAGGGGGGTGTCTGCAGCCCTGGAGCTGGGAAGTCCTGGGCGGGAGTGCAGGGGCCTGGAGCTGGAGTGGAAGGCGCAGGTCTGGTGTGCTGTGCAGACCCCGGAGGTCTGGCTCCGTTCGGGACACAGAAACCATGCCTGGGCTCCCAAGGCAGCGGGGCCCCTCTCTGGGCTCAAAGTCAGGCCTGAGGCCAAGCTGTCCACCTGCATCTTTTTGAAAAATATATGTTTTTGATGATTTCAGAGAGGAAGGGAGGAGAGAGAGAGAGAAACATCAATGATGAGAATCATTGATTGGCTGCCTCCTGTGGGCCCCACACTAGGGGTCCAGCCCACAACCCAGGCATGTGCCCCGACCGCCTGGGACTTGAACCGTGACCTCCTAGTTCAAAGGTCGACGCTCAACCACTGAGCCAAGCCGGCTGGGCTGAGACTGACCTCTTAAATGTAGAGCTACATTCTCCGTTATCCCTTATTCTATAAAGTGCACCGGCTTGCCAAACTCAGGCCTGCGAATGGAGCTGGAGAGGGGCCCGGGGCCAGGCCTGTGTGGGCAAGAGCGTGGGCCTTTTACCCACTTTCCTCCTTGTCCACCAAGCCCTGCCAGGCCTCTGGGGGAGGCATGCTTTGTGGCTGGCCCATGAAAACCTTGAGGATGGCCGCTAGGGGGCATCGGGCTGGAAAACTCATTGGGTTTTTTCTTCGGTGGAGGGGGGAGGTCACAGAACTGTCCTCGAATTCCCCCCCACACACACACCCTTTTGTTAAATTCCGGCTGACAGTTGTTTTCCGTCTAGTGGGGGAACGGACCGCACGAAATTCCAGGAACTCAACCAGTTCTGTAAGGAAAGGACGAAGGGACAACTTGGACCTTGGCCCAAAGGCGAACTTTGCTACCTTGGGACACTGTGGGTCCTAGAGCAACGCTGGCCTGTCTGTGTCCACCCTTCTCTCCCTCTGTCCCAGGGGGGTCCTGCCTGCCCCTTTGTCCATACAGCAGGCACATGGCCTTTGGACGTCCCCAGGGAGAAATCCTCACCCGTGTGTGACCGGGAGCCGGGACTCTAGGCTCTCCTGCAGGGAGGGTGGCCTCTGGGGCTGGCCTGCCCCTGCCTGCTTCTCTGGTGGGAGCTCTCTGTCCAGAGCGACACAGAGGGTCACCCAGCCACGGACACTGCTTCCCTGAGACAGTGAGAGGACCCGCAGGGCCTTTCTCCAGTCCGGCCCTTCACCCAGGGAGACGGGCCGGGACCGACCAGCTCCTGCCCTTTTATCTCGGCATTGAGTACATGCCCCAGGGCCTGCCCGCCATTGCAGGCCCCATCCCCTCTGCCCCAGCTGGCGCTGTGCCGGGGCCAGGAGGCCACGGGCTGTGGGATCAATGCCTGCCTGCTGCAGTGGGAGGGGCTGCTAGGCCCTGGGAGCTGCCAACATAAGAAACATTCAAACCTGTGAAGAGTTTTTGTGAGTTTATTTGAGCCAAACTGTCAATTGCCCGGAAGCAGAATCTCAAAGAATTAAGATAATGCTCCAGAGAATGGCGGTTTTCCACCTATTTTTATACATTACAATGCTTTATGTAAGTGAGTTACATGAAATCCATTGGTGATAGGTTAGGGGGGCGGGAGAAAGTAAAGCTGGGAAACCCCTGGGATTGGATAAAAAGTAAAATGATAGACACAGGCTTCTTTTATACAGATGGGTACAGGGTAGTTCACAGTCAACAATTAACACGAAAATAATAACAAGGAGGAAATTTGCCACCCGGGCCATTTGTTGTGCCCTGAGGGATGGAAAAAGGGGTGACATTCCACAGGTGTGTTATCTTAGATGCAAAAAGACAATAGGTTTAGTAAAGAGAGAAGTTGATCTTTGTTAAGGAAGATACTGGCCTAGAACATGACTACCCACTACAAACTGCTTTTAGTTTAAAAGTTTTTTTGTTTTGTTTTGTTTTTTTAAATATATTTTATTGATTTTTTACAGAGAGGAAGGGAGAGGGATAGAGAGTTAGAAACATCGATGAGAGAGAAACATCGATCAGCTGCCTCCTGCACACCTCCTACTGGGGATGTGCCCCCAACCAAGGTACATGCCCTTGACCGGAATCGAACCCGGGACCTTTCAGTCCACAGGCCGACGCTCTATCCACTGAGTCAAACCGGCCTGGCTAGTTTAAAAGTTTTAATACCAGACCATCCTTTGTGGTTACTTTAGGTCTCTGAGTTTTCAAGGCCTCTATGCAGGCCTCCCCTGAGTTAGTCAGGTCAGCACGTGGCCCCTTTTCCTCCAGTGTCAGGCTCCCCCTCCCCAACCCCAAATGCCCTGGGTGGGGTTTTCCCCCAAAGGTCAGCGGTCTCACACAGGTTTTCTATGTCTGTCTCTCTTTTTATTTTATTTTACTAGAGGCCCGGTGCATGGATTCGTGCACTGGAGGGGTCCCTCGGCCTGGCCTGCAGGGATCGGGCTGAAACTGGCTCTCCGACATCCTGAGAGGGCAGTTCTCAGGTGATGCACCCCGGAATCAACTTCCCTCTTCTCTGGTTCAGTGCACATCATAGCTACCGGTTGGGGCATCTGCCCCCTGGTGGTCATTGTGTGTCATAGCTACTGGCCAGTCAACCAGTAGCTTAGGCTTTTATGTATATAGATAATTTTTTTAAAATGTTTTTTTTTATTTCAGAGAGGAAGGGAGAGAGAGAGAGAGAGAGAGAGAGAGAGAGAGAGAGAGAGGAAAATCAATGATGAGAGAGAATCATCAATTGGCTGCCTCCTGCATGGCCCACACTGGGGACCATGCCCGCAAACCCGGCAAGTGCCCTGACCAGGAACTGAACCTTGACCTCCTGGTTCCTAGGTTGATGCTCAACCACTGAGCCACGTCAGCCGGGCTATCTCTGTCTCTTTTTAAGAACATGTTTTTATGATTTTAGAGAGAGGAAAGGAGAGAGAGAGACAGAAACATGGACATGACAATGAAACACCCATGGGCTGCCTCTTGCATGCCCTCCACTGTGGATAGAGCCCGCGATTGGGCACGTGCCCTACCTCCCTGCGTGGGTGATGCTTAACCAGAGAGCCAGGCCCACAGGCGTCCTCTCCCAGCCTCTCCGGTCCTGGCGCACATCAAGATCCACCACCAGCCCTATCCGGTTTGGCTCAGTGGATAGAGCATCGGCCTGTGGACAGAAGGGTCCTGGGTCCGATTGCGGGGTACAGGGGGCAGCCAACAGTGATCTCTCTCATCACTGATGTTTCTCTCTCTTTCACCCTCTCCATTCCAATCTGAAATAAATAAAAATATATTCTTTAAAAAAGAAAAAGATCCACCACCGCTCCCTCCCCACCTGCCTCTCCGCCCGCCGCAGAGTCAGGAACTCTGCAGGCGCCCATAGCAACGGGACACGCCGTTGCTATCAGAACGGACGCCGTTTCCCTCGGCGCGCACGCTTCCCCCGACGATGAATTATGTCCCCGACCGGACCCCGTAACCAGGCACCTCCTCCCGTCCTCAGTCGGCCCGCCCCAGAGCCAGCTCAGGCAATCGCGTTGCCAGTGCCGTTGACGTCACGGTCCGCGCGGCCAATCCGAGGGCCGCGCGGTCCAGGTCCTCAGGCGCTTCCGTCGCCCGGGGAGGAGTAGGCGTGCGTCGCGCCTGCGCTGTGGCTCTGACCGTCGGCTCCAGGCGCGTGGAAGCTACTAGGAGCCGCGCGCGTGCGTCCGCGCGGTCCAGGTCCTGGCGGCGGCGGCACGCGGCGCTCGCGGGCCATGTCCTGGCTCTTCGGCATCAAGGGCCCCAAGGGCGAAGGCGAGGGACCCCCGTTGCCCCTGCCGCCCGTGCAGCCCGGGGCCGAGGGAGGCGGGGACCGCGGCGCGGGAGACCGGCCGGGGCCCAAGGACAAATGGAGCAACTTCGACCCGACGGGCCTGGAGCGCGCGGCCAAGGCGGCGCGGGAGCTGGAGCACTCGCGTGAGTGCGGCGGGGTCGGGGGCGGGGGCGAGGCCGGGCGGGGGCTCCTCCACGGAGGGCCGGTCCACGAGTCCCCGGGCAGCGGGCACCGGCGGCCTCTAGCCCCTCGGGCGTCGGAGCGATAGGGATGCACGTGGCTGTCGGGGGTCCTGCCTGTCAGACGGACACGGGCCTCCGGGGTGGGTCCGTCCGCCCAGCTCCCGCGCGTGCAGGGCGGCTCGGGCTCCTGTCGCCCTTGGCGCCGTCCCGGCTGCCACGTGCCCTTCGGGCGAGGAGACCAGCGCCGAGCGGCCGCCCCGCGGTGACAGGTCGCGGGGGGCAGGTTCCGGCCGGGCCTGGAGTCCGGTCCCCGCAGTCCCCGCCCCGGGCCGGCGCTCCTTCCCCTCTGGCTGCCTCCGCGTGGGTCGGCCGAGGCGTGGTCAGATCGGGGTGGTTGCTAGCAGGTTTCTGCGTAAGAAGAGAAGCATGGCTGAGGGCCATTGGTTTCATGTCATTTTCTTTTTAAAATACTTTTGTTGATTTCAGAGAAGTGGCGAGAGGGAGAGAGAGAGAGAAACATCACTGATGGAGAGAATCATGGATCGGCTGCCTCCTGCACGCGCCCCACTGGGGATCAGCCGGCAGCCGGGCCTGTGCCCTGACCTCCTGGTTCATAGGTCCACCCTCAGCCACCGAGCCCCGCCGCCGGGCTCAGGAGGCCACAGCGGAGGATTGGGGTCCGGTAGCCTGCAGGTAGGCCAGGTCTGGACAGCCGCAGGGCAGACAGCCCTGGCCCAGCCGGTGACCTTGCTGACCAGGCCCTCCAGGCATCAGAGTCACTAGGCCCACATCCTCCCCAGCTCCCCTTTCTCCGGTGCCGCCGGACGTAGTGCGAGTGTGTCAGAGCCTGGGACGCAGAAGGCGCTGAATCAACATTGGTTGAAAGAACGTAAAGGCTCTCAAACGTTTGTTTAAGCAGCGGGGCCCTGTGTTCCGAGGAGGCCCAGAGAGCAGCCTGTGAACAGGTAGAAGCGGAGCCTCCGGGGCAAAGGCCTCGGGCGGCCTGGCTCCGGGATGGGAGAGGCTCAGGCCAAACACCTAGGCTTTTGGGGCGGGGCCAGGGCAGCCGCTGTGCCTGGGACACGCCCCCGGCAGCGAGCGGTACTGTGCTTTCTAGGTAATTCCAAGCATCAGGCTGGGCTGGGAAACCCTGGCTGGCCCGCCGTGCCTGCAGTGCTCCTCGCAGCCGGGCGGCCGCCTCGCGCCTCCAGGTCCCTGGTGTCCCAGGTCTCCGCCCTCGGAGGCCAGAGCAGCACCTTTGGCCTTGAGCTGCCTGGGAGCGCCAGCCCACCTGCCTGTGCGCTGCGGGAGGGGGTGCCTGAAGGAGCACCGGCCTGTGTGGCTGCTGCTTGATGCTCTGGAGCACACGGCTCCTGGGGCAGAAAGATGTCCAGGTGAAGAACTGTTGCTGGTGGCACTGAAACCGTCGCCTGTGATGAGCGGGCGACGGGGTGCCAGGCCTGTGCTGAGCTGTTAGCCTGCTTTCTCATTTCTCGCCTCCAAGGGCCAGGTGGGTGGGTGGGTGGGGGACTCTGTGTGCTCCAGTGTCAGCTGAGGTGCTCAGAGCTGAACCTGGCTTGCCAGAGGTCACAGGAGGAAGCCGCGTGGCTGGGGTTCGGTCCCAGCGTGGTGAGCCCGGCATCCACGTTCTGTCTTGTGCTCTCGGCTCCCCTGCCGTCAGAGTCACTTGTTAAAGGGGCTCCTGTGGTCGGCTCAGCCTTCGGCTTCGTGGCGTCCCATGCTCACCAGTGCAGCGGGCTGGGGCCCTGGGGCCCTCGTGCTGCCTCAGAGGGGTCCTGGCAGTGGGGTTCCAGGAGGCCCTTCTCCAGCTCGGACTCCATGCCAAACCGCGGGTCCTTGGGCCCATGCAGACGCCCGGCTCCCGCCACGTCTGTCCTATGCGTGGGCTGTGCTCACAGTGGCAGCTGAACTCAAAAAAACCCCAAACTCTAAACTGACGTTATGCGCAGTCGGAGAGCCCTGTACAACCCGAGTCGCCCTCCCGTATGGCGGCTTCCCAACCACCCAGATAGAAACTTACGTCTGCACCCCACGGTTGGCTGAATCCGCGGAAGAGAAACCCAGGGGTACTGAGAACCGACTGTTTACCGAGAAAAACAGCGTGTGCGTGGACCCGCGAAGCCCAAACCCACGGAGTTCAGGGGTCAGCCGAGCTGTGCTTGGGGGACTTCCTCAGCCCAGGGGGAGCAGGAGTTGGTTTCCTTTCCAGAACCCAGACATAGACAGGTGTGACCTCCACCTTAGCGAGGAGGCAGGTGGACGGTGTCATAGCACCTGTGTTCACGCACCCGCTCTGGAAAGAGCCGCCTCCCGGGCTCATGGCTCATTTCTAGTCTAATTCTCATCCACCTTCTTGCCTGCATGTGTTTGAAGGCAGTTCCGTCACCTGTTGGAGGCTTAAGAGAAATGTACGGCCCGTGAGAAACAAAGGGCATTGGCTGCGGGCTTGCTTTTGGTTTCATTGGGAAAGGACCGTGTGTTGACCTCAGGGGGCGAGGTCCGCCTTCTGATGGAACCCTCCGGAATGTGGTGGCCCCGGGGGACGAGCCCTCGCAGGAGGTGGGGGTGGAGCAGACATAGGCGACAGTCCCTGACCAGGAGGAGGGTGGGTGAGCTGTGGTCTCCCTGACAGCCTCTCGGCAGCGTGGACTCACCTGGCACCCATGTGTCCTAAGGCCCGGCTCCCGCACTCCTCCGCAGGGCACGCCAAGGAGGCGCTGAGCCTGGCCCAGATGCAGGAGCAGACGCTGCAGCTGGAGCAGCAGTCCAAGCTCAAGGTGAGTGGTGGGCTGGTGCTGCCAGGCCGGCCGTGGCCGAGGGGAGAGGAGGTGCCCAGGAGAGAGGTGAGCTCCTGCAGCAGGACCTGTGCCCAGACCTGTCCGCTCCGAGCACACGGGGTCCAGCAGGGGGGAAGGGGGTGGGAGGGGTTGTCAGGAGTGGGAGCCTCAGCGCTGTGTGTCCGCAGGAGTACGAAGCCGCCGTGGAGCAGCTGAAGAGCGAGCAGATCCGCGTGCAGGCTGAGGAGCGCAGGAAGACGCTGAGCGAGGAGACGCGGCAGCACCAGGCCGTAAGGGCTGCAGGGCCACCCAGGCTCCCGGAGGCCTGGGGACCGGGAGGGGGCTGTGGGGCGCCATGGTCCCACATGCAGTCTGGGTCTCTTGTTGACCCTTGAGGGCCTGGGGTGGCCTTGCACAGCCCCTAAAGCCCGCGGACCGCTCCGTACTGAGTGTCCGCGCACGTGTCCTTGCAGACAGCCTGCGTGAGGCTCCGGTGCCCAGTCGGGTCTGGGGCCACAGGTTGGTTGCGGGTCGCCCCCCAGCTTCCCCAGCTGCGCTGTGTTCACGCTGCTCTCTCCCTCCCCAGAGGGCCCAGTACCAGGACAAGCTGGCCCGGCAGCGCTACGATGACCAGCTGAGGCAGCAGGTGAGTCGGCGCCCTGCAGGCGGGAGAGCCTGGTCCTGCTGGGGGGGGACTGAGGCCAGGGCTGTGGACGTGAGGGTTGTGCTGGTTCTGGGGGAGCTGTAGTTGGACTCCGCACATGCACACCCATGCCCCGCGGCTCCTGCCTCACTGTGCCCCACGGCCTCCACGCGCGCTCTGCAGCCTCCATGCGGCGTTCCGTGGCCTCCACGGCAGAGGCAGGCTCCAGCTGCTCTTAGGGTTCAACCAGGTGGCACGTGACTGGGAACCTGGCTGAAGTGACAGGTTCATGAGGGGCAGTTTCAAATATTTGTGCCTCTTGTGAGCATTATAGCTTTAAATTTTTAAAATATATATATTTTTTATTGATTTCAGAGAGAGAGAAACATCAACAATGAGAATCATTGATCGGCTGCCTCCGAGCCTGCAATCCACCCGGGCATGTGCCCTGACCGGGAATCGAACCATGACCTCCTGGTTCCTAGGTCACTGCTCAGGCACTGAGCCATGCCAGCTGGGCTATAGCTTTTAAATTTAATGAGCAGAACCCAGAGTGTTTTATGGACACCCGTGACCCCGTGGCCAAGCTGTGCCAGGGGTGGGGGCTCCTGGCCCTGGCCCCTGGGCACCTGCGTGTCCAGCCATGTTCAGGCCTGCCTGCCCGGGCTGTGGATGGTGCAGCCCCAGGAGGTCAGCCCCTGGGCGCGTGCGTGTCCTGATGTTGAAAGCTTTTCCTTTTTCTGTGGCTTCTTCTCAGCAACTTCTCAACGAGGAGAATCTACGGAAGCAGGAGGAGTCGGTGCAGAAGCAGGAGGCCATGAGGCGAGGTAGAGTGGTCAGCTCGCCGGGCGGTGGGGCCCGAGAATGGCTCGTGGGCAGGCGGGGGGTCGGCGCTGCTTGAGGCACTTGGAGCCCCAGTGGGGCTTCCTGAGACTGCGGGGGGTCTCTGCCTGAGCCGGCTTTAAAGTGGAAGCTTCACCCCAGGCTGGGCGTCCGGGGTTGGTCTTCTCTGCCCGGCACCCAGGGCCTCACATGACTTACTCCTGTGAGAAGTGTCTGGGCCTCGGCTCTGCATTCCGGGCTCCTCTGTCGAGGACCTGCCCCCCTGAGGGCCGGGACCCCAGGCCTGGGGCTGAGCGCGCTCCCTGCCTCCCGTGCAGCCACCGTGGAGCGGGAGATGGAGCTGCGGCACAAGAACGAGATGCTGCGGGTGGAGGCCGAGGCGCGGGCGCGGGCCAAGGCCGAGCGTGAGAACGCTGACATCATCCGGGAGCAGATCCGCCTGCGGGCCGCCGAGCGCCGCCAGACCATCCTGGAGTCCATCAGGTGAGGCCGCCCTGGTCCCGGGCAGCCTGTGCTCGCACGCTGACGGGGAGACTGCCTGTCAGGCCCTTGCTCTCTCTCTGGCCACGTGCACAGGCCTGTCCCTCCTGCTCACACCAGTGCCTCCCCGACAGGACGGCTGGCACCCTGTTTGGCGAAGGATTCCAGGGCTTTGTGACCGACTGGGACAAGGTGACCGCCACGGTAAGCACCACTGCCGCCGTGGGGCCTGGGCGCCTTGCTGGGCCCCGGGCCTGCCCTGCAAGGTGGCGGCTGGCCCTCCCACTGCCCCCACCCAGCTCCTGGCACAGGGTGGCGAGGTGGTGAGGGCGTGGTGGCAATGGGGGCATCACTCGCCTCCTTCCTGCCGCAGGTGGCCGGGCTGACGCTGCTGGCTGTCGGGATCTACTCCGCCAAGAACGCCACGCTGGTGGCCGGGCGGTACATCGAGGCGCGGCTGGGGAAGCCGTCCCTGGTGCGGGAGACCTCCCGCATCTCACTGCTAGAGGCGCTGCGGCACCCCCTGCAGGTAAGGGCTTGGCTGTCTGGGGCCTGTCCTCCTGGCGCTGTGTCCTGCCCATTCCTGGCCTGACAGCCAAGCTCCCGTGTCCTCCTCCCTCCATCTCCCCACGTGCCTCCCCCTCCTGCATGCTGGATTTGCTCTAGGTTTGTCCTCGCTGCGTCCCTGGAGGTCTGTCGGCGCCGGCACAGGGGAGGGGGGGTCCTTGGGGTGGGGGAGCCTCATCCAGTCGGCTCAGTCCCCTGGGGTCGCCTCTGCGTGTTCACAGCAGCTGGGGCTCCCCTGTGCCCTTTTTCTGTAAGAGAAGTTGCTGGAAGTCATGGTGTTGCTGCCTCACCTCCATCCCCCCCACCCCTCCCCCGGAAGTGTTCTTCCCGCCCAGCGGGGATCCCGAGGCCTGTCCTCCCCGGGCTGTGACCTCTGTGTCAGTCACCATGTGGGTGATGGAGGAAAGAGAGGTCAACAGCGACCTGTCCGTCACCCAGACCAGCAACACGGACAGCTGGTCAGTCAGCCTTCTGAGCGCTGGCCCGTGTCCTGAGCGTGGGCCCGCAGGGCTGTCCTTGTCGCTGTAGCGCTTGGTGGCTGCCCCAGGGCTGCATCCATGACCCTGACCCCGGCTCCCCTGCAGGTCAGCAGGCGGCTGCTCAGCAAGCCTCAGGACGCGCTGGAGGGAGTGGTCCTCAGTGTGAGTGGGCGGGGCTGGGCAGAGGCGGGTAGGGGGCACTGCCTGGCGAACCCGCCCTGGGATCAGCTGCCTCTTATGCTGCCTGGGTGCCTGGGAGGGACAGACTGACTGGGCAGGGAGCGTCCCTCTAACCAGTTGCTCGTCCCTTGGTAGCCCAGCCTGGAGGCCCGAGTGCGGGACATCGCCATAGCGACGCGGAACACCAAGAAGAACCACAGCCTATACAGGAACGTGCTGATGTACGGGCCGCCCGGGACGGGCAAGACGCTGTTTGCCAAGGTGAGAGGCGGCTCATCCCCTAGTGGCGTCTGCCTGGGGCCTGGATGCCATGGGCAGGGGGCAGGGGGTGGACCTTGTCTGCTTTACGGGAAGGAAAAACTGCTTGCCCCGCCCACCCCAACCCCTATTTGCGCCTCCCCATCCCCTGCCCCTGCTTTCCCCTCTTCCCGCCTCTGCACCCCACCCTCAGCCTCTACCGTCTCCCCAGAAACTGGCGCTGCACTCAGGCATGGACTACGCCATCATGACGGGCGGGGACGTGGCCCCCATGGGGCGGGACGGCGTGACTGCGGTGCACAAGGTCTTTGACTGGGCCAGCACCAGCCGGCGAGGGTGAGCGGCACCTCCTGGCGGCCTGGTTCCTAGCGGCCCCTGGCTGTCTGGGAAGGAAGGGGTCAGGGACTTCCTGCAGCCAGTCCTGCTGCCCTGGTGCCCAGGTGCCCAGGTAGTCCGGCAGCACCGTTCAGGGGACATTCACCCCGTGTGACTCCTGGCGGCCGGGGCTCACAGGAGCCTCTTGGTGCCGGTGGGTGTTTAATTCAGGGCCAGGTTCTGGCCGCTTTCTCCTGTTGCTGGCACTTGGCACGCCCCGGGTCAAGGTCTGGGTCCCAAAGCTTGCTGAGGGCGCGTGGGGTGGGGGCTCCTGAGCACCGGCCATCCCAGGGGCCACGCAGTGGGAGGCCCCTCCCTCAGGCAGCCCCTCCCCCCACAGCCTCCTCCTGTTTGTGGACGAAGCAGATGCCTTCCTCAGGAAGAGAGCCACCGTGAGTGTTCTGGAAGCTTCTGGGTGGTGTGTTCAGTGGCTTAGGCTACAGCTGTGCTTTCGGGAGGGTCATGCCTGAGGGCGGCCAGGCCTGCTCCTCAGCTGAGCTTCTTTGCTAAATATTGTTGGACAAGCGGAAGCATCCCTGGCGTTTTTTGGAATCTTCTTGATCAAGTTCAGGTCATAGGTGCCACCAGAAGGAGCAGACACTGCCTTCCACGGGCGGCTCCGCCCAGCTGCTCAGCCAGCCTGGGCCTGACCCGGCTTCTCTCTGCAGGAGAAGATCAGCGAGGACCTCAGGGCGACCCTGAATGCCTTCCTGCACCGCACGGGCCAGCACAGCAGCAAGTGAGGCGCCTGCAGCTTGGGCTCCACACAGAGCGTTTGCCGCGTCAGCCCACCTGGTCCTCCGCGCCGCCCACTGGGGAGCCGGGCACGGCCTGTTCATGCTGCTGCAGGGCGGGGCAGGGGTAGGGCAGCGCTGCCGACCCAGTGCCCGCGGTGCCCACGCGTCTCCCGCTCTGGGACGTCCCGTGTCCCTTGTGCGGTGTGTCTAGGAAACACTGAGAAAATTTGCTGGGGTGTCTGGGCAGCGGCCCCACAGCTGGGCCCCCTGGGGCACAGATGCCCCGAGAGTGGGCTGGCCCCTTTTCAGTCCCCTAGTCACGCTCTTCTGCATCGGCGTGGCCCTCCTGCCCCGCCCCCCCAACTGGTCACACGGGGCGCCCAGCCCTGCTGGTGGGCATGTCCCTCACAGGCCATGGCTGCGACCCTGGAGAGGTGGCTGTCCCTCAGCTCAGCCAAACCCTGGCCCTGAGCCCCGGCCTCCTGGTCGGAGGGCAGGGGGCTGTCTCAGACCTGGAGTCTGTCCCTCCTCACAGCAAGGCTTATCCAGCCTCCCCCTGGGCCGTCGGCCAGAGATGCATGGGGTGGGGCAGGGGCAGATCTGCTGGAGGGAGGGTGGACCACAGGGGCCAGTGCTGGGTCTTAAAAAGCCCAGCCCGAATCTGCTAGCCGGGGGCAGGAGGGGGCAGGATGGGCAGGTGGAGAGGGAGCAATGGGTCGCTAGAAGTGGAATCTGCTAGAAAACCCCTGGGAGGGTTGGCCTGCGCCCCAGCCGTGAGCGCGCGGCTCTGTAGCCCTCAGCCCCTGCTTCTGCCGCTGCAGGTTCATGCTGGTCCTGGCCAGCAACCAGCCCGAGCAGTTCGACTGGGCCATCAACGACCGCATCGACGAGATGGTCAGCTTTGAGCTGCCGCAGCGGGAGGAGCGGGAGCGCCTGGTGAGGATGTATTTTGACAAGTATGTTCTTAAACCAGCCACAGAAGGAAAGCAGTAAGTGTCCTGGAGCCGCCGGCGCTCCCTGCCCTCTCGCTGGCGTCCTCCCAGCAGGGCCTTGGCCCCCAGACTGATCTCTGACCCCGAATGTGTGGCTTCACGAGGGGCTCAGGGCGGGTCATGTGCGACTTTGTCCCTGGAGGCCCTGCCACCCCCCTGTCCACCTGCCCCCTCCCGTCCACCTGCCCCCTCCCGTCCACCTGCCCCCTCTCGTCCATCTGTCACTCCTTGTCCACATGCTGGGTCCCCATGTCCCTGTCCAGCTCTCTGCCGGGTCTTGGAGTTGACAGCCCATCCTTTTCTGTTACACAAAGTGCCTTAAGGAGGCAGATCCAGGCCGCAGTCAGGCCTGGGCGGTGAGGGCTGTGGTGGGCGGTTGCAGACCTAGAGCATCGCTCTGACACCTCCATCCACTGCACCCCGACTCCCAGGAGCCCGGGGCCCTTTGCCAGCATGCAGCAGGCCCGCCTCTGCAAAGCCCGTGTGGGGGTGGCGCCCTCCACACTGTCCAGGCCACGCTCACTCGCCGCGGTGCCTGGCGTGCTCCAGATAAGCAGAGCCCGGCTATTTTAACCGTCTCCAGGGGACGGGTCTCGGCAGCTCTGACCCGAATCCCTCCGTGCTGGCAGCAGGGAGAGCGGCCTCTGTTCCAGACGGACTGTGCCCACTGCCACCCTTGTGCCTGCTCCCCAGCTCCCCTGGGCCTCCTCCCTTTGCCCCCAGCATCCCGGCCGCATGGGTGGGTTTCTGAGGCTTTTGCCATGAGTGTCTGAGTGGTGCTCCTGGCCCTTCAGCCAGACCCGCCTGGGGAGGCTCGGCTCACGTGAGATGGCGGGAGCTTCACTCCGGTTGAGGCGTTGCTCCCTCCCTCTGATTTCTGCTGCTCTGCTGGTTCCCCAGTTCACCCTGACGCAGCTTCAGATGCTCTGCAGCCTGGGGCTGGGCAGGGCTGGCAGAGAAGGAAGGACATGGTCCCTGGCCCCAGGGGACAGTGGGGCCCCTCCTCGTTTCTCAGCACGGCACTGCCCCTGCAGCAAGCATGCCCCACCGTCCGCACCCCAGCCCCTGCCTGGACCCTCTCGGGCTCTAAGAGGAGAGGAAGTGCCACCAGGGCAGGAAGGCCAGCTGTGCCCTGCCCAGGGGTCCCTGCACAGCCTCCTGCCCCGAGTCCCGCCCTCCCTCGGGGAGGGTCGTGGGGCCCTCACAGACCTCTGGTCCTGCCGGGAGTCGGAGCCCCGGGGTCATGTGGGACCCTCTTCGCAGGCGCCTGAAGCTGGCCCAGTTTGACTACGGGAAGAAGTGCTCCGAGATTGCACGCCTGACCGAGGGCATGTCGGGCCGGGAGATCTCCCAGCTGGCTGTGGCCTGGCAGGTGAGTGGGCAGACGCCCCCTCCGCCTCTGAGGCATCCCAGCAGCCGCTCCCCGGGTGCCCCATCCTGTAGGCATCTGCTCCTTGGCTGCCCAGTAGGAAAACACCGGCTCTTGCATCTGACAGCCTGACCACCGGAAATTCAGAAATGCTTTTAAATGACTATTTTATTCACTAAGTACCCGTCTACTTCAGTTTGAAGTGTGGCTCAGATATGCAGGGGCTGCATTAGAATGAGCTGGGTTATGCTGCTGTAACAAGTAGCCCCAGGTTGCAAACTTGTATCCTGTGGGCCAGTTGGCTCTGCTCTGGGCCTGTGACGGTGGCTGGAGGACAGATGTCTTAGCTCGGGATGCAGTAAGTGTGCTCATCACAGGAGTGGCAGGGGCAGCCCAGGCCGGGCACAGAGCAAGGTGAGCAAAAATGCCTGGTCAGGTGATGGGACTCGCTCTCGATGCCCCACATTGGCCAAGGCTGCTGGGGCAGCTGGACTGGCTCAGGGCCCTGCTTGGTGGACACCCATTGCTGTCCACTCAGCAGGCTCAGTCAGAGCCACAGGCTGGTGACAGGAAGCAGGTAGGGTCCTGTGTCATCTGGGAGGGAGTGACCTGCGTGGCAGCTGAAGAGTGGACCACCCTGGGCCTGATTACCAAAACTTTGGTGACCCCACCCAGGTGCCTGCCCCCGTTTGGGGGTGGGAGCCCTGGGCACTGGGAGCAGAGTGGCCTGGCTTTCAATGGTCCCTGTTTCTGGAAGGACTGTTTGCAGGTGGTGGGGGTCCTGTGAGGGGCAGGCCCCGTGGACCACAATTGCTCGGTGTTTGGGGGCAGTTGGGCCTGGCGGGGCCACTCACCCCATCAGAATTGCTGGGGCTCCTGCCGCCCCTCCATGTCGAGAGGAACTGTCCCCCGAATGGCCTGTGGTGGTTCTGTGGTCTGTGCCCTGGCAAAGGGCAGCTCTGCTGTTGGAAGCAAGGCCCTCAGTTCTGCAGGGGGGCTGGGCTGCTTCCCAAACTCGCCTGGGGCTGCCTAATTTTAGAAAGTCACTGAGAAACTCACAGAGTGAGGCCAGGCCAGGGGCCAGGTGGGTGGTGCAGGGATGGCACCAAGTCCGGGCTGCAGATCACCTGTGAGCAGGCGTGAGTGGGCACATGTGTTGTGTGTACTGGAGGCAAGGTGTGTGCCATCAGCGGGTAGGAGTGTGTGTTCTGCCCAGGGAGGATGTTGGCCAGCCATCCCCTGGCAAACTCTGCACCACGACCTGGCTCCCACCTGCCCCCGCCTGAGGAGGACATCTCCAAGAAGCAGGCGCATGGAGGGTGGGCCGGCCAGGCTGTGCTGTTCGGGGCCTGGCCCTGGCCCTGCCTTCAGGGTGACGGGCCTGGTGCCGGGGGTCCCCATGCAGGCAGCTCCGGCCCCTGCCCTGCCTCAGTGCTCTCTCTCCCTGCCAGGCCATGGCATATGCCTCCGAGGACGGGGTCCTCACCGAGGCCATGATGGACGCCAGGGTCCAGGACGCCATCCAGCAGCACCGGCAGAAGATGCAGTGGGTGAAGGCCGAGCGAGCCAGGCCCGAGGGCAGCCAGCCCCCGCTCCCGAGTGCACAGACGGAGTGAGCTGGGCCTGAACCCGGGGACCCCGGGCGCACTGGCTGGGCAGCACGAGGTGCCAGGTGTCCCGGAGTAGTGGGTGCTGCACAGCCCCGCGCCTCCCCAGGGTTTCCGTCTTCCTCTGGTCAGGCCAGGGCAGCATTCCAGCCTCTGCTGCGGACAGCTGCGGCTCTGGTGTCTGATGGGAACCTGCCCTCCACGCAGTGGTTGTGGCTGGAGAGCCTCAGGCTAGGGCCACGCCTGGGACGTGTGTCTCCAGCCAGGCCCAGAGCAGGGGGAAGGCAGGTCCCTGGCGTCTGGCTGCTGAGGCTGTGACCTGCAGGGGGTGGAGCCGGACCTTGCGGGGCCCAACCAGACCAGAACCTGGCCAGCGCTGAGCAGAGCAGACCCTGTGGTGCCCTGCACACCGCTTTGTGCCCTTGGGTACCTGGTGGATCTGCACCCGAGAGCGGAGACCCCCGACCTGCTGGGGCGCTGCCCCGGCCCAGATGGCCTGCAGCCCTGCCTCTCCTGGAGCCGGGTGTTTCTGTCAGAATCTAATAAAAAACTGACAACTACCTCAGTGCATCTCCTGGCTGGTGAGGGGCCGGGCTGGAGGGGCCACGTGAAAGAAGAGGCAGAGGCTGGAGCTTTCCGGAGAATTTACTGACCAGCAGGGGCGGGGGTCACAGTGAGGCGCCGACCAGGGAGCCCTGGGCAGGGTGGCCGCACTCGCCACAGCGGGGCTCAGGGGCCTTATTGCTGCTCGGCCGGGGCCTCCCACCCCTCGCTGGGGCCCGCGGACGCACACGCCCCATGCACATGCTCCCGTGTGCAGACGTGGGTGCGGCCGGGGTCCGACCCCCTTCCCAGCCCAGACCCTTTCCCGGCTTCCCCTCCGCCAGGACGGAGAGAAGACAGCCGGCTCGGATGTGGGTAGCAGACGTGGTCCCTGGCCAGGCGCAGGGCGTGGGGCCCGCCCCCCAAGCGCCCGCACCCTGCCTGGCCCTGGAGACCGGGGTCCTGCCCCCAGACCGGCCCCACCCCGACCCCTTTATAAAAAGAAGAGACAGCACCTTCCGCTGGACACACCCGGCGGCCAGGGCGCCCTGGCTCAGGCGGCCGTCCAGTCCGGTGTTCGTGGGCACGGTGGCCAGCGGCCCCCAGAGTCCTGTGCGCGGCCTAAAGGTGCCGCGGGCTCGGGTGGCCGTTGTGGTAGAGTTTCTGCTTCACGTGCACCATGTTCCCGGCCGCCTCCTCGAAGGGCCTGTGCGGCCGTCGGCCCAACTCCCGCAGGTTGCACAGCTTGGGCAGCCAGGTCCACGAGCCATCTGCTGGGCGTGGTCAGCGTCCGGTCAGGGCGGGGCGGCCCGACGCGGGGGACGGGGCGTAACCAGGGAATGACTCGGGAGGGCGCTTGGCTTGAGCTCGGTCTGGGTGAGCATGGCCAGGGGCGTGGCTTTGTTTGTGGGCGTGGTCTAGGTGACTGTGGGCGGGGCTGTGTACTGAGGGGCGTGGTCTCCGAGGGCGGGGCGGTCTGGGCGCGAGGGCCCCGGCGTGGGGGCGTGGTCTGTGGGTGGGAATGCGTTGTGGGCGTGGCGGGGCGTGGTCTGGGTGAACTGGCCGAGGCCAGGCGCTTGGGGGAGGAGCCTGGGGCGGGGCGGGGCCGCGGGGCGGGCGGCACTCACCGTAGCGCCGGCCGGCCCTCCAGGCGCGCACGGCGCAGTGCAGGACGCCGTCCATCCACACCAGGAACCAGCTGATGCAGAAGCCGAGCAGCAGCCCCAGCATGAGGTCGATCTCCTGCTTGGTGACGTTGTCCGTCACGAAGTAGTTCTCGGAGGCGTCCACCACCGACTGGTCCCCGTCGTACGGGATCACGTAGTGGATGTGGTGCCTGGGGGCGGGGCAGCAGGGTGGGCTGGCACCTCTCCCGCGGGGCCGCCTGGGGCTGCCTGCTGGGGCCTCGGAAGCAGCCCTGGTGGGGTCTGAGGTCCGGAGGGCCCGCGGACCGCCCAGGGCCCCGGCCCCCAGGGGGAGGCTGCCCGTAGGGTGGGGGGTGTAAGACCAGTGGTCGTCAGCGTGAAGTCCAGTCCGGGGCGTCTGCCCACACTGCACCCCCCACCTCTGCCCGGCCTGGGCTGGTGGCTGATCCTGACGGGGTCACCGGCCAGTGCAGGCGGGCCAGTGGTTCCAGGGTGGAGGCCCAGGGCAGGTGTCCCGCTCTGAGGGCAGGTTCAGAGCCCACCTGCCGGACAGGTGCTGACCGCTCCTCTGGGACCGCCCCTCTGGCCTCTCCCTAAGGCGACACTCACTAGCCCTTTCGGCAGCTTCCATCCGGGCACAGCGAGTGGCCATCCTCTTCTCCGTCCTTGAGTCTCTGTCCAGAACCCATCCCTTTGTCCCCTCTCCCGGGTGAACCCTGGCCTACGCCCTGCGTGGATCTGTAAGTCCTTGGGCCGCTCCGCTGCTCTCAATGGTCGATGGAACTGTCTGGGCTTCTCAGCCCATGGCCCCTCCTCTGCATCCGGCACCCACCAGGGCCTGTGCCATGGCTCTCGGCCTCCCCTGCCTCCACTGGCCAGACTCAGGCTCCTGAGCCCTTCAGGCCCTCGCTTGCCCCCGAGGCCACATTACACGCTCCTCACACGTCTCATCAAGCCTCAGAGCTGCCTGGATACCGCCTCCTCCAGGGAGTCCTCTGGGCCCGTGACACCAGGTGGAGTGGCTCTGCCCAGGAGGGTGGACTCTGGGCTGGCCCCACCCTCACCCCCTCACTGTTAAGAGAGCCTAGGAGCCCTGGCCGGTTTGGCTCAGTGGATAGAGCGTCGGCCTGCGGACTCAGGGGTCCCAGGTTCGATTTTGGTCAAGGGCCTGTACCTTGGTTGTGGGCACATCCCCAGTAGGGGGTGTGCAGGAGGCAGCTGATCAATGTTTCTCTCTCATCGATGTTTAATCTCTATCCCTCTCCCTTCCTCTCTAAAAAGAATCAATAAAAAAAAAATCAATAAAAATGAGTGAACGCCTAGGAGCCAAGGCACAGTGGGGTCCATGCACCCTCAGCCCCCAGTCATCTTTGTCCCTGGCTCCTACAGACCCTCCTCTTACCAGGCAGTGCCGGGGCCACCTGGGGTCCTCCTGCCCAGGGGGCCACCTCTCCTGGCCCACCCCTCTCCGAGTCCCTTTGCTGGCTACGCCAACTCTCCATCCCCACCCCCCAGAGTCCCTGCCGCCCCATATGGCTGCTCTGAGCTCCAGCTGCCTGCCTGGCGTCTCCATGTGGGATCTACAGACACCTCAAACTCACACCTAAAAATAGCTCCTCCCTCCCAGAACCTGCTCCTCCCGGCATCCCTCCAGTTAGATGCTGACACCTCCGCCTGGTCTTCCTGGAGACGGGTTCCTCCTTCCCCCACACTTTCCTATGCTCCCCGCCCCCCAAAGAGACCGCTGACCTCAGCCCCTGCTGCACCAACACTGGCCACATGGGGTGCCTTCCTCCCAGGTTCAGGGGCGTCCTGTCTCCTCACACCCGCTCCTGCTCCTCCTGGGGACCCCTGTGCACAGCAGCCCACAGGGCAGGGCCCCCATCCCCCCGCCCTCAGTCAGTCAGCAAGAACTGGCTGACACCTTGTAGCCATTGCTCATCTGATCAGTTTGTCAATAGCCATTAGGAATCATCAATGGGTGATGGAGCCCTAGCCGGCTTGGCTCAGCGGATAGAGCATCGGCCCGCGGACTGGAGGGTCTCAGGTTTGAGTCCGGTCAAGGGCACCTACCTCCGTTGCAGGCTCAATCCCCCGGCCTCAGTTGGGGCACGAGCAGGAGGCAACCAATCAGTGTGTCTCTTTCACATTGATGTTTCTCTCTCTCTCTGTCTCTCCCCCTCCCTTCCACTCTCTAAAAATCAATGGAAAAAATATCCTCGGGTGAGGATGAACAACAACTGAAAGTGATGGAAACGAATGATCACCACCTAGAATGTGCAGCAGCTTCCAGGCCGCCTGAGAGGACGCCCCTCACGAGCCGTTAGCAGTCCCATCACCCAGGCACCCCAAGCCTCAGGGTGCTGATACTGGACATCACCACCCTCTTCTGCCTCCCCAGCCTCCTGGGCCTAGGACCTCTGGTGGGTCCTCAAAGGACAACTGCTTCTGACCCCTGGACACGCTGCTGGGCAGGGCAGGACTTGTCAAAGGCTGGACCACCACAGGAGCCAGACATGCCCCTGGTGCTCTGCAAGGAGGAGGCCAGGCCCAACCACCCGGAAGGCTCAGGACCCCAGAGGCTGGAGGCACAATCTGTGCCCCCATCACTGTCCTGGCACCAGCAACTCTCCCCCTGTGCTCTGCCTGCTCCTTCCTCCAATGCAGGCCCCTGGGGACAGGGCTCAGGTCTCCCATGTACACACGTATTTCTATGATGGGAACATACATGGGTCCTACCTGGACCATGCATGCTGCATGTGTTTACCTGAGGTCCAATGCATGTTGTGTATACACGCCGGCCACATGCACAGGACATGGCGTATATACCGTGGACTTGGCCCATGAGGTCCGCATGTGTGCATGTGTATGCTTGCCCAGGCACAAGCATGGTGCATGTCACATGGAGATGCACATGCATGTGGCTTTGCACAGAGCCACCTTCTCTGTGGGCGCCGGGGCACATGCATGGATGTGTGTGCACAGACACCACCTGCTGGCACGCACACTGGAGTATGAATGTACATACATGTCGTCTGCATAAAACTTCCCACAAGGCATGTAGAAGGCATACACGTACGTGCACGCTTATTCTTGTATAGGGTGTGTACACACATGGGTAGAGTCCATTGTGGCAATGCGTGTACATGGCATATACACAAATACTCCATGTGCAAAACTATGCAGGCAGTCACTGGGCCCACATGGAGCACACTGGTCGCTGTATATTGTATCATACACATGTACTGGGCATACACATGTATGTTGTCAATAAACAAGTATATGTTGTACACCATATCATGTATGTAGTGATGTGTACAAAGCACACACATGTGGACACAAGCATGCAGAAACATTCTTAAGTTCATAGGTGGCTTTCCACAGACACGCTAACCTGTGCACACAAGCCCAGCTGTGCATACCCCATGGACATCTGTTTACATGAGCCCACGTGTACTCTGGACACTGCATATGACTCACACACACACCCTGTGCAAATAGACTCTGAAAGCACATCCTGTCCGCCCTCAGTGTGAGGTCACCGGCCCAGAGAGGCTGGTCACAGTGCAGCAGCCCACACACATGTAAAATGTGTGTTACCCGTGTTGTGCACACCACCAGTCCCAGGGGGTCTCCAGGTCACCCCAGTTCACACCACTCACAGCCCTGGCCGCCCCAGGCAGGAACTCAGGGGTCTCTGGGAGAGTGTGGCCACCGGGAAACCTCCGGGAGGTTCCTGGCCAGCACAGGTGAGGGCTGCTTGCACTGCTGTCTCCACCTGCTCCCAGGCCCAGTTCCGCTTCCACACACCGGTCGGCGCCCACGGGCAGGGAGCATGCGGAGTGAGGCCTGAGGCCGCCTGCCTCTCCCCAGGCCCACCACGTGTGCACACGTCGGGAGCAGGCGTCCAGGTCAGGAGTGAAGAGCACGGGTTCTGGGGTTCATGCCCCTATCTCTCGCTAGCTGCGTGACCCCCGTCCGCTTTCTCACTGACTCCAGCCCGAGGGTGTCCTGTGGGGTGAGGGTGTGCATGCGGACATGCGCGTGTGCTGCGTACCCACATGTATATGCACAGACGGTACACACACTCGCGTCTCATGAGATGTTTATTTCGTACATGGACGTACAGACATGCATGGCCCGGAGGGCGCCGTCATTACATGTGCACGGGATGCGGGGCACAGTGGGTGGTGTGGCCTGGGCTCTCCAAGCTGAGTGACCTTGAGCAAGCTCCACCCCTCGCCTCAGTTCCTCCTCTGCACAGTGAGGGGGTGGGCCCGGCCCACCTTGAGCGGCAGCACCTGCCTGTACCTGGCTCCCAGGAAAGTTCATGGACACCGTGCAGGGTCCAGGGCAGAGGCTGGTGTGCTCCGTGGGCACAGCCCTGGGCAGGATCCCTCCCGGACACCAGGCTGGGCTGCTGCTTCCTTGGCCTCCGGGCCCTGGACCAGGAGGCCTGGGGCCTGTTCTGCCCATCACCCTCTCTGTGAAGGCGTTTTGGGAGGGGGTTCTAACTGACCCAGGCACGCACCCCCCTCCAGAACTCCACTGGCCAACCTCCAGGTGCCTGCAGGCGGCTGGACAGCCCTTCCCCCGCTGGACCCGGTGCCGGATTCAGCGGCCCCATGGGCCTAGCGCGGCCCTTCGCAGGCCTGCTCGGGCTCCCGCACGCCAGTGGGCCCTGAGTCCCATACATGTGAGATCACGCGTGAGCCCCGCCGGGCACAGACTCACCGGCCACAGTTGCAGTGGCAGACGCGGTCCTCGCCCCGCAGGTGCGGGAGGATGTAGTTGTGGAATCGGTCCAGCAGCGCGTTCATGTCCATCAAGCACGCGATGGCCTGGAAGAGCCCATGACCGGTCAGACCCAGGAGCAGCCGGCCGGTGTCCGGGTGGGGGTGGGGCGCTGGGGACCGGGGAGCGCAGGCCGGGGATGGGGGTGCTGAGAGCAGCCCAGGATGGGGAGCAGGCTGGGCAGGGGGAGCGCTGGCCGGGGATGGGGGTGCTGAGGGCAGCCCAGGATGGGGAGCAGGCTGGGCAGGGGGAGCGCAGGCCGCGCGGCCGGTAAACAAGGCGCGGGAGGGGGAGGCGGCCGGCGGCGCGCGGGCGCGGGAGGCGGGCGCGGGTGGGGGAGCGGGCGCGCGGGAAGCCCCTCCGCTCACCATCACGATCGACGCCCCCAGAATCATGAAGATCATGGTGTTCGCGCTCATGGACATCGGGCGGGGCCGGGCCGGGCCGGAGCGCCGCCCCCCGGCCCCGGCACCCCCCCGGCCCCGGCCCGATGCTGAGCCCCCGGCGCCTCCGCAGAGGTCAGCGCGCCGCGCACCCACCGCCGTGGGCCGGGTAAGAGGCGCGCGTCCGGAGCGCGGGGCAGGGGACTCGGTTGCTTCGGGGTCGTCCAGCCGCCGGGCCACCGTGCTCGCTGCGCTCCGCTCCGCCCTCGGCCCTGCCTCCCTCCCGTCCTCGCTCCGCGCGCTTCGGCCCCCTCTCCCTGCGCGCCCGCCTCCGGGAGGGACCACGCGGCCGCCCCGCCCCGCCCCCTACCCCTCCCTGGGGCATCTGGTCAGTACGGGGCCCTGGTCGCCTGCCCAGCAGCTCTGGAGCCCAGCGCACGTCCCGACCCCAGTGGCGATCCAGGGCCCTGGGCGCAGCTCCCTCCTCCCCATTTGTCAGGGGAAGTATCTCAGCAGCCGGGCGCCCAGCCCTCGGTGGGGAGGCCGGCAGGGTCGCTGGGGAGCTGCCGGGAATGTCACTCCAAAGCCTTGACCACAGGGCCCAGGACAGCTGAGCAAAAGCCAGAGAATGCCCCCCCTCCCCCCCGGCTGGGGCAGCGCCAGCCTCGGCCTGGCTTCCCGAGGGTCAGTCTCCGGCACCGGACTGGGCAGCCTGGGAGCTCCGTGATGCTGGGGCCTGGGGAGGCTTACGAGTCCACCCTCCCCCACAGCCCAGGACACGTGGCTGCACTGCCTGCACCCCCCCACCCCCCGCAGGACCGAGCTTTTCCTCTGCATGAACCAGGAGGGTCACTGGGAAGCCCGGCTACTTGGGGAGGGGGGGGGGCGGTCAATGGTGGGGGCAGGTGCCGTAGGGAGTAGAGCCCCATTCTGCCAGCAGCCCCAGTGGCTGCAGAAACCCTTGGGTGCCGGGAAGCCGGGCCCTGGACTGTAGCCACAGAGCCCAGCAGAGAACCCCTAAGTGACCGTCGGGGGGCATGTCGGGCACCCAGCTCTGCCTCCTCCAGAGGGACCTGTGCGGGGCGAGACAGGCCAAGCTCAGGACAAAGCAGAGGCAGCTGCAGCTGCTCACTGGACACCTGCAGGCTCTCTCCCAGGTGTCTGACCGCCCAGCCAGGTCGGGGAGGGAACACAGAATGGCAGGCAGACAATGCTTTGCTTAAAGAAAAACACTTTAATTTCACACTAGTAACGAGGGTGGGACACGAACTTGACAGCTGTGGGGCCAAACTATGTACAGCGCAGGGGCCATCCCTGGGCAGCAGCCCTCGGGGCCAGAACGGGTGGAAGGAACAAGTATTAACAACAGGCAGCGCAGAGGCTGGCGGGCGGGTGGCTGCTGGCTCAGTAGAAGCAGACGGTGTGCAGGAAGGTGCGGCCGCTCTTCTCCTCGAACTCCTGCAGCAGCTCCTCGATCTCGTTCTCCATGTCCTCCGTGTGCTGGATCTGCGGGCAGAGAGGCGTCTGAGCGGGAGGAGGGGGAGTGGGGTGAGGGTCCGAGGCCCCAGCAGCCCCGCGGGTGCTGACCGTGCCTCCCACTCCTCATGCCGGGTGGCCCCAGGCCCTCCCCTGGGAGCGCGCAAAGGGAAGGGGCTGGGCTCTGAAACCAGGGCCTGCTGTCCAGTGTGTCCAGTGTTCCATGGAGCCCGGCCGGCTGGCTCAGCGGTTGAGTGTCTACCTATGAACCAGGAGCTCAGGGTTCAATTCCCGGTCAGGGCACATGTCCGGGCTGGGGGCTTGATCCCCAGTGTGGGGTGTGCAGGAAGCAGCCAATCAACGGTTCTCTCTCATCATTGATGTTTCTCTCTCTCCCTCTTCCTTCCTCTCTGAAATCAATAAAAAATATATTTAAAAAATGGAAAAAAAGTCACATGGATTGCAGCTACGGACCCTCACTCAATGGACACCGGGCACAGAAGGGCAGTCCCTTTCCCCCGAGTGGGGGGCGTACCGTCCCGTGCAGGGTGCGTGGCAGCATCTGTGGCCTCTCCCCACCGGCTGCCACCAACGTCCCTCCCAGTTGTGAGACCACAAGTGTGCAAACACGGCCAGGCGCCCCGGTGGACAACCACTGCCCTGAAAAGCGTAGGTGCTGCCAGGGGTCAGCCTGGGTGGCCAGCTGGACTGCAGCCAAGGCCTCTGAAGAGCGCCGCCCCCCCCCCCAATAATTCAGCTTCAGCCGGGGTGACCCCAGTCACACGTGTAACCTCGGGGACATGTCTTCCCCCTGCAGCCTTTTCTCGTGCATGACGGTTGGATCATGGGCACAATTGCTGGAGCTTCAGCAGCCACACTGGACCATGAGGCACACTGGGAATGGAAGCTGTGCTGGGTCCCTCAGAGCAAACCAGCAGGGCCCACCTATCTCTAGACTTCTTGGTTAAACTTTAAAAAAAAAAATACTAACCCAAGGATGTTTTTCCCATTGATTTTTGTGTTAAAAAAACATATTTTTATTTTATTTCATAGAGGAAGGGAGAAGGAGAGATACATCAACGATGAGAGAGAACCATTGATCAGCTGCCTCCTGCATGTCCCCCTATTGGGGATCAAGCCTGCAACCTGAGCACATGCCCTTGCCTGGAATCGAACCTGGGACACTTCAGTCCGCGGGCTGACACTCTATCCACTGAGCCATACCAGCCTGGTTCCAATGATTTATAGATACAGTGGAAGGGAGGGGAGGAGGGGCAAGAGAAAAAGAGAGGAACCATTGACTTGAGACACTCTGATGGGCCGCCTCCCGCAGCTGGGGATCACACCTGGGACCCCTGGGGCGCAGGCCGATGCTCCTGCCATGTGTTTCTTCCTGTTTCTGTCACTCACGCCAGCTCACCGAAACCCAGGCACCAGGGCAGAGCCAGGGCTGTGGGCTCCTCCGTGCTCGGTGCTTCTGTCACCCGTAAGAGAGACACTTTGCTCTGAGCACAGCTGCGGTGGCTGCACAAGCCCTGGCCTTCCACACAAGGGAGGTGCCCAGGGCCACAGGGGCCGGCCGCCCGGAAGGACGAGTGAAGGGGTGTAGAGCCCCTGGGGCCCTTTGACACCTTGACACACGGCAGCTTCATGGCAGCGAGACCCCCGCAACCACTGCCTTCTGTCAGCTTCACACACAGGCGAACTGCCCAGAGCCAGCTATGGACTCTCACACCGTGGGCTCCCTCAGGTGCAGGACCTGGGTCTGGACCCTGAGCACTGCCGCCCGTCCCCAGGTGCTGGCACAGCCAGAGCAGGCCAGGCGGGCGGATACTCACGCACTGGCACAGCTCGCAGATGAGGAAGGCCCCCAGCGTGGCCTCCTCGTGGTTGTCCTGGATGTCCACGTTGATCACGTGCACTGGCTGGCAGGTCTCCTGCTCCCTAGAATTCAGATCTAAGGGGACAGAAACGGCACGACGTCACCTGCCCTGGCCGAGCACCAAACCTCCTCCTCAAAATGGCTGTGATCCAGTGAACACCAGGCCCCACCTCACCCCTCGCCTGTCCTGGGAGAAGCACTCAGCAGGCTCTGCCCTGAACATGATGGGCCAAAGCCCCTTGCCAGGCCCTCCCGGCCGGCTGTGGGCCCCCTGGGGCCGGGAGAGGGCGAGGATGAGGGACGAATGGCACAGCAGGCACAGGGCCGGGGCTCACCTTCCACCACCTGGTCGTACACCCTCTCCTCGCAGGTGAGGATCAGGTCGAACAGGTCTCTGCAGTTCTGGAACCGCTCTGGCCGGGGCTTGATCCGCTTGTTCCTGTCCAACATGTGCAAGATGCCGTTCTGCGTGTAGCTGGGCACGGGGTTAAGGAACTTTATTTACTTTATTTTTTGGTTAATCCTCACCAAATGATCTTTTCCCATCGATTTTTAGAGAGTGGAAGGGTAGGGGAGAAACAGAGAGAGAGACCTCCAGGTGGGAGGCTGGGTCCTGGGATCGAGCCTGCAACAAAAGCACGTGCCCTTCAGTCCAAGGGCCAACGTTCCATCCACGGAGCCCCGCCAGCCAGGACTTCAGGGGAGACGTCATGAACTCAGCTGTGCGGTGTCTGCACAGGCAGAGCTGCCAGGCTCCACGGGCAGGAGCGCCCAGGCCTTGCAGAGGACAAGGCAAACGGCGGCCCTGTCCTGATGGGCGTCAGGACCTGCCCACCTCAGCCGGCCAGGCCACAGCTTCCAGACCAACAGGTTCCAGAAGTGGAGACCTGAGGCGGCCACCTCCAGCCACCCTTCTCGCCGACCCACCCGCTGCCCGACTCGCCCCGCAGCAGCTTTGCTCACGCCGACCCAACCGTCACCAAGAACACGGCTGACCGTAAAGCCACCCAGCCTGGCTCAGCAACAGCCACGCAATCCCAGAAACCCGGCAGCAAAAAGGGAAGGTGCCGGGATCACTACAGAGTGAAAGGGGCCCCCCACATGAGGTCCACGCCAAGCAGGTGACCCCTGAGCTGGAGGCCCTCCTTGGGGGTCGGTCCTCCAGACAGGGTCACACCCCCACCCAACACAGTGACCGTGTGTTCTTGGGGCCCCAGGGAGAGGGGGTGGCCTGTAAGGGTCATTCCGGACCACAGGAAAGACGCATCTTGTTAACTCCACGTTAGAGGTACAGACCAGCTGATGCGGGAATTCTGAGTGACACACTCAATGTCTCCCAGACAATTTATTTAAATCAGCTCAGATTACTCACAATACATTTCCTCCCTTCCTTTCATAATGTATTTAAGTGGTTTATCAAACAGTTTTAACTTAAAACGACGCTAGACTGTTAGCCGTGGTGTTCTGGCTCCTGACACTTTCCAGCTAAGTTAGTGAAGCCAGCGACCTGCAGCTTTGCCGCCCAGCCCCACCCCACGGGCTCGGCACGAGGCTGAGGTTCAGCCTGTGGTCAGCCCCTCCCCTGCTCCCCTGCCCCCCAACCAGCCCGGCCCTCGGGAAAGGACCACCAGCGCTCAGGTCTGGGTGATGTCACAGGAGGGTGAGGCTCGTTGGCGAACCAGACCCCGGCCCTCATTGGCGGGACAGGGAAGTAAAACAGTGGCCTTTCGGGACTATTTTCTGGCAAATTCCAAGGATGTATGGCCTGCGCAGAGCCAAGCAGGACCAAGGGCAGGAGGTGCCCGCGCCAGCCCTTGAGCAGGAAACCACAACCCACCTGCCTTCATTCCCAGAGACCCAGAGCCTCTCGAACCCCCACTTCAGGCCACAAGGGGCAGGAGGGGGATGGGGATGAACTGAGCCTGCCACCTGGACAAAGCCCCCATCAGAGCACAGCTGGGGCCAGAGGGAGGGGCTGGGAGGGGCTGTGAGGGGCGAGCTGCTGGGAGCAGCAGACCCCAGGCCTTTGTCAGTGAAGAGCTTCCGCAGCCCAGGAGGCCTCCTGCTGAGCAGGACCTGCAGCGCGTGCCCCTCACGCAGCCCCGAACCCAAGGGCACACCCTGGGAGCAGCAGGCACAGGGGGCCTGAGGCCCAGAGTGGCACTGGGAAGCAGGAGGACAGGGCTGACCGCCCCCCACCCCCGCCCCCAGCACAGGTGCCCCTGTGGCCGGCGGGCAGGACGGGCCTGGCTGGGCCTCCCCTGCAGTGACTCCGTGTGAAACAGGAGCTGCGGTTCCAGAGCTCAGCCTCGGGGACACCTCGGCGGCTTCCTTCCCAGGCCCAGGAGAGGACAGAGCAGGTGGGCCCTGGCTCTGAGGGACACCTGCTGAGGGCACGGAGCGGGCAGGAGCACCTGCACCCAGGCCCTGAGGGCCCTTCTGCTTCTCCGTGGCCATCCCTGGAAGCTGCTGGTGCTCACGGTGCAGGGCTCCCAGCTGCGTGGGAGCAGGAGGGCGTGGGCAGCGGGAGCTGGGGGCCAGGCCAGAGACCCCTGTGGGCACTCGGCTCAAAGCAAGAGAGAGCAAGGGAATGTGCCGCAGGAACCCGAGAAAGGACCAGGCCGTAGCAGCAGGGCTCCCCCCCTGCCCTCACTGAGGCCCTGATGATGGGCAGGGGCCTGCCATGCCCCCCTGCCCCGCTCCCCAAGTCCCAGTCCTGGGTGCACAGAGCACTTCCCAAGGGCAGGAAGGGAGCACAGCGGGGAGCACGACAACCGGGTAGGAAGACTCCCTCCAACCTCAGGAAGGGGCAGGGAGGCCGGGGCAGGGAAAGCCCTGACCCCAAGCCAGGCAGCACCCCTGGACAGGGCAGGAGTGCAGCCCCCCCCACGCTCCCTCCTAACCACCAGGGCCCAGAACCTTCACCGCCCCCCAACCCCACCCCTGCACCTGTGGGGTCATCTGCTCAAGTCCAGGCTGGACGGGTTGTGGTCGTGGTCGTGCTCTGCTGACAGGATGTTCAGAGCTGCTTCACAGAGGCTTGCTCAGAGCCCAGGACGCCCTGGCCGACACCGACTTCTCTTGGCCCCCAGGTGCTGCCACACCCAGCTCAGGTGTCCCCACTTTGTACTTCAGCCTGGGAGGTGACCCCAAATCCTCTGTGGTTGACACTCCCTAAGGTGGGCCATGTCAGGGAGCCAGCTCTGCACTGGGATCCTGTCACCCAATTTAACTTCTAATCTTAAACTTGATCAAACAAATGTCAGGCACAAACTCTCAAGTGGGGCCCAAGTCCCCTGGGGGGGGGGAGGTGGTCCTCAAAGGCACTGTGGCTCAGAAGTGCCCACGGGAACACCCTCCCCAGGGCTCAGGCAGGGCCCTGGGACCACCAAGGCGGTCACAGCAGGTCCAGCTGCACTGGGCTGGGCTGACACTGCAGACTAGGCTGCGCCTGCCCAGCTCAGGCACACTCTCCCTGGGATGGGTCCTGCGCCCGCCCCCCCTTGTTTCGAGGGCAGGAGGGCCCTGTGCCACGGGGAAGCCCAGGGCCACGTCCCAATTCCACAGCCACCAGGAGGAGCAGCCCCAGCCAGGAGGTCCGACTCCTGGCCAGTGAGTGACCCCTTCTCTGGTGTCTCCACATCCCCTCTGACCCCTGCCTGGTGGGTGTGCCCGTCCAGGGACCCCTCCCCTGCAGCTGGAACTACTTGGGCACCCAGGGGACAGGCGGTTCCTCAGCAGGGAAGCTGCCCAGCCCATCTCGGGAACAGCTCACTTAGATTTTATGATGCAGCGGCAACATGTCTGCCTTTACCTGTGACCAGCCCCAACTGAATGGGGCAGTGGCCCAACGAGCTCTGGACTTGAGGGCCAGGTAGGCTGGCACCCCTGGTTGCTCAGCCTGGCATCTCCCTCAGGACCCTTCTCTTTGAACCCCCCTCAGAAAGTTTTCCCTGCCATGGGAGGGCCGCACCCCTGAAATCCCATACCCCATCCTCCTACGCCAGTTAGAGCCACGGCCATGGCCACCTGGAGCTCAGATGCAGCACAGGCTGAAGGGACCACATGTGGGAACCATTGCAAAGCACACCCAGCAGGACCAGGGTGAGGAGTGGCTGCCACCCTCTCCTTCCCAATCCTCCCACGACCCAGAGAAGCAACCCACCCTCTCCCATCGCGGATACAGGTGACACCCCCAAGGCCTGTCGCATCCTACATTTTCCTGGCAAAGCGTGGAGTCAGCACGGATACAAGACGTTTCCCATGACCACAGGCCAGGCCCAGCGGCTGCTGGCCAGGTAGGTGCATCCTGGAGCCCATCCCCCACTGGAGGGCCGGCACCAGGGCAGGAGCCTGTGGGGAGCCCTTGGCACACGGGGGAGAGGAAGAACGGCCAAGAGCAGCTTTAAGCTGGAGAACCTCCCAAAGGGCTGTGGGGCCAGCTGGGAGCCTCAAACCACCCTCAGAACCGCTCAACAAAAGCTTTCGAGCAGCACTTTTTATATTAAGAAATAAATTCAAACTCATTTCATAATCAAAGCAATTTCTGCAAAGCATGTAGGCTGCACAAGCGAGAGCGTGGGAACCCGAGTCCACTCGAAGAGGCGCTGCCCTGCTGCCCTGAGACGAGGGCGGCCAGCTCTGCCGGGTCTGCAATGGCCCCACCCCCCTGGCTTTAGGTCAGGTGACCCACTTTCAACACACCTGGTGTGTGTGTGTGTTGGGGGGAGACCAGGTCCACCCCTTAGGCCTGGGCGAGTATGCACAGTGAGCATGGCCAGGGCACCGCGGATGTCCAGACCCCCAAGTGACCCTTGGCTTCACCTCATTCACCCCAGCCTTCGGCTCTGCTCAGCTTGTTAAATAAACAAACATCATTTAAAAAAACAATGTAAACACAGAGCTGCCGACAGGGTGAAACGCGACAGGGAGAGCCCAATGCTGCCCGTGCAGGCGCCAGGCGGGCGCCAGGGACGCCAGCACAGTGCGCCAGGCCTGGAGGGCGGACCAGGCAGCTGTTCCCACCCACCAAGCACAGCACGAGAAAGCGGGCCAGCTGGGAACACGTCTGACGAGACCCGAAGAAGTTTCTGGAGCAGCCCAGTGGCTGCAGCTACAGTGATGGTGTGGGGGCCTCAGAGAGGACGGGCCCCTCTCGAGCGCTGTGCCCACTAACCGCACACCCAGCACGGAGGTCAGGAGGCTGTGGGATATACAGTGCGAGCAATCGTTTTTATTTTTAGCTTTCCCCCGGTAAGAAGGAAGTGCACAGTGAAGTGGTGGGTACACACACACGTTAAGCCAGGGCCTAAACAATGAGACCGAGAGGCATTAAGTGGCTCGGACGGGAGATCGGAGGCAGAGGTGCTGGGCACAGGCTCCTGCGCCGTCCACACGCACGCGGACAGGCTCGGGGAGGGGTTACATTAGAATTTCAAATCCATGTTTAGGGACAACTGGCCACGTGTTCAAAGCCCACTAACATGTTTAGAGGCAGGCTTTCACTTGCTTTTTAAGGCAAGTGGGTTTGTAATTTACAAAGCCGCTATCCACCGAAAGGTTTCAAACAGCCCAGAGCCTCCTGACAGACCAGCCCCTCCTCCCGCGCCCGCGGCGTCCGCGCAGCTCCAGGCTGGCCATTCCACACTAGAAGCAGGCGACCGTCTTTCCACCAAAGGCTCCCCAAGGACGCTCCCGGCTCAGCCGGGCTCCTCAGCAGGAGCTGGGGCTCCTGGGAGGAAGCTCAAGTGTGGAAAATGACCCCCCGGAGCTACACGAGTGCCCACAGGAAACACTACGTTTAAGCCACTCTGTATTCATGTGAACTCGTGGCAAAGGGAAGAAAATTTAAGGTCAAGGGGGAAAATGTGCACTTAAAAACCAACAGTTGGAGGCCAAAGATGTCATCAAGCAATACTCAAATGCAAGAAATGGAACAAACTTGGCATTTGTTTCTCAAAAAGAAAAAAGACCGTCCGATGCACACTACAACATGGACAACCTCAAACCCTGCTGGTGTGAGCAGCGGCCAGGAGACCATGCATGTCTCCAGCTGTAGACCGCCAGAAGAGGGGGACCCACTGAGAGGGTGGGCAGTGCAGGGCTGGGAGAGCTGGGACGGAAACAATGTTCTGGAAGCTGCCAAGACAGCGGCACAGCCCTGGGAGACGCACGGAAGCCACGGGCTGCCCTTTGGCTGGACAAACTGCACAAACCACAGACCACCCTTTTCGAGTTCCCTTGTTAACGCAACTCAGAGGAGATTTCGTCTGGAGGGTCAGGTGAACTCGGGTTTCCTGAACTATTAGTAAACAATCCCCAAAAGGAAAATGGTAACGAAACTGTGACTAACCTAATTCCTGCTCCTGCTGGTGGAGAAAACCACACCAGCTATTTAATCAAGTCCTTTGCTCCTAATGGGACAACTGGCCAAACCTTACTGAGGCCAGTCCTTGCGAATACCATGACGCCAGTGCACGCAGGGACCTGAGGCCTGGCTGCACTGGGCAGATGCAGGCCGCCTCCAGAACCTGTCACTCTCTCCATGGAAAAGTCATTTGCCAGCCCTGACTGGCGTGTCTCAGTGGTTGAGAGCATCAGCCTGCACACTGAAGGGTCTCAATTCCCGGTCAAGGGCATGTACCTGGACTACAGATTCCATCCCCGGCTCCGGTCAGGGTGGGTGTGGGAGGCAACCAATCAATGCGTCTCTTTCTCTCCCCCTTGCTCTAAAAATCAATGGAAAAAATATCCTTGGGTGAAGATCAACAACAAAGAAAATTCATTTGCCCCACGTTACAGCTTAAAACAGCAGTTCTCAACCTGTGGGTCACGACCCCTTTGGGGGTCGAAAAACTTTTCACAGGGGTCGCCTAAGACCATCAGAAAACACACACATTGCCAAAGCCGGTTTGGCTCAGTGGATAGAGCGTCGGCCTGCGGACTGAAGGGTCCCAGGTTCGATTCCGGTCAAGGGCATGTACCTGGGTTGTGGGCACATTCCCAGTGGGAGATGTGCAGGAGGCAGCTGATCGATGTTTCTCTCTCATCGATGTTTCTGACTCTCTATCTCTCTCCCTTCCTCTCTGTAAAAAATCAATAAAAAAATATATATATATAAAAAAAAAGAAAACACACACATAATTACATATTGTTTTTGTGATTAATCACTATGCTTTAATTATGTTCAATGTGTAACAATGAAGTTGGGGGTTACCACAACATGAGGAACTGTATTAAAGGGTCATGGCATTAGGAAGGTTGAGAACCACTGTCTTAAAATATTTTTCTAGCTTTCTACTGGTTACTAGAGGCCCGGTGCACAAAATTCATGCATGGGTGTGTTTCCGTCCCTCAGCCCAGCCTGCACCCTCTCCAATCTGGGACCCCTCTCATAATCCAGGACTACTGGCTCCCAACTGCTCGCCTGCCTGCCTGCCCTCTAACCACTCCCCTGCTGGCCCAGTCCCCCCCAAGTGCCCTCCCCTGCTGGTCCGGTCCCTCCCAACTGCCCTCCCCTCTTGGCCTGGTCCCCCCCCCGCAAGTGCCCTCCCCTGCAGGCCTGGTGGCCCACAAGTGCCCTCCTCTGCTGGCCTGGTCCCCCCCCCCCCAAGTGCCCTCCCCTGCTGGTCCGGTCCCTCCCAACTGCCCTCCCCTCCTGGCCTGGTCCCCCCACAAGTGCCCTCCTCTGCTGGCCTGGTTCCCCCCAAGTGCTCTCCCCTGCAGGCCATCTTGTGTGTTGGAGTGATGGTCAATTTGCATATTCCGCTTTATTATATACGATAGCCGCCACTTCTGCAAACACCAACCAGGCATCCTGTCCCAGGCACGGGGCTTAGCTCTTAGCTGCACAAATCAGGAGCAAATGAGTAAGCAAGCAAATCGCTAGCCCCTGAGCTGGATGCTGGTCCCATCACTCATCAAGGATCCCCTCGCGTACGTACTGCCAGGGCGACTCACAGATGCCTCTCCCCTCCCTCACTCTGGGCGTCTGCAGTGTTTAGTGACCCCTGGAGCAGATACTCTCCATTACTGGGCAAGGGCTGCACTTGGGTCACGCTAAGCACCAAGCACAAGGTTGTTCTGCCCCTCCCCCACCCTCCAGGAGACAGAACTTCCACCCACGTGAAGTCAATCAAGCAATGAAGGTGTCCTGTCCCCGCCACATGCCCAGCTTTGTGGGGCAACCAAGAGGGGAGGGGCTTTCCTACACAGGGTGGGTCGCCAGGAGACAAGTACTGTTGGTGACAGTGGGCACAGCACCCCCCACCCCCCGCTTCCTGACATGGCAGAGGCACGCATGGGGCGGACACACACACACACACACACACACACACACACACACACACGTGTGCGCAGTTGTCTTTGGAACAGATGCTTTGGGGGGGACACCGAGTTCTGAAAAGTGGGTTCTGCTCCTGTTGAACTATCAGGGACACGCATATCACCCTCCTGCTCAGAGTCCCTCTGGATTTCCTCTTTTAAAAATGTGTCAGCTGCCGGCCACTGTGAAAGGGCCTCTGTGAGCACTGAAGGAGTGTGCAAGCACACCACCCCGTTCTCGCTGCTCCTGTGGGAGTGAGCTTAAACGTGAACGCTGCTGACAGAGTATCTTCAGAACCAGCCAGGGTCTCACGATAAGCTCCAAGCACACGGGAGCCTGGGGCTAAAACGCAGCTCTTTCCAGGAAAAAGGGACCCTGGTTAACGCTGCTGTCAGGCTAAGGGCAGCCTCAGCTCCAAGGACTGGGAGACTGTCCTGAGGCTGCTCCTCGGCCAGCCAGCGCCCGGCCTCCCCTCCTGGCCCAAGAATGTGAGCAGAGCATGCCGAAACCGGTTTGGCTCAGTGGATAGAGCGTCGGCCTGCGGACTGAAAGGTCCCAGGTTCGATTCCGGTCAAGGGCATGTACCTGGGTTGTGGGCACATCCCCAGTGAGAGTTGTGCAGGAGGCAGCTGATCGATGTTTCTCTCTCATCGATGTTTCTAACTCTCTATCTCTCTCCCTTCCTCTCTGTAAAAAATCAATAAAATATAGTTTAAAAAAAAAAAAAAAAGAATGTGAGCAGAGCAGTTGCTCCAACATGGAGGGAGCACACAAGTGAGGACTCACCACTGGAAACACTCGGGGAGCTTCCCCCAATGCAGGCTCTGCCTGGGGTTGTGAGAAAGGGCCCGAGAACAGGCACTGCCCCAGTTGCGAGGGCTCCCGCCCGCCCAGCACGCAACCTGGGAGACTGGCTCCAGGTGCCACCCAGACCCCCAAAGGCCCACTGCAGTACCGACAGGAAGTGCCTGTTTCTGCCCCAGTGCCCCCGCCCACATCTACCTGGAGCCTGGCAGGAGCAGGGGCTCACACACCAGCTACAAGACCTCCGGGCCACCCCGGCTAACGAATCTAGATGGACAGAGAACATCTGTGGCCTATTAACACCTGTGCCAACATGGAGACCAAGCGTTCCATTTGGTGCTACATCCCTTTCACCCGAATTCAGCTGGGTTCCACCCTGAGAACTACACGTCACGCATTGATGGCAGAAGCCCAGGAGTCCACAGCAGCACAGGGTGGTAGGTGCCTGGTCAAAACCCCGGCAGCGATCACCTTAACCACACACAGCTCGGTGCCACGTTCACAAGACTATATTTAAGAAGTACCGTCCCCTTAAAAACCACGTGAGGACAGAGTGAGCAGATGCCACCTGCAAGCTAAGGAGAGCGGCCTCCGAGAGCCCAACTCTGCCCACACCTTGACGTGGGTTTCTGCCCTCAACGGTGAGAAAATAAATGTGCTATTTAAGCTGAAAAACAAAGCACAAAACCCTTTCTTTCGTGAGTCTGAGGGAGCAGAGCCAGCCTGTTGCCTGTGCCTGAGGCAAAGCAAAGTTCCTTCAAATTGTCACTTACTATCCGGCTTCCTTTGCTCACACACGAGGCCTTTCATGGATCTGACCTTCCAGAGACATCACCAGAGGTGGGTGCAGCCGCCGGCCGGTGTGGGTCAATGCACACCCACCGGCACACACCTGCCTGCTCAGGAAAGCAGGCGGCCCTGCAGTGAGAAAAGCAACGGAGCCTGCGGTTCCCTCCCCCATCTCATCTGTGTGATATCATGACCTTGTCACCATGGACTTCCCGTGTCTGTCTGCGTGCCCTACGTGTCCACGGCCCCCAGGGTGCTGACTCTCACACTGCCCAAGCAGCACTAGAAACGCACTTAGTTCTCTGAGCTGAGACTCAGCACAGCACCCAGCGGCGGCCACGATCCCCCCGCCTCCCAGACGCCCGCCGTGGGTCAGCACGATGCCTGTGCCACAGACCACCACACTGGGGTCTTGAAAAGGGGGACCCGTTGGGATACAGCTCCTTGTCCTTCCTAAGGAGATCGTTGTACATCTGATCATATGTCGTTTTGAAATCGTAAACGTTGGGCTTGTCGGGCGCCGGCCCTGGCAGCTTCACGTGAGTCCCCGTTCCGAAGGACCGGACGCTGAACCCCCGTTTGCTGAAAGACACAAAGGAGACAAAGGTCACAGCTGGGTGAAGTCGGACACGGGCCGCAGGCGGGCGCGGCGGGAGCACACAAATGAGTACCCGTTGGTGTTCGCAAGCATGCTTCTAAATACTGAGCTTTAAGTACTTTATTCAAATTTTAGAGAGTCATGTAGCCTGTTACACAAAAACCAGATGAAACCGAAAATAACGGAGACGCAGGGCTGCCTGCCACGCGGTTCTCTCCCACAACACGCTTGCACCTCCAGCGGAGCCCAGTGCGCAGCGGGCATGGCAAATGGCTGCTAGATGAACGGGACACAGGCCGCACTCAGGCGGAGCTGCTGAGTGACTAGGAAGCCTCTGGATAAGGTGCTGGCATCCGAGTGTCCAGCTGTGAAAGCCGGTGTCACCGCCACCCGACCTCTCACTTCTGGGAGCCCCCACGCCCCACATGCACCTGCAACCAGCCCCAGAACTGTCGGCAGCGGCACTCAACCACCCAAGACGGATCCTGCAGGTCCATCCACACAGCAGGGCACTTCCTGCCACTGAGAAAGGGTGAGGGGCAGCACGTGCGCCGAACCCAGAACTGGTCAGAGAACACGGGGAAACAGATGAGTGGCCAACCAACCGAGGGCCAGGCACTCAGCGGTGACATTCCCCACGGGCCGCCACTGCACATCCCGACGGAGAGGGAGGCCAGGCGTAAGGACGTCCGCAAGTGTGTGCTGTGACCAGAGGGCAACAGGCCCAGCCACCAATCAGACTTGCTGACCACCTCCGCCCAGTCCCCACCCTGCCCCTCACCAATCCAGGTAACATACAAGAAAAGGAGTATTTTCTGTCAAAGCCCCAACCAGCCCGACAAGTCACCTCAACCATGGCGGTGGGAACCAGGCAGCGACAGGAACCCACTGCCTGCTCGATCCCCACAGGGGTCATGGTCATCCAGGCTGGCCGCACCTGCTTCTCTGGAGGTCCCGTTCCCCTAAGCTGGCCTCCCAGCTGACCACTGCCCCACAGGAACTGCCCCAACAAGCCACTTCCCCTGCAAGTGCCCTAAAGGCGCTGCCAATGCTCCAGCAACCTAATGGCTATTTAACCAAGCCTTTCCGCAGAGTGTGAAACCCATCCGCCCGCACGGCTCCCCGAGGGCAGAGGGACTCATGGGAAAGCAGGGCACTGAGAAGCCCACAAGCACCAGCTCCCCCACCTCTTCACTGGTTCACCCCTAGGGCACCAGGAGCTGCCTCTCTGGCCAGCGGGAGGGATGTGCTGAGACCCACAGCTCCCCAAGGACCGGCGTGGAGCTGAGGCCTGTGCCCAGCAGAAGGCAGGGTGGTCCCTGTGGAGGGAGCAGCCAGGCCTGGGCCTCAACCGCGAGCTGAGGAGCATGTGGGCCGAAGGTGTGCAGTAACCAGGGAGAACACTTGTGGCCAGGAGAGACCCGAAGTGCGAAAGCAGCTGCTCAACACGTACCTGGACCCACGCTGGGTCTGCCTCCAGAGGCCGCACGTCTTTCACGAGCCCTGCCTCCTGGCGGTCGTGCTAAACGAGTCACGTGAAACCACATCCAGAAACACCGCTCCACTCAGCTGTGCAGACACTGAAACTGAAGGCCTGTGGCGAGCAAGTCTACGGTGCCGTTTCCTTTTCTTTTTTAAATACATTTTTATTGATTTCAGACAGGAAGGGAGGGAGAGAGACAGAAACATCAATGATGAGACTCACTGATTGGCTGCCTCCTGCACGCCCCCTCCTGGGGACCAAGCCCGCAACCCTGGCATGTGTCCCTGACCAGAACTGAACCTGGGACCTTTCAGTCCACAGGCTGACGTTCTATTCCACCGAGCCAAACCAGCCAGGGCTACGGTGCCATTTTCTAGCAGGCTAAGATGATGATTACCACTTTTTAGCAATAAAGTGTTTTTCCTAGTCCTGTGGTCAGCAAACTGCGTCTCGCGAGCCACATGCGGCTCTTTGGGCCCTTGAGTGTGGCTCTTCCTAAGCCTTAGGAGTACCCTAATTAAGTTAAGAACAATGTATCTACCTATATTGTTTAAGTTTAAAAAATTTGGCTCTCAAAAGAAATTTCAATCGTTGTACTGTTGATATTTGACTCTGTTGACTAATGAGTTTGCCGACCACTATCCTAAGGTATGTACATTGTTGGTTTAAACCAGGGGTGGGCAAACTTTTTGACTCGAGAGCCACAATGGGTTCTTAAACTGGACCGGAGGCCGGAACAAAAGCATGGATGGAGTGTTTGTGTGAACTAATATAAATTCACAGTAAACATCATTACATAAAAGGGTACGGTCTTTTTTTTTTTTTTTAGTTTTATTCATTTCAAATGGGCCGGATTCGGCCCGCGGGCCGTAGTTTGCCCACGGCTGGTTTAGACAGTGCTACTGCACACTTTAACAGACTGCAGTGCAGCGTGCATATCCATGACTTATGTGCACGGGAAAACAAAACACACAGGACCTGAGGGCGTCTGGAGTGCACCCTGCAGTGTCTCAGCTGTGATGCAATGAGGTAACTGGATATTCGGGAGATAATTTTTGGGGTCGAGGCCAGCTGGCGTAGCTCAGTGTCATTGAGCATCAACCTATAAACCAGGAGATCACGGTTTGATTCCTGATCGGGGCACATGCCTGGGTTGTAGTCTCGATCCCCAGGAATGTGTGCAGAAGGCAGCCGATCAATGATTCTCATTATTGATGTTTCTGTCTCTCTCTCCCTTCTCTGAAATCAATTAAAAAATATATACTATAAAAAAAGATAACAAAAAAGAGTTGCTTAGGCCCTGGCCGGTTAGCTCATTTGGTTAGAACGTTGTCCTGATACACCAAAGTTCAGGTTCAATCCCCAGTCAGGGCAGGAACCAACCAATGAATGCATAAACAAGTGGAACAGCAAATCAATGTCTCTTTCTCTAAAAGCAACAACAAAAAACAAGTAAGGAATGTATTAAAATGAGCCTAAGCACAGCCACACTTGAAATCATCGACGAACTATCCAGCGAGTCCATCCGAGCCACAGCAAAGGAGTCGGGAAGCCCCAACGGTGACATTTCAAATGTGAAAAACCACCACTTCTCCTGGCAGCAGGTTCACCTGCCATTTTGATTCGACAGTATTTCCTGAAGCTCACTAGGTGCTGGGACAGGCAGTGGTCAAAAGAGACCCATCTCTCTCCTCAGCTCCTGGGGGGGATGAAAAAATAAACAAAACATCCAGGACACAGGACAATGAGGAGCACGTCCAGAAGGCTTCTGGGAGACCCCCTATAGCAGTGGTTCTCAACCTTCCTAACGCCGCAACCCTTTAATACAGTTCCTCATGTTGTGGTGACCCCCAACTTCATTGTTACAAACTGAACATAATTAAAGCATAGTGAGTAATCACAAAAACAATATGTAATTATATATGTGTTTTCCGATGGCCTTAGGCAACCCCTGTGAAAGGGTCGTTCGACCCCCAAAGGGGTCGCGACCCACAGGTTGGGAACCGCTGCCCTATAGGGCCTTCCCCTCCACCTGATGCAGCTGTCTGGGTCCGACCTGCGGGGATGCCACCTGGCAGGCTTGTCTCCTGCACTCATCGTGTCATGCTGGGTCTGAGGTTTCACTGGGTGTCCAGATGGAACACTCCCCATAGCCCTGACAGTAACTCATCCCCAAGGTAACCGGGCCCAGCCTTCCCCGCGACCGCCCAGACAAGGCTCCTCGCTGGCTGGGTTTCTCTGAGGAACTGCCTGCTGCCATCCTCACCGCCCTCCAGACTCTGAGATCGTCACCAACCATGTTTAAAAATAAGATGAATGCAGTTTGTTCCTCCCCCAACAAAATGCTCACAAGTGGCAAAGGCTAATTAGCAGCAAAGCCCTGCTTCTTCTAAGCTGGTGCAACGACATAACAGCCCATCCTGCGTGTGACAGCTGTGCCGTGTGACAATCTGTTTCTTACATAAGAGAACCAAGGGCTAGAATAAAATTCCTGACAACAGGCTTTGTTTCAACGGTCAACTATTTTCTATGTTAATCTAACCTTCCAGACAAGTGTTTACCAAACACCTTCACAAGTACAAAAATCTTTCATCAAGAACCTATCTGCCCCAGCCAGTGTGGCTCAGTTGGTTGGGGCATGTCCTCTACACCAGAAGGTGGCGGGTTTGATTCCCAGTCAGGACACAAGCAGAAGACAATTGATCGATGTTTCTCTCCCTCTCTTTCCCCCCCTCCCTCTCCCTCTAAGATAAACAAAACCTATCCAAGACAATGTTAAATGTGGGGGTATAGAATTGCTTCCCTTGCTATCCAACGACTACAGGGAAAATGCTCCCGTTAGGAAGAGCACCAGAAGAACCCAGAAGAGTCGTAAGAGGGCCAGTGCTGCAGTGCGAGCACTAACCTACTGGGCAGCGTTCCTCTGGCTACGAGGGAGCCCAGACCTGCCAGCCCCCGGGAGCAGCCTGTGGGGACAGTGCCCTCACCACGTCCCCCCCACAGCTAAGTCTCTGCTCCTCAGCCCCATCGCTAGCTACGGGACCTCATGCCCACAGAGCACAACCAGCTGCTCCCAAGCTACCTCACCTACAGTCTGCCTGCAACTTCACTGTGAGCCGGCCAGGACGGGGAAGACACACTCTGAAATGTCAACATTCCAATAAAAGTTATGTCTCACCAGCAAATTGTGGGCCCTAAACACATTCCAATAAACATTTTCTATGATTTCATTTATGATGATCCCACAGGCCAAGAATGAAACGGAGCAGCTTCTAAGCAGATCTGTGCCTTGAACTTGTGACAAATGTGCCATTTAGACTGCCCGGTCGGTGCCCTGCTTGGACACCCTCCTGCCCCGTCTTCTCACAGGCCACCTTGCTCTGCTGGCCACTGGGGGCTCCCCCTCCACACAGCACCAGCACCACCATCATCCATGTGCTTCCTTCCAGCACCAGCAGAAGGCAGTCCCAGACTGGGACGCACACCGCCGGCTGCACCGGCTCAGGCGCCTGCCCTCGTCTGGAAGGGCCGGAGAAGACCCAAACGCAGGGAAGAACGAGCAGCCGTCGGGGCTGTTCCCATGCCTGGTGTCCCTGGTTCTGTCTCAATGTTCACCTTCAAACAGAATTCTCCAACCTGTCCTGCTTCTGAAGACAAAAACCATGTAGGCCCTCAGAGCCCATGAAGGTGGCCGTGGTCCTCTGCCATTCCCAGGACCCGACTTCAGACCCAGTCACCTTTCCACATCATTTCCAGTTGGCTTCCTTTTTCCTTTAAGTTCTCCCAGAGCTGAGATATCAAAGATGCAGCCACAGAGGCTGCAGGACCCAGCTGACCCATCCTAGTAAGCAGTTTCTGTAAATGTGCTCAGACCAGAGGTTTTGGGGACCTTGAGTGGGAGCACCCTGAGATGTGCCAGGTGTGTGACCACACCACCTCAGGCAGCCTGAGACACTGCTCCCGTGGGAGGAGGTCCGAGCGCCTTCTCTCCCCTTGTGGCTTGGGGCCCACATGATGTGAAGATCTGAGAGCACCATCAAGATCGGAGAACTGCCAAAACCGGTTTGGCTCAGTGGATAAGAGCGTCGGCCTGCGGACTGAAAGGTCCCAGGTTCGATTCCGGTCAAGGGCATGTACCTGGGTTGCGGGCACATCCCCAATAGGAGATGTGCAGGAGGCGGCTGATCGATGTTTCTCTCTCATCGATGTTTCTAACTCTCTATCTCTCTCCCTTCCTCTCTGTAAAAAAAAAATCAATAAAATATATTAAAAAAAAAAAAAAAAAAAAAAAGATCGGAGAACTGCAGGGCCTCAGTTGACTGTGGCATCCCCACCTCCACCCCCTGGATCCCTCCTTCAACCCAGATTTTCCCATCCTGAGTCTTGGTTGTCACATCTACAATGACCGGGGCCCCTCGGGTCCCTCACAAGCTGGGGCCTCCTGCTCTGGGCGGCGCCTCCTCCCCTGTGCCTGTGAGCATCTAAGGGTGTCCAGACGCAGTCAGATGGGGCTGGGAAAGCACCTGCTAGAGGAGCTCCAGAGACGGGCTCACCTGTTTGTCCCATGTTTGCAGCCCCTACTCACCTTCCCAAAACCACACAGCCAGGGAGTTGTGACTGAGAACTCAGCCCAGCAACTCATAGAAGTCTGTCTTTAAAATTTGAGCCCTGGCCGGTTTGGCTCAGTGAGTAGAGCATCGGCCTGCAGACTGAAGGGTCCCGGGTTCGATTCTGGCCAAGGGCACATGCCTGGGTTGTGGACTCGATCCCCAGTGTGGGGCGTGCCAGGAGGCAGCCAATCAATGATTCTCTCTCATCATTGATGTTTCTATCTCTCTCTCCCTCTCCCTTCCTCTCTGAAATCAATAAAGATATATATTAAAAAAAAATAACAATAAAAATAAAATTTGTTTTGAATTGCTACATGTACAATTAGAAATGTAGCTTCCAAAAATCAACATGCCTCTTAACATCTAGGAGGTAGTTTGGAACAAAAAATGAATTGGCTCTAAAGAGAAATCTTAATCCACAAAGTACAAAGAACAGGAGTCTCTGTGGAAGCATACAGTCTTCCAACACCTTAAAAACCTAATGCCCCCGCCCCCCCCACTGGTATTTGAAAAATTTTAGTCTGAAAAGATAAAAATGATCACCCCAGGGAACATTCTGACTAGCTCTAGAAAGTGCCAACACTCATTATCACTTGTATTCTTGTCAAAAAAAAAAAAAATGCAGTCCAAGCTGATTTCAAGAGGGCAAAAACAACAAAACAGGGTTTCACTGAGAACTAACGACAGAGTGTGTTCAGGTAGCCACATTCTTTTCGATATTTGTTTGTTTTCCTATGCATACTCTTTTGTATTTGTAACCAGACTGCACACAAGTTTCTTGCTTTTTTCCATCTACCACATCATTTTTCTTTGCTTTCCACAAACATCACCTTTAAGGTCTAAATCTCTAAATCTGACTTTCATAAGCTCTCCTAACTGTAACAGAAACCTTCAGTAAGTTTCTGAAGATGCTTTTAAGCCCTGTAAAAAATCCAAATACATAAAGCCGTAAGTACTTTTTCAACAGTGAGAAAGACATGAAAAATTGTTCAATATCAAAGCAATTTAAAAATAAAGGAAGGTGAGATCCACACTTCTGCCCTGGTAGCATGAAAAGATTGTGAGGAAATGAAAATTTTATAAATAGGTATTTTCTGGAAGGCAGTCTGGCAAAAACGTATCAAAATGTAACTCTACCTCTAGGAATTTATGCCAAGGAAATAACCAGAAAATGTGCAGATACTTAGATGGCACAAGGATGTTGACATTGTACAACTGCAAAATAGAACAAGAACACTCAAATGTCTATTAACGGGAGACTGGATACAAGTCACCCTGCCCAAGGTCCCAACCACTGGCTGTCACCACAGGAACAGATGTTCAAACTCAAAGCATCAAAATGAAAGTGACCCTGGAAAAGTTGCTCAGTTGGTTAGAGTGTCGTCCAGACACACCAAGGGCTTGATTCCTGGTCAGGGCACATACAAGAAGCAACCAATGAATGCATAAATAAGCAGAACAACAAATCCATGTTTCTCTCAAATAAATAATTTAAAAAAACCACAGAAATGAGTACTGCAACCAGGCCATGTTCACATGATGTGGAGAGAGGTTACAGAGCTTCGTTTTGATCTCCCTTTAAGTGTATCAGACACAGAAAAATGGTATTTTGAGTGATCTTCATCTTCCATGTTTTCTTCAGTGAGAATTTTGCAAACAAAGGTTACTTTTTTAACAAAGGAAAACACTCCCCAAATAGGCATTTTAGAAATTGAAGAGCCACGTCTAAAAGAACCTTACATTCACATGAATAACGAGTTACCCTAAACTTACCTCCTTGGCCCTCATCCTGCCCTCGTGATGAGTAAACGGGAACGACAGTAAACTCGGCAAAAGCACAGAGAACTCCTGCTCGGGCTTGTTTTGCCCCCTTCCCACGGGAGACCCAGTGCTGTGCTGGCTCCCACCCCTATCAACTACTAACAACTTGCTATCTTTTTATTTTTCATTTTTATTTATTGACTAGGGGCCCAGTGCATGAACTCGTGCACCTTGAAAGGAACTGTGGGCCGTGAGGCTGCAGTAGGCACAGTGATGGGTCTCGGCCCATCCTCCTCAGCCCCACCTGGCCCCTCCCGCCACTGCCCCTGCTCCCGTCGACACCCCACACGTCGACACCCCACACGCTGACGGCGCTGTCCCCGCTTGCACCTGCTGACAGTGTGGAGTGACTGGGGCCGTGCCGGCAGCGGGTGCTAGCGGGGCCAGTGCTGTCAATGGTGCGAGCAGCAGCTGCTGCCCTTTCACCCCTCAGGAGCAGAGGGAGGTGGAGAAGCACACAGGGGCGATCGGGGCCAGCAGTCACCACTCCCACCCGCGGATGGCGCTGAGGGACCAGGACCAACGCCGGGCACTGGCAGCGGGTGCGAGCGGTGGCTCTGGCGCCAGCAGAGGGTGTGAGTGCCAGCTGGGACTGTGGCGTGTGGAAGCAAAGAATTTTTAGTAACCACCAGAGGCTCTCCCCAATGACAGCAAGTGGTGCCCCGCCTTGGTCTGGCACCCCCTCTCACCTGCTCCACCATTACCCCCATGGCCAATGTCTGCCATGTTCTGCACACACCCCCTGGTGGTCAGTGCACATCATAGCGACCGGTTGTTTGGTTGTTCCTATTGTTCCACCGTTTGTTCTATTTGCATGTTAGCGTTTTATTATATAGGATGTTAGAGAGAGGGGTAGGGAGGGGGGATTGTGTATCGATCTGTTGTTCCACTTATTTCTGCACTTGGCCTTGGATTCTTGTGTGTGCCCTGACCTGGATCAAACCCACAGCCTTGGTGTTATCTGGCTGACGCTCTAACCAACTGAGCTCCCGGGGCCAGCCCAGGGCATCAGACAGGCATGACTTTGAAACCGATATCACTCACAAAGTTGCTGCAGGTAATTTTTTAAGCTTTTTCTTTTCTAAGATTTCATCCCAACTTTATTACACAAATACTTAGTAGCAGGACTTAAACAAAGGATCACCAGCCAGAACCAGCAGGATGAGGTGGTCTCCACAGCACCTGTTATTATAATTAAAAACATTAAATATCAGTTCCCTTGAGTAGTTTTCCAGGGGTGTGAACGCTGCATTCTTCTGCTTAAATTTACCCAATTTTGCCGAAACCGGTTTGGCTCAGTGGCTAGAGAGTCGGCCTGCGGACTGAAGGGTCCCAGGTTCGATTCCAGTCAAGGGCATGTACCTGGGTTGCGGGCACATCCCCCATGGGGGGTGTGCAAGAGGCACCTGATCGATGTTTCTCTCTCATCGACATTTCTAACTCTCTCTCTCCCTTCCTCTCTGTAAAAAATCAATAAAATATGTTTAAAAAAAATAAATAAATTTACCCAATTTTTAATGACTGGAGACATAATGCAGATGGGGGGTGAGACCCAGCACAATGTAACTCCAGCATATGTCTAGTTTTAAAATAACTTTACATGCCGAAACCGGTTTGGCTCAGTGGATAGAGCGTCGGCCTGCGGACAGAAAGGTCCCAGGTTCGATTCCGGTCAAGGGCATGTACCTGGGTTGTGGGCACATCCCCAGTGGGAGATGTGCAGGAGGCAGCTGATCGATGTTTCTCTCTCATCGATGTTTGTAACTCTCTATCTCTCTTCCTTCCTCTCTGTAAAAAATCAATAAAATATATTTAAAAAAATAAATAAATAAAAAAAATAACTTTACAGTTTAAAAATAACCTGCACATAGACTTCTCAGGTTCAAAGCGTGTGATAACACGCTACCCAAAAATGGCATCCCGTGAATACTGCGGACGGGCCGCCGATGTTGGCTGGGAGGCGGCAAGCTCCTCCCTAGCAGATCATGGCCACGGGACCCTGCCCGCCTCAGCAGGGAAACCCGAGTGCGGGGGCCCCGCTCTCCCCAAGTCACCGGGGCTCAGGCAGGGCGGGTCACAGCAGCCAGGCTCTGCGGTGCTTCCCATCCGCACACAGGGGCGCCGGGAGCCAAGGCAGTTCCCACTGTGCTTTACTGTCACAATAATGTGAGTGACCGAGGGGAAAACGCTGTCAGGCAAGAATAAACTCTCACTAAAGACACCAGGGCCCCCGAGGAGGAGTTCCGCCAAAATATCACGCGAGGCGCCCACTCCACCGCCCTCCGGAGACGCCGGGGCCTTTCCATGGGGCTGGGGAGGGTTTCTGACTCGAGACTTGAACGTGTGGCTAGAAGCAAACACACAAATTCCTGACGTTGGCAACACGGCTGTTTCCCTATTTTTTTAAAAAGCCTCTTCCTGTGCTGAGGTCACGTCCCGCAGGCTTCCCAACAGGTGGTAAGTGGCGCTTCGCCCTGGACCCTAAGCCGGCGTCTGGGCCAGACGGGCCCCCCACTTTCCGATGCGCCGGAGGGCGTGCCAGGCGGGCGGGCCGAGCTCCAGCCTCCGGGTCTCCCAGGAGCTCTGCGGTTCCGGGGGCGCGGGAACGTTTTCACTTCGAACCTGGATTTCCCCGCGATGCTGAGCACACGTGGGCGCACCGCGCGGCCGACCGCGCCCTGTCCACCCCTCGCAGAGCTCGGCCACCGGAGTCCAAGAGCCCGGGCCGGGCAGCCCCCCGCGCTTCCTTCAGGGGCCGCCCGGCCGCAGACGCGCCGGGGAGAGCAGAGGCAGCCTTCGCCCGCTCGGGCCGGAGGGACGGCGGACCGGCCGGGGACGGGGCGCGCGGGGCCAGGGCGGAGGCCCACCTACCTAAGGATGTTGTGCGCCTCCATGCTCCGGTTCTGGTTGCTCGAGCAGACCACCGCCACCCGCAGCGGCGACGACGGCATGGCGGTGGCCTCACCGTCCGCTCCCTCCGGCTCGGGACTCCCACCCAGGCGCGGCTCTTCCGCGCGACCAAGATGGCGGCCGCGGCTCCCGGAAGTCATGACGCCAAGCGGCGGCGCCGACGACGTACCGCGTCGGGACGCGCGGCGCGGAAGAGTACCCGGCGTCCCGCAGGCCTCCCCGCGCGGTCTGGAGCCGGGCAGCGGGCGGAGGGAGGCCCACCAACGGGCGCCGGGCGGGCGAGCTCGTCTCTGCTCCGAGGGGGCGCAGCCGAAGCCCGCGTTCCTCACAGGAGCTGCCCACCGACCGCGTCGGCGTGCTGACGTCACAACGCCGCGCCGCCGTCGCCGAGAGTGACGCGAGGCGTCGTGAACGTCCCGCCGCTGTCGCCGGCAGTGACGCCACGCCGGCCCAGACAGGCGTGGGAGGTGGCTGGGCGCGACCCGGCGCCTGTCCGGGCGGCTCTACGCGCCCCAGAATCCCCTGGGGCCCCGGGTTCTCCCTCGCTCCCGCGTCGCCGGGAGAAGCCCGCAGGGACGGCTCTGGGGTCGGGACGCAGCTCCACGTGCTTGGTGGCTGGCCCTGCTCTTAACTTCCTCTTCCGCTCTCGGATGTCCTTCCTCCATTTTCTTCCGGGCGGAAACCTCTACCAGGCTGGCCGCGGCTGCTCCTACAGGCTTGCTTTTTCTTTTTTTAACCCCTAAATAAATCCTTTTTGCTGAATGAACACCTGGCCGACTGTTTACTTACTTCCGGCCTATTTGGGGCCCCTTGTCCCCGTCGCTCCAGGTCGGGTGAGCGGGCATAGCGGCGTCCACCGGGCCGGCTGAGCTCCGTGCTCCTCCTCGGCTCGGAGCTAAAGGGTAAGTCCTCCCGGACCCGACCTCCCGCCGTGTGTCCGGAAGCTCTGCAGCCCTTATCCGGGACCTGGGGTTTTGTCTCTTTTCTTTTTTCCTGTTAGAAGGCCGTGTTTGTCGGGCTCTCAGTTGACACGTTGGCCTGACCCCCGGGGGGCCGGGCTGGTGGTTGTCAGTCCGCTTCCGTCTGGACGCAGACGGTCCCAGTGACCCTGTCGCTCAGCCACTGGCCAGGCGGGGAGGACGACGGTAATGTTTGCTCTGACACAGGCCAGGACCATCCCTGCCTCCTGCCAGGTGCCGGGTCCTGGGCTGTGACCTGCACCCGGGAATGGTCCCGAACCAGCACCGTGACTCCTCCGCGCTGGCCGGTGTTGGGCCCAGCACCTGCCCGGTGGTGCCAGGACCCACTCATCTCGCTGCCACTCGGGGCACGCGGCCCGTGCGCGTGGTTTCCCTTCATAAAACCCACCAGATCGGACTGCGGGGCAGCCGCCTCCTCGGGTCCCCCCGGACCTCTGCCCTCGGAGGCGGGTGCTCAGTGGCAGGGCCTCCCCCGGGTCGGCGTGCCCTGACCGCGGGCTCTCCCTCCGGAGCTGGCGGTTGGGCCCTCGGCGTTCCCTCTGTGACCCGGCTGTGCTCCGCGGGACCGGCCGGTACTGAGCCTGCAGGCGGCTTGCGCCGATGGAGCCCGTCTGGGCCCTTGTTCCAGAGAAAAGCCTACGGTCTCAGTTATCTGAGTATTTCCAAGGTCTCCCTCCTGCACGGACCCCGGCTGAATTTATGTTTAAAGACCACCGTCGCTCCTCATGCGCATTTCTAACTAAATGGACAATGTGACCAAAAGTAATGGAGCTTCTCAGTAGTTATGGGAAACATTTGAGATTCCAAAACTTAACTTTTTTTTTTTAATATATTTTATTGATTTTTTACAGAAAGGAAAGGAGAGGAATAGAGAGTTAGAAACATGGATCAGCTGCCTCCTGCACACCTCCCACTGGGGATGTGCCCGCAACCAAAGGTACATGCCCTTGACCGGAATCGAACCTGGGACCTTTCAGTCTGCAGGCCGACGCTCTATCCACTGAGCCAAACCGGTTAGGGCAAAACTTAACTTTTTAAAAATATATATTTTTATTGATTTCGGAGAGGAAGGGAGGGAGAGAGAGAGAGAAACATCAATGATGACCCTAGCTCCGTGGTCGGCAAACTGTGGCTTGCGAGCCACATGCGGCTCTTTGGCCCCTTGAGTGTGGCTCTTCCTAAGCCTTAGGAGTGCCCTAATTTAGTTAATAACAATTACCTACCTATATAGTTTAAGTTTAAAAAATCTGGCTCTCAAAAGAAATTTCAATTGTTGTACTGTTGATATTTGGCTCTGTTGACTAACGAGTTTGCCGACCACTGCCCTAGCTGGTTTGGCTCAGTGGATAGAGTGTTGGCCTGCGGACTAAAGCGTCCCGGGTTCAATTCCAGTCACGGGCACATGCCCAGGTTGCAGGCTCAGTCTCCAATGGGGGACGTGCAGAAAGCAGCCAATCAGTGATTCTCTCTCTCTCTCCCTCTACCTTCCTCTCTGAAATCAAAAAACAAATTAAAAAAGAAAGAAAGAAACATCAATGATAAGAGAGAATCATTGATTGGCTGTGTTCTGCACGCCCCACACTGGGGATTGAGCCCCAAACCCGGGCATGTGCCCTGACCGGGAATCGAACCGTGACCTCCTGGTTCATAGGTCAACGCTTCACCACTGAGAGTCACGCTGGCCGAGCAGCCACACCTTTTTTAAAACTTAATTGGACAACCACAGCTCTGAAATTGCCAAATGGAACACCCATTTTGAGTGGCATTTGGAGGCTTCCAAACATTACCAGGAATCTGCAGTTGCCTCTTCGCAAAATCGTTTTAGAATTCACTGAAGCCAGCCAGCTTCTGAAGAAAGAAGACGGCTTCAGAAGCCGCCTGTTCCTTGCTCCGGGTGCCGGCTTGCCTTCCACCCCAGCCTCCTGCCTCCGGCTCCGGCTCCGCCCCTGCTGCCCTCCCGGCTGGAACCTCCCCTCGCTCCCTCTGAACCTGTCAGTACTGGACCCTTTACAGTTAAGCCCTCTGAGGGTCCTAATAAGCCCCGAGCTTCCATGTCCCCTGGACTGTAGACTTCCCTCAGGGGCTGAGCGTCCTCACAGAGCTGCTGGCGCGTCTGACATGTTTATTCAAGCCGACCAGCCCGGATCCTCCGCTTCATGTCCGCGGCGTTTGCTGGTCCGTGAAGGCAGGCCCCGCTCGGGATGAGACCTGCTGGATCGCAACGCCCTGAAAGGGGTTTTTAGCAAAATGGCTAGGAAAGGTGGTGGGGTCCCCACTGAGCCCTTACAGCAGCCTTTCCACAGCCTGTCGATCGGAGCAAAATTCAGACTTGCTCCCCAAGTCAGATGCTTCTGTGCCTTATCGTTAACTTGATTTTAAGGAAAAGTCTGGTCTTCCCTCAGATGTTGAAGTCACTCCAGTAGCCTTTACCTCCGTGCTTACTAAAGGCTGACCTGGCCCCGCTGGTGTGGTCAGTGGTTGAGTGTCCACCTGTGAACTGTGAGGTTGGATTCCTGGTCGGGGCACAAGCCTGGGTCGGGTGGTTGATGTCTGCATTGCCTGCTCAGTCCCCAGCAGGGGGCCTGCAGGAGGCAGCCAACCCGTGATTCTCTCTCATCATTGATGTCTCTCTCTCTCCCTCTCCCTTCCTCTCTGAAATCAATAAGGAAATATTAAAAAGAAAAAAGCACACAGGTCTGAGGTTATCAAAAGTAAGGATTTCTTTTCAACAAAGGACCCGGCAATGTTAGCACACGTACAATATTTAAAGCAGCCAGAGGTGCCTGTCTAGAACTGTGTTTGACACGGCCCCCACTGAGCACATGTAGCTTCCTAAGGTAAACAACATTTACAATGCGCCCTCGCTGGCTCAGCTCCGTGGGTAGAGCGTCGGCCTGCGGACTGAAAGGTCCCAGGTTCGATTCTGGTCAAGGGCATGTACCTTGGTTGTGGGCACATCTCCAGTAGGAGGTGTGCAGGAGGCAGCTGATCAATGTTTCTCTCTCATTGATGTTTCTAACTATCTCTTTCCCTTCCTCTCTGTAAAAAATCAATAAAATATATTTTTTTAAAAAATTCACTAGCGGCAGCCTTAATCCAGTGAGCGGTATCTTTATAAGAGGAAGGAGGCCGTTCGGACAGAGGCAGAGGAGATGCTCGGACGAGAGGACCGTGGGCTCTGCACCCTTGGACACTGGAGCGATGTGTCCCCAGGCCAGGGACCCAAGGTTGCCAGCAGGTCCCGAAGGTGGCGAGGGGCACGAAGCAGCTTTCCCTGCAGAGCCTCCAGCCGGTGCCCACCCTGCCGCCTGTGAGAACACGCTCCTCGTGCCCTCAGCCTCCTAGTTTGTTGGTAATTCCGTACAGCGGCCTCAGAAACGTACAGTGTAGATGAGGACAATCCCAGAAAGGCCTGTGGCACGGTGCTGATCCAGAATACTCATGGAACTCTTGAAAATCAAGAGGGAAAAGTCACCGCAATGGAAAAACGTACAGAAGACCTGAATAAGCAGCGTGTCCCAGGGGACACGAGAGGGACAAAGAGAACAGGACGCCACGCCCAACCTCTCGGTAACTAGAGAAAAGCAAATTCGAATAATACTGGGCTTCTGCTACACAGCCAACGGATGGGCGGGAGCTGGAGAACGGAATGCTGCCGGTGCTCATGGGAAATGGAGGGGTGCCCACTGCCTTAGCCACGAAGAACCAACTGGCAGTATTGGCAGAAGGAAGTCGGCACACCCCCGAGACCCATTGTCTCCCACCATGGGAAATCCTCGCGAAGGTCCCTGAGGATGGTGGAGGGTCTTCATAGAACGTCGTGATAAGAGTGCAGCTGCCTGTGTCCTCCCGGCGTGAGGACACGTGCGTGCGGAGGAGGGGCACGTGGGAAACCCCAGCCAGGGCACGGGGAAGGACACATTTGTGTGCACGGCGACGTGGAGGCCTCAGAGATGTGGCAAGAGCCCTGGCTGGTGTGGCTCAGTTGGGTGGGTGTTGTTTCACGCACCAAAAGGTTGCCATTCTGATTCCCGGTCAGTGCCCATGCCCAGGTTGCAGGCTCCGTCCCCAGGAGGGGGCGTGCAGAAGGCAACTGATTGATGTTTCACTCTCACATTGATGTTTCTCTCCTCCCTTTTTCTCGCTCTAAAAATCAATAAATCTTTTCAGCCCTAACCGGTTTCACTCAGTGTTTAGAGCGTCGGCCTGCAGTCTCAAGGGTCCCGGGTTCGATTCCGGTCAAGAGCATGTACCTTGGTTGCAGGCACATCCCTAGTAGGGGGTGTGCAGGAGGCAGCTGATGGATGTTTCTCTCTCATCGACGTTTCTGACTCTCTATCCCTCTCCCTTCCTCTCTGTAAAAAATCAATAAAATATATTTTAAAAATCCTTTAAAAAAATAAAAAGATGTGGTATCAAGGAAAAAATAAGATTAGCAACACGACGTTTGAGGTAAATGGTAAAACATGGATGTAAGGATGCATCAGAATGACTGCTGATGGGGAAGAAGGGAACAGCAGGGGAGAATCTGTCAGACAAGAATCCAAGCGAGCAGGACAGACACTGGGCCAAGGAAGGAGGAGACGGGGTAGGGGTGGGGGTGGGTGGTGCGTCCCATCCCAGGCAGGGAGGCCTTGTAGTAACATTCCCGACGGCAGAGCTGGGAAGTTAGGGCGCTATCGCCGCCCACCACACCCGACCTAGGAGCTCAGGCAAATGCTCTGTGTTGTATGAGACAGGACAGGGTAGCGGTCACATCCCTCAGGCTTACTATCAGAAAAAAAAAGATAAGCATAGTAATCTCTTTTTAAAAAAAAAAAATTTTTATTGATTTCAGAGAGGAAGGGATAGAGAAAAACATCAATGATGAGAGAATCATTGATCGGCTGCCTCCTGCATGCCACCCACTGGGGATCAAACCCACAACCCAAGTGTGTGCCCCGACTGGGAATTGAACCGTGATCTCTTGGTTCATAGGTTGATGCTCAACCACTGAGCCATGCTGGCTGGTTAACATCTCTACAGATAAGGCACGCCAGAAAGAAACTCAGAAAATCCAAAAATTTTAACGGGATATTTCATCGGGAGCTAAACGGAGTTAGAGAAATGGTAAAAGTTATGACAGAGCATCCTGCATTAGAAATGGAGATTTTTTTTTTTTTTACTGAGATCATTGGAAAAAATGAAGATTTGAAAGACCACTGGTAGCCTGGCTGGCATGGCTCAATGATTGAGCGTTGACCTATGAACCAAAAGGTCATGGTTCGATTCCCGATCAGGGCACATACCCAGGTTGTGGGCTTGATCCCGTGTGGGGCGTACAGGAGACAGCTGATGGATGATTCTCTGATCGTTGATGTTTCTCTCTCTCTCTCCCTCTCACTTCCTCTCTGAAATCAATAAAAATATATTTTTCTAAAAAAGACCACTGGTACAACTTAGGAATAAAGGACAGATTTCTAAAAAAGGATAAGACGCAGGCGTAACAGAGGAGGTGTCCGTCATGTGTTCACAGAATGATTGAGGGTCACCCTGTTGATAAGTGAGGAGCCTGCGTGGATAAGGTTGGGGTGAGCAGGGAGTCTGGCCATCGTAGTGGGGATTTCAAGAAGGGCCCCCAATAAAAATATGTGTGTGTGTGTGTGTGTGTGTATACTAAAAAAAATAGCAGCACAGTAGCATCCCTACAGTAAAGAAGGCACGCCAGAAAGACGCCCAGAAGACAGACAAAGACCACTGGTGGCCCGGCTGGTGTGGCTCAGTGGTTGGGCATTGACCTATGAACCAGGAGGTCATGGTTTGATTCCCAGTCAGGGCCCATGCCCGGATTGTGGGCTTGTGTGCCCGGTCAGGGCCAGCTTGGGGCCATGTGTCCGTGACGTGATCACATAATGACTGTGGTGAGGAACGTGCCATGGATTAGATTGGGGTGAGCAGGGTGTCTGGCCATGGTAGTGGGGATTTCAAGAAGGGCCCCATGCCTGGAGCTCCGGCAGGTGAGGCGGGGACACAGCCCTGGGGTACTGGCCTGGAGGGCACTTCAAGTGGCCGCATGGACAGCAGTAATGACGGCCCCCGTGGCGGTCTCCCATAGGCCCGTGACCGGGCCCCATTCCTGTCTCCACCTTACAGATGAGGAAACAGGCCCTTCGGTGTTCCTACCCGAGCGGTTATTTCTATCCGTGTCAGAGAATGAGCGTCAGTGTCTGCAGGCACCAGCCAGGCAGGTGGAGCCTCCACCACAGGCCAGGCACCTGGACCCACCTCCAGGGCACAGGAAGCCGGGAGGGTCACAGGTGAGCAGCAGGTCACCACCGCGCAGTCCCAGTGGGAGCGGCCACAGAGAGCAGAGGGAGGAGGGGCTGGGGAGGCTCCCGGGCAGGTGGGGCTGGCGGGGGCTGGACCGGGTGGACCAGAGGGGCTGGGGGTTAGAGCCTGGGAGGATGATGGACCCTGGGAGGAGGGGGTGGTGAGCTTGGGAGCATACGTGTTTGGCTGGCCACCAGGTGCAGGCCGTCTCCCAGGCCCAGCTGACCGCTCTGGGCAGGTGGTGCCTCCAGCCTCCATGAGCCCCTGGCACAGAGCCCTGCACTCCCACCTCTGGAGAAGGCTGCGTGCGGGTCAGGGTGACCGGCCTTCCCATTGGCGGCTGGACAGGTTTGTGGTTCTAGCGGGTGGGCTTGAGCCCATAACCAGGGCCCAAGTCAAGTGGAGGGCCAGGAGGGGAAGGAGGGCAGACAGCAGGGAGCCTGACAGGGACTGAGGGGGCTCCCCCGAAAGAAGACGACACTTGAGTGCCCTTCACAGGTGGCCTGAGACAGGCTCGCCATCTGGCTGCTGGAAGTAGAACCCTGCCCGCCCCCCCACACATGGCTGCACCCCTCCTCCTCCCCTAGAGGATGAGTCACTCCAGAGCCTGCCCCCCCACCCCCCCACCCCCGCTTCCTGGCTGGATTTTGCTCCTCAGGGTCACAGCAGCTCCAGGATCTCAAGGACGGACGAGGTGGAGGAGGGCCGAGTGAGGGTGGGTGGTGAGCTAGTGCATGTCACACAGGAGCCCCATGGCTACCCTCTGTCCCCCCGCCCACCTCTAGCACTGCATTGGGGGGCAGGTAGGGAGGGGCCCTTCCTAGAGCTCCCAATAGCTGCCTGTCAGCTCCAGTGCTCAGAGCCTGCACTGCAGCAGGTGCTGCCCCCCAGCCCCACACCCCACACTGCAGGGCCAGATGTTTTCCCATCTGAGGGTGCACAGCCTGCCTGTCTCTGCTTCAAGGGCAGGGGCTGGGCACCCAGCCTGGGGCTGGCCGGACCTGACCAGGCAAAGGCTCCAGGGCTAGCCACTGGGCTGCTGGTGCCGCTCCAGGAGCTGGGAAGAAAGGGCCCAGCTCCCCCCTCCCCCTCCCCGCACCTCCCAAATAAGCACACAAGGCAGTGGTTTGAGTCTAAGAACGATGGACGTTTAGACGCTGGCACCAGGCTCACACCTGACCAGCAGCACACCAGGGGCGGGCACAGCGAAGGCAGAGGTAGGGAGCGGGCACTGTGGGGGCACCAGCCAGCGCCTGGGGTTGCTGGTAGCCGCTGGGGCGAGGGCAAGGGTGAGGAGGGTTAGCCACAGTGACTCCAGAAGTGCCAGATCCAGGAGGTCACAGTCAGGGGCTCACGCGGAGGGCAGGCACGCCGCACCCCTCCTGGCACCGGGCACTGCCAGGTGGTCAGCACAGGAAGAAGCCTCGGCAAGGGCGCGCGGGTCTGCCCGGAGAGGGGCCCGGCCAGCCTTCCGGCCACAGTGGGTGTGTGGGCAGCAGCATCCCTGGCCGATCCTGGGCTCCCGGCCCCAGCGCAGGAGTTGGGACGTCCTGTCGGTCATGCTGTGGTGGCGGCTTGGGATCCAGACCACAGTGCAAGGTCCAGCTGGGCAAGGCACTAGTCTGCCTTCCGGACCAATGCTGCCCCTTCAGACCAGGCCCCTTCTTCCCAGCCATCTGCCCCCACTTACCACAGGATACCACAGGAAGTCCTCATCAGAGGCAGCACTGCAAAACGAAAATGGGGGCTCCCCGCCTGGAGAACTGCCAGCTTCCCCCCAAGGTCAGAGGAACTCACCCCTGAGCAGCTGGAGGCCGGGCCCCACCTGCTGAACCGCATCCGCTCCTAGCTGGTCAGACACCCCCGCAGGGACACACCGTGGAGCACTGTTTACGAGGCTCCTGCACAGCTTGAAGGGGGGTACCCAGAGGGACTCTGGCCCAAAGCGCACACAGCCCAGCCCGCCAATCTGGGGGACCACAGATCCCCTTGGACTGCACGGGAGGGGGTGGCTGGGAGACTAAGGCACAAGGCTAACCTAAGCCCACGGGGTGGGGGGGAGGGAGGACAAGGTCCAAGGGGGCCTGCAGCAGCAAAGCGCACAGGAACCAAGCAATGAAGACGGCCTGGGTTTTCCAACTTGGCACAGGCTGGAGGTGCAGGCGACGACCCGGGTGCCAACGGCTCTGGCTACAAGGCGCTCCATGTCCTGACAGTCCCTACAAAGGCCTCTGGAGAAGGGGAAGGGCCCTGGTTGCGGCCCACACCCCTCCACCAGCCCAAGGGCCAGTCTCCAACTGGATTCTGGGAAGCGGGTAGCTGGCTGGCGAAGTGGTGGGATGACTCCAAGGTCCTGGCGAAGGCCTGCGCCCTCTCCATCTCCAGCAGGCCCTGCGCGGACAGCCTAGGGAGGGAGCAGGAACGGAGGGCAGGGCGGGCAGAGGCCTCGAACGCACGCGCTGGTCGGTAGACAGAGCGCCCGCGGCCGCCTCCAGCTCACGGCTGCCTGCGCAGGCCCGGGCGCCCGAAGGCCGGATGCATGAGGTTCTCCGTGATGTAGGCCACGAGCAGGCAGATGACCACGAGCATGACGCAGATGGAGCCGCCCACCGCCGTCATGGCCACCACGATGTCCCGCATGCCGGCCGGCTCCGCGACGAACTCCACGCACTCCGTGGGCCCGAAGGCCTCGGCGGCGGCGTGCTCGGTGTGCAGCGGCAGCGGCTGCAGGCACAGGTGGTAGCGCACGCCCTCGTGCACGTCGGGCAGCAGGTAGTCCCGGCAGGAGGCGCCGAGCAGCACGCGCTCGCAGGGGAAGCGCGTGTAGGCGCCGCGCCACGAGCAGTCGAGCATGAAGGCGCGCACGCGGCGCGCCCGGGCCGGCGGCAGGCGCCACTGCACCAACACGCTGCGGTTGCGCAGGACGCTGGCGCGCAGCGAGTGGCCGGCCGCGGTGTGCACCGCGCAGCCGGGCTCCTGGCAGCGGAAGCCGCGCACGGGGCTGCGGAAGCACAGGCGCCCGGCGCCCGCCTCGGCGTCCTCGGGCAGCACCTTGTAGGGGCACCAGGGCGCGTCGGCCGCCGGCTCCCAGCCTGGGGGCGTCGGGGCGGGCGCGGCGCAGGGCGGCGGCCCGCAGGCGGCCAGCAGCAGCAGCAGCAGCGGCGGGGCGCGCATCCTGCCGCGGGGCCTGGCGCAGCGGGACGCGGGCTCACGGGCGCGGGCGGAGGGTCACGCGGGCCGCGCCGCCGCCGCCGCTCCCCGCGCTCGCCCCGCGCGCCGCGCCCTCCGCCGCCGCCGCCCGCTCCGACCCGCTCCTGCGCCCCGTGCGCGCTCGGACCCAGCGCGGCGGCGGAGGCGGGGCCGCCCCACGCCCCGCCCCCCTTAACCCTCGCTGGGCCGTGGCCTGTCGGCCCCTGGAGGGTGGATCTCGAGGGAGAGCGCGCGAGGGAGGTGGGCGTGAGCCCTGGGGGTGGCCACTGCGCTCTCAAGACTCCCAGCCCCGGCGGCGCGCGCGTGGCAGGCTCCGCGCAAGTTCACGGTCCCTCCGCTTCTCGCCGCGTGAGCACACTTCGGCCCGCGCCCCCGCCCCGCCCCCGCCCCCGCCCGGCTCCCTGAGGCTTTCCCGCGGGCTGTGGTCCCGGGTCGTGGCCGCGAGGGCAGCTCCGCGACTGCTTTAGCGACTGGGACGGGAGGTCGCGGCGCGGAGCGCGCAGGACCCCGGGTCACGCTGCCGGGTCAGACTCGGGTGGGGACCCAAGGTAAGGGTCCCGGCCTGTTGTGGGGGAGGAGGCGAGGACGGAAGCTTTCCTTCGCTCCCAGGGCTGTTCCCCTTTAGAGTTGGATGGCGCCGACCGGGAAGGGCGCGATCGATCGATAAGGCTTCTTGGTGAAAACTTTTTCACTCTGCGCAGGAGAGAGACAGCTACAGGCGGAGCACCCTCTCTCCTGATAGATCCCGGGGGTAGCCCTCTCGGTGGTCCCGGAAGGGGGTCAGGGCTGGACACGGGGTAACCCCCACCCGCAAGCCCACCTTCTCCCACGCTTGTCTTCAGGGGGTCCCGAGGCTCTACCAGCCGTGGGCAAACTACGGCCCGCGGGCCGGATCCGGCCCGTTTGAAATGAATAAAACTATTGAAAAAAAAAGACCGTACCCTTTTATGTAATGATGTTTACTTTGAATTTATATTAGTTCACACAAACACTCCATCCATGCTTTTGTTCCGGCCCTCGGTCCAGTTTAAGAACCCATTGTGGCCCTCGAGTCAAAAAGTTTGCCCACCCCTGCGAGTCTAGCCGCTCAGTCCATCCCTGCCTCGACCTCCTCGTGCTCCAGACAGCCCTCCAGGGCCGAGGGCACAGGGCCTGGCCCGAGTGGACAAAGCAGCACTCAGTTCAGGGAGCGCTCTGGCAGGGAGGTGAGAAGGACTGGGGACCCCTGGGCTCCTGGGCGCTGCTCTCACCCGGGGGAGGGAGAGGAGACGCTCGGGTGGCTGCAGTGCTGAGTTACTGGTCCCCAGCTCTGCACAGCCGTGGAGCACCCACTCACCCATGGAGCACCCCACCTCACCCTACCCCCAGCCTCACTAGTTCCTGGTCATTTTCCAAAAAGTCCAGGTCAGCACCAGATCTCAAGGCCTCAGAGCCTGAAGCCAAGGGTCAGAGGCACCGCCCCTCCCGGCTCCGCCCAGCACACCTCCTGACCTAGCCTGGAGGGAGGGCCCTGACCCCCAAACCAGGCCTCTGCAGCTTGCGGGGACCCTGAACGGGGCCTCCAGGCCTCAGCACCCAGCTTGGGGGTGAAGGCTTGGAGAGGGAGGCCCTCCCCAGCCCTGCCCCTGGCTCCTCTTTTCTCCTCAAGCAGAGAGGGCCCTGGGCTTGGACCCCTGCCCCAGCTTTCGGGGACTCAGGAGCTCCCCCAGGGAAGCAGAAAGTGATGGTGAGCTAGGGACCCTCCTAACCCCACCCGGAACCCCGCGAGGCGTGGGCCAGCTTGCTCACATCGGCTGCAGTGGGAGCCTGAGGCAACTGCAGGTGCTCTGCCTGAGGGGAGGGCACCGTGGGCAGAGCAGGGCAGGTGACAGTGCGGGCGGGGATGGGGCGCGGAGTGAGAAGGGGGTTCAGGGGTGGGAGCCCCGTGCTCTCCATGCCTTAGAGACACACGTGGAAGTCATGCGGCAGCACCCTGGGGGCGGACCGCTTTCTTCCCGCGTTCTGAGATCACAAACTTTGCGGCTAGCACTGCCCTGGAACAGACGCTTTCTGCAAACGCACAAACTGTGGGGTGGGGGGGACCCGTCTGGGTCGCTGGGATCAGCATCCTGGGCGTTCAGGTCGCCTCCGGGGGCGCGCAGCTGCGGGCGGGCGGCGACCGCCACCTGCCGGCCGCGCGGAGCACAGTTCCCCTCGGTCCCTCTTCGCTCTCAGGAATGTCCCGAGGGGTCTTGCCTTTGAAAGTGCAGCAAGAACTCTCCATTTTACAACGTTTTCTGTCCTCTTCGTGCCCTTGGATCGCCTTCTCTCTCTCTTTCTTTCTTTCTACAGAGAGGAAGGGAGAGGGATAGAGAGTTAGAAACATCGAGAGAGAAACATCGATCAGCTGCCTCCTGCACACCCCCTACTGGGGATGTGCCCGCAACCAAGGTACATGCCCTTGGCCGGAATCGAACCTGGGACCCTTCAGTCCGCAGGCCGACGCTCTATGCACTGAGCCCAACCAGCTAGTAGGGCCATCTTCTCTCTTTCTTATCAATCGGTGCTGCCTCAGCCTTTTGCAAGTTGCAAAGAGTTCCAGTTCCTGGCCTCTGGCGTTCCCTGTGACGGTTCAGCCAGACAAAGATGCCTGGCTTTGGGCTCTGTCCTTCCTGGATTTGAGGTTCAGGTGTGTAGGAGGTCTTCCCAGTCCGGAGGCCCAAGAGCACATGTCCCCCGGGCCCCAGTACTTAAGCGGCTTGTTTTATGTATTTATCTGTTTATTCTGCACCTAAGTTTGGGTCCCAGAGACATGTTTCCGGGAAAGGCAGGTGAGATTCCAGCCTGAACAGAGGTCTGGCTGCCAGTCTGAACTCACCCCTCCCTTGGGCAACGCGGCCATGTGTCCAGGCCCTGGCTTTCAACCCTGGGGAGTGTGTGTGTGTGTGTGTGTGTGTGTGTGTGTGTTGGGGGGAGGGGTCCTTTCCCACACCGCTGCCCAGCCGGACGGCCCTGGGTGCGCACGTCTCAGCCCCCCTTCTCGGGGTCCTTATCTGTGAGCCGGGTTGACAGGACCGCCTGGCTGGTCGGGCTGAGTGAGGACTGCCTGTGAAAACACGTGCCCGATACTTAGCAAGCACTGCAGTGATGCTGTTTATTGAACTTGAGAGGATTACAGACGGAATAGAAAGGGAAGAGGGAGGTAAACTGGAAATCTGCACTCTGTGGGTTGGGGCCGGCAGGCTCCCTTCCCGAATCTGGTTCCGGAAGGAAGCCTGGCAGACGGGCACCCTGGGAGGGAAAAGGGCGGCCCTGAGGAAACATTCACCAGGTCGCCCACACCGCCACCACGGTGGCCTAGGGATGCTGAGCCCTGCCCAGGTGAGCAGGGCGCCCACCCAGCTGTTAAGGGCCGAGAGTGCCATTGTCCCCAATATCCATTCCTCCTTTCTTTTTTTTTTTTTTAATATATTTTATTGATTTTTCACAGAGAGGAAGGGAGAGAGATAGAGAGTTAGAAACATCGATGAGAGAGAAACATCGATCAGCTGCCTCCTGCACATCTCCCACTGGGGATGTGCCCGCAACCGAGGTACATGCCCTTGACCGGAATCGAACCTGGGACCTTTCAGTCCGCAGGCCGACGCTCTATCCGCTGAGCCAAACCGGTTTCGGCCCTCCTTTCTTTCTTAGTGATTTCACCACTAGCTTGCCGGGGTAGGTCGTCTGAAAAACTACACATTCCAGCTTCCCTTGCAGCTGTGTGTGCGCCAAGTTCTGGCCGATGGGATGCCAGTGGTAGATGCATCTCCCAACTCCTCCTTCTGGAGTCCCCTGTGGAGGAGCCAGCCCTGGACCACCTCTACCTGAGAGAAGACCCAGCCTCTGTCTTGTTTCAGACACTTTTATTGGAAGGTTTTCTGACACTGTCCGTGGGGCTTGATCCTCCTTAACACAGTGTCTCGCTCTCAGATTGCAACAGGGAAAGAAGGCTCGCCAGACATTCCAGGAAAGCTTCCACCTGGAAGTGGACAGACGAGAGCAAATGGAGAGAAGGAACCGGGATGGGAGAGCCAACGCAGAGAGCAGGAGAAAGGCTCTGAAGAATCTATAATTAAACTAAAGTGAGAAAAATGCACGTATGAAGAACATACTGTGTGTGGAATCAGGGAGAGTAAACATGAACTCAGAAAGGGAAGAGATGAGAGCCCGATGTGTGTTTCCAAACCATCCAGCAACTCTCCAGGTCTCAGCAGACACTGACCAGTGTCCTAAAATTTAACTAAAACAAATTTGTAGGGGGGTAAGAGATCAACCAAAGGACTGGTATGCATGCATATAAGCATAACCAATGGACATAAGACACTGGAGGATAGGGGAGGCTAGGGGACTGTCTAGGGCGGGGGGGGGGAATGGACACATATGTAATATCCTTTGTATTACTTTAAGCAATAAAAAAATAATAAAAAAATAAGGGGAAAAAAAATAAAACAAATTTGTAGGCCCTGGCGGGGTAGCTCAGTGGGTTAGAGCATCATCCCAATACTCCAAGGTTGTGGGGTTCGCCTCTGGTCAGGACACATACCAGAATCAACCAACAAATGCATAACTAAATGTAACAACAAATTGATGTTTTTCTCTCACAAATCAATAACAATTTTTTTTTTAACAAAAATGAATTAAGGAGCCCAGCTGGCATGGCTCAGTGATTGAGTGTTGACCTATGAACCAGAAGGTCATGGTTCAATTCCCGGTCAGGGCACATGCCCAGGTTGCGGGCTCGATCCTCAGTGAGGGACATGCAGGAGGCAGCCGATCAATATTCTCTCTCATCATTGATGTTTCTATTCCTCTCTCTTTCTCTTTGAAATCAATAATATATATATATATATATATATATATATATATATATGTGTGTATATATATATATATATATATATATATGTATTTAAAAAAAACAACAACTCCCAAGTAGATGGACATGAGCCTCTGGGATGAAAAAGACAACTGTGTGTGTAGATCCATGGGTAGAAAGGTCCACATCGAGGTGTATTGTGACACTTGGCAACACTGAGGATAAAGATAAGATCCTAAACGCTTTCTCAGAGAACAAACATACCCATACAAATCGTTAGGAATTAGTACGGCTTTAGAGTTTTCAACTGCGGCCCTGGCAGCTGAAGGAAAAAAAACAAACACCTGACTTCAAATACCTTGAAGGAAAAGCATTTCCAACCTAGAATTCTATACCCTGCCAAACTATCAGAGTGAGAGTAGAATAAACACACTTCAGACATGGACCCTTCCCAGGAAGCTACTAGAGGCTGACTTCAGTAAAACGAGAGAGCAGATGCAGGAGGGGGTCAGCACAGATTCCAGGAAACGGACTCCAGCACAGAGAAAGGCCGAGTCAGCAGGATAACTAGAGAAAGCACAAGATGACAGCTATGCATGGTCTCGGAAGCAATCAGTCTGGATTGGAGCAGGAGGACGTGGGGGGGGGGGGGCTCCAGAGAGAGGTCTCCAGGAATTAAATAGAATGTGTCTGAGCCTTTGGAAAATGTTATCAATAGGCGTGTGGCAAAGATGTTAGAGCCTTGGGAAAAAATTAGGTATGAGTTAGTAAAATTCTAGGCATAAGAAAAACACTAAGGCAAAAACAGAAAAGAAAAAAGACCAGGTATGAACTCAAAAGAAAAAGAAATTACTGTGTAAGAACGGAGGCAGGGTTGTATGCAATAACAGGTAGCAGAGCAGCCAGCACCGGACAGGTGATGTAATCCTAATGGGTAGGAGGGTCACGTGGCCATGGCGGGGGCGGGGGGAAGGGGGGGCGGAGGTGGCGGGGTTGTTTGGAGATCAAGTTCTCACTGACTATCTGGAAGTCCACAGAAATGTCTAAACACAAGGGAATAGCTGCTTCTGGTTTAGAAACATGGAGGTTCCTGTCGCAGGAAAAGCTACAAGAGTTGAAAGGATTTGCCTCTGCGAGCACTTTTACGATGTCCTCCGTTCTGCGTGAATTAAAGCCTTGCACTGGCGTTACTTTGATTTTACAAGAGTTGCCGTGACCACGCCTCATCTCAGCGTCCCAAGGGCCGGGGTGGTCAAAGATGCTGCAGACAGACACCCCGGCATCCGCAGCCTCCGTCTCCCTGGCAACGGAACGCGTCTCCGAACCCTAGAGCGCCACGTAGGGTTGGCGAGGGCGACCCGCCCATCCGTGACGCACTTCCGGTTCAGTCCCCGCCCCAGGGCGGAAGAGCTTGACCCCTGGTCCGCGCGCTGCCCGGATTGGATACTCGGGCTTTGGTCCCCTGGTGCCCAGTTCCGTCCCCGCGCGTGCTCGGCTCTGGTGACCCCGACCCCTTCCCGTTCGGGCACACGCCGCTCGGCCCCTGCCCCCGGCGGGCGTGGCGACAGTCCCTGAGGCCACCGCAGTCCTCTGACGTGCGTCCCACGCTGCCCAACGCGAACGCGCCCAGCGTCCGCGGCGGTGCAGAGCCAAGCTGGAGCCCCAGCGCTTCCCGGGGAAGCAGGCCTCTTCCCATCGTTGCGGGACCTGGGGTCCCTCTGTCACCCCCGTCCGCTCGTCCGCAGCTCCCCCAGCAGCCGGAGCGTCAGCGCCGCCGCGGGGCCTCCTGGGAGTTGTGGTTCAGACCCGCCCCCGCTCCCGGCGCCGGCGGGCTGTGGACTACAACTCCCGGCAGGCCGTGCGGCGGCCCCAGGAGCCCGAGCGCTGGGGGCTTCGGCAGCCGCTGCCGGTGGGCGCGGGCGCGGTGACGGGGTGGCCCGGCGGGCCGGTGCTGAGGAGCTGAGGGGCCGCGGGCCGGCCGGCGGCTGACAGACTCCGGCTCCTCAGGTCCCCGAGCTGCCGCCGCGGGACGCAAACTTCCGGGCAAGTGGAGGGGTCGGCGGTGGTGGCCCCGCGGCCGGGGCCGGGGTCAGTCCGCCGCCCGGGGCCTGGGCGACTTCCCGAGGAAGGAGATGGAATGACAGGGGGCGGGGCGGCCCCGGGAGGGCGAGGCGGGGTCCGCCTCGGGGTGGGCGCCGGCCCCGTCCTGTCCTGTCCTGTCCAGCCCGCCCGGCGCGGCGCCCCCGCTGCCCCCTGCGGGCGGGCGCCGGCGGCCAGGGCGCAGTGCGGGGCCCTGACGTCTGCGGGGCCGCGGCTGCCCGTCCCCCGGCTCCGCTCCAGGCGGCCCCGGACCGCAGGGAGCGCAGCAGGACAGGAGGACCCGGGCGCGGCAGGTGGACAGCGCGCAGCCTGGAGCAGACAGCCCGCCCCGCCCGCCCGCCCGCCGGGTGCTCGCTGCGCCCTCCCGCCGCCGCCGGGTCGGGGCTGGCGCTGAGCTCCGTGCAGGCGCCCGGGTCTCCACGCATCCGGCTGCAGCCCGGCGGGCGGGCGGGCGGCGGGCGGCGGGGGCCTGGCCGGCCGGGCAGGTGCGCTCCCGACCGGCTTGCGGGTGGCCGGCCCGGCTTGGCGCCCGCCCCGCGGAGCCGGAGCCGGCCTGCGGGTGCCATGTCAGGGCGCTGCTTGCTTGTGAGTGTGTGTTGGGGAGGGGCCCGGGGAGGCGGTGCTGATAGATGATCCCCGCCGCCCCCTGCGTCCAGAGCCAATTGAAGAAACAGGCGAAGGTGCCAGACAGACTCCCGGCGGGCGCCGCGTGCGGAGCGAGCTTGGCAAACCCCGGCCTGCCCGGCGGGCGCCCTGGCCATTCCTCTGTGGCCTGACGATCGCCATCGTAGCCGCCAGCCGCCCGGTGCAGTGGCGGGCGCGCGAGCCTCGTCTGCAGGCTTCCACCTGCTGGCGCCCCCCTGCCCTTCGTTTGCCCCCCCCCCCCCCCCCCCGCAGGCCTCACGCGGGTCCGGTCTGGGCTCCCCCCTCGCCCCGCCCCCCGCAGCCTGTCCACTGTCTCAGCCAGGCTGCCCCCCGACAGGCGCCTGTTGATCGTCCACCCCGGGCGCTGATTGCAGCAGCAGCAGGGCTAGGGGTGCAGGGAGAGGAGTGGCTGCCTCTGTCCGCCCAACTCCTGGGCAAATGTGATGACCTTTTTTTTTTTTTAAAAAAAGTGATTTAGTCTCCATAGCTTTTACGTTTTTCCCAGTAGAAGGCTCACAAGTAGGGGAACAGCTCACTTGTATGCGGTCCCGGCGGCCGGTTTGTAAAGAGCTTTGCCCCCCGCAGGCCGGCGGCCGACAGAGCGGACCCAGGCCACTTGTCTGGTTGCGATAAAGGCTGCAACTGGGAAACCGCCTTTAAAAATATGTATTATGTTTATTTATCTCAGAAACAAAGGGAGAGGGAGACGGGGACAGACATCCATGATGAGAGAGCATCACCGATCGGCTGCCTCCTCCTCGCCCCCCGCTGGGGACCCAGCCGCAACTCGGCCTGTGCCCCCACCGGGAATCGAACCCTGACCTCCTGGTTCACAGGTGGACGCTCAGCCCCTGCGCACGCCGGTGGGGCTGAAACCACCTTTTCATCCATTTTTCTGCAGGCTGGCTGGCCGGCTGCCGGCTGGGGTGGCTGTGGTCTGTGCTGGCGATCGCTCCCGGTTCCCAATAGGACGTCTTGGTGGCTGAGCAAGTTTGAGACCCAGGAACTGGAAGCGAAATGTCCGGTTCGCTGGCGCGAGGCCGGTGTGTGTTCTGAGGTGAGTTCCGGTTTTGCTGCAGCACGTCCCTCACACGAGTCCTGACGCCCTGGCAGCCTGCGAGTCGTGGCCGACATTCGCAGCGACAGCCTCTGGGTGGGTTTGGGTGCCCGGCCTGTGGCCTCCGGGGCAGCTGGCCGAGCACAGTGTTTCTGGTAAAGGAAGAAAAAGAAGTGACTCTGGGTGAAGTCCCCACTGGAATGGGGCCCCCTTCCTGGCCCCTCCCAGCTGCTGACCCCCCGCGCGTACCCTGGTGGGGCCTCCCGAGGTGGGGGGTGAACTCGGACCCCAGGACCCGGTGTCAGGTGGAGTCCAGTTGGCCATGTGCTGGGCTCCAGGGTGGACGGTGATACAGGCCAGGCAGGGACGTGGGTGGAGGAAAGCGGTGGAGAGGCCTGGAGCGCACCCGGCTCGCCTCACGAGGGGCCTCGGGTGCTGTGCTGAGGTGCTTCTGAGGCCGGGGGGCCGGGCGCTCCATCGCTGTGGCAGGTGTAGAGGACGGGGCAGCGGGCAGGCGTTGCTGGAGGCCCTGCTCAGGCTCCAGGTGATGCCACGCTGAAGCGGAGGGCAGACCCCAAGACCCCAGGGTGGGGTGTGGAGGGGCAGTGACAGAAAGGCTCTCAGGCCGCGGGGGCCCCAGAACAGGACCCTCCTCTGTTCTCCACTGTCCTCAAGGGGTGTTGGTCTGGGCAAAAGAGGTGAGGGGTGGGGGGGCCCACGGTTAGTGCCCCGACCTGGGGTGTCACATGTGGGCTCCCGAGAGGGTCATCCCTGGGAGGGGGGTGGTTTCCTGGCCGGGGCTGGAGAACTGTCTGCTGAGCTAAAAATACCGGGTGTGAAGACATCAGGTACTGGCCGCAGGCGCCCTGGAAACCCTACCCCGCGGCCCACAGGCAGCCATTTGCCAGCCGAGTGAGGCCTGGCCCTGATTTCACAGGTCCTGCCAGGCCCCCCACTCCACTCTCCATTCTGTGCCCACCCTTGAGGACAGGGCCGTGCTTGGGGTGCCCCTGCCCCATGGCTTGTTGGAGATGGTCCTGCAGCACATGGCGGGGACCCGGGGGCCAGTAGACAGGCAGGTGTGGCTACCCGCAGGCTGGGGCCGAGCCCCCAGGGCATGCCACCCTGTCTGGCCCCAACACTGGCTAATGGCACTGGGGTCCTTTCCTGCCTGAGTTCTTTTTTAAAAAAAATAAATAAATTGTTATTGATTTCAGAGAGGAAAAGAGAGAGAGAGAAACATCAGTGATGAGAATCATTGATCGGCTGCCTCCTGCACGCCCCCTACTGGGGATCGAGCCCGCAACCCGGGCATGTGCCCTGATCAGAATCGAATCCGAGATCCTTCAATCCTCAGGCGGACGCTCTATCCACTGAGCCACACCAGTTAGGCTGTCTGAGTTCTTTCTCTCGGGGTGGGGCCAGTTTCTGGGCTCTGCAGTGGGGAAGCCTCTGCCAGCAGGAGCGTCAGCTGGGCCCAGGCGTCCACCCTTGTCTGTCACTGTGGAAAGAGGCCGCCCTGTCCAACTGCAGCTCAGCAGGTGCATCGGGCGGGGAGGGTGTGAGGGCCACCCCCAGCTGGTGCTGCTCAGCCGGAGTCAGAGCGAGCGGCAGCTGCTGGTGGAGGCCCTGAGGCCACACGTGGTGGCCGGCCATGCCCGACTGCCATGGTGGCCGCCCAGGACCCTCCCCCTTGCCCGGTGCTGGCACCAGGCCCAGTCGGAGGTTCTCACGGGTCACTCTTGATGTGGGCCCTTTGGCTGCAGTGGCCTGGGGGCCGTGCTCCTGGCTGGAGCCCGCAGCGGCCTGGGGCCTGGGCGGCCCTCTTCATGGAGATGACCGGGGAGGGCAGGACGGCGGCAGCGGGGGCGTGGCCCAGGGGCGAGCTCCGGGCAGACCAGCAGGGAGTGGCTTTTCCGGGAACGGCTCCTGATCAGTTGTCCGTCAGAGGGGTTCGTCGTTTTCAAAGCGTCCCCCTGTTTGTGGAAGCCCCGGAGGTCCCGGCAGGGGAGGAAGGCGCCCCCACAGGGACCCTGCCCGCGAGGAAGGGGATTGGCTGAGCAGCTCGTACCTGAGACTACGAAGGTTCTGCGCTTGGACCCTCAGGCTGCGCACGGACCCAGGACCCTGCCCACCCTGTGCTGGATGCAGGTCTCAGAGTGGGTGGGGCAGAGGGTGGGCCCCTGCTGCTGGCCGGAGCGGGAGTCGGGCAGGGAAGCCTGGCCACTGCCTCTCCTCACTGCCCGTCAGCGGCCTCAGCCGGGCAGGAGTTCCCTGAGCTGGCCAGGCCTGGAGGGCCGAGTGTCGGGCCGGGGGTGCCGCAGAGCCAGGCGCGGGAGCAGGGCCGGGGGTGCCGCAGAGCCAGGCCCGGAGGGCCGAGTGTCAGGCCGGGGGTGCCGCAGAGCCAGGCGCGGGAGCAGGGCCGGGGGGCGGGGGATGTGGCCTCCCTCCCTGGACTGGCCTCAGTGCCCAGTGCTGGGCAGTTGCCCGACTGCACCTTGGCTGCACCCAGCTCTGCCCTGGTGCCCACCACGCCTTCCCCCTGCAGAGCCCTGACCCCACGTGAGGTCCTGCGCACCCCACAGGCACACTCCCCGGAATGGAGTGGTGGCCGCCTCACCTCCCAGGGGCCCCTCGGCCTCTCCTGCAAGTCCCGAGGCTTCTCTCTCCAACTGTCTTCCAGGCCTTCATGTTGTGCAAGAGCCTCTGGAGGAGCGTTTAGTGGGGCACAGGTCACGGTGAGCCCAGCGTTCCAGGTGAGCAGGCATGTATCTACTTGCAGGTCAGGGGGTAGCACCTCCCTGGCCCTGGGGCCCCCAGGGCCACTTCTGCCTCTGCCTCCGCCCCCCCGCCCCCCTCCCCCCTCTAGCGCCTGCATTTGCTTGTCCTGTTGGCGGCCTTTCTGTAAACGGGGCCGTGGCGGGCACACACCGCGAGCAGCGGCCTGGCGTCCGGCCCGTGTGGTTTGGCTGTTGGGGGGCCCCCGGTCCAGTGTTTTCTCTGGGGTGTCTGCTCTGCTCGCTGAGGTGGGTGCCCTTTTCACGGGGCAGGTGCGAGCCCTTCGCGGGACGAGCTGACTGCAAACCGGGCGGCTGGGCCCCGCCCTTTCAGTCTCTGGTGTCCCCGGGGGCAGCCGTTCTGAGCGGCAGCGCCGGCCACCCGTCAGTCACTACACCGTCTGTTTGCTCCGTCAGCTTTGCTGTCTGACCTTCCACTGCTGCCCGGAGCCAAGTCCACGCGATCGTGAACGCCCAGCACTGGGCCCCCAGTGGCCACGTGCTGAGGGGACCTCCCCTGCCAGGTGTATCCCCTGGTCCCAGGGGTCCACGTCCTTTCCTGGGGGTGCCCCCCACCCGAGTCACCACAGGGCGAGTCTCAGGGCAGCTGGAGGGACCCTTCAAGGGCCCCCCCCCCCCAGGACGTGCCACCCCCACCGTTAGGCTGCTTTCCCCGGCTGCCCCCACTCCTCCGTGGGCTACGGGCCTCCTGCGGTCCCCAGCCCGCATGTCCACCACGCTCCTCCCCGCACCCCTCCCTCTCGCTGGGTGCCTGCCCGCTTTCCCTGGCAGCCCCACTGTGGCCTGAGGGTGCCCTCTGCCTGCAGGTCCCGGAGCAGCGCCACCCACGATGGACCCGGACCCCCAGGCGGGCGTGCAGGTGGGCATGCGCGTGGTGCGGGGTGTGGACTGGAAGTGGGGCCAGCAGGACGGCGGCGAGGGCGGCGTAGGCACGGTGGTGGAGCTCGGCCGCCATGGCAGCCCCTCGACCCCCGACCGCACCGTGGTCGTGCAGTGGGACCACGGCACCCGCACCAACTACCGCGCGGGCTACCAGGGCGCGCACGACCTGCTGCTCTACGACAACGCCCAGATCGGTGCGTGCGCGGGCCGGGCGGGGGGCGGGGCGCGCCCACCCCCCCTGACGCTGCCCCGCCCCCAGGCGTGCGGCACCCCAACATCATCTGTGACTGCTGCAAGAAGCACGGGCTGCGGGGCATGCGCTGGAAGTGCCGTGTCTGCGCGGACTACGACCTGTGCACGCAGTGCTACCTCAACAACAAGCACGACCTGGCGCACGCCTTCGAGCGCTACGAGACGGCCCACTCCCGCCCGTGAGTCTGCGCCCCAGCCGCCAGGCTGACGCGGTGCAGGCGACCCTGGCCAGCGCCTCCGACACCGACAGCCCTCGGCCCAGGGCCGGAGCTGCCTCTGCTCACTTCCCCAGGGGCAGGGCAGGCCTTTCTGGGCCATGTCCCTGAAGAATGGCCGAGTCATGGTCACTCTGGCCTCCGTCCGCTGGGGAAGGCGACCATGTCCACTGAGCAGGTGGTGCCATGGTCCTGGTGCCACCCCCAGAGCCAGGCGTGGCTCCCCAGTGTAGCCATGGCCGGCACTGAGGTGGCCTGTGGCCTGTGTGGCCCTGCAGCCAGCATCCTCTGTGGAGGTCCTGGGCTTGGCACTGGGCAGCCCACGCTGGGCCAGCCCCAAGGCACACGGGGCAGGAGCTGTGGTCTGGCTGGGAGCCTCTTTGCTGTGATGGGGTTGGGGGGGCGAGATTACGCTGGGAACAGGCTGCTGGGTTGGGGGCACCCAGAGAAACCGTCCCTGTTCCCTGTGTCCTTGACACTCACACGCCCACATGTGGCCAGAGACAGCACAGGGTCAGCTGTCTGGGCACCTGTGGCCGAGCCTGCATTGCCTTCCTTCATTGCCCATGCTGGCCCTCCCTGGACCAGGCTCTTGGGGGGCCTGGGGTGCATCGGGGAGGCCCCTGGAGGAACATGGTCAGCAGGCTCCAGGCCGAGTGTGGAGGGTCCAGAACTGCTGGGCCAGCCGTCCTGGGCCCTGGGCGCAGGGAGCGAGGCTGGGCAGGGCAGAGGCCAGTGCCATCACCGCCGCCGTGCGTGGCCCAGGTCACACTCTCTTGCAGGGTTACACTGAGTCCCCGCCAGGGCCTCCCAAGGATCCCATTGAGGGGCATCTTCCAGGGGGCCAAGGTGGTGCGGGGCCCCGACTGGGAGTGGGGCTCACAGGACGGTGAGTGGGGTCCAGGTGGGAGGTGGGGGCTGGGCTGGCACTGGCGGTGGCTGGGCCTCGGGGCACGGGCTTAGCCAGCTGGTGGGGCACTGTTTCCAGGAGGGGACGGGAAGCCAGGCCGAGTGGTGGACATCCGTGGCTGGGATGTGGAGACGGGCCGGAGCGTGGCCAGCGTCACGTGGGCCGATGGCACCACCAACGTGTACCGTGTGGGGCACAAGGGCAAGGTGGACCTCAAGTGTGTGGGCGAGGCGGCCGGCGGCTTCTACTACAAGGACCACCTCCCGAGGCTGGGTAAGGGCCGCTTGGCCGTCCGGCCTGGCTGAACCTGTGTGGAGTGGGCTGGGCTGGGGTCTCTGGGGGTGGGCCCGGGTGTGGGGGTGCCGCCTGAGCTGGGCCTGCGCCTGCCTCCAGGCAAGCCCGCAGAGCTGCAGCGCCGGGTGAGTGCTGACGGCCAGCCCTTCCAGCCCGGCGACAAGGTCACGTGTCTGCTGGACACAGACGTCCTGAGGGAGATGCAGGAAGGCCATGGCGGGTGGAACCCCAGGATGGCGGAGGTGAGCTGCCCCGCCCGCTAGCCCTGTGCCCTCCCCTCCCCCTTCCCTGGACCCCGAGCCACAGCCTCCACGACCGCCACAGTTCCTGGGACAGACCGGCACCGTGCACCGCATCACCGACCGCGGGGACGTGCGCGTGCAGTTCAGCCACGAGACCCGCTGGACCTTCCACCCGGGGGCTCTCACCAAGGTGCATGGGGGGCGGGGCGAGCCCTGTCCATTCCCTCCACACCCCTCCGTGGACCTGCTCATCCCCGAGGAGGAGGAGAGGGCTTGGGGGGGCCAGGTTTTAAGGGACGGAGGAGGGCCAGGCGCAGCGCTGGCAGCTGGGCAGAGCCCGAGGAAGCCACCACAACTCCACGGGCAGGAGCCACGTGGTGGCTTTACTTTCTCCCGTGCCCGTGGGTGCTGTGTGGGGAGCGTGTGGGATGGTGACGGTACGGGAAGGCCCAAGGACAGAGGGTGGTGCTTGGCCCATGGCGGCGGGCTGGGAAGGGGCACCTCGAAGCAGGACTTCCCAGCTGGGAGGGGGACGTCCACAGATGGGGGCCCTGGGAAGGAGTGGGTGCCAAGGAGGGGGATGTGCTGTCACCAGCTCAGGACCTGAGGGGCCTCCAAGGAGGGTGTGTGGGGTCATGAGACAGTTTAGAGCGAGTCACATGCAGGTGAGGGAACAAGGGGGCGTTTATGGGTGGGGAATGGGCCCTGTCCGTCTCCTGCTCCGGCCCTGCCCCTGGTCATGCTGGGGCCACACCCCACGCCTTCTGCTCTGGCCATGGCCACGCTGCCTGCTCCCCATCTGTGCAGGACAGGCCTGTCCTGGGTGTCCCACCTGCCGAGAGCTGGTTTCTGTCTGGTCTGGACCCGCTGCTGCCTCTTCAGCTGTCACCCCCGGGGCACAGGGACTGAGCTACCCAAGGCTGCCCGGTCACCAGTGGCCTTGTCCAGCCAGACCCTCTGGTTGTGTTTCTGGTCAGGGGTTAGGGTCAAGTTCAGGCTGGCCTATCCTGTGGAGCTTGATGGGGGTGCCTCCTGCTCCACGACCCTGGGCAGCCACATGGTCAGGGCCCCTCACCGGCCTCTCTCTCCCAGCACCACTCCTTCTGGGCGGGCGACGTGGTGCGGGTCATGGACGACCTGGACACGGTGAAGCGGCTGCAGGCTGGGCATGGCGAGTGGACAGATGACATGGCGCCTGTGAGGCCCCGCCCGCCCTCCCCTCCCCCTCCCCCTCCCCCCTCCCCCCTCCCACCCCCCCCCCCTCCCCCCCTCCCCCCCTCCCCCCTCCCCGTCCGTCCTCCCCGCCCTCCCCTCCCGTCCTCCCTCCCCTCCCGTCCTCCTCCCGCCCCCGCCCCGCCCCCCCTCCCCGCCTCACCCCTCCCCATCCTCCCTCCCCACCCCTCCCCTCCCCTGCCGCCCCTCCCCCCTCCCCGTCCTCCCTCCCCGCCCCTCCCCCCTCCCGTCCTCCCTCCCCGCCCCTCCCCCCTCCCCATCCTCCCTCCCCGCCCCTCCCCCCTTCCCGTCCTCCCTCACCCGCCCCTCCCCTTCTCCCTGTCCTCCCTCACCCGCCCCTCCCCTCCTCCCTGTCCTCCCTGTCCCTCCCTCCCCCCTTCCCGTCCTCCTCCCCTCCCCTCCCCCCTCCCCGTCCCCTCCCCTCCCCCCTCCCCGTCCTCCCTCCCCGCCCCTCCCCTCCTCCCTTCCTCCCTCCCCTCCCCTCCCCCCTTCCCCGTCCTCCCTCCCCGCCCCTCCTCCCTCCCCGTCCTCCCTCCCCGCCCCTCCCCTCCTCCCTGTCCTCCCTCACCCCCAGGGAGACCGGCCTGTGACGCCCCCTCTCCTCAGGCCCTGGGCCAAGTCGGGAAGGTGGTGAAGGTTTTCGGAGACGGGAACCTGCGTGTGGCCGTCGGCGGTCAGCTGTGGACCTTCAGCCCCTCTTGCCTGCTGGCCTATCGGCCTGAAGAGGACGCCAACCTGGATGTGGCCGAGCGCGCCGGGAGAACAAAAGTGCGGGACCCAGCAGCGGCCGCCTGTGTGGGGGGTGCTGCCCTGGCCCCTGCCTCACCTCGCCCCCTGCCCCTCCCCTGCAGGCTCCCTGAGCGTCGTCCTGGACAAGCTTCGAGCCCAGAAGAGCGACCTGGAGCACCCCGGGCGGCTGGTGGTGGAGGCGGCCCTGGGCAGCGTGGCCCGGGCGCTGGACCTGCTGCGGAGACACCCCGAGCAGGCAGGCTCCTGGACCCACCCTCGTCCCAGGCTTGGCCCCCCCCAGGGCGGGGAGCAGGGGCCAGGAACTGACCAGCAGTGCTCCCGCAGGTGGACAGCAAGAACCAGGGCAGGACGGCCCTGCAGGTGGCTGCCTACCTGGGCCAGGTGGAGCTGCTGCGTCTGCTGCTGCAGGCCCGGGCGGGCGTGGACCTGCCCGATGACCAGGGCAACACGGCTCTGCACTACGCAGCCCTGGGGTGAGGCCTGGCGGCTCGGTGGGGGCGGGGCCTGCAGTTCTGCCAGTGGGCACAGCACCCTCCCGCCTCCTCTCCATCAGGAACCCAGCCCGAGGCGGCCCGCTTGCTCCTGGCTGCGGGGTGCCAGCCCAATGCTCTGAACGACACCCGGAACACAGCACTGCACGTGGCCGTGCAGAGGGGCTTCCTGGAGGTGGTGAGGGCCCTGTGTGAGCTGGGCTGTGACGTCAACCTGCCAGTGAGTGTGGGGTCCCCTGGTCCTATCCCTGGGGTCAAAGGGCCCTGCCGCCAAGTGACCACTGGCCCACCGACAGGACGCCCAGGCCAACACGCCCCTGCACTATGCCATCTCCGCGGGCGCCGGCGCCAGTGGCATCGTGGAGGTCCTCACGGAGGTGCCGGGCATCGATGTCACCGCCACCAACAGCCCAGGGCTTCACCTTGCTGCACCACGCGTCCCTCAAGGGCCACACGCTGTGAGTTTGGGGTGGGCACACAGCCCGGAGCAGGCGCCCACCACGCTGCTGGGCCACTCTGGGAGCCCCCTCCACCCAGACACCTCCCTGCTCCACAGAGCGGTCAGGAGGATCCTGGCCTGGGCGCGGCACCTGGTGGACGCCAAGAAGGAGGATGGCTTCACGGCCGTGCACCTGGCCGCCCTCAACAACCACCGGGAGGTGGCCCAGATTCTCATCCAAGAGGTGAGGACAGAGCCCCCGCTGCCGGGTGGGAGTTAGGGTCCACGGCGGCCCCAGGCTGAGTCTGTGCCCCCCCGGCCCCGCCCAGGGCCGCTGTGATGTGAATGTTCGAAACCGTAAGCTCCAGTCCCCGCTGCACCTGGCCGTGCAGCAGGCCCACGTGGGGCTGGTGCCGCTGCTGGTGGACGCTGGCTGCAGCGTCAACGCGGAGGACGAGGAGGGCGACACGGCCTGCACGTGGCCCTGCGGCGGCACCAGCTGCAGCCCTGGCGGCCGACGGGGCCCGGGGGACCCGGGGACTCTGCAGCTGCTGTCCAGGGTGAGCAGGTGTGGGGCTGGGGCTGGAAAGGTGGGCCGTGCATCTGGCTGCAGGACCTGAGTGACTGCCCACTCCCTCTGAGGGTGCTTCCTGGGAGCCAGGCCCTGGGGGGGGGGGGTAGCCCCCAGGTCAGCCGTTTGCAGGTGTCTTCTGTCCCCGTCACCTTGTGTGGCCAGCATCCCTGCGATTTTGTGCCCCTGAGCAGCCTGGAAAGGGGATGGGGTTGTCTCAGCATTCACCCCTCCCTCAGGGGCTTTCCCTGCCGCCTCCCCTCTGCCCCTGCTTGGGGCAGCTGGTGCTCCCTTGAGGCCTGCCAGCCTTTCCAGCCTCTGTCTGCCCCCAGCTTCAGGCCTCGGGCCTCCCAGCCAGCGCAGAACTGACGGTGGGCGCCGCGGTCGCCTGCTTCCTGGCGCTGGAGGGCGCGGACGTGAGCTACGCCAACCACCGCGGCCGCTCCCCGCTGGACTTGGCTGTGGAGGGCCGCGTTCTCAAGGCCCTGCAGGGCTGTGCCCAGCGCTTCCGGTGAGCCGGTGCGGGGCGTGGTGGGCGTGGTGGGGCGGCACCCCGCGGCCTGGGCCCTGTCAAGCCCCCGCCCTCCACCTGCAGGGAGCGGCAGGCGGGCGGGGGCGCGGCCCCAGGCCCCAGGCCGGTGCTCAGCACCCCCAGCTCTGCGTCCAACCCGCACGTGGCCGTGCCTGCAGGGCCGGAGGCCGCCGAGTGCCTGGTGTGCTCTGAGCTGGCCCTGCTGGTGCTGTTCTCCCCGTGTCAGCACCGCACCGTGTGCGAGGGTGAGTGCGGGGTCCGGGGCGGGTGAGGAGGAGGAGGAGGAGGAGGGGGCGGCGCGGCCCCGCCCAACGGCGCCCTCCCCCCGCAGAATGCGCGCGCAGGATGAAGAAGTGCATCAGGTGCCAGGTGCTCATCAGCAAGAAGCTGCGGCCAGGTGGGTCGGTGGGCGGGAGGAGCAAACTCGGGTGCCCCCCCCCCCCCGCACCCTCCCGCTCTAACCCCCACGGCCCGCGCCTAATCCCGCCGCAGACGGCACGGAGGTGGCCAGCGCGGCCCTCGCGCCCGGGCCGCCGCGGCAGCTGGTGGAGGAGCTGCAGAGCCGCTACCGGCAGATGGAGGAGCGCATCACCTGTCCCATCTGCATCGACAGCCACATCCGCCTCGTGTTCCAGTGCGGCCACGGCGCCTGCGCGTCCTGCGGCGCCGCCCTCAGCGCCTGTCCCATCTGCCGCCAGCCCATCCGCGACCGCATCCAGATCTTCGTGTAGCCGCGCCCCTCCCTCCTGCTCTGGGCCACGTCCACCATCGCCCTCGAGAGCCCCCCGCCCCCGTGTTTTATAAAAAGATTCACGAACTTGGCCGCCTGGTGCCTGTCTTTGGGGAGAGGGGCGCGGGCGGGTCTCGGTTCTTCCGGGACAGAAACACCCGCGGTCCCGCCCCACGCCGCTGGGCCCCTCCGCCCCGAGCCCAGCTGTGGCCTGCGCTTCGGCCAGACGTCCCGCCTCACGTGTCCCGCCCGTCCCAGGGCTCCTGGGCCCAGACGCCAGCCACAGGCCGAGAAACCTTCCGGGTCCAGGCCGCCTCTCGCGACCCCCCGCCCCTCCCCCTTCCTCCTGGGCGGGTCCTGGCGACGGGCTTGGGCCACAGCCGGGCCGCTTCTTGCTGAGTTCGGGCCCAGGAGAAGCGGGGCGGGGGAGGGGCCCGCAGGGTCCAGGAAGAGGAGAGGGCGGGCGCGGGGCGGGCGGGCGGCTTTGTCGGGCAGATACTTAGCCACGCAGAGGGGACGCTGCTCCAGCTGGGCCCGCGGCAGCGCTTTCCAAGAACCACCCGAGACGCTCCCCCGGAGCCTGGCGGCTGCTCCCCAGGCTCTTGGCGCTGACCCCGCTGGCCGGCGCACCGCTGTCACTCGGCTCGAGGCCTGGATGGAGAACGGGGAGGGCCCGGACCCTCGGCCTCGTCTGGCCCAGTCCTCCCACCCCGCTGCCAGCCGACTGCCCCCTCCAGCTCCCAGCCCTCTCCTCCCCGCTCAGTCTACGCGCCCCGCCTCCCGGGTCCCCCAGCCGAGGGGCGCCTTTGCCAACACCCTGCCTGGCTGGCCTCACCCGGGCTCAGTCTGAAGGCCGCCCCGTCGAGTCTTCCGGCCTCAGTGTCTCCCACCTCCCACCCAGGACCACTCCGAATTGGGCCCTGCGCCTGGCTCTGCTGGGAGAGAGCCCAACGGGGGATTCCTAGCTCCCTGCAGCCCCTGCCCCTGCGCACCGCACCCCACGTCCCTTATGGGGTCCCTCCGCGAGCCTCTACCAGCTCTCAGTGCGACCCCTGCAGATCCCCCCTCTCCTGGCGCCACCCCCAAGCCGCTATCCCGCCTCTCCCCCCTCAGCTGCCCGGACTCACTTGCCACGTCCCTCCCGCGTATCCCCGCCCCTCTCGAGGGGACCCTGCCCGGCCAGCGCCCGCGGGACGTGTCCTGGGCTGGCCTGGTCGGAGGTTCCACGCCTGGGTCTCATTCCGTGTCCAGGGGGTTGGGGATTCCATTGAGGAAAAAACCTCCAGTCACTCAGCCCCAGCCCGTTTGGGGCCCCAACTGACCGTCCCTGCTGGATGCCGAGCCCCTGGCGTCTGTCCCTCCCTGACAGCCGGGTATCTTCTTGCGTCTCTCCCACCCACACCCCCCGCCCCAGCGTCCCCGCCCGGCAGGCCCTGCCCCGGCCACCGATCTGCAGGCCGGGGTCCCGGCGCCAACAGCGGGATGGCCAGCTGGTTCCCTTCAGGGGTGGCCGCCCCCGCCTCCCCACCCCCACGCCGGGGCTGTAACCCGAGCCGCCTCGGCGCCTCCCCCAGCTCCTCCCGCGCCTGCGGTCCCCGCAGCCCACGCGCCCGGAGCCCCCACAGCAAGTCCGCAGGCGCCATGGCCCGCGGGGCCTGCGTCCCCTGGGCGTCGCCGGGGGCCCGCGCGCAGGCCGGCTGGTGGGGGGCCGTGCTGGGCGCCCTGTGCCTGCTGCCCGTGCTCCTGCTGCTGGTCCGGCTGGGGGCCCTGCCGGCTGCCCGGCCCGCCTCAAGCGCAGCGCAGGTGAGTCCCTCCCGGCGCCAGGGACAGCGCAGGAGTCCGAGTGCCCGCGCGTCCGCGGCGCCCAGTGGATGGGGGTGGGGGACAGCATCCCTCCAGCTCCGCCCGCTCTGACCCGGCTGGTTCTCAAGCCCTTTTCCTTTCGGGCTGTAAAGGCGCTTGGGGTGGAAAGTCAGGCGGCGCTCCCCCACCTCCCTCCCTCACGGCCCATCTCTTCCTCGCGTTCTGCATCAGGCAGCCCCTGCTGCCTCCTCGGAGCACTTGCTTCCTTTGAAGGAAGACGCCGCCGCGCCCCACCCCGCGGGTGTCCTCACCACCCCGGGGCCCGGTCCGCTGCTCCCCCAGGCGCCCCGCAGACGCCGCTACACGCTGACCCCGGCCAGGCTGCGCTGGGACCACTTCAACCTCACATACAGGTGCGACTCTGGCCTGGGGGTCGGGGGGCGCGGCAGCAGCCCCGCCGCCAACCCTAACCTTGACCCCCACCCCAGGATCCTCTCCTTCCCGCGGAATCTTCTGAGTCCCAGCGAGACCCGGCGGGGCCTGGCCGCCGCCTTCCGCATGTGGAGTGACGTGTCCCCCTTCAGCTTCCGCGAGGTGGCCCCAGAGCAGCCCAGTGACCTCCGAATAGGTGAGTGCCGCGCCCCCGCCCCCCGCTCCTCGCCCGCCGCCCGCCCCCGCCCCGCCTCAGCCCTGTGCTCCATAGGCTTCTACCCGGCCAACCACACCGACTGCCTGGTGTCCGCGCTGCACCACTGCTTCGACGGCCCCACGGGCGAGCTGGCCCACGCCTTCTTCCCCCCGCACGGCGGCATCCACTTCGACGACAGCGAGTACTGGGTCCTGGGCCCCACGCGCTACAGCTGGAAGAAAGGTGACGGCGGCCGGCGGCCCCCTGGGGGGCCCTCCGCACCCTGGGGTCCCGGTGGAGGGCTGGGGGCAGGGCTGCGATTTGGGGTGAAGCAGGCAGGGAGGGGGCGGCTGTGAGGAGGCCACAGGCCTGAGTTCCGGGAGTTCCGGGCCTCTAATCCCCACGCCGAGCGGAGCTGCATTCCTGGGGGTGAGCTCACCGCTGCGCTGGCCCGCGCCGGCCGGGAACCTCTCATCTGCCCGAGGCTCCTGCCCTGCAGACGGGGGCCGCAAGGAGGGGGCCGGGGCGGTGGGCGGCCGGGCCCCAGGCGCTGACCGGCGGGGCCTGCAGGCGTGTGGCTGACCGACCTGGTGCACGTGGCGGCCCACGAGATCGGCCACGCGCTGGGCCTGATGCACTCGCAGCACGGCCGCGCGCTCATGCACCTCAACGCCACGCTGCGCGGCTGGAAGGCGCTGTCGCAGGATGAGCTGTGGGGGCTGCACCGGCTCTACGGTGGGTGCCTGCGGCGGCTGCGGGCCGGGGCGGGCGGGGCGCGGGGCAGGCCCTGAGGCCAGGCCGCCCCCCTGTAGGCTGCCTGGACCGGCTGTTCGTGTGCGCGTCCTGGGCGCGGAGGGGTTTCTGCGACGCCCGCCGGAGGCTCATGAAGAGGTTGTGCCCCAGCAGCTGCGACTTCTGCTACGGTGCGGCCGGTCCCAGCCTGGCCCGGGCGGGACGGGGCGGGGCGGGGGCGGGGTGCTGACCGGCTTCTCCCTCCCTCCCTCCCGCGCAGAGTTCCCCTTCCCCACGGTGGCCGCCACCGCGCCGCCCCCCAGGACCAAAACCCGGCTGGTGTCGGAGGGCAGGAACGTGACCTTCCGCTGCGGCCAGAAGATCCTGCACAAGAAAGGCAAAGTGCAGTGAGTGACCCGGCCGGGGCGAGGGGCGGCGGACTGGGGTCCCCCCACTCAGCCTCCCCGCCCCCCGCAGCTGGTACAAGGACCAGGAGCCGCTGGAGTCCTCCTACCCCGGGTACCTGGCGCTGGGCGAGGCGCACCTGAGCATCATCGCCAACGCCATCAACGAGGGCACCTACACCTGCGTGGTGCGCCGGCGGCAGCGCGTGCTCACCACCTACTCCTGGCGCGTGCGCGTGCGCCCCTGAGCGCCGGCGCTGATAAAGGTTTTCTCTCTGACGTCTCCGCGCCCTTTCTTGGGGGTGGGGCCCTCTAGACCTGGCCCCTTAGGATCTGGGGTGCCTGGGGCCAGGCCCAGTCCAGTCAGAGCAGGAGCTGGAGGCAGGGAGAGGCCGGCCCACGTGGGGCCAGAGACCAACCATGTGGTCCCCGACTGTGGGGCCAGGGCCAGCCGGGGCCAGACACAGCAGCGCTCCCTCCAACATTTCACCGCATCTGGAAAGGTGGAACCACCTCGTACGCCATTCTGCGTGCCCGCTGAGGGCGCTGGGCTACGGGTGCCCGCTGAGGGCGCTGGGCTACGGGTGCCCGCTGAGGGCGGGAGGCGCCCACGCAGGAGCCTCAAGATTAGAGACTGAAATCACAGCCAGGACCTGACCACGTGCGCGTGGCTGTGCCCTCTGCACTGGCTTCCCCTCCTCATGTGGCAAGTGTGATAAAACTGAAAAAAGAGCCTTTTCTTCCACAAGGAAATAAGATTTAATTCTACAAATTTACAAGCCAAGACAAACGAAACATGGAAAACGAGCCCAGCAGTTCGACTTGAGGCCCCTTCAGGGCAGCCCAGGCCGCAGCAGCCTGTCATCTGGGCGGGACGCGGGTCTGGCCCACAGGCTGTCGCCGCTCCTGCCCCTGGTCCCGCTGTTTCTGGGGTCCACGCTGAACCTCAGAACTTGAGGCTGAAGCCAGGGCCTGCGGCCGAGGCCCCCTGGTTGGTGGTGGTGAGGTGGAAGCCGGTCTCCTTCAGGTCGTCGTCACCCTGGGGAGCAAGCGGCACCGTGGGGCCCTGGCCGGGCCAGCTAATCCCAGGGACACCCCTCACACCGTCCCCCCCGCCTGCCCGCCCCTCACCAGCTGGCTGTAGCCGAGGCCTCCCTCGGGGGGTCTCGGGCTGGTGCCACGCTTCACCCTCTGCTGTTCGCTCTTGGCGGGCCACGTGGGGAACATCGAGGGGTCGATGGGGAGGGGGGTCTCGCGAAAATACTCGTGCTTGAGGCCGTCCTCGGCGCTGACCCTCCGCCCAGGAAAGTAGGTCAGGAACCTGGGAGAACAAGGCGCTTGGAGCCCTGGGAGGGCTGGGAAGGCGCCCACCCCCGCCCCCACAGTGGCTCACTTGTTCATGAGGTCGAAGCCCTGGTCGGAGAGCAGCGCCCCGAAGCGCTTGCGCAGGTTGTTGTAGGGGTACTCGGTGAAGGTCATCTTCTTCACGGCTGGCAGCTCGTTGTAGCCCGGCCAGATCTTCTCACTGGGCGTCCCCAGGTCCTGAGAAAGGGACGTCTCAAAACAGCCATGCCCAGCAGCGACCCCCCAGCCAGGCCCTGACCCCCCGCATGGTGCCCTGACCCACCTTAAACACTTTGTTGATCTGATCAATCTCTGACTTCCCGGGGAACAATGGCTTCTGCGTCAGCAGCTCCCCAAAGATGCAGCCCACGGACCACATGTCCACGGCCGTGGAATACTCCTGGGGACAGGGATACACTCAGGGGCCAGCGGGACCGAGCGCAGGGTGGGGCAGGCCCCACCCAGCCCAGCACGTACCTTGGCCCCCAGCAGCAGCTCTGGGGCACGGTACCACAAGGTCACGACGACAGGGGTGTAGGCCTTCAGAGGGGACCCATACTCGCGTGCCAGCCCGAAGTCCCCCACCTGCAAGGATAGTGGGGCCGGGAGTGGGTGCCGGGCCGGGCTCACCGGGGGCCGCGCTCACCGGGGGCTGCGCTCACCTTGAGGATGCCGGCGTGGCTCAGCAGCAGGTTGGAGGTCTTGAGGTCGCGGTGCAGGATCCAGTTGTCATGCAGGTGCTTCACTCCACACAGCAGCTGGATCATCAGCGTCTTCACCTCCCCTGGGGCGAGGGGCATGGTGCTCTCAACCCGAGCCGCCCCAGCCCCGCGTGGCCTCCCATGCACTCACACACAGGCACACACACACATGCACTCACATGCACGCAGGCACACGCACTCGCACGCAGGCACATGCACTCACATGCACGCAGGCACACGCACTCGCACGCAGGCACATGCACGCAGGCACACGCACTCACACGCAGGCACATGCACTCACATGCACGCAGGGGTCCTATGGGCACAGGCTGCGGCCCCGCCCGGCTCACCTGGCAGGAACGGCTGCTTCATGGTCTCCATCAGGCTCTTGAGGTCGTGCTCCACGTAGTTCATCACAATGTAAATCTTGTCCATGTTGCTGCCCACGACAATCTCCTAGGAAACGAGACCAGGCTGGTGGCCCCCGTGGCCCTGGCCCTGCCTGTGCCCTGACCGCCAGCCGCCCCAGAAGCTGAATCCGAGCAGGCACCAGGCGGGAGCTGGGACCCAGAGTGAGGACTGGGAAGGGCCCGACACGACTGGAGGCCGGGCCTCACTCCCGAGCAGGCCGCCTACCCTGACGGTCACGATGTTGGGGTGCTGCGCCTTGAGAATGGTGTTGATCTCCCTCAGCGACGTGATCGGAAAGCCCTCCTTCTCCTTCTCCATCTTCAGCCGCTTCAAAGCCACAATCTCATCTGAAATCAGTGCCAAGACGGTGCTGACACCTCCCCGCGGGCGTCGGCCAGGACTCGGGTGCCCCGCGGGGAGCTCACACGTGCGAGCGCCAGGAAGCCCCAGCTGTGCCCACGCAGACACGAGCCCATTCCCACCAGCCTCCTGGGCACCTGCTGTGACCGCCCCAAGCCTCCAGCAGGGACTCGGCTCAGACCCCACTCTGCCCTCCGAGACCCGGCCCAGACTGGGGCGCTGGACGCCCACCCCTGTTCAGGGCCGTCACTCCAGGCTGGGTCCACCCGCCCCTGCTGTCGCAACCAAACAGGAGTCTCCTGGCCAGGCTGCCCCGGCCTCTGGAGGTACCAGGGGTTCAGCGGCTCTGAGTGTCATCCCTGAGTCATGCCCAGGTGCAGGCTGGGCAAGGCCAGGCCCCTGCCAACACCAGGGGGGATTCCCAGGATCGCAGGGACTGTGTACCTGTGACCTTGAGGCTGAAGGGCCAGGGCTCAGATCCCAGCTTCCTGCACGTGACCCGGCCTCACTCAGAGCAGCATGGAGGCCGCTTGGGGATGTGCAGGGCGCGACCACAGACACTCCTCAGGCAGCCGCACCCCTGCCCGTCTCCGTCCCCTTGGGGGCCACGCGAGCCCACCCACCTGTCTTCTTGTCCTTCGCTCGGTACACCACCCCATAGGTGCCCTCCTCAATCCTGTTCAGGCACTGGAACTCCTCCACACTGCGGCAGCCCTGCAGGAGGCGCTGGCGTGAGGAGTGGCAGCCCTGGCACAGACACCGACATCTTGGGGGGGTGGGGGGGTAGGGCGGGTGTGGGGGGTAGAGGGAGGAGCAGCTCCCTCCTTCCCTTTTCTTCAGTGAGCGCAGGCCCCGCGATGATGTGACACAACCCAGAGCTGGTCCTTCCCAGCCCCCGGCCTGCCCTGCGCCCCGAGGACAGGAGCGCCTCCCGCCGCACAGGCTCTGCTGGGCCGGAGAAGCCCCCGTGGGTGCGGGGCCCCGTGCAGGGGGCATCATCCTGTGTCACGTGCGGCCAGGGCCTCCGCTCAGAAGCCCCTAAGCAGAGCCGCTAAGGCAGCTGGGATGGCCGAGGGGCCCCGAGCAGGTGGAGGCCTCAGTGGGGTTGCCACTCACCCCTCCTCCCCGAGCCCCCCCGCGGTGCCCCCCGTTACTGGTATTTTCCCAAACAGAAGATGCACGCTGCCTCCTGCAGGCCTTACGATTCCACACACACTGGGCAAGGCCCCGGGAGAGGTGACCATCGAGCCGGCCTCACCCGGCTGCTTGCCTTCCACACGCCCAGCTATGGCAGGGCCTTGGGAGCTGCGGGCAGAGGCTAGACCACAACCAGGGGCACAAAGGAGGCCGGTGGCCGAGCCCGGCGCGATGGTCACTGCGCTCAGGCCAAACCCCGCCCCGGGCCCTGCTCCCCCCACCCCCACCCCCACCCCCGGCCCCTCACGACCAGAGAAGGAGCCAGCGTGCGGGGCGCCTGACCTGCAGGGCGGGCAGGTACTTGGGCAGCTCCTGCTTGAGCTCGATGGGTGACAGGGCTGGGGATTCGGGCACGAACTCGCCTTCGGTCAGGGCGGTGCTATGGGGGGTGCCCTCGCCCACCTCGTCCTCCCCTTCTTCGCTGTCCGCGGAATCTCGGTCGAATCGTGACTCTGGAACTTCCAAGTTTAAACCAATCATGGAACCGGGAATGAGCCACTGTCACAAGCCCCTTCCTGGTCTGGGGGTGGGAACACCAAGAAGCCACACGGCAGCAACCCCAGGGTGCCTGCCACACGAGCCGCTCCCCTGGACAGAGGGCACCTGGGCCTTGGGGCCCGCCAGCCGGGCCACAGCCACAGCCACTGTGAGCCACTGACCAGACGCTGAGCTCTGAGGAGGCAGCCCTGGAGCTCACAGGCCCAAGGGCTCAGCGTAGCTGCCTGTGGCCATGCCGGCCCGTGTGGCCTGTACCCACCAGCCACAGACCCGAGCTGTTCCCATCGCTCCCCCGCGCTGAGGCCGGGCACTCAGCTAGCACTGTCCCTGCAGCCGGTGCTGCGTGGGCCCAGGTCTCAGCAGGCAGCCCAGGAACGCCCTGTGGCTTCGGGCCCGGCACGCCTGGGAGAACGGTTTTGAATACGTTGCCATAGTCATGCTCACAACTTTTGAGAAGTTCTCACCACACTTAGGGACGGATGAGGAAGAGAAACGATGCCAGGGAGGCCTCTTACCAACGAGGATGTGGTTCTCAGCCTCTCGCTCTTCGTCTTCACTCATTTCTTCCTCACTCACCTCCTCTGCAAGAGAGCAGCGTCCACCCAGTGTCCCCCCGCCCGGGAGTGCCCCCCGCAGGCTCTGGTTCTGCTCCTTCCAAGGGCCTCGTGTTAGTCCCAGACAAGACGTTTTCCATTTGGAAGTTTTTTAAAAAATCAGACTTTGCCCGGTGGATAGAGCATCGGCCTGTGGACTGCAGAGTCCTGGGTTCGATTCTGGTCAAGGCACGTAAATTGGTTTCAGGCTGCTCCCCGGCCCAGGGCAGCATGCAGGAGGCAACCAATCGATGTGTTTCTCTCACATCAATGTTTCTCTCTCTCTTCCACACTCTCCCTAAAAATCAATGGGAAAATATCCTTGGGTGAGGATTAACAAAAAAATAAAATAACGAAAGTTTAAAAAACAAATTAGACTTCTAATTATCTTTCTGTCATTCCCAGGACTCTATCCAAATACACAATTGTGTGCCCTGGCCGGGTGGTCAGTGGTTAGAGCACTGTCCCCATACCCCAAGGTTGCAGGCTTGAACCCATCATGGCACATGCAAGAATAAGCATAAATAAGAGGAACAAGTTGATGTTTCCCTCTCAAATGAATAAGTAAATCCCATCTAATAACAGCCTAATATGCAAATTGACCGAACAGTGGAAAGACAGGTGGAACAACCGGTTGCTATGACCCACACTGACCACCAGGGGGCAGACGTCCAACACAGGAGCTGCCCCCAGCCTGCAGGCCCCAGACCAGCCAAGGCAGGTGCCAGTGAAGCCCCCCCCTCAACCTCCCCCCCATCACCCTGCAGATGGGCCCTGATCGCCAGCCAGGCCTAGGGACCCTACCCATGCACGAGTTTCATGCTCTGGGCCTCTAGCAAATACATAAAATGGGTTACAAAAACCACACACGTGCCCCGCGCTCTCACCCGCCGACTGTCCGGACGCGTCCTCAGAGTTGCTCCCGGTCTCCTCTTCCTCCTCCTCCTCCTCCTCTTCCTCCTCCTCCTCCTCCGATTCTTCACTGCTGCTCCCCTCCTCCTCCTCCTCCTCCTCCTCCTCTTCCTCCTCCTCAGAGCCTGACCCTGATTCCGCTGTAGGCAGCAAACAGCAGGAGTGACCCTGCGGCCCTCCTGAGCAGCAGGGCGTCGGGCTCGGCCGGGAGCGCAGCTACCTGAGGAGGACTCGGCCGAGCTGGTCTTCCGCTCATTGTCACTGACGTCTTGTAGGTCAGACAGCAGGTCCCTCTCTTCCATCTTCTCTTCTTTCACTTATGAAGCAAACCACCAAAGGTGAGTGCAGGGAAATACTCTGTAAATCAAAGACTGACACCAGAGGCCCCAGCGGGCACTGCCGGCCTCACCTGGCTTCCGGCCGTCTCCCAGCTCAAACCTCTCCCGCGGGGGCCGGGGCGGGCTGCGGCTCCAGTGGCTGGCCTTCACTTTATCGCCGTAGTCCTCGCGCATGGCTCGGTGATGCGCAGAAACTGGCAGCCAGCACAGGACAGGAGACCACGTTGGCAGCAGCCTCTTCCCTCCAGGGCCACCCCACCCATCACCCCGCTCCCCTGCTGAGGGCGGACGTGACCTCTGGACACACTTGCTAATGGCGGCCGGGCAGAGGCTAGAAGCCAAGGGAAGAAGCTCCGACCTGGAGGCCAGGAGCCGGCCCCGAGGATCCAGGTGGCCCCGGACCCACCAGGAAGGGCCAGGAATCGCCCCTCAGGCCTGTGCTCCCACCTGTGGGCAGCAGGGGCACCGGACACGGACACGCTGTCAAGCGCCAGGCGTGTGGTGGCCCCTGGGGTGCAGCCCCACCCACCGCTGACGGCCCCCCCTGCCCCCCCAGCGCACCTTCCCTGCGGGCCTCCCCCCCCCCCCCACGCACCTTCCCTGCGGGCCCCCCGCCCCCCTGCCGCCCCCCCCCCGCACCTTCCCTGCTGGCCCCCCGCCCCCCTGCCGCCCCCCCCCCCCCAGCGCACCTTCCCTGCGGGCCTCCCGCTCCTTGCGCCGCTCCTCCGCGCGCCGCTCCCGCTCCTTCTGCTCCCGCTGCTCCTTCTGCTGCTCCCGCAGCTTGCGCTCCCGCTCCCGCTTCCTTTCCAGCTGCTCCAGGCGGTCCCTGCAACAGGCACCTGCCAGCTCCTTCCCCGGGAAGGGTACCCTCCCGCCCGTGCTTTCGCTCAGGTTGGTAAGTTGTTCCATCTGTGGAGAGCGTCTTAAAGGCAGGACGTGTGCGCAAGCACGTCCGGAGGAGGCACCCCAATAGCACAGCCGGATGAAGAGCTGGGACACGGAGGCAGGCCTGCTAGGAACAAACCCGCTGGTTCTGGAATGTTCCACGTTCCCGGTCACCAGGTCTAAGATGCCCCAAGACTCTCCCAAGCATGTGTCACAGCCCTGGCTACATCCCCCTGCACACGGGGTGTGTCTCTGAGGCTACAGGGTGACGGTGGGAGCCGGGGGAAAGCCGCTTCCAGGCGAGGTGCCATTTGAGCACAGGAAACACTAGTGACCAAAACACGTCACGTGTGGTGGCTGCACCATAAGGCGGCCAGATAGTGAGCCGTGATCACAGGCGACTCCCACAGCTCTCGTAAGTCCACACACAACCTAAAAAGCTAGCTCATCTTTATAAAAAAGTACCATCAGACGCCCACAAAAATGAGCACAAGCAAAACACGGTGAGAACCAGTCAAGGCCCGCGGCCGTCACCAGCCCGGGGCCAGTGCTGCCCAAGCGGCCTTCACCACCCGAACGGCGGGACAAAGGGTCCCGGACTCCAGGTGCCGCTCTGTAGCCGCCTGGGCCCGGCCTAGTTCAAGGTAACGCTGGGGCATCATTTACAGGCGACACTCAGCCACTGAACCCACTGTTTCATCTGCGGATGAGATCACGCAGCCCTTGCCAGTCAGTACTAAAACCTCCGCCCTGCCCGTGCCAGGCCCACCGTGCAGCTCTGCGCGTCTGCTCAGATTTCCTGGGCCTTCCTCTGCTGCTGCTGCTTTGGGCTGTTTGCTTTTCTCTTTCCTAGTTTTTTGAGGTGGACGCTTAGGTGACTGACTGGACACCTTCCTTTTCTGAGATCAGTGCTTCGAGCCAAGGCTTTCCCTCGAGGCAGCGTTAGCTGCACCCTGGGTTCTGACATGGTTTTTGTTTTCACTCAGAACAGTTTCTATTTTTTTTATATAATTTCTTCTTCGGGCCACAGGTTATTCAGAAATGGTTGTTGGGCTTCCAAATGTTTGGGGATTTCCCTTTGTTGCTGACTTCCACCTTAATTCTTGCATGGTGAGAGGGCACACTAGGTATGCTTTCAATTCTCTCAAGTCCCCAGTCTGTTGTATAGCCTTGCGTACAGCCTGTTGGGAACTGTCCCGGGAGCTCCTGCAGTGAGTGTGCTCTGCAGCGGCAGGGGGGAGGCTGAGCCCGCGGGAGAGGGGTGGTTGGCGTTATTTTCCAGGACGTCCATGACCTGGCTGATTTTCTGTCCTACGACGAGCAGACATTTCCAACGGGGACCAGCTGTTCTTGGCTTGTGCGCCTTGGGCTCGCAGGTGCAGAGCTTGACCGCTGCCCACCTTGCCCTGATGTGTGCGTGCGGCTGGCTGCTCTGAAGGCCTCTGTTCTGTCGCTGGGGAGTCACTGCGGCTCCGCGTGGTGCTGTGTGCACGGTGTGCCTCTCTCCAGCCTTTCCCGTTCAACCCACTTTTGCCTTTGACTCTAAGGTGTTCCCCTCACAGGCAGCATACAGTGGGGTCGTACTTTTCTGACAACCTCGCCGTTGTCTGGGGCACAGAGGCCATGTCCCCGTTAAAATAACTTTGGGTACGGTTGGACTTCTGGTTTTCTTGCTCCGTTTTCTCTGTCTTCTGGTTCCTCTGCTCCTCTGACTTGGACTTAAGCGCCTCTAGCGCCACTGTAATCCTGCTCTCACTCCTCGGGCCTGAGCCAGGGCCCTCGGGTGCAACTCGCGAGATTAGCACGAAGTCCATTCCCGTGAGACAGAGCAGCGGCTCCAGGCCCTTCCCTGCTCCTCTGTGCAGCCTCTGCGTGTTCCATGCTGCAGAGTCTGCGTAACTGCTGTTCTGCAATCCCGTCTTCTGCAGGACAGAGGTGAGAAGAAACACCGGTTCCTTTCCGTTAACACTTCCCCGTTCCCAGTGCTTGTCTTTTCTTCCTGTGGATTTGCTGCCGAATGGAGTCGTTTCCATTCGGCTGAAGGTCTGAGAGTAACTCCAGGTCCTGCTAACCCAGTCCACGTGCACCCGAGAGCCGTCTTGCGGGACACAGTGCTCGTGGACAGCTCCTCAGTGCGAACATGCGATCCTGCCTCTGGCCTCCCGCGCCGGCAGCTGCCGGGACCGCAGCTCCTCTTCTGTGGAGACAGACAGCGTCTCTACTGCTGCCTCTCAAGACCTCCCCGCCGGCTCTCGCCAGACGGACCCCGTCTTTCTGTACTTGGGGGTTCACTCCTTTTGGAAATCTCGACGATTCTCATCAGATTTGGGAAGTCTCACTCCGTGGCGTCACTGGGAACGTCCTGCAGTTGCTGAGGCTCTGCCGTTCCGAGCAGCTGCCCGCCATCCGCCTCCCTCACGGCTTCCTCTCTCTTCTGAAGCCAAGAAGCTACATCTGGACAGTTTCTACTGATGCTTTTCTTCCTTAACAGGAGTCATACTTTCCGATTTCCTTGTACATCTCAAAAAGTTCTGTTCAAAGTGGACATTTTAGATAATGTTGTAGCAATTCTGGATTCTAACGTGTCCTCTCAGGTGTCGCTGTTTGTTTAAATCTGTGGACCCGGTCTCCCGTGCAGTGTAGCTACTGCTGTTGTCCATGTTCCTTTTGTTTTCAAGCCTGGCTCCAGTAGGGTGTGCACAGCTGTACGATCAGCCCACACGGGACAGTCAGCACAGGTATGGCAAGCACGGACGTTTCACACGCTACCCACGCACCAGACACGGTGAGGGATGTGCTTGCCTCTCAGTGGTCTCAGACCTTTACCTCCTGGCCTCAGCTTCTCCCTCCACCAAGGCTCTCCTCACACACCTTCCTTAGACGCCTGCTCCGTGCAGCCCGGGCTGCCGGGAGGGGAGCCCATCTACCTGCTTCCTGGCCTCCCAGCAGGCCACCTCCCAGGCTTTCTCTGGAAATGACCTCAATGCAGAGTGGCCCTAGTTTACACCCACATCTACTGTGCCGTGGCCATGTCATGCCCCACCTGGCACAAGTCTGTTCTAGATGCTTGTTCAGCTGGGGTGGGCGCTGACCCTCACAAGCACCGAGAGCCCCTCACACGCACGCCCGCTACCTCTCTCTCCTGGAGTGCTCTCTGGCCATCTCCCGCCTCTTCTGCCTCTCCCACTCCCGGCGCGCCTTGTCCTGCTCCTCCCGGTGCCGCTTCCGCCGCTCATGCTCTCGCTCCTTCTCCTTCACTCTGGCGTGCTTGCCTGCGAGAGCGAGAGAGAGAGAGAGAGAGAGAGAGAGAGAGAGAGAGAGAGAGAGAGAGGGAGGTGTGACACGTGAAGAAACATACCTTGCGAACACTTATGTGGAAATATAAAGCGAAGAAAAAATAAACAACTGGGATTACTTAATACAGTGGAACCTGGCTTCCTGAACTTTCCATTCATTCATTCTGGAAGGCTGCTTGAAAACCCAATCATTTTTCCCCATTAGGAATCGTGTAATCAATTCGTTCCAGACCCCCAAATGATGCCGTTTTCATCTTTCTTATATACAGTACATGCCTACTGTACTGTTTAATCTATAAAAGGAAACACTAAAAACAAGGATGTGAAATGTAAATGAAAATTTAAGAAAAAGGAAAGGAAATGTACAGTAAAAAAATTAACAATTATAAGCAGCAACATAAGCAAAAAGCCACAAAAATGTTCACAGCACAATATCCTGAGATGATAACAGTGTTAAACTGACCCATAGTCACTTTGCCACCTGAGATGCAAGATTGATCATACAGGTTCAGCACGAAGGGCTGTCAGGTTGAGAAGCAAATTATTCGAGATGAGAGACATTGGACAAACGAGGTTCCACTGTATTCTTAAAATTTTCTGTGTTGAATAAACTATGATTAGACTGTATATGTTTCCATAATTTAAGAAGTCACCATTCATACGGCACAGAGGACGAAGCTTGACTCTGCTAAGTGAGGGCCTACGAGCCACACAACTACGCTCACCACCTGCGTGTGAACTACTGAGCCCTGCCTCACGCCAGGCGGCAGCTCCTGGTGATGGTGGGAGCAAAGCCACTGCCTGGGCTTTTTTAGCTACAGCAATTCAGCACTGAACAGTGTGCTTCTCCCCTACGCTTGTGAATCTTATACGTAAACTACCACAAAACAACGTCATGTCAGGAAAAAGAACGGCCAAAGGAAAATGAAGCAGCTTTTCAGAATGATTTACAATAAATTTATGATTTAGCTACAATTTCACTTTCTCTCCGAATCTTTCCACTGTTTTCTGAAGGCAGGAGTCTATGAACTAGGAAACAGACCACACTTGAACACGACACAAAAGAAAAATGCTCTGTACCCCCTTCTGCTGAATGACTACGGTGCCTACGTTTCTCTTTTCTCTTCTCATCTTTCCTGTGATGAGCTTTTTCTTTCCGTGACATTTGCTGGGGTGGTTTGATAGCCAAAGAGTCATCTTCCTCTCCTCTGAAATAAGACACAAGAGGCCACATCATGCCGAGCAGGTCACGGAGACCACTTGGGTGTGAGGGAGTGTCTCCAACCCAGAAGGCAGAACGCAGATTATCAATAAAATGGAATCGGAACCATCATTTAAAAATTGTTAATGATGAAACTTAGCCAAGACTGTAAACTAAATGGACTCATATGAAAAGTGTGAGATATCACTGTGGCATATGGAACAAAAATGCCTGAGGAAACGTTAGGGGGTGACGGACAAGTTCCTTATCTTGACATAGTTTCCCATGCGTGCAAAACTGTCACACTGCGTGCAGAACTGTCACACTGCGTGCATAACTTTCACACTGCGTGTAGAACTGTCACACTGTGTGTAGAACTGTCACACTGTGTGCAAAACTGTCACACTGCGTGTAGAAATGTCACACTGTGTGCAAAACTGTCACACTGCGTGCAAAACTGTCACACTGCGTGTAGAAATGTCACACTGCGTGCAGAACTGTCACACTGCGTGTAGAACTGTCACACTGCGTGCAGAACTGTCACACTGCGTGTAGAACTGTCACACTGCGTGCAGAACTGTCACACTGCGTGTAGAACTGTCACACTGTGTGCAAAACTGTCACACTGTGTGTAGAAATGTCACAGTGTGCAAAACTGTCACACTGCGTGCAGAACTGTCACACTGCGTGCAGAACTGTCACACTGCGTGTAGAACTGTTACACTGCGTGCAGAACTGTCACACTGCGTGCAGAACTGTCACACTGCGTGCAGAACTGTCACACTGCGTGTAGAACTGTCACACTGCGTGCAGAACTGTCACACTGCGTGTAGAACTGTCACACTGCGTGCAGAACTGTCACACTGCGTGCAGAACTGTCACACTGCGTGTAGAACTGTCACACTGCGTGTTTTAAACATGTGCAGTTTATTCTGTCATTTATACCCCAATAAAGCTGTGTTTAAAAAAGGCCCCACCGTTTTAATCAAACCCAAAGTCATTTAACAGTATCTTCAACCGCCTATCTGACCACCATCTTGGGAGCGTCACAGCCTGTGCGGTTCCACCTTCTTTTCGGGTCACGTTGCCTTTAGTGAGGGAGGGATCCGAGGACACAAGTGGGGACTGGACAGGGAGCAGCGGGAACACGGACAGAGCCGCTGCTCGGCCTGTGCAGACCTCAGGCGGCGACCGCCGAGACCCCAGCCGAGTCCTCACGCCTGTGAGTGCAGGGCCGACTGAGGCATCAGCGAGAAAGTCTTCCCACAAGAAGGGGGTGCGGAGCGGACACCACGCTGGAGCCGTTTCCACGGTGAACCCCAGGACCGCCGGCTGGGCCCCGCGTCCCTCTGTCCAGTGCCTGGCGCCTGCGCTCACCGGTCCTCCATGGAGTCCTCCCTCCTGTAGGGCGAGTTCCGGATGGTGATCTCCATGCGGTGGTCCCTCAGCTCCCCCTCCTCCAGGGAATCCCGCTTGGAGTCGCGGTCATCAGACTGCGGAGCAAGGAGAGCGTCCCCCTCAGGCAAGAGCAGCCCAGACCCAACCCCCCACACGCTGAGCGCGCTTCCCTTAGGAACATCACTAAGGTTTTACACTCAAAACGCAGAAAGACTTCCATTCAAGCCCCCAGACACCCAAACCACGACTCTAACGCAGAGCCCGGGGGAAGCTAAGCCGGCGCATGTGACGGGCATCGGCCTCCGCCACGGACCTGACTGCTCAGGCGCCAACCGAGCCTCACTGCGGCCCAGGGGCTGCGACCCATCTCATCGGAGAGCCCCGATCGTGCCCCCGATGCCACTATGGCACCCCCGATCGCGCCCCCGATGCCCCCTCCTTGTGCCCCCGATGCCCCTATCGCACCCCCGATGCCCCCTCTCGCGCCCCCGATGCCCCTATCGCACCCCCGATGCCCCTATCGCACCCCCGATGCCCCCTCTCGCGCCCCCGATGCCCCTATCGCAACCCCATGCCCCCTCCTCGCGCCCCCGATGCCCCCTCCGCACCCGGGGGGGGGGGGTCTGTGGATGTTGCTATGCAAACCAGGGAAGCCGCCAAGCACGGGTCGCGAGGGCCAGGCAACCCCCCGCCCCCGCCCTGATGCCCGGGGAGGGTCAGAGGTGCCGATCAGCAGCGAGGAAAGCCCGGCGCCTCGCCCTGGGCTGCGGGGCGAGCTGCCTCCGCGGGCGCCGGGGTCTGAGCGCGGCGAGCGGAGGGGACGGGGCTCACCTGCGACATTCGGAGGAACAAAGAACGTCGCCCAGGAGCGCTGCTCTAATGGAAAAACGAGGGCAGAGAATTAAGCCTCCGTGCGAACCGACCGAGAGCGCGGCTTACGTTTTTCAGGCGCTTGACCTCCGCCTTCTCCTCCTGCTCCTTGCGGCGCTTCTTCTCCTGGAGGATCTCATCCAAGGTCTTCACTTTCCAGGAGTCCTTTTCATCACCCATTGGAGGAGGCTCTGCGGGGGCGGGCCGTCAGCGCGGGCCTTCCCGCCACCCGGCTCGGGCCGCCGCGCCCGCGTCCCGGTCCGGGTTCGGCAGGAGCGGCCCGCGGGCCTCGCGTTCCCGGGGGAGGGTCCGGCGGGGGGGATCGGGGAGCGCGGTGCCCGCCGCCGCCTCGGCCTCAAGGCCTTCGCGGGCGGGCGGGCGGGACGAGGGAGCGGGAGCGGCTGCTACTCACCCCTGCGCCGCCGCCGCCGCCGGTCCGGAGCCTGAGGAGAAACTGCGCCCGGCGCGCGCCCGGAGCGTCGTTACTTCCTGCGTCGGCGTGGGATGATGACGTCACGGAGACCGCGGCCGCAGGTTCCGGCCGGAGAACGGGGGCCCGTGTGCGTCACTTCCGGCCTCGGCGCGGTCTGATGACTCGCGGTGGAGCCAGCCCGGGCGCCGCGCCCGTCGTCCCTCGCGGCCTGGCCGCCGGGTCCCCCCCGTTCCCCCCGCCCGTGGGCTCCTCCGCGGCGGCGCCGACCGAGCCCGCCGCCCTCACAGCCGGGCCCGCGGCTGGAGCGAAGCGCGCTGCGCCGGGCTGAGGGCGGGGGCTTCCGGGCCAGGGCACCGGCGCCGGTTGGGGGCGCGGCGGCCAGCGGTTCACTCCCACATCCGAAAGCAATTTAAAAAGCGGGGCGCGTCCCTGGCCGGTTCACTCAGCGGATAGAGCATCGCCCGCGGAGGTCCATTCCGGTCACGGGCACACGGGGTGGCCGCCCAGTCCCCGTCGGGGCGCAGGAGGCCGCCATCGCGATGTTCGTGCGGCTCCGGCTGAGACCGAGCTGTGCACCCGGTCACCGTGCACCCCCCCTCCCCCCATCACCGGTGTCTCCTCCTCCCTTCCTCCCCGAAATGAATATTTTTGAAGGGGGGCGGGAAGGGGGGACACCCACAACACTCCATTAAAACGGAAAAAGCACGGCCAGCACCCAGGCCTCGGCCCCAAGCCCGGCTGCTCGGTGCCCGCGGGCTCCGCAGCCCGAACGGGGCATTTTCTCCCGGAGAAGCGCTTGCCTCTGCGCCTGGCAGTGCTCCGCTCCCGGCGCCTGGGGGACAGGAAGCCATTTGTCACTCGGGTGCCCGCAGCAGGGCCGTCCTCCCGGCCGCACAGACCCATCACCAATGCAGGCGGCGAGCACACGCGGGGCTTTTATTTACTTTTTAGAACGAGAGTCAGATGTGGCTGCGGGGGCAGCTTCATGTGGACAGAGGCCAAGGGCACCACAGGGGAACACGTTACCACAGGTGGCGGGACAGGGACTGGCCTCTAACCACCGCGTTGTCTGGTCCCGTAAAAACCCAAACCGGCGAAATACAAAGCACTGGGCGCCGGGGCCGGGCCTCTCCACGGCTCCCTTGGGCAGAAAACAGGTGGCTTGCTCTGATGTCGAGGGCTATTTTCGTGCATTCTCGTCTCCCCGTGTGGGGGACCTGACCAGCCCTCCCAGCTGAGCCCGCAACACCCGGCAGGTTCAGGCAACTCAGCCAGCAGGTCCGCAGTGGCAGCTCTCCTCCGATGGAAACGGCGGGGGCGGGGCCAGCCCAGACACACACAAGACTTTGCCAGTTAGAACAGCCTGTAACCCAGTGTGGACATCTGGGCATGGGTCCCGGGGCCATCACTCAGAACCAGAGCCAGCGGGTTGAAGGTTTTATGTTCCGGCTGCCAGGCGAGCAGCTGACCCGTCTGCTCTCGGCTCCTCGGCCAGAACAGGAACGGACTCCTCAGGACGCTGGGGCTTCTACGAAGACGAGAGGCCCCACCAGGGCAGGTACATGTTTTGGGAAAGAGAGTCCTCAACACGACGCTGTGCGAAGGCAGAGGATAGGGTTTCCATCCGGAATGGCCTCCTCCATGTTTCCGGCCCAGGGAAACGGCGAGAACACCGTCAGGCCTGAGGAAGCGTGTCACCGGGCCAGGCAGAAGGCCAGGCTCCGTGTCCGTCACCCGCTGGCCCGTCTGAGTGACCGACCATCCACAGGAGGCTCAGCAGGAAGCAAAACCACTGGTTTGGGGAGAAGCGTGTCGGGCGCGGGCCACAAGCACGGCTCCAAGTGGTGACATGCTCTAAGCAGCACGTTTTTTCCTGTTTCCTGTTCATCCTGTTTATTCTTTCTCAAATTAAAGACACATGTGGGTTGTGCAAGGACGTCATCAGCTTTCTAAGGCGGACGACTCTCACGGCTCTGCAGGAGCGATGACACTGGAACTGAAAACAAGAGGCCTTCTATGCCGTTCAGCAGCGGGCGTTTTGAAAGCCAGAGATCTGAACGCGTCTCGGAATTACTGGTTCCAGTGTGTGTTTACAAAGGCACAGACAGCCACAGGCACAGGCATGACCAATGGATGACGACTCCCAGTCATCGCTGGTGCACACACCTGAGACCGCTCAGCGAGGAGAACATGCGATAAAAACGGGACAGTTCATTAAAGACCCGTCATGTCTGCACAGCCCTTGAAAGGCCGGGCGAGGCTGTGGCCGTGGCTCCTGGCGACGGTCGGAATGGAGATGAGACTGACGGGAGGAGTGTCAGCCCCGACCGGAAGTCTCCAAAGCAGCTGTGCAGGAAGTTGCCTCATTTACTAGTAATCTTCATCTTGTTTGTGGTCCAAAATTCAGAAAATCAAAACCGGCTGAAGCCACTGGAGGGAGTGGAGGGTGGGGCACGTCATGGGCCTCGGCACCAGAATCCCTGACAAGACGTGGAGACTGCGGCCATGGCTCCGACGACGGATGACAGAGTCTGCGGGAAGGCCCAGGTGACCGTCCTGCCTGGGCGGCCCCCTTCTCTGTTCACGTCCCACCGTCAGGGGCCGGGGCAGCAGTGCTTTCACACTGGTCCTCACAGATCAACTCGACATCTCTCCCCGGCCACCGGCAGGGGGTCCTCCTCAGCAGAGGTTTTCAGGGATGCAGAAAAGGAGGAAAGAGGACAGAATCCTGGGGAGGTCACAGAAGCGTCCAGTGAGGGAGAGCGTGCCAAGCAGGCGGCCACACCTGCCTGTCCTGTGGACACGGGTCAGCTCCGTGGAAAGGCTGTGTAGTTTAAAAGGCCTCGTTGACTTCACCACATGGCAAACGTTTTCAAGTCGGCAGGACTTCATGAGACGTGATTATTGCTCTGTTTCCAAGAGGCCTGGTCTCCCCAAGAGGCTCTGTTCACATTTCCAATGAGAAGCCATCGGGAAGCCAGGGGCCTGGACAGCAGGAGGGAGACGCGACCGGAAGGCAGCCTCACGCTCCTTTTCTCAGGGAGCCCAGTCCCTGCAGGCGGGCTCCTGGGCGGGGCCAGACCTGCTCACCCAGGAGGGCGGCTTCCGACAAGCCCCAGGGCTCAGTAGCGCTGGTCAAAGGCGTGGAGGAGCCTCGAAGGCTGGCTGGCATGGGCTGTGAGATCTCTCCATCAGCACCAAGCAGGGAGCGCTCACAGTGGCACCGGGACCCAGCTCTGGCTTCACAGTTGACCCCTCTGTGGGGTGTCGCCCACAGAGGAATCGGGGCCGGGCCCACTGCAGTGCGACCTGCGTGCCCAGTGAGGGCCACGCAGAGGCCGGCGGGTCCCAGGCCTCCGCATCTGGCACGGGGGCCGCAGGAGGCAGTTTCACATCCCTTGGCGATGGCTCAGCGGCAGCTGGACCGGGTCAGCCCTCAGGGAGCCAATGTTGGGGGTCCCCATTCACATTCCCGCTGGTTTTGACTGAAACCCCAGAAAGGGGCGAGAATGGCTGCACATGCACTTTCCTACTCCAGCTGACCAGGGGGGTTAGGCAGCGAGGGCAGGGGACCACATAGGCAGGAGGGCAGCCATGTGCGCCTCCAGGCCCTGGCACCAGTGAGGCCCTGGCGCTCAGTGGTGCGGCCTGGGATCCTTGGGCACCAGTGGCTCCGTGCTGTCCTCCGGCGTGCAGCTGGCTGAGGCCAGGCTCTGCATGGCCTCCCGCTGGTGCTGCCTGGCCTTGTTGTAGAGCAGGACGCCCGCCATCACCAGGACTGTGCCCATGGCTGACAGGCTGGTGATTTTGTTGCCGAAAATGATAATACTGAGCCAGATGGACAGGGCGTGCTTCACGGTGCTGGCGACACTGCAAGACAGGGGGTTGTGCACATGGCTCCCGGCCCAGGTGGCTGTCGAGCACTTACTGCACTCGCTGGGCCCGATTAAAACAAACAGAGAGGAAGATGGCTGCCCCAGAGTGGCCCGGCGTGTACGCCTGGGGGACACTGAGGCTGCGGCAGGTGCAGCGCCATCGAGCCCTCTGTTGTCCTCACTGGGGACAGTCCCACTGTGGTGACCGCTCAGCCGTTACAGGAAAGAGGTGGACGCACACCACGTGACGTGGCCAAGCTGCCGACCACTGCTGGAGTTTCTAGCTCATTCTTTTCTGTTTGTTACTGAAATGGTACTTTTATTAAATCCATCCTATATAATAAAAGGCTAATATGCAAATTATCCCCTCAGGAGTTCGATCGCTCGCTATGATGTGTGCTGACCACCAGGGGGTGGTGCGGAACATGGTGGGGGACCAGCAGGCAGGGAGGAGGAGGCGGGGAGGTGGGGAACCTGATGGGCCCTGATCTCCGGCCAGGCCTAGGGACCTTGCCCGTGCACAAGTTTTGTGCACCGGGCCTCTAATCCAGTTATAAAAGCGAAAACTGGCTAACCAGACCTTTAACCCCTCCAGGTTCCCAGAGCTGGTGGTCGCGTGCAGTATTCACAGGTAAGTGGATGGAAGTCAGTAAAAGCAAGAAGTCAGGTCTGCATTGAGCTCACACAGTACAGGTGCTCGCAGCCACCAGGGCCCACAGCGCCCGACCGCTGACTGCGCTGCTCTAAGCACAACAGACCCCCAGTGGCAACCTCCCTAAAAATCTCAGCCCAGCTGGGCATGGCTCAGTGGTTGAGCACTGACCCAGGAACCAAGAGGTCACAGTATGATTCCCGGTCAGGGCACATGCCCAGGTTGCAGGCTTGATCCCCAGTAGGGGGTGTACGGGAGGCAGCCAATCAGTGATTCTCTCTCATCATTGGTGTTTCTCTCCCTCTCCCTTCCTCTCTGAGATCAATAAAGATTTAACGCCGAAACCGGTTTGGCTCAGTGGATAGAGCGTCGGCCTGCGGACTGAGAGGTCCCAGGTTCGATTCCGGTCGGGGGCATGTGCCTGGGTTGCGGGCATATCCCCAGTGGGAGATGTGCAGGAGGCGGCTGATTGATGTTTCTCTCTCATCGATGTTTCTGACTATCTGTCTCTCTCCCTTCCTCTCTGTAAAAAATCAATAAAATATATTTAAAAAAATAAATAAATAAAGATTTAACTAAAAAAAAAAAAAAAGCGCTCTTTCTTTCACACACTTCACGCGTGTTTCAAATGGCACCAAAGGCAGCGGCCCGCCACCGTGCCCCGGGGCCTCGGCCAACGCCTCAGCACTTGGCACTCACAGACCTCGAGGCTGCGGCACCAGCCAGGCAGACGCCCGTCCTACCTGAAGGTCACGGGGGAGATCCTGCCCATGAGGGCGTAGGCCGTGACGCTCTGCAGGTGGAACAGGACGCCGTCCAGCAGCAGCAGCACCACCACGTCCTGCGTGTAGCTGAAGCTCCTCCCGCTCCTCCCGACCACCGGCAGGTCCTGGTGCGGAGCAGAGCGGCGCGGTGCCGTCACCAGAGGACCTCGTCCCACGTGCCCAGCCCCCGGGGCCCACGAGCTGAGGCTGAGGCCGCTGGTGAATCCTGCCTTCTGGGTGGCGACTGGACGGCATTGACCAGGCACGCGGCCAGTGCACTCGGTCTCCAGGGAATCGCAACCCCAGCCACAGGGAGGCCCCCTCCCCCACCAGGACGGCAACTACAAAAACAGCAGCAAGAATCAGAGAACACGCGCTGGGGAGGCCGGGCAGAGGCGGGGCCCTTGGGCACTGCTGGTGGGAACGGAGCAAAACGGTGCAGCTGCCGAGTCTCGTTGCTCCTCGCACATGAAACACCAAGCACCCTGGCCGGGAGGCTGGGCAGCCGGAGCACGGGCTGGCGCACAAGGGCCCCTGGTTCAATTCCCCATCAGGGCATGTGTCCAGGTTTCGGGCCCCATCCCCAGTGTGGAGCGGGCAGGAGGCCGCCGATCAATGTTCCTTTCACATCAATGCTCTTTCTCCCTCTCCCTTCCCCTTTCTCTAAAGTCAATTTTAAAAATGTTTTTAAAAAGTAAATGAAAATAAATCAGCCTAAAACCACCACAGGAGAAGCTCGGAAACTCCCACAGCTACAGCTTGGCCTCAGAGACCCACACCAGGCCTGGCCTCCACCTTTGTCCGCGCTCCTTGGGGCACGGGGTGGACACTGTGTAATTCAGCAAAGCAGGACATTGCGCCACCTACTCTGCTCCCAAAGCGCTAAGGACAAACGCGGCCAGGGGCCAGGGGCGCTGCCCCCCACTCACCATGAAGAAGACCCAGGCGGGGACCAGCATGGCCACGGCAGCGGCGCTGGTGTAGAACTGCAACTCGGCCGCCCTGCGGGCACAGCACGCCTGAGCCACCCCGACTCACGTGAGAGCAGCGGAAGCACCGAGCAGAGCAGGCAACAGGCTCCCGGGGTGACGAGGAGGCTCCCGGGGTGACGAGGAGGCTCCCGGGGGGACCAGGAGGCTCCCGGGGTGACAAGGAGGCTCCCGGGGTGACAAGGAGGCTCCCGGGGGGACCAGGAGGCTCCGGGGGTGACGAGGAGGCTCCCAGGGGGGACCAGGAGGCTCCCAGGGTGATAAGGAGGCTCCCGGGGGGACCAGGAGGCTCCCGGGGTGATGAGGAGGCTCCCGGGGGGGGACCAGGAGGCTCCCAGGGTGACAAGGAGGCTCCCGGGGGGACCAGGAGGCTCCCGGGGTGACGAGGAGGCTCCCAGGGTGATAAGGAGGCTCCCGGGGGGACCAGGAGGCTCCGGGGGTGATGAGGAGGCTCCCGGGGGGACCAGGAGGCTCCCAGGGTGACAAGGAGGCTCCCGGGGTGACAAGGAGGCTCCCATGGTGACGAGGAGGCTCCCGGGGGGACCAGGAGGCTCCCGGGGTGACGAGGAGGGCCTGTGCCTGCTGAGCCCACCCGCATGGCCATGGGAGGGAAAGGTGGCCCGTCCGGGGCCTCCATGGGCCACGGGGCTTTTCTCCCGAGTCCCATGGTCACTGAAAGCCCCCCTGCACCCAAGGGAGAGGCGAGGCCCCGGGCATTCGGCCCGGCCTGGGAAGCTGTGATACTTACGAGAACCTGTACTTGTCCCCACTGAGGAGCTTTTTGGAAAAAACATTCTGTAAACTGGAATGAAGGAGAGAAGAGGTTACCATCGATGCAGGAAGTCAGTAGGGAACCTGAAATGGACAAGGCGTCTGCAGCCTTTTTCACGGTGAGGTTGAGCAACAGGCCTGCGGCCACCCAGCTCTGAGGTGTCAGAGGACCCCACAGCCCCCCCTCTGAACCAAGAGTCCCCCTAAATCAGCACCTGCCACGGGCCGGCACACAGGAAACGGAACAGGAGCTCAGGCTCATGAACTCCCGAAGGCGACAGACACGTGGGAAACCACACACACGCACGCACGCTCACACACATGTACACACATGCACGCGTGCACACACACACACACACACACAGCCAAAGAGAAAGCCAGACAGCGTCCGCCGGGAAGCAGGGGGCTGCCTGGCAAGTGGAGACAGGAACTCTCACGGTTGGGCCTGGAACCAGAACGGAACCAGAACGATGGCTCTGCAGATATGGGCAGCCCAGATGGAGCCTGGCATAGCCCTGGGCTCCGCTCCTTCAGGAACTGCTGCTGCAGGACCATCGGGCACGGGCGGGGGGGGCGGCGGCCAGCGTGGCTCAGTGGTTGAGCATCGACCTATGAACCAGGAGGTCACGGTTCGATTTCTGGTCAGGGCACAGGCCCGGGTTGTGGGCTCCATCCCCAGTGGGGGGCGTGCAGGAGGCAGCCGATCCATGATTTTCTCTCCTCACTGATATATCTCTCTCTCTCCCTCTCCCTTCCTCTCTGAAATCAATAAAAACATATTGTTAAAGAAAAAAAAAAAAGAAAGTGGAGGGAGGCTCATGGAAAAAGATGCCTCCTGTGACTTAAACAGAAGGCTCGGTGTGTGGGGGGGGCATGGAGTCCGCAGAACTGAGGCTGCGGGCGTGCGGTGCAGGAGGCGGTGCAGGTCGGTCGGTCACGCTTCCAGGAGCCGCAGCGGCGGGCTGCCTCCGGGCGTGGGGAGTGGGATTAAAGCTGCTCACGTCTCAGCTGGATGATCCCAACCTCAAGCCCCACCTCGGTGGTGACAGCAACCCGACCCCGAGGCCCTGTTTCCTCTTCTCTCAGCAAAAGGACAGAACCGAATGTGATTGTTGGTTCTGAAATGCTGGGCTGCCTGCAGGGCGGACCTCACGACACCAACGCAGCGCGACGCCCAGAGGTCCACGCAGCAGCCAGGACGCAGCTCGGGCCTCGGGGACCCGGCCCCCTGCACCCCACGGCCCTGGTGAGCGTTCTTAAGGGTCAGGCCATGAGCCATCAAGTTCTAGCTTGTTTTTGAGAAAAAGTTACCGCGTTGAGGAACCTCCAGTTTTTCTCTTTAGGAAAAGGCAGCAGCAGACGTACTGGCTGAGCTGAGTGGCAGGAAGGAACTGAGCTGCTCTCGACTGAAACACCCGTCCCCCAGCTGGGGCAGGTGAGCAGTGCGCCCCTGGCACGCGGTGTCCCCACAATCCCCGGACTCACCAGTCCATGATGTTGGTGGACAGCGCGGCTGAGAACCCCAGGATGTTGAAGCTCATCTCGGTGGCTGTGCACAGTGCCAGGCCTCCCATGACAGGGATGAGGGAGAGGTTGACCAGCAACCCTGCAGAGGAGGACGGGGGGCCCGGCTGTGACCTGGCTGTGACCCGGCTGTGACCCGGCTGTGACCTGGGAGCCCGGCTGTGACCCGGGAGCCTGGCTGTGACCCGGCTCTGACCCGGCTGTGACCTGGAAGCCCGGCTGTGACCCAGGAGCCCGGCTGTGACCCGGCTGTGACCCAGGAGCCCGGCTGTGACCCGGCTCTGACCCGGCTGTGACCTGGAAGCCCGGCTGTGACCCAGGAGCCTGGCTGTGACCCAGCTGTGACCCAGGAGCCCGGCTGTGACCATGTGTGGCCCCGCCGCTCCTCTGGGAGCCACGCTGCCTCCTGCCTTCCCAGCGCCTTTGTCTCTGTGCTGGAGGGAGGCCGAGGCACAAGAGCCCACCCCCGTCAATGCCAGGCCCCCCGATGGTGGCCTCGGCCGGGCCTGGGCGACCCCCAGGCTGCACAAGTTCTCATCAGCAAAGAAAAGAGGAAGGGAGATGGGCTCAGGGATTCTATAACAAGAAGAAACGGGGGGTGGGAAGACCGAGTGCCTGAGCCCACGCGGTTCATTCCTTTCATTCGGCACCGAAACCCAGGGCGTGAGAGGCAGACAGCCCTCTTGTACGGGGAGGGCCTCGCCCACTAGAAGGGACCCTCGGCACCGCTGCTCTGAAGTCTGAGGCAGCATGGACGCGGGTGTGAGCCCTTCCTGTTCAGCAAAGAGGAAGCAGCACAGCCTCCGACCACGGCCACGTCCCCGTCCCAGGGCCCTGCTGCCCTGAGCGCAGCTCCGGTGCCTCAGGCAGCGGCCGGCTGGCCGACCAGCAAATCCACTGCCCAGCGCCTGGGGCAGGAACTGCCTCCACCTGGTGCCCAGCTCTCGCCTTGGGCTCTGCCCGGGGATTCTGCTGCTGAGGACAACGCGTGTGAAACCTGAGGGCCCGGACGTGCGCCTGCCCCTCCTCAGGAAGGACCTGTCCTGCGTGCGTGTTGCTAAATTCCATCAGGACTTTCTCCCCTTTCTCAGGAAGTCAGCTGGCCTGCGGGGGGGGGGGGGGGGGCGCTCACCCGTGTACTCTCCCAGGATCATCCGGGACATGATCACCGTGAAGATGGGGGCAGAGCTCTTCACCGTCTCGGCAAACGACACGGCCACGTTCTTCAGGCTGACCAGGCCCAACACCACGGTGGCGAACCTAGAGAAGCCGGAGGGGGTCGGGATGGGCCCGCCCACGGGGGCGCTCACCTGCCTCTGCCGGGAGTCAGCCAGGGGCCGTGCCTGACTCCCCGCAAGCTGTGCTGGGTCTGGCCCTCAGGAAATGGCCACCCGCCTGCAAGGGCCACTGTGGCCAGAGCGTAGGCCCCGAAGGAGGCGCGTCACCCTGAAACCGTTACTAAGCTAGTTTCGTGGCCGCTCCAGAAAGGACCCATCGGGCACGAGATGCACAAAGCCAGGTGCACACGCCGCCCTAAAACGTAGACTTCAGAGAGTTTGCATTGCGCTCGCCTCCGACCACCAACGGTGACGTCACTCAGCCGCTGCGCACTCTTGGTGACGGGAAAGGCATTTTATTTTATTTTGTTAAATCTGCTGTTAGTGATTTTTTTAGAGAGAGAGGAAGGGAGAGGGATAGAAAGATAGAAACATCAATGAGAGAGTAACATCTTCGATTAGCTGCCTCCTGCACACTCCCCACAGGGGATGGAGCCCATAATCCGGGCATGTGTCCTGACCGGGAATCCAACAGAAGGCTTCTTGGTTCCTGGGTTGATCTCAACTGCTGAGCTACACCGGACGGATGGTAAAGGCATTTTATTTTATTTTATTACTAGAGGCCCAGTGCACAAAATTCATGCGGGGGGGGGGGGGGGGGTGTCCCTCGGCCCGGCTTGCACCCTCTCACAATCCAGGACCACTGGCTCTTAACTGTTCACCTGCCTGCCAGCCTGATCACCCCTAACCCCTCTGCCTGCCAGCCTGACTGCTCCTACCTGCTTGCCTGCCTGCCTGATCGCCCCTGACCCCTCTGCCTGCCAGCCTGACTGCTCCTACCTGCTTGCCTGCCTGCCTGATCGCCCCTGACCCCTCTGCCTGCCAGCCTGACTGCTCCTACCTGCTTGCCTGCCTGCCTGATCGCCCCTAACCCCTCTGCCTTGGCCCCTGCCTTGGTGGCTTCACCTGGAAGGTCATTTGGCTGTCTGGTCTAATTAGCATATTATGCTTTTATTATTATAGGTTCTTTTTTAATTTATTGATTTATTTATAACCCTCAGCTGAGAATATTTTAAAAGAAGAAACGGGGGTGGGAAGACTGAGTGCCTGAGCCCACGCGGTTCATTCCTTTCACTCGGCACCGAAACCCCGGGCCTGAGAGGCAGACAGCCCTCTTGTACGGGGAGGCCTCGCCCACTAGAAGGGACCCTCGGCACCGCTGTGACCCGGGAGCCCGGCTGTGACCCTGCTGTGACCTGGGAGCCCTGGGAGCCCGGCTGTGACCCGGCTGTGACCCAGGAGCCCGGCTGTGACCTGGGAGCCCTGGGAGCCCGGCTATGACCCGGCTGTGACCCAGGAGCCCGGCTGTGACCATGTGTGGCCCCGCCACTCCTCTGGGAGCCACGCTGCCTCCTGCCTTCCCAGCGCCTTTGTCTCTGTGCTGGAGGGAGGCTGAGGCACAAGAGCCCACCCCCGTCAATGCCAGGCCCCCCGATGGTGGCCTCGGCCGGGCCTGGGCGACCCCCAGGCTGCACAAGTTCAGAGATTGTTACAGAGATTGGATGAGAGAGGGGAAAACAGAGAGAAACACTGATGTGTGAGAAACACATCCATCTGTTGCCTCCTGCATGTGCCCCGACCAGCGCCTGGGCCGGAGAGGAGCCTGCAGCAGAGGTACGTGCCCTTGACTGGAACTGAACCTGGGACCCTTTGGTCCACAGGCCAACGCACTGAGCAAAACCGGCCAAGGAGGGAAAGGCCTTTTAAATAACGTGCAAAAGAACCCGGTCCCGCACTCAAGTGCCAGGCCTCACCTCATGAGGCCCACGAAGAGCATGGTCATGATGAAGTTGGGGGGGTAGGCAAGCCGGACTTTGTGCTGGTACAGGCAGCAGGGGACGAAGATCTTCAGGCAGCCGATGCACGTGGTGGACAGCATCTGCACTGCGCCTGCGGGACGGGGTTGCCAGTGATGAGCTGTAGCTGTGGTCGCGCCCACCTCTGTGCCCCATCCAGCTCTGTGCCCCCACCGAGCTCCGTGCCCTGCCCACCTGCCTGTGCCCCCTGGGTCCCAGCTCTGTTCCCCGCCCACCTCTGAGCCCCCACCTACCTCTGTGCCCCCATCCAGCTCTGTGCCCTCACCCAGGTCCATGCCCTGCCCACCTGCCTGTGCCCCCTGGGGACCCAGCTCTGTTCCCTGCCCACCTCTGAGCCCCCACCTACCTCTGTGCCCCCGCCCACCTCTGTGGCCCCACCCACCCCAGTGGCCCTGCCCTCACCCAGCTGTGCCCCACCCTCACCCAGCTCTGTGGCCCCCGCCCAGCTCTGTGGCCCCACCCTCACCCAGCTCTGTGGCCCCACCCCCCGTGGCCCCGCCTCCACCCAGCTCGGTGCCCCGCCCACCTGCCCGAGGCCCCGCCCTCACCCAGCTGTGCCCCGCCTCCACCCAGCTCTGTGCCCTGCCCACCTGCCTGTGCCCCCTGGGTCCCAGCTCTGTTCCCCGCCCACCTCTGAGCCCCCACCCAGCTCTGTGCCCTCACCCAGGTCCATGCCCTGCCCACCTGCCTGTGCCCCCTGGGGGCCCAGCTCTGTTCCCTGCCCACCTCTGAGCCCCCACCTACCTCTGTGCCCCCGCCCACCTCTGTGGCCCCACCCACCCCAGTGGCCCTGCCCTCACCCAGCTGTGCCCCACCCTCACCCAGCTCTGTGGCCCCCGCCCACCTCTGTGGCCCCACCCTCACCCACCCCAGTGGCCCTGCCCTCACCCAGCTGTGCCCCGCCCACCTGCCCGAGGCCCCGCCCTCACCCAGCATGCTGGGCTCGCCCTCCAGCAGCGAGAGGATGTACTTGTTGAGGAAGAGGGTGCAGAAGCTGAGGAAGAACCAGAGCGTGAGGTAGAGCAGCGCGCGCGAGCTCCACACGCCCAGGTCCGCCTCGATGACCGTGGTCTCGGTGATGGTGACGGCCAGCACGCTCTCCTCGGCGCCCTCGCTCCTGGCGAAGACGATCTTCTCACTTCGGGGGCCGAACAGGGAGCCCCAGCCGAGGGCCGGCTTCCCCCGGGGCGTCTCCTCGGGGCCCGGGGCCAGCTCCGCGGGCTCTGCCGGCGCCGACATGGTGTCCCCGCGGGCGCGTCCTCAGGCGGCAGGGCCGACGCGGTGCCCCGTGGTCCGCAGCCGCCTGGTCAGGAAAGCGGACACGTGACTCCGGTGGCAGGTCCCGTCCCCGAAAGCTTGCATCTCACTCACACCTGCAAGCGGGGTCCCCTCATTCCCGATCGTGTCCCCCAAACCTCCAACCGCCCGGCCCCGCCTCAAGGCCCAGGCCCGGTTCCGAGGCCCAGCTGCTCAGGCAGGACCCGGAGTCTCCCTGCCTGTGGCTCCGGGACCCCTGGCCCTGGAGACCCGCCCGCCCGGCTGCTGCTCTGCGGCTGCCCAGCTGGGCCCAGACCTGGCGGGGGAGGCGAGAGGGGCGCACGGGGGGGGGGGGGGCGGGGGGGGGGCGGCGGGCGAGAGGGGCGCATGGGGGGCAAGAGGGGCGCACGGGGGGCAAGAGGGGCGCACGGGGGGGGGGCGGCGGGCGAGAGGGGCGCACGGGGGGGGGGCGAGAGGGGCGCACGGGGGGGGGGGGCGGCGGGCGAGAGGGGCACATGGGGGGCGAGAGGGGCGCACGGGCCGTTCCTCCCCCCACAGAACAAGCTGCAGTCGCACTCGCGTTCCCCGGTCACGCTCGTTGTCAGAAACGGCCTCCGGGACCCGGGCTCGCATCCTGGGGCCACAGGCCCGGCGTCCACGCTGCGTGTTTAGGCCGAGCTGCTGGTGGGGGCCCACCTCCCTCACTGCAGGGCGGGGCGAGGCGGGCTGAGGGCGGGTGGCCGCACTTCCGGCAGATCTGACCGGCCTGCGCCCCGCTCCCGTGCGCCCCACTCCCCGCAGCTGTGGGCGGCCAGAGCCGACCTCAGTGAGCGCCTCCCTGACCAGGGCGCACAGCCATGGGGCTGCATGTCCCCACTCCACGCCCGGGCGCCATCGGGTTCCCGCGGGGCCGAGTCACACCGACCGGGCGGACCTGGACCAACGTTCCATCCCCCGCGACCAGCTCAGGACCCTGCGAGCCCAGGACGCCCCCCCACACACACACTCTTTCCATGACCCTGGACCCCCACGAACAGCCCACCGGCCTCTGCCTGTGGCCCCGGGGGACAGGCACCCGAGTCCGCACGTTCCCGCTTCCCGTCCAAGTGCCTCTGGAGGCACAGCGAGGGCTCAGAACATCTTACAAGTGAGAGTGGACGCTGGTCCTCACTCCGTCCCAAGACAGGCCTCCCACTGCCACTGCGTCTTCTTCGGAATAAACCGCCTGGGGCGCGGGGACCCTCACCCAGATCAGGAGGAAGCAGCGCAGTCCCTGCCCGCTGTGACGGTGCCCAGCAGGAGACCAGAGGAACCTTCTGTGGGTCATTAAACAGCCCCGGGCTCCTGCCAACCTCCGGCCCCACGCAGAGAAGTGAAGAAACCAGACAAGGAAGCAGCGGGGGTGGGGGGGTGGGGGGGCATCTGCAGGTGCAGCCCCTGGAGACACCAAAGTAAAAAACAGCCAGAAAGGCCCCTGGAAATCACCCACAGGCAGCAGAGGCCTGGCTCCTGGGGGCGGGGCGGCTTTGGGCCACACCCCATAGAGCTGCGAGCCCCACCCTGCCGGCCACCCCGCCGCCACCCCACCTGCCAAGGGCTGGCACAGGTCCGGCCTGAGGGCCTCTGCAGATGAGGATCAGAGATCCCAGATCACCCGAGGGCCCAGCAGGGAGGAGCCGCCAGGAGCTCAGGGAGGGACGGAGCTGAGGACGCAGGCCCCTCTGCTCTGAGGGGACAGGACAGGCGGGCAGAGGCCACAGAACCGCCCGGGACGGAGGCGGGGCGTCCAGAGGTGAAACAACCGCTGGAACAAACCTGGGTGCTCTGGGCAGACCACCTCCCACGGACGTTCCCAAGTTACAGGGAGCACGGCTCTGCCCTTGAGAAAGTGGCCGACACTGTGACCAGCGGTCACAGCAGAAGTCACCAGCAGGAGACAGGCCTGGCGCCTCCCGGATCTGACACCGTCGCCAGAAAACACCAGGCAAACCTGCAGTCTGCTGGTGCCTGCCCAGAGTTGGAGGAGACGGGGGGGGGGGGGGGGGGGGGGGGGGGGCACGGCCTCAGCCCACGCGGGTCCCCGGCAGGGCCAGCGGCCGGGACAGGACCCGAGTGGGGCACCAAGGCAACACTGTGAGCACAGCTGGGAAACGTGAGCTTTGGAATCACACGTCCTAAGTGAATAAACGAAAGAAACCCCCGTGGAGACACCGCGAGGAAACAGCGGGACATCAGAGGGGAAGTCCCGATGACCCGTGAGAACCCTCCCCCAGGTCTGTAGCATCAGGGTCCTGGGTTCGATTCCGGTCAGGGATGCGTGCAGGAGGCAACCAATCAATGTGTTTCTCTCACATCGAAGTTTCTGTCTGTCCCTTTCTCTTTGACTCTCTCTAAAAATCAATGGGAAAATAGCCTCAGGTGAGGATTAAAAAAAGAATCACCAACAGATACTGAAACTAACAGACAGAAATCCTATATAATAAAAGGCTAATATGCAAATTGTCTGGTCGAACTCCTGAGTTCAACTGGGAATTCAACCAGGGGGCAGGCCTGGCTCTCCAACTGCCCTCGACCCTCCCTCCCCCGCCAGCCCCACCCCCAGTCAGCGCCCCACCCCCATTGGGCAGGCCAGCCGGACCCCACCCATGCACGAATTCATGCACCGGGCGTCTAGTTGAGAAATAACTGGATGTTTAGTCTCAAAGTACAACCCTACCAGGTGGACACAGATTACAAAGGGGAGAGAGACAAGGGACACTTTCCTTAAGGGGAGGCGGGGGGAGGGCCTGCCCCTGGAGAACTGGGACTGCCACTTCCTGGTCATGGGACATACTGGTGCAGACAGACAGACGGAGCAGCACACGGGCCCTGGCGGTGGCTCAGTCGGTTGGAGGGTCGTCCTGCACACCAGAGGGCCGGTTCCTTCCCTGTCAGGGCACATGCCCAGGTGCGGGTTCCACAGCCTCTGATGCTTGGAGGGTTGTCACCCAGTCCAGGAAAAAAAAATTGGACCCTTACACCCACGGGAGGTGCAAGAACAGCCTGGCGGCAGCGTGCCTGTGCAAGACGCCAATGTGTGACACTGACCAGGGAGAAGGCGCGGGAACGCCTTTCTGGTCCCAGGGCAGGGACACCTTAGTCCAAACCCCAGAGGCACCGCCCATACAAGAAGGCAGGAAGGAACGGCCACCGGCTACGTTAAGACCTTCTGTTTCATCAGAAAACATCACAAAGTCACAAGTGCCAGCCTGGGAGAAGGATTCACACACAGAACGTAGAAACAACTCCGACAACTCCACAGGAAATACGCAGAAACGGGTGTCACGGGAGAGGATTTCTAAGTGGCCAATAAGCACAAGAAAGGGCATGTGGCCGGCGGCTCAGTGATCGAGCATCAACCCAGGAACCAAGAGGTCAGGGTTCAATTCCCGGTCAGGGCACATGTCCAGGTTGCCAGCTTGATCCCCAGTAGGGGGCGTGCAGGAGGCAGCCAATAGATGATTCTCTCTCATCATTGATGTATCTCTCTCTCCCTCTCCCTTTCTCTCTGAAATCAATAAAAACATATTTAAAAAGAAAAGAAAAGAAAGAAAGGGTGTGTAGCTCTGGTCCCGCAGACACGGCTCCACACTTGGGAACCCAGCTGCCTGCCGGGGGGAGAGCGAGCGCGGACACGGTGGGGGCTTTCACCAACGCAACACGGGCCAGCAGTAAGAAGGAATAACTAAGCAGCACACAGGAACACACACACACAGCACGGATGATGGGGGACCAGTGAAATCAGGGGCTATCGTCGGTAATTAGCTGAATGAAACGGGGCCTCTGGGATGCAGCGAAGACCCTCAGAGGCTGTGCTGGGCATCGCACGGGGAAGCCGGAAGGCCGGGGTCAGGGCCCTACTCACCCAGGTCCTGGCCGCGGTCACGGCTGCCTCCCGGCTCCTGCTCATGTGTTCCCACCGCCAGCTCTCTCAGCCCACGTGACTCGTGTTTCTTTCAGGGAGAAACGGTTCCCGCCCTGCAAGACGGAAGCAACCTGATCTGACAAGGAAAAGGGACTTTAAGATCCAACAGCCACCCTAGCCAGTTTGGCTCAGTGGACAGAGCGTCGGCCTGCGGAGTGAAGGGTCCCGGGTTCGATTCCCGGTCAAGGGCTCATGCTCGGGTTGCGGGCTTGATCCCCAGTAGGGGGTGTACAGGAGGCAGCCGATCAATGATTCCCTCTCATCGTTAATGTTTCTAGCTCTCTCTCCCACTCTGAAATCAATAAAAAAAATATTTTTAAAAAACCAGCCGGACTCACCTGAGCCTGCCTGGAATCCTGGCCACCCCACCCAGGTCCCAGGGGACAAAGGTCCGAATTCCCTCCCTCTCGGTGACAGCACAAACAACCAGGACTGAACGCAGGCCTGTCCGCCCAGCACGGAGCCGGGGGCTGAGGAGAGGCCTTGCTAGGCCAGGGCGGGCCCCCTTTCTCCCCCTGGACCCACCCTCAGAAGGTGCCCATGGAGGACTGGAAGGGGACACTGTCTTCATGACGCTCAGGTGCTGCACCGAATGAGGTGGCCTCGGGGGCCAGCCTCCACGGAGCCTGCAGGGAGGGGCTCGCGACCGCTGGAAGGGCCTGGGCTCAAACCCGAACCCGGAGACAGCGCCTCGTGCTGCGGTCCCACCCTGGCACGCTCACCGCCGAAGGGAAGTTCGACAGGAGCCGGCCAACCTTTTCCCAGCGAATTTCCCAAACCCCTCCCTCCGGCGAGGGCCAGGGGCCCGAAGGCTCCCTGTTCTAGAACAAACGACTCAAGTCCTCAACTCAGACGATGTTACAGAATTGTACCCCCGAGACCTACTTACCTTTATTCACCAATGTCACCCCCATAAACCCAGTTAAACAAAGAACCCACAGGATGTCCTCTGGGCACCAACCGCCCGAGGACTTTACCCACCGCCTCGCGGCAAGTCCACCTCTGGGAACTCATCCCAAACGAACTGCCCAACAAAGGCCCCGCCTGGACATAGAAGCCACTAAACAGCTTTGAGTTCAAGGCCGAAACGCTGGACACGACCCGACCCAAGCGTCCAGTAAGGCACCTGCCACAAACCCTGGCAGGCGCTGGGCACACGGCGGCCCACGGTTCTGACAAAGTCCCCTGTCACAGCTGCAGGGCACAAGACGCTCCGATGTAAAAGGTACAGATGGTTCCGGACAGGCGCCGGTCACCAACTCTGTGCCGTCAGGGAGGTGGAATCGAAATCTGTTAACATTCTCCCCACTTCCCTCCCTTTTCTGAGGTCTGGATTGAAAACGGGGGTCTTGAAAGTAAAAGCCTTTCCGTTCCCTCTGAACGGCCCGCTTCGTGCGGTCGGATGCGGTTCCGTTCTGCAGGTTTTAGTATTTCCAGGAAAGTAACATGCGCTCCATCTAAAAAAACCACAAACGTTTGAAAACCCGCTGGACAAAGACTCCGCCCCTAAATGGAAGGGTTTTTATTTCCCAGCGCAGCGCTCAGCGCGGCCCAGAGCCGCCGGGCGCCAGCACAGAGGACGTGGGGGGCGGGGGTCACCCGCGAACCCCCAAAGTCCAAACCCAGTTGCAGTCACTGCCGGGCTCTGGGCCTGCCCGGCAGGTACCCGAACAAAGCCGCCGTCGCTGGAACCTGCACCAGCAGGATGTCAACCATTATGTTTCATTTTCTAAGATTCTGGGCAAGAAAAAAAAAAAATCGCCGAATGCCATGGATTCGTGGGCGATCGTGCCCTTCGGCCCGGAGCGGAGGCGGCGGCACCTGCCCCAGGGCCATGCCCGCCTCGGGGCGCCTCGGGGCCCGGCTTTGAAACGCAATCACCCCGAGACCGCGACCGCCGCTCCCGTCCGGCCCCACCTGTGTCCGCCGCCGGCCTCGCAGCGGGACCCGAGGCGGCCACCACCCGACCCCGCGGGGCGCCCTCCGCGTCTGGAGCCGGGGCCCCGCACCCACGGGGCCGAGCTCGGGTGGGGCCAACGGTGGGCCGGCTCCTCCGCGAGGGGAACGTATGCGAAATAGGGCGGAGCGGGGCGTGATGGAGGGGCGGGGCCGGCCCTGGGCGGCCGCAGGTCAGGGCCCCGGGAGGGGTCAGCCTCGGGCGAGAGGGGCGCGGGGGAAGGACGGGGCCCGGCGCTGGGGGCCCGCGGGCGGCGGGCGCACCTGAGGCCGCGTGTTACTCGGCGTCCCCGCGCCCATCACACCCACCCGGAGACACGCCCCGCGCAGGACGCGGCCCGGGAGCTCCTAGGCCGGGGCCGGGCAGGACCCGGGCGGCGCCATCACCCGGAAAGCGCGCCGATCCCGCCCCCGGCGGGAAGGCAGCCCCGCCCCCGGCGGGAGGAGGAGGCTCCGCTGCGGGATCCGGGGGCCCCGCCACCCACCGGCCGGAGGGGCGCGATGACAGCCCGCGGGGGTCGCTGTTCGGCACAGGGAGCCCGCCCGGCCCGTGGACCCTCGCACCCGGCAGCGGGGCCGGAGGCGGGTCGCCGGCTGCGGGGAGGCCGTGGGGGGCGTGGCCCGCGAGGACTGCGTCACGCGGCTGCCCGGCGTCGGGGCCCGAGGAGCGCGCGGCATTTAGGGTGCGGCCGCCGGACGAGGGGCGTGCGGGTCGGGGCGCCTCTCGCGGGCGCGGGAAGGCCCAGAGCAGACCCGGCCCGAGCGGGCCCCGGCGGCCGCGTCCTCGGGAGGGAGGGCGGCGGGGCGGGCCCGGTGGGCGGGCCCTCTGCGGCCGAGTGCTCTTCCGGACGGAAGTGACGCGCCGGAAGCGGCCGGAAGTGGGCGGGTCACAGCCCGGGCCGCACCCCCGGCCCAGGCGGGTCCACCCACAGACGGAGGCGGCCGCCCCCCGGCTCGAGGAGGCGACGTCCGCCCTGTCGGTCTCTCCCCGGGTCACCCGCGGCCGGGACAGACCGGGACGGGAAGCCGCGGGGGTAAATCACGTGTTAACTCGGGGGGAGCTGATGGGAGCCGCAGCGATGGCGCTCACCCCCCTCTCGCTTCACGCGGCCCCGGGGCGAGGAGCGGCGCTGCGCCCGGGACGCGCCAGGGAGAAGGCGGGCGGCGGGCGGGCGCCGCACCGAGGAAGCGGGAGGAGCTGGTGTCCGCCGCCACTGCCTCCGCCGGGCGGGCTGCTGGTCTCGGGAGCCCCGGGCCCGGAAGGCGAGGCCCTTGGCGGAGGCGGGACCCTGTGGGCGAGGCCCAGGCCCGCCGCGGGGTCTGACCTGCTCTCGGTGGGTGCGCCTCTGCGTCCCTGGGGCCTTGGATGCCGCCAGCAGCCGCCGGTGGTGCTTGTGCAAACGGACCAGACCGTCCGCCGCCCACAGGCGCTGGGCCAGCGGGCCGCCAGGGGCAGCCGACCTCCCGGCTGCAGTGGCGCCGCCCCGGAACTGCCCGATGCACAGGGTCTCCCACCCAAGGGCAACCCGCCTGTGAGTGAACAGGCAGAGCGGTGGGCACTGGCGCGGCCGTGTGGTTGATGCCGGCTCCGCCCCGTGCCCTGTCCCAGCCTGTAGCGCCCACTTTGATCCTGGCAAAGCCTTGCCCCACCCCACCCAGGGCTGGGGGGGGAGGGGGCGGGCGGAGCAGGGGAGCGAGGCAGGTGCTCCAAGTTCCAGCTCCGGCCCCAACCCCACAGGCCGGAGGATCGACGAAGGGCCCCTCCATTCACCTCGGAGCAGGTCCCATCTGTAGGCTCTGCACCCCTACTGCTCCTCCCGGTGGGTCAGGCGGCCACACCCACAGCCCCTGCCCCGGACACCTGCCACCCTCAGGGGCAAGGCCCACAGAGCACCTGGGACAGCTCTCAGCGCGTCTCTCCCATCTTAGGAGGACCCAGCCCACCTCCCTCAGTCTTAGAACCAAATAAAGTCACTCAACCCAACTTTTTAAAGAAGTCTGTTTATTGAAAGGATCTGAAAATAGTAATAAGGCTCTCAACATTTAATAAACTTTCAGGATATTAACAATATGAAACATTAAGAATTTACTTCAAAAACCCATAGCTTTCTAGACCATCCCGACATCATCTGCTTCAGGGCGGGCGGGGCTTGGGTTCCGCTCCCTCAGCCCGCAGTCCAGCCCCCAGGTGGGTGGGCAGGTGGCAGGGAGCCCACCTGTGTCCAACACCAGGCCGAGTGCCAAGCACCACTGAGGTCCAGGTGCTGAGGTGCCCCAGCAGGGACAAGAGTGGGCACAGCACTCAACACACATCCACACAGGCACGGAGGGCAGAGACCAGCCATCGAGGCCTGGCTGAGCGTGGCCACGCATGTGGCTCTGGACACCTCATTAGCACAAGATTGGGGCGTGTGTCCCTGCAGGGGGAAGACCCTGCCCGCCATCGCCCCGCCATGAGGCCCAGGGCGGTGCTGAGCCCTTCCTTCTCCCTGTGCAGCTGATGGAAACCCACAGAGAGAAATCCGCTACTCGAAGACCCCACTGAGGGTGTCTGCTGGGCCAGGGGGCCAAGGCCACATGCAAACTGAGCCTCGGCTCCAACCATGGACTCCACCCAGGCTCTGTCCCGCATGGCAAACGTGCACATGCTTGCACACGCCCCAGCCAGCGGGCCGAGGGAGGGCGATGCTGGAATGATGGGGTGTCCTTGAACCCCAGGGCCCGCATGAAGCATCAGCACTCCCTTCCGCTCGCACACGCTTGTCCCAATCTTCTCGTGACAACTGGGGAGGCCCAAGGCTCCTAAATGAGTCACCGCACGGCAGCCATGGTGGACTAGACAGAGGTCCCACCCGCGTCACAGAGCACACAGGACGAGGCTCCGAGTTAGGGCAGGGCGCGCCCTCCTCCGGGTCCTCCTTGCGCACCAGCATGAGAGTCTGAGACTGCCCGCTGGGCGGGGCGACTCTCGTGAGGAATGTTGGGCCGACCTCACCTGCCGCCACCAAGCTCCCGGTGACACTCACTCTGGCCCCGTCACACCAAAGCAGGGGTAGGAGGCGGGCCCATCCGCCCACCAGCCTGTGACCACCTCCCAAATGCTCCTCACAGGTGCTCCCCTGGGGGCTCGGGGAGGTGCGGACAGGGGAGCCTGTGGCCGAAGAAAGACTCGGCTGTGAGACACTTATTTCAACTCCAAGGACAGGTCCCTCCACTCTGCTCCCTCTCAGTGTGACAGGCTGACCCGTGGTTTCCTGACAGAGAACACGAGAGCCCGTGCAGCTCGTGGGATGGGCCTGTCGCTTACGTGGCTTATACAGAAATGCAAAAAAGGTCAGATTTAAAATGCTAAAAACAGCTGATCCGGCTGACAAAGGCAGATTCTGGGGCTCCTTCTCTGGCTACAGACAGAAGACGTGGCACCTGATGCCTGCAGGGCATGTGACGGGACCACACGTGCAGCGCAGCGGGCGAGGCTAGCTCTCCTCCTCGCCCTCCTCGTCCGTGAAGTGAGCCTGCCGCTTGCGCACGTTCCAGTGCAGACACTGGGCCAGGCTCTCGAACCAGTCGCTCACAGGGTCTCGCACGCAGATGGAGGGGAGCGGGTAGCACGAGGTAGTGATGCTGATGCTGGGGACGCAATGCCGCACGTGAGCCCAGGCCTGCCGCCCCGCCCAGCAGGACCCTCCCTCCTCAGTGAGGAGCCTTTTCAGACCTGGCTCTCCAGTCTGGCCAGGGGTCCCAGGGGTACTGTTGTATGTCCTGGGACAGAGCCATGAACCCACTCAGCCCACCCCAGTCCCTGGAGGGGACCCCCAGGTGGGCAGGATGAAGAGACAGAGCAGACAGGTGCAGCCACGAGCAGCTCGCTCTCTCCCCACCAGGGAGAGCAGACCACAGGGCCACACAGCAACCTGCGTGTGTTACAGGCTGCCGACAGGCATGGGTCCCCATGTGACAATGTGAGACAAGGACCCCGTGGCAGGGGGAGGAGGGCAGCAGGCGGGCACACCCCTCACTCCTCACCCTGCTCCGGCCCAGCGCCCACCCACCTGTCTCCATGGCGGATCTCCTGCCTCTTCCGTCCATCGAAGGACACCCACACGGTGTTCCTTGCTTCTGGTGACAACATGATCTGCAGGTATCAAGCAGGCAGGTGTGACATCTCAGAACCCTGCCTTGGAGGGCGGCACCGACTGGGGGCCTTGGAGGTGCCCATAGCACCCACTAGAGGCCAAGGCCAGTTCTGAGCGGAGAAGACGTCCACCCTCCGCTGGAACCCAGGGCCAGGCCCTGCTCCAGCTCACTGACTCCACACAGAGCAGCTCCCACTCCGTGGGGACAGAGCACCCCGAGGGGCTACCCAGCTCCCAGCGCAGCCCTGGCCCCTCCACACCCCCCCACTCCCCGGCAGTGCGAGCCCAATGGGCAGAAATGCGGACGGGAGGGGGGCCCCTGCGGGGGAACCGGGGCACGAGGCCGCTGGCAGAAGCAGAGGTCAGCACCACGAGCCCCTGGCGACAACTCGGCCTGGAAAGGGTGGCGAGGGCTCTAACCTTGAGCTCGACTCCTGCAGGGACCACGATGGGCCGGAATGACAGGGAGTGGGGACAGATGGGAGTGATCATGATGGCTGGCACGTTGGGGTGGATCATGGAGGCCCCGGCCGCCACTGCGTACGCCGTGCTGCCCGTTGGGGTGGAGACGATCACGCCTGAGGAGCAGTTACAGGCTCGCTCACCATGCACCCCCTGCCCACGTGGAGTCCCAGGGCGCCCACGACAGACCCGATGCCCACGTACCATCACCCTGCACCGTGGTGATGAGGTGCCCGTCCAGGTAGACGTCCACGTTGGACAGGTAGGAGGAGGGGCCTCTGTCAATCACCACTTCGTTTAGGACCTGGGGGAGGGGAGGCCAGCGCACACTGAGGCGCGGAGCAGCCTCCAGGGGGGTCTGTGCGGCAGGCTCCTGGGCTGTCTGGAAGGTCCTGAGGGGGGACTCCCCTTGGGGTCCAACCAAAGTCCCCCACCTTCCCCCCCGAGGCCAGGAGACAGCTGAGGGCCAGCTGAGGGGCGTGTCCACTGACCTGGTGCTGCATGACCTGCTTCCCGGCCTCCGTGTCCCAGTCCGAGGCCAGCACCCCGTTCTCACTGACCCCGTTAGGGAGGGCCATCTTCTTCCCTCTGAGCTCCTTCACGACCTTGACCTTCAGCCGGCTCCGGAGGATAATGGCTGCGTTCCCTAGGGACCCGGGTGATCACACCCCATAGCAAGCAGAGCCCTGCTCGACCAGGGACCCCCCTTTCTCCTCCCAAAGCGAGAGCAACACTTCTGTCTTTTGTGAAAACCCCTTTACTGCCACTCGGCACGCAGTGCCCTCGACCTGGGACCTGCTCACACTTCTCGATGTTAGGAAACACGTCTGAGCCAACCAAGTGTAGAAATCGCTGAACCTTGGGGGGGTAGGAGGGGGAAGGTGTGGGGTACCTGCTGATGGGAGGAGACCTGAGTGGGTGGTGAGCACCCAGTACAGCGCAAGGTGGCGTGCTGGGGCTGTACACCGGAAACCTGTAGTTCTGTTAACCAGTATCACCCCAATAAACTCAATAGGGGGAGGGGGTCTCTGAAACCTGGAACACTACATGTTTCCCTGAACTCTTCAAAAAACCCAAAACCAAGGGAGAAGATGAGACTAGGCTCAGAGCTGCTGTGGGTTCCAGAACATTCCGACTCACCCTGTATCACCTGAGTCACTTGGGTCTGAAAGTTCTCAAAGTTGAAGGGGGTCAGGAAGCCCAGCGAGCCCAGGTGGAACGCCATGACGGGAGGCACGCTGCCCTGAGGTGGACGGAGCAGTCACTAGCTGACCAGTTGTCCTGGTCACCCGTGTGGCTGACCACATGCTCCCCAGGGCCAGTGCCTGCAGGGGCGGCGCCAGGCCATGTGACGTGACCACTGAGGTCAGCAAGGCCAGGAGGGCCCTCTCCACGGCCTCCAGGCCTGACCTCTGACCCCTGGCTGGGCCATGCAGGAGTGAGGTGGACTCAGGGCTCAGGACAGCCCACTGGGCTCCTGTGCAGATTCTCCCCTCTGGGGCCACCCAGGGACCCGAACCCCAGGCCCTGGAGGGTCCCCCCCATGGCCCCTCCCCCAGCTCCAGCACCACAGAGAGGCGCTGGCTGTCTGCACCCGCATCCGGCAGACCGAGCACCCTGACGCTCCCTGCGCAGCCCTGCAGCGGGAGGGCGGGAGCGGCGCAAGGCAGCATGGACTCACCTGGAAGAGCGAGGAGGCGTAGAGCAGGGTCCCGTCCCCGCCCAGGCAGATGATGAAATCGATCTGGTTGGAAATGTCGTCATAGTCTAGAAGGCAGGCGAGAGGCGCGTCAGCCGCGAGCAGGGAGCATGACTCTGCTCCCGCAGGCACAGCGCAGGCGCTCACCTTCTCGGAAGGTGCAGAACTTCTTCTTCACGGGCCCGAAGCTGTCGTCACCCACGATAGCAGGGTCTTCTAGAACCTTCTTCTCCACATACACGATCATGTTGTTCTCCTGGGGCAGAGGGTGCGTCAGCCCCAGAGGCCCAGCCGGCCATCTCAGCGCTTTATGACCAGGGAGACCAATTCCCGCGTCTCGGCTGCGAATCGCCCTCACTGCCCAGATGGCCATTGTGAAGCGAGCCTCCTGCCTTCTCCACCCTGGCTCAGACCCCGGGGCCCATGCCCCTGACACCCGGGGGGTCCTGCTGGCTCAGACCCCGCCCCCGACACCCGGGGGGTCCTGCTGGCGGGACGAGGGGTCTAGGCCACCACGCACCTCCATCAGGTACACGCAGAGCTCCTTGAAGGGCTGCAGCAGGCTGGCGTCCCGGATCTTCTTGATGACGAGGACGCTTTTCGGGGACTTGTTCCACGTCAACCGCTGGCTGGCAGGGTCCTGGATGTGCCTGAGGGAGAGGAGCTCTCGCTGCGGCAGGTGCACCACAGGCGTCAACAGCTCTAGGGCTGGGCCAGCCAAGTCCCGAGGGGCCGCCTCCCTCCTCCCGCCTGGAAGGCCCTGGCTGGGAAGCTGTGTCTCCCAGGCACTTGCTGCCTGAAGCGCCCACTGTGCGCCTTTCTGGTCCCTGATCTCCCCGCTGATCTGAGCTTTCAGTCCCGACAGCACCTGACGGCACCAAGGGTGACAGCCCTGCAGACCCGGTCCCAGACAGACCAGCGGCCCCCCCTCCGAGTGCAGGATGGCGCTCCACCCACTGAGCGGCTCTGGCCGGGCCAGGCTGATTAGCGTTTAAACATGTCTCCTTGGCCCTAACCGGTGTGGCTCAGTGGATAGAGCGTCGGCCTGCGGACTCAAGGGTCCGGGTTCGATTCCGGTCAAGGGCATGTACCTGGGTTGCAGGCACATCCCCAGTGGGGGGTGTGCAGGAGGCAGCTGATCGATGTTTCTAACTCTCTATACCTCTCCCTTTCTCTCTGTAAAAAAATCAATAAAATATATATTTAAAATATGCTTTCTCTTTAAAAAATATAAATAAATAAATAAATAAATAAATAAATAAATAAACACGTCTCCCCGGCCACGTGGCCAACGCAGGTGCGCGGCCCTCGGGCGGCTCCAGAGCAGCTGTGGGAACAGCACCTGCGAGGCATCATCTCCTCCAACAAGTCACTCAGATCCTCCAAACAGCCAACGTCTTGCATTTTAGAAACAATTAAAGGAGAAACATATTTGCCCCACCAAGTGTGCGAGTATAATATATGGTATTTTCTTCCTAGATTTTTTTCCTGAAAAATCAAATCAAGTCAAATCAAAACTGGGCATACTCGCCCCCCCCCCCACCCCCTTCCTCAAAGGCACTGGAGACACCCACTTGAGCGACTTCTCACTCAGCACCAGAGCCTCCCCACACAGCGACCCCACTGGACGCCTGGGCAGGGCCCCCCACACTCACATGATGGTCTGGGGGTTCTGCAGCACACAGGCCTTTGGTCCGAAAGTGGTCACTGGGCATGGCCCGTGCAGAGAGCGGGTCCTCCTGTGGGGAGAGCACAGCAGGTGACGGCGAGTGGCTCAGGGCAGCCTGGATCAGCTTCTCGGAAACGCTTTCATCCAAATGACAGCACTTGTCCTGTGTGGTCCCGAAGGATGCCACCCTGGGCTGTCCAGGTAGCACAGCCACTGGAGACACCTGGGCACACCTGGCACCAGCCTCAGAACCAGGACCCACCCCAGAACAGGGCCCTGACCTTGGGGACGGCCTGGAACCTGGGCCTGTGCAGGCTGCCTGTGGGCCTGAGGCTGTAGGAAACCATCCCTGGGACCCTAGATGCTAACAGGGACCCCCCTCCAGCCGCCTGTCAACAAAGACGATGCTCCTGAGCGCCCCACTTCCCAGGAACTGAGAGGTGACAGAAGCACAAGCCTCTGGACGAGGGCACTGCGGCCAGCACATCCTGGGTGCCTCGGTGCCCTCCCTTCTCTCGGCCTTGGGGGACTAGTGCCCACCCCACCAGGAGGACGCCCGGCTTGGCAGAGCAGGGGGATGCACCACCCCCACCCCCAGCCTCCAAGGATCTCACAGGCTCTTCCACAAGGACAGCCACAGGGAGCTGGTCTCACTGCTGAGCTCAGGGCTCCACGCCCTCCTCCCCAGCACACAGAGCAGGCTCCCTCCTGGCAGTAGCCACCTGCACCCAGGTCTGGCTCAGGGCTGGAGCTCACAGCCCCCAAGGGCGAGCACGGAGCCACACCAGGGCCTCGGGGACGAAGAGCTTGGAAATGGGTCTGCAGTGGATTTGCTGAGTCAGTGTTAGCTGGAGCGGGGCGTTCTCCCCTCCCCTGCTGACACCCACAGGCCGCCAGGCTCCCTGTCCTCTGCACCAGAACGAAGGGTGTGTGACACGCCCACAGAGCCAAGCCCAGAGCTGTGGCCGGGAGCCTCGCCGCACCTCGTGGCCTGAGTGCGGAAGGTCAGCAAAACTCAGGAGGAAGCCACCTGGGAGAAGCTGCCTGGCCCAGAGGCTCCGGCTGCCCTCCCCCGACGCGGGGTAGGACTTTCTACCCAGAAAACCATGCCAGCACCTGTCGCCGCGCCACACCCCGTGAAGGCGCTGTGGGCTCCTCCACCTCACCTGGCACCGCCATGCGCTACTCCCAGGACGCCCCCAGCCTGTCAGACGCGGCCCCGGCTCCAGAGGCAAAGTCACTGTGGCAGCTTCCCCCGGAGCCTGGTGTTTGCTGTCCCGGGAACCAGAGCCGTGCCCCCGGTGTCATCACCTCGCCTGCGGCAGGTCGCACGCCGCTCTGCACACTGTGACTCAAGGTCTTATGCAAGAGCGGCGCGGCCGGCCGGGTGGAGGCAGGGACACTGGTCCGACCGCCCTGTGGCTGCGGCCCCGCCAGCCCAGCCGGGAACGGGCCTGGGCCACACACCGCCGTGGGCACAGGCGCGGGCACCACTGAGGACAGAGCTGGGCAGCGCCGAGCGCGTGTGCAGCTGGGACGTGCTGGGCCGAGGAGGGCCGTCGTACCTGAACTCCTTGGTGCTCGCCAGGGCGGGCGAGGCAGATAGGCTGCGGGACTTGGCGCGACCCCGGATGGGGTGGCCCGGCAGAGCGTCCTCATCCCCGTGGCAGGCGGCACAGCGGTAGGAGGACGTGTCTGCACTCAGCCCCCTCCGCACGTTGACTTTCTCCGGCTCCATCTCCATCATCGATGAACAAGGGCTTCGGTCCAAACACCAATGCCTTAATTTAATAAAATAAAGCAAGTAAGAGACGACGCACAGAGCCACGTCTACCGCCCGGCGCACCGCTCCTCCCGAAGTGCTGCCGGCCCCACCAGGGCCCGCCCCGTCCCAGGCGCCCAGGAGCTCAAGAGCGTCCGTGGTTCAATGAATCAGAGGATTCAAAAGGCCAGAAGCGAGAGTGGCGGCGGCACTTCTCTCACGAACCCGGCGGGGGGGGGGGGGGGGGGGCGGCAGCGGTTAAGAGAGAGAACCCGGGGGCATTTTAAACGCCTCTCAGTCCAGAAAAGCTGAACAAACGTAACTAAGGCGGCAGCAGGCACACTGGACTCCGTGCCCTGCAAGCAGAGCCTGCGCTTCCGTCCGAGAAACAGTTGCCAAGCGGACCCGTTTCCACCGCGAAGAAAGCCTCAACCTCCGAACCGCGTGAGGGCCAGGCACCCGCGGTGGAGCAGAGGCAAACCCGGGCCACGGGCTCTCCCAGCCCACTCGGCGCTCAGCTCCACGTGGACACAGCACGGGCAGAAAAGAAAGGCTCCGTGTCAACAGGAAGCCGCAGCCTGGCCGCCGGCCTCCTGAGCGCGAGCGGAGGAATGAGCTCACTCACCAGGGCCGGAGTCAGGGAGTCTAAGGCCGGAGAGGTGACAACTTGGATCATCAAGTGATTTTCTAAGAAAACTCCTGACTGACGAGAGAGAGAGAGAGAGAGAGAGAGAGAGAGAGAGAGAACACGGACCGCCCCCAGTGCTGGGCCGTGACCCCGAAGGGTCCCTCCCAGGAGTCAGCGTGGAGGGAGGACAGGCCCCGGCTGAGGACGACCCCAGGCCGGGGACCAGCAGGTGACGCCACACCAGCCTCCACAGGAACAGGCGGCCAGGCCAGGACACACACGTCCCTGCCCCCAGGCTCACAGCCTCCTCCTCCAGGAGGCAGGGCTGGCACCAGCTGGGGAGTGTGGGGAGGGGAGGAGGGCGGGGAAGTGGAGGGCTCAGGCCCGCCAGGGGAGGTCAAAGGTGACGGATCCTGAAGGCACCCCACCCCCGCACTGCAGGCGCCCGAGGAGCCCTGAGCCCCAGGTGACAGTCCTGGGGGTGAAAGTCACTGAGAACCAGAACCACCGAGGGCCCGACAGCCCCCTGGACCCGAGGCGACGGAAGCACCGAGGCGAGATGCCGAGACAGAACAGCACCGGAGGCAGGACTGCGGCAGGTGCAGGGTCTGCAGGGAAGCTACAGCGACTGCACCCCACAGGCGAGCTCCTTAGCGAGACTGCAGGAGGCACCGAATGCATACAAACCAACAGGACTTCTGTAAACCAGCAGCGAACAATAAGCTGAGCTTTAGAAACACCAGACCCAGCGCTGACGGGCAGCACGTGGAGGGCACAGCTGACCAAGTGTGGGGCCTGCTTCCCGGGCCAGGTGAGCGGCCTGGGCCGGGGCGGGCAGCACACAGCTCAGGCTGGAGGTAACCAGCACCAAGTCGCATGTGTGAGCTTCTCATCAGAAAGAAGACCCGCCTCGCAGTGGCGCCTCGCAGTGGCGGGTGCTGGGGCCCTGCTCTGGGAAGCTTCGCGACACATACAAACTATCCAAAGTGCGGCACTCCTGCCACTCACACCCTGGGACATGTCAATCACGCCCCAATCAAAAAGTTGCAGAAAAGACAGAAGGCTGCTGACAGGTCAGAGGAAACAAGTGAGGGAAGGACAGCCGCTCAGGACAGGAGGGGACACTTCCCTCAGCCCCCCCACATCCCCCGCCCCATCCACAGCAGACCCTGTGAGGAAGGACACGCTGAGCCTAAATCCCTCCGGAAGGGGCAGGGACCAGGCCCGCTGAGCCGAGGGAGAGCAGTGCTGCCGTGAGCTGCGTGTGGTGCCGACACCAGACGGACAGACAGGCCAGGGACGGAGGACGCCCTCCCCGAGGCGGCCAGTGGGTTTCAGCAGCGGCGGGGGCGACCCCGGAGGCACCGTCCCCTCCCCCGCGCTGGAGGGAGCGCTGGGCAGTCTGAGTGGCTGCGGCTCTGGCGAAGGCTTTTAAACAGAACACGAAAAGCACAGACTAAAAGACACCGAACCTCGTTAGGACTGAAGTCTTTCACCTTCACCAGACCCTGTTGATACAGGAAATACTAGCGGTGGGTGACAGAAAACATCTGCTAAACACACGTGACAAAGGATTGTAGCCAGAATATATACAAACTTTCAAAACTCTGCAAACAAGCCCATTAAAAACCTGGCCAAAGCCGCACAGACAGCGACACCAGCAGCCACAGGGAAACGCAACCAAAACCAGTCAGACCACGGACGCCGGCAGAAAGGCGGGTCTGGGCGCTGACCGCAGCCTGGGCCGGCGGGCGAGGTCTCGGGGCCGGGACCCACAGGCACGGCCCGGGGAGAGAGGACACGCAGCCTGGATGGAAGTTTCTTAACATGTTACCCACACACCTGCCCAGGCTACAGCCACCCCACCCGTGTGCGCCCCAGGAACGACACGTGTGCACACAGACCTGTACGCAAAGCCTGGGCACCCCACACCCCACAGCCCTCTGCTCAGGTCTTCGCTCCAACGGCACCTCCACAGGGAACGCCTGCGCCTCCCCCCCCCGCGGTCCCCTCTCCCCCCGCGGTCCCCTCTCCCCCCGCGGTCCCCCCTCTCCCCCGCGGCCCCCTTCCCCCTTTCCACTGGGTCTCCCTCCCTCCCTGACCTACAACCGAAGCTACTGACACTGACATTGTCCTGCTCAGGCTCTCGGGGCCTAAGAGGTCCCCCAGCCCCTAAGTGCTGCTGCCCCAGAGGCGGGGCTCAGGGGACAGGCTCACTCAGGGGTGAGCACTCAACCAGGAGCTGATGCCGCCCCCGGGTGGGGCCAGGAGACACAGGACTGAACCGGTGGAGCCCCCACTGAGGAGCCAAAAGAAGGGGGTCTGGCAAGGAGCCTGGAGGAAGCTGGAGGGTGAGGTCGAAAGGCAGGGTTGGCAGGAGGACCACAGCCAGGGACAGGGCTCGACGGTGAAAACCCAGGTGGCTCCCTTACTTCCTTATTCAAAACTGCCAAACAGCCACTGCACTGAGCATCGGCTGGCACTTCCCTGGATTAACCCACCCAGGCCTCCCTCGACCCCAGGAGGCCGGCACCACAGATGAGAGGAGCGACCCCACATGGGCCCACAACTGAAAGGGTTGTTCAGACCCTTATTAGTTAGGAAGTCGGGCTGAGTCATGGGCTGGCACCCAGAGGCCTGGAGGCCGCCTCCATGAACGCAGAGGCACCAGCAAAACATGTCAGTCTCCTCTGACCCGCTCAGGGAGGCCAGTCGACAGCCCGCAGGCCTGGAGAGGGCCCCATCGGTCATGCTCCAACAAGGAAATGGTTCGAATTGGGCCCAGTGATGTCTGAGAGCCCACAGGGAAGGTGGCAGAGCATAGGAAAAGCACCTGGGGCAGACACGGGGGACATGTCAGGCGTCAAACGCCAGGGCAGGCCACCCACCCTGCTGCCCTATATCCCTCCCCCCCAGCGGAGCCAAAACCAGGAGCAGGGACGGGTGGCATGGCACCAGGCAACCACGCCACCACGCCCCGGGCCAGGTGGCACAGCTGGCGTCTGGGCCAACACTCCCAGGCCCCTGATCAACCACAGCAGACACAGCAGGGAGGCCCAACAGAGACCCAAGGCCTGAGCTGGCCAAGGGCCCTGGGAGGCGAGAGGACCCTGCGGATCAGCTCCTCGGCCCATGGAAACAATGCCTGCCGCACCTGCTCCCAGCACGCTGGCCAACAGACCCGAGGAGCACAGGCAGGGCCGGCATCAGGCTGCAAGGAGCTGAACCCGTGTGGAAGGCAGGCCAGGCCGCCTCCAAACGCCCAGAGGTGAGAGAAGCTGGGGAAATAATGGTGATAAAATGACAACGGAAATGGCTGGGCGTGGGCCGTGGTCACTGAGCCTGCGGCCTGAGCCAGCGGCCTGAGCCGGCGGGGAGGCTGTAACCCTAGAAGCAAGTGGAAAACTCTCATTCCAAGAAGGGACAGAAATAACTGCCTGGTAAGGGTACTAGGCCTTGAGAAAATAAGGCAAATGAATGAATTAAACCCATGATGCTGAAACGTTCAAAATGGTTATAATAATTTTATAATCATTAGATTTTTATGTATTTTGTTTGATGTTATGAGTAACATACTCACAAGAATAATTGATTCGATGTAATTACCATTTAAATGGATGAGGGAGTTAAAGTCTGTAACCAGCCCTAACCGGTTTGGCTCAGTGGACAGAGTGTCGGCCTGCGTGGATGTTTCTAACTCTCTATTCCTCTCTGTAAAAAATCAATAAAATATTAAAAATAAATAAAAAAATAAAGTCTGTAACCAGTACTCAAAGTTTAATTTCTAAATGTGTTTATTAGTTAGGAAGTCGGGCTTAGTATTGTACAGAGCGCCCAGGGCGGGCTCCTCGCAGGCAGAAGACCACCACCCCACCCCCGCCCGCACCAGCAGGCAATGAGGGTCCCCCAGCTGCACCGGGAGGAGCCAGAGGCCCTTTCCCAGCCGCCCTAACCCACAGCTCAGCCCGGTCCTGGAAGAGCTGGACACGGCTGCTAGGGCTAAGCACGCAGGTGGCAGGTGGCGCTGTCTACGCTTCTGCCTGCAGTTCACGAATTACCGACGTCACTCCAGCCCTCGGGGTGATGTTTTATGCTCCCAGAGTAGCCTTACTTTGAACACAATATATGCTTAAAAAGAATAAACCAATCGCCAATGCGTTTGTTCTGGGAATGCAAGGTTGGCTCAACCAATGGAATGCAGCACATCAGCAAGGCAAGAAGGAAACTCACCTGATGACATCAACTGATGCACAAAACTCCACACCCGCTTATGACACAGATTCTCCGTTATGAGGAAGAGGGAGGACTGTCCTGACCTCGATAAAGAACATCCACAGGAAGCTACAGCTGACATCCAACTTAACGGTGAATAGGTGAATGTCTTCCCTGACAGTGCGGGCAAGGCTGAGGTCTGCTCTCGCCACTCTGCCTGACAGTACAATGCACAAGTCCCGGCCGGCACAACAGGCAAAACAGATGGAGACTAAAGTAAAAAGTCATCTACCATCACTTTAAAAATAATGAGATGTGCCTGGCCGGCATGGCTCAGGGGTTGAGCATTGACCTATGAACCAGGAGGTCATGGTTCAATTCCCAGTCAGGGCACATGCCCGGGTTTCAGACTCCAGTGCCAGTGTGGGCATGCAGGAGGCAGCCAATCCACGATTCTCTCTCATCACTGATGTTTCTATTTCTCTCTTCCTCTCTGAAATCAATAATAAAAATATATTTACCAAAAATTAATGAGCCCTGACCGGTTTGGCTCAGTGGATAGAGCGTCGGCCTGCGGACTCAAGGGTCCCGGGTTTGATTCTGGTCAAGGGCATGTACCTTGGTTGCGGGCACATCCCCAGTGGGGAGCGTGCGGGAGGCAGCTGATCGATGTTTCTCTCTCATCGATGTTTTTAACTCCCTCTCCCTCTCCCTACCTCTCTGTAAAAAATCAATAAAATACATTAAAAAAAAGTTAATGAGATGTAAACATAACAAAATATGTAGAGAGCCCTGGCCAGGTAGCTCAGTGGGTTAGAGCGTCATCCCAATACACCAAGGTTGTGGGTTCAATGTCTGGTCAGGGCACATACAAGAAGCAACAAGTGAATGAATAAGTGAACAACAAACCCTTCTCTCCCCCCCTTCCTTCCTCTAAAATAAATAATTAAAAAATTAAATTAAAAAACAACCATGTGGAGGGCTGTGTGCTGAGATAATGAAACACTAATGAGAAGAGTCAGAGAAGATGTGGGTCAGGGGGACACTGCTCCTGGGCTGGAAGGTCAGGCATCACGTCTCCCAAAATGGTCGAATCAATGTCTGTAAAATCCGCACGAGGCTGCTTTGCGGCCGCGGATGAGCTTCTTCTAAAAGGGTAGGACGTGAAGGCACGCGAATAGCTAGCACCATAAAGAACAAGGGGGAGGCTCGCTCTCTGATTAAGACTTACTTTCCAGCCCTGGCCACTGTGGCCCAGTTGTCGTCCGCACACTCAAAGGTTGCTGGTTTGAGTCCTAGTCTGGGCACGTGCTGGGTCCCCAGCTCCAGCACGCAGGAGGCAGCTGACAGATGTCTCTCTCTCTCTCTCTTTCTCCCTCCCTCCTTCTCTCTCTGAAAATCAATTTAAAAAACACACACAAGACTTACTCTCTAGCGGAAACAATCCAGGCCAAGGCGTCTGGAGGAAGGCAGGCCCAGGTCCGGGAAGCAGCGCTGAGCCTAGAGACAGGCCCAGGCAACGTGCTCAGCGACCTCTGCCAGAGGCACACAAGCCACTCAGTGCGGAAAGAACCTTCCACAGATGGTCCTGGGCAGGAGAGCGAACAACCTAAACTTCACAGCGACAACCATCAGCTCCAAGCGGATCGAATCAATCACAGTACAAGTGCCAACTAGGAAACTGCTACGAGAAAACACAAGGACTCAGTGCCAGAGAGAACTGCTTATCCGCGATATAAAAAGCACAGCCCATAAAAGGGAAAAACACAGATAAACTGGATTTCGCTCAGCAGCTTGCTCTGTGGGAGACCGGGTCAAGGATTAAAAACAAGCTACAGAGAGAAAACAGCGAACTAGCCAGCCACCAAGGACGGTGCCCAGGGCGCACTCACAAGACACAACAATCGAATCCACGCGAACTAGAACGCGGGAGGAGCCAGCCTGCGAAGGCTCCTGGGCCACGAGGAGTGGCCATGCACCCACCAGGACCACCCAAATGAGGAAGAGCCAGAGAGGGGGCGAGGGCCGTCCTGCGCAGGGGAGGGGTGGGGAGGGGGGAGCCCGCACAGTCCTCTGGAAAACAGTCCGGCAGTTTCTTATAAAAACTGACAGACAGCCCAGCACCGGCGGCACCTGGGCCTGTCGCAGAGGAAAACTGTCCACGAAAAAGCCCGCACGCCGGCCGGCCTGACTGCTGGGTGGAGCGTCGTCCGTACACAAGAGGCTGGGGTTTGACTCCCAGCAGGGCACACACCTCGTCTGCCGAGATGGACCTAAGAGGAGGCGTCACGCTGAGGGCCAAAGCCAGTCGCCAAGGGCCACAGTCTGAAGGACCCGCTCACTGCCCAGCAGTCACCGAGGGGCCGTCGAGCCAGAGAAGGGGCCGGACGGTTGGGAAGGGCGGGGCAGGGTGCGGTGAGCAGCCACACAAAAGTACACACAGCGAACACGCAGGCACACGCGGTAAGACTGGTGGCAACTGCAGAGGGTGGTGTCCTGCAGGCATTTTCCCGTGTCCACTTCCCGGCGCTCACGCTACTGTGCCCTCAGTGTGGGCGGCAACCCTGGGCGCTGGGCGAGGAACCCTTCTCTCTGTACCATTTCTACGGCCTCCTGGGAGTTTGTATCTCGAAACAGTTGATAAAGTATGGTAAGCCAATCCAAACCACAAAACGCAAATGTACTTACGAACTGTCTATTTATTACACACTAGAGGCCGATGAAGAAGTCCGTGCGAGAGCAGGCCACGCAGCCCGCTGCCTCCACCCTCGCAGCCCCGGCTCTGTCCGAAGGTCGTCCAGACAGTCGTTCTGCTATTCGGCCGTTCAGTCGATTTGCATATTATACTTTTATTATCATAGATCATCTAGAAGCTGTTTGATGACCAGGCAGTAAACTATTTTATAAAATAATCACTCTGGCCGAAACCGGTTTGCCTCAGTGGATAGAGCGTCGGCCTGCGGACTGAAAGGTCCTGGGTTCGATTCCGGTCAAGGGCATGTACCTGGGTTGTGGGCACTTCCCCAGTGGGGGATGTGCAGAGGCAGCTGATCGATGTTTCTCACTCATCGATGTTTCTGACTCTCTATCTCTCTCTCTTCCTCTCTGTAAAAAATCAATAAAATATATTAAAAAAAAATCACTCTGAATATTTTAAAACCTAAAGTATTCCCTCCACAGCATACTTTTCTGACAATGGTGAGTCAGGAGCACATTTAACTCAAGTCTGCTTGGTGGTTAACTGTCTGAAAAGCTGAAATTCTAACTCTACCCAAGTTCATTCAAGCTCCTGACAGCAGGAACCTAATTTTAACCAACAACTTCTGCGTGGGGGGGGAGTTGAATTAGGAAGCTGTGCTGGAGCCCAGTGACGAGTATTCAGAGGCGAAGAGGTGAGGAGACAGTGAGGTGCCCAAGTAAATGTATAAAAACTCAACACAAGTCACACACAGACAGACAGACAGGAACCTAAACCATGATTCCGGTGTGAGTTTTCCATATGTACCTGTTGCCCGGCCCATGTGGTTCAGTGGTTGAGCTTCGACCTATGAGCCAGGAGGTCGCAGTTCGATTCCTAGTCAGGGCACAGGCCCAGGTTGCGGGCTTGATCCCGTGTGCGACCTGATGATTCTCATCATCCATGTTTCTCTCTCTCTCCCTTCCTCTGAAATCAATTTAAACACACACACACACACACACACAACATATTCGTTGAAACTGAATAAAAAAGGAAACTTCGTTTGGTCACAGAAATGGGAAACTGTCCAACCTCACTAGTCAGTACTGAGCTGGGGGGGCCCTATTACCTCGTCTTTTCCTCTCCCCCCAAGGCCAGCAATGATGTGGTGAGAGTGGCCCTCACAAAGACTTCTAGAAAGTTCTACGCGGGGCAGGAGCCTGACCTTCAGCCCACACCTTCCAGCATCAGGGACCTGAAGGGCTTTGTGAGGGGCGGCAGCACCCTCCCGGCAGGCAAGGACACGCGGGTCTGCCCAGCCGGCCCTCGCCCACCTGGTCCCTCTGCCGTGAGCGGGCACCCCGGCACCTTCACCCGTTGTCTGATACTGCCCTCTACCTGTCCTGATGCGTGGAAGGCAGAGAATGGCAAGGAGCGGAGTGGGTGCCAACGGGCAGCCACCAACCACCAGCAGGCACCAGCTGCCTGCACTGGTCCAGCACCCAGGGCCTGAGGCCCTCAGTGGTCAGCAGGGCAGGTGGGGTGGCGGTGAAGCCCAGGAGGCCGGGGCCTGCCCCCCACAGCCCCCCCCAGGGTCCCTCTAGCTGCTGTAACAGTCAGGCCTGCAGGGAAGCTGTGATTTCAGGCAATAAGGAAATAGGCCGCGGGCGGTCCGGGGTGTGGCTCAGTCAGTGGTTGAGGGCCGACCTATGAACCTGAAGGTCACGGTTTGATCCCCGGTAAGGGGTCAGGGGTCAGGGGTCAGGGCACACGCCGGGTGGGATCCCCAGTAGGGGGCGTGCGGGAGGCAGCCGATCAATGACCCCCTCTCATCACTGATGTTTCTCTCTCTCCCCGCTCCCCTCCTCTCTGAAATCAATAAAAACATGTCGGGGAAAAAACACAAAAAACAACACATAGTCCACCAACTCCCATGGGAACCGCCGGCCTCATTCGGCAGGCTGCACCTCCTCATCCGAACGCCGAGCTCCCTGCTTATCGAGGGCACGGCCCCCCTCCGCGTCCACCACCCAGGCGCCCCAAGAATGCTGCGTGGCCGGCTGGGGTCCCCTCCGCCTTCGCCTGGGGGTGGCACGCGGTTTGGCGCTGGTGACATAACCCCCAGGAGCGCCATCTCGAGGGCCGCCCAGCGCAACCACTGTGAGCGCTGCTCGAGCCTCGCGCGGGGGCAAAGGTGACGGCGAGGAAAGCCGGGGGCGGGGGCAGAGGTCAGCAAGGCCCGGGGGGGGGGGGCGCGGGACCCCATCCGGGGAAGCCCCATCCCGGGGAAGGGCCTGAAGGGCGCCGTCCGGCGAAACCGGAGAGCCGCTCGCTCCCCCCCCCCCCCCGGCCCCGGCCCCCGAGGGCGCGGCGAGAAGCGCGGCCGGCCAGCGACGGGAACCGGTTATTCCGGAGCGAAGCGCGCTCGGCGGCAGGGCCCGGGGCAGCGCCCGGGGCAAACACCTCGGAGACTGACCGCTGCCCGGGGCCGGTCTCAGCGTCCCGACCAGCAGGGTCCGTGGATCGGGGTCCGGGGTCCGGGTGGGGGTCGCCGCCGCAGGCCCGGCCGAGGTCCGGGAAATCCCGCGTTCCCGGACCCGGCAGCGGCCGGCGCCTCCCGGCGTCCACACCCCCCGACCCTGCGACCCCAGGCGGCGCGGGCTGGGCCGAGGGGCGGCGCGCACTCACCGTTCGCTGCCGCGGGCGCCTGCGGGGCCGTCCCCTCGCCCGGCTCCGTCCGCGGACTCCGCCACCCCGCAGCCGCTCGTCGTCGCTAGCCGGCCCCCGGCGCCGCGGCCGCACCCCGCCCCATGGCCACCGGGACCGCGGCGCCGGCCCACCGAGCAGCAATGCCGCCGCGCAGCCAATGCGCACGCGCGCCCCGCCCCGCGCATGCGCCCCGCCTCACCCAGCTTGCCTACCGCGCACACTAGCCACGCCCCCCCCGCCACGCCCCGCGCATGCGCCCCGCCTCACCCAGCTCGCCCGGCCGCGCCTACCGCGCATACGAGCCCCGCCCCGGCCCGCAAGCCCAGGGCCCCGAGCTCGCCGCGGGGGTGCGGTCCTTGGACACCAGCCCCGCCGGTGGACGGGCGCTGACGCTCCGCCGAGTGACATCGGAGAGTGAAAAGCCAGGACAATTCCTTGGCAAGTAGAATGGGGAAACTGAGGCAGAGAGCTGGACAAACTGTGCAATTTCCCGCCAGGTGCAGGTCCCCTCTCTAGAGATGACATCCAGGCCTCAGTTGTATTTCAGCCCTAGGCCCAGGAAAGCAGCAAAACCAAGTGGGCACAGGACCCGCTGCAATGACTGATGGCCCTGCCCTGCCCTGCCCTGGCGCCAACCAGCGAGCAGGGACGTGACCCTGAAAGGTGCACCTGGAAGCTGATGCGTATCCTGCCGAGACCCGCCCCGAGACCTTCCCAAGACTCCCGCCTGCAAGAGAGAAATAAAAACCCTCACGCACGCTCGCACGCACGCACGCACTCTGCCCCCGGGGAGCACACCCGCGCCTTCCCCTCTTCTTCCCCCGCAGGCACGCACCTTCGAAACCTTAAGGGTCCCCAGGAAACATCACCCAGGGAGCAATGGGCAGCGACAGCTCTCCCTGGACTAACCCCCCTGAGCTGTCCCCGAGGCCCTCGGTTCTCCGACTTCCCAATGAGCCGAGGCAGCCCAGCCTACGCCTCCTGTTGCTTCTTCCAAGTCCGTCCTTGTTTCACTGTCCCCAACTTTAATAAACACTCGCGATCCCCTCAACTCCTGTTGTGAAATCTTTCCTGCACCAAGTCAAGAACCACACGCCACCCGCCAGCTCCAGGCAGACCCACTCAGAGCCAGGCTCCCTCCCCTGTCTGGTAACGGAGGATGAGCCCTGGTCCCCACTCACACTTAGGGCTGCCCGCCCACCCCTGCCCCCCACTCGTGACTCCTATCCCACACCACTCCCCTCCCGGAAACCCAGGCAGGCTAACGACAGGCCCCCATGCGTGGTGACACCACCGACGAGGATTCCATGATGACTTATGCTTAGAAAGAACATGTTTTGGGAACCAAAACTCAGTGTAAGGACCTACGACAGAACCACGCCCCGCGGCTGCCAGCACAGGAGAGGGAGCCAGCCCACAGTGCCCATCTTGTAGCCTCTGGCGGAGCTGCTGCCCCCCGTGGGCTCTCCCATGGCTTCCTGAATTGAAAGTCACACCCAGTGCATTCAGGAATCCCGTGCCAACGGTGTGCCAGGGACACGTCAGGAACACGCTGCTGCAGGGTCCCTGCAGGAGGTTAACGGCAATGCGCACGGGGTACTCTGAGACCTGCCTGGCTCCCCGAGTGCCAGCCATCATTCCTCCTCTGCGCTGAGGACTCCCCGACGGGGAGCACCCTGACCCCCTGCAGCCACCTGGACCCAGGTTTCCCCAGCCCCCCTACCAGCCGCCGTCCGTCTTCTCTGGCTGGGACTCCTGGCCCTGTGTCCCTCGACCTGGAACACCGCTGCTCGCAGAAAAGGACATGTTTCACTGCTGTCCTCGGGCCACTGGGCAGTGGGGTCACCGGGGTGAGTGGAAAGGGGACAAGAATGGGGAAAGTGTGAGGGTATTTCTCAAGTTGTGTAACTTCCCTAGCAAGTTGTTTTGAGAACTTTGCTTCCCCAAAGCGGCCACCAGCCACACCCACAGGAGATCCCCTTGGTTGCATTTTGGGATATTCACTCGTGAAAAGAATAACACCAGTGTTTGACCTAGCACTGGCCTGCCGAGAACCTTCTAGAGCAGGACCGTCTGCAGAGAAGGCACCACGGCATGAGTCCAGGCAGTGTCACTCACCAAGTGACAAGGCAGGCACCCTTCCTGTGTCCCTTCTCTAAAAGGAACTTGTGCAGGTGCATGTCTGTAACCACGGCAAACCCCCCAGCCCCCCCCCCCAACCCCCACCCCCACCCCCCACTGGCAGGAACAGGAATGCTTCCTCATTTCCGAGAAAACAGCTGCATCTCCCGTGGGTGCCTGACCTGGCAATCACGCAATCACAGGGCCCCGCTGGGAGGGGTGCCTCGGGGTGTTCGGAAGGGGCTTAGAGGCTCTGTCAGGCTGGGGTGGGGGGAGGGCCAGCAGCAGCACGCAGGTGGGGGTGGGGTGGGACGGAGCCCGGTTTGGCTGGGTGTTGGAGGCAGGGTCTGCCCCGAGGGGCTCAGGGGTCCAGAAAAGCAGTCTGCCTACTCTCCCTGTTGCCAGAGCTGCAGACGACCTTAACAAAGTTCCGTATTTGTTTCTTGGTATTCTTTTCTTTTTTAAATGGCTCCATACTGTTTAAATTTCACACTCCCAAAACCTGGACCCACACTTTAAAAAATATATATATTTTTATTGATTTCACAGAGGGAGAAACATCAGTGATGAGAATCACTGATTGGCTGCCTCCTGCAGGCCCCCTACTGGGGATCGAGCCCGCACCCCGGGCATGTGCCCTGCCCAGGAATGGAACCGTGGCCTCCAGGTTCATTGGTCGAGGCTCAACCCGAGCCCCGCTGGCAGGCCTGGACCCACACTTTCAAGGGACAGCGGGGGGAGGGTGGGGGGGCAGGGGGTGAGAGAGGCAGGAGCTTGCACCAGGGAGGTGTGGAGCAGGGTGATGGAGCTGCTGCCCAAAGCTGGGCTCATGGAGGGGGCACCCTGGATTTTGGGTGCAGTCAGGGGGACTCCCTGGCTCTAGAGGACAGGAAGGGGATGCACCAGGCTCACAGATGCAGGGAGCCAAAGGGGTGCTCCTCATTGGGGTCCTGCTCCCAGCTCTGGGACGTTGGCCTCGGCTGTACCTGGCTGGGGTGAGTGCCGGGGTGAGCAGGGGCTGCCCAGCACCCAAAGGGGAAGTGGCCGGGAGCCTGGGAGCCAGGGAGGGCGGGAGGCTCCCTGTGGAGGGGTCTCTGGCTCCCGGGAGGTCCTCATTTATCCCTCTGGCCTCCAGCCAGCAGACCTAGGACCGGTCCGGCCCTCCTGCCCGGCCGGGCCTCACCCTCCAGAGGCCGGTCTAGGATAGGCCACTAGTATCCCGTGAGGGCTGGTTCCAGGGCGGGGGTGCGAGGCCAGCACCTCTCCCCGGAGACCAGCCAAGAGCCAGGCTCACCGCTCAGGCAGAAAGGAGACTTCCCCGGGGCAGTGCCCTCCCCAGGTGCCGGGGGAGGGATGCCCTGCTCGCAGTGAGGAAGAGCAGCAGGGCAGAGAGCACGGCAGGCACGGCACCCCTTTGCCCCCCAACTCTGGGAGGCAGCCTGGGGTGGGAGTGGGAGCCCGCGAGGCCTAGCCCGCCTGTCCTGACTCCTCAGACTCCTCGCACCCGGGACTCAGCTCTTTCAAGGCCTCTAGGATGCAGGTGCTTTTGTTGTGGGCAGTTTTCAACGGGGATCTGAAGGGGAGGTCACCCAGTGAGGACCTGAGGGGCAGGGTTTGGCCTGGGCTCTGGGAAGGACTGAGCAGGACACAGGGAGGGGGCTTGGCGATGGTGGGGGGACTGGAGACCTCAAGGTGGGGAGCTGAGCAGGGGGCAGGCTTGGGGAGGAGGGGCTGTCTGTCCCCAAGGCCATGGGACTGGTGGAGGGCGGAGTGGGCTGGGGACACGACGCCATTGGCTCCCTGGTGAGCGCCAGGCCCTGCTCGGCGCTGGGGATGGAGGAAAACCCGCGCTGGTGGAGTGAATGCCACTGCCACGAGCAGACAGGTGCCGGGCGCCCAGCACCGATGCGGTGGTTGTGGGGGCGGCTGGGGCCCAGCCCCGAGTGGTCAGGGAGTGCTTGGCTGAGGCCGGGGAGCTGGGCTCCCAGGGAAATTTGCACAGAACAGACCGACCCTGGGAGCAGCCGGCTCCCGCGGCGGGGGAGGAGGGTGCGTGGGTACCACCTGCACCTGGGCAAATCCAGGGCCTCCAGCTGGTGCCTCCTCAGAGGGGTCTCCACTCAGGAGCAAGTGCCGCCCTGTGAGCTTGAGAATGGCTGGTGGGCCCGTCCCTGCGCCCCGGCAGGAGGCCCGTCCTGACCCACAGGCTCGGGATGGACGTCTGGGTGGGGACAGGTGGCCAGGGCTGGGTGCTTGCGCTCGGGGGCCACCTGGGGACCCACCCCTGCTTTCTGGGGTTCTCGCAGCGGGAAAACACGGGCAGAGGACGGCGCAGGCCCGCCTCAGGGAGCAGCCGCCACACCGAGGTCCCTCATGTCAAACTGCTTTATTTCAGCTTAAATAACAGGACAGTTGAATGCAGGGCCGACCTCGCGTCCAGCTTCCTTGCAGCACACGGACTGAAAATTAAATACAAAAGGGAGAGCAGGTGCAGGCGGCCTACAGGGTGTCGCTAGGAGGGCTCCGCCCCGCGCCGCAGACAGCCAGCGGGAGCTCTGCTGCTGCGGGAGCGCCCGGCGGGGCCCAGCACCCCACCCCCCAGCACAGCGGGCGCTGCTGGGACACCTGCGGGGCGGCTGGGGGCACTGGGAAGTCTGTGTTAGAAAACGACCTGCCTCAGGCGCAGAGGCTGGTTCCCAGGACACGGCCCGTGAGGAGTTTACAGAGCCGGCCGGTCTCCGCTCCCTGCCCCCCCCCCCCCCCCCAATCCAACAGCTATCATTTGGAACAGGACTTGGTGTTTTGTTTTGTTTTAAGAAATAAAGAAAACAGTGCCTTATCCTGCTACTCAAGCGTGTCGAGCTGCTTACTGTACTGCTTCCTGTGCGTGCAGAGTAGCAACGATAGTGGCTGGAGCCGTAAATGGTTACAACTTGAAAGAGGTTATTCGTAAAGAAAAAGAACACCTAGGCCTGAGCGCTAACGCACACGTGAGCATTCCTACAGCATGCGAGTCTAAGAGTTAGCCCCCAGTGCGGCCAACGATCCAATTGTTTAAAATTTAACTTAGAAAGTTTGAGATCATTATTTTCAAAACATTGATTTTTACATTGTTTCATACACAAATAATTGACTGACTATCCAAGCACAGGACGGCACCTCTCTCGAACACGGAGGTTGTGACAGCGGGGGGGGGGTGGGGGCGGGGGGGGGGCACGGGGTAGTGTTAGGCTATTATTATAAACCCCCCACGTCACAAGGAAACCCCAGGGGAGTTAGAACTGAAGGGAGAGGCAGAGGACGGCGGGGAGGACGGTGCCTGATTGGACTCTGCTGGTCTCCACGCTCGGGTCTGCTCTTTCTGTGCCATGTCTGTGCAACAACCATGTGACACTAGACAAAGAAATTTAAAAACAGGGACTAAATTTACATCATTAACAACTTCAGAGAGGCCGCGCTAGACTCTCTCTCTCTGTTTAACTACTAAACACAAAGATATTTCAAAAAGGAAACATGAATGTTTTCAAATCCTGTTACAAACACCACCTGGAATTGGGAGCCGATGACAAGATCCAGTCCTGGACTTGCTCTGCACGAGCGTCAGACGGGGTCCCGGACCGGAGCCCAAGCCCACGAGTGGCCAGGTGTGCCTGCCTCACGCTACACTGAGCTACCTGGTGGCGAACATTCTGACTCTAGTATTTCCTTCTAACTTCATTCAAGACAAAAAGCAACAAAGACAATGGTCCCGGGAGGATGCACGACGCGTCGAGCCCACAGCAGGTCTTCTCCTGTGGGCCTGTGCTCTTGGTTCCAGCAGGAAGTGAAGGGAAGATCTTGCCCTTTTGCAGTTCGAGGGAGGGCGTCCACGTTAGTCGGGAGGATTGGAAATGCGATCGCTGCAACGCTTCAGGGTGGAATGGTCTTCCAGTCACGGGCGTCCGCCTGCTGCTGAAAGCAGAGTTTAGAGACGTGAGCAAGAGCCCTGAGAGCGTTCTGCTGAGTGAGTGAGTCAGAAAGACAAGCACCACATGGGTTCACTTATATGTGGAATCTACTGAACAAATGAACTGACAAACGAAACAAAAACAGCGTTTTCTGCCACCCTGGACCCTGCGGAGGCTGCTGGGAACAGGACTCCTATAAGGACAAGTATGTCCACAAAGCTGTGTCCAAGGCCATTTTTGACGGCTATAAGCAGGGTCTCCAGAACCAGAGGGAGCACACAGCTCTCCTTTTTTTAAAATATATTTTTATTGATTTCAGAGAGGAAGGGAGAGAGAGATAGAAGCATCAACAATGAGAGAGAATCATTGATCGGTTGCCTCTTCCACGCCCCACACTGGGGATTGAGTTCGCAACCTGGGCCCTGACCGGGAATCGAACTGTGACCTCTTGGTTCATAGGCTGATGCTCAACCACTGAGCCACAGTGGCCAGGCTCTTCTTAGAAGTGAAGGTGTTTGTGCTCGAGATGAAACGGAATTCTCTCCGGGTTATGCGTACAAAGCAGAGAACAACACAGTGACTCCTGGCGGGCAAACCGAGCACAACCAGCCGCCTGGGGAAAGGTAACTGCTCTGCAAACAGTGGGCAGTGCTTGCCGAGTGCCCAGCAGCCTTTCCGCTGAGGCCGCCAGACACAGACTCTGTGCGATGCTGTGCCCATCGAAGATTTAAACTTATTGAAAAGTAAACAAACAAAATGGAAAAAGGAAAAACAGAAACAGATTCATGGAGACAGAGAACAGACTGACAGCCGTCAGAGGGGAGCAGGCTGGGGGGCTGGTGAGAAAAGTGAGGGGATTAAGTGAAGGAAAATAACCTCACAGACACAGACAAGAGTGTGGTGATCACCAGAGGGAGAGGGTGGGGAGGGGCCAGGGGTGATGGAAGGAGACTTGGCCTTGGGTGGTGAACACAATGCGGTATCAGGTGATGCGTCATCGAGTTGTGCACCTGACACCTACACAATTTTAGTAACTACTGTCACCATAATAAATACATTTTTAAAAATGTAAAAAGAGCCCCGGCCAGTTTGGCTCAGTAGATATAGAGTGTCAGCCTGTGGACTGAAGAGTCCTGGGTTCGATTCTGGTCAGGGGCACATACCCCAGTTGCAGGCTCGATCCCCAGTCCTGGTTGGGGCCCCATGTGGGAGGAAACCAATCGATGTGTCTCTCTCACATCAATGCTTCTCTCTCTCTCTCTCTCTCCACCTCCCTTCCACTCTCTAAAAAAAAAAAAAAAAAAAATTAATGGAAAAGTATCCTCAGCTGAGGATTAACACCAACAACAAAAAAGATATAAAAAAAAAGTAAAGAGAGACAGGCAGGGCCTCTCAGCTCAGGCCCATCGTCAGGTGGCTGACGGTGCCGTCTGGGTGTGAGGCCGAGGGCACCGCACTCAGCTTGAGGTCAAGGCTCACCTCACCGCACCGTCAATCTCCACCACCATGAACCCAGAAACCACGAACCACCATCTCCCAAGTGTTACCTGCCGGTGTTAGTTCCAGATCTTGAGGAAGCTGTCCCAGGACCCTGTGGCCACAGCCATCCCGTCGTCAGTCACCCCCAGGCAGCTGACGCGGTTGTCATGCCCGGCCAGGACACCTGGGAGCAAGGGAGAGCAGTCACTCGAGGCCGGTGTCCCAGCAGCAGCCACTGCGCAGGGAGCTTGAGGGTTCGACTGGGGCAGGAAGGAGGCTCTCCAGAAGCGGAAGCCAAGGTGAGGCCCCACCGTACCAGGGCTCTCGTGCCCTCTTCCGCCCTCCCCCGCCAGGGACCAACAGCCAGCAACTCTAAATGCCATCCGCTGCCCGAGGCCACGTGCAGTCAGGGAGCTCCCATCGTCCGCACACCTGTGTGTGTGGATCCACCTGGCAACCACGCACCAGCCTCTGACGTGTGAACTTCAGACTCTTCACGGGCACCCCCTTTCCTGCCCACTGGGGATACCTGGGCACCACACACGTGGGTGGGAAAAGCGTCTGGTGTGTGCAGGGGTGCCAGGCCTGTTTGTCAGCTCCTGGCTGCCGGCGGCCTGGCAGGTGTACTCAGGCAGCCCAGCACAGACAGCCTGCCTGACAGACAGAAACCTGAACACCTGGCATATCTGAGGAGTCATGTCCATCCTAAAAGATAGTCCGAGTGTCCAGGACACACAGACAGGCCCCAGCCGTCACCTACCTGCCCGGTCGGCTTTGAGTGCGTCCCAGACGTTGCAGTTGAAGTCGTCGTACCCTGCGAGGAGGAGGCGCCCGCTCTTGGAGAAGGAGACGGAGGTGATCCCGCAGATGATGTTGTCATGGGAGTAAGTCATGAGCTCCTGGTCCGCACGGAGGTCAAACAGCCTGCAGGTGGCGTCATCCGAGCCGGTGGCAAACGCATTGCCATTTGGAAAGAACTGAAAAGAGAAAGCCAATCGAGAGTGTGCAAAGGCACAAAAAATAAACATTGGAAATACCACTGCCCAAGAGCAGGACGACGGCTGGCACAATACAAACGTCAGCAAGGGCTGCGCACTGACAGCACCTGGGGCCCACATCACAGGGACCCAGGGAGCACACGGGGCCACAGGGGCCACAGGAGCCACAGGACCCCAGGGTGGGTACCACCGAGGCCGTGCTTCTCTGCAGCCCCCAGCAGTCAGGCGAGTCCCATGGAGGAGGGCGGGAAGACCAGGCCCCTCAGGTGCGGGGTGTGGAGAAGGGAAGCCCCGCCCCGCAGAGGCTGCACGCTGGGGGAGCTGCTGCACCCTGTGCTCCCCCCGCCCCCTTAAGCCCAGGGCTGGGGGCCAGCCGAGCACAGAACGAGCTGGCCCCGAGGACAGACCGCACCGCTTTCAGATGTTCTACAGGGAGCTCTTAGTAAATTAGGTTGTATTTGCAGAGAAAATAGAGAACGTCTAACCCTGAAAACATTGAAAACTGAACGGAAACTCTGTGTGTGCAGTAACCAATCTAATGCGGCGCTGGCCAAGGCCCTGCCGCAGGGCAGCCACTCACACAGATGGCGTTGATGTCGGACTCGTGGCCGGTGAACGTCTGCCGGCACATCCCTTCTCGCACGTCCCAGAGTTTGGCTGAAGCGTCACACGCACCGGACACAAACAGTCTGGTGTCGGGAGCGAGAGAAAGGCTCATGACGTCCCCGGTGTGTCCAGTGAAGGTGGTCGTCTGCTGGCCCGTCTCGATGTCCCACAGAGCACTGCAGCAGGAGACACACACGGACCCCCACGTTCGCCGATGGCCAGTGACCAGTGTCCTTCCAACCCCAGGACACAGGAAACCCGTGTGCTTTGACTCAAGACAAATCAGATGGGGTCTCACAGGCCTCTTGTAAAATCACCTGAGCGTGTACATGACGTGGTTTGGAGCCACGAGTGAACACACTCCAGGGTTTATTTAAGGGGCTTCTGTCGGTAGAAAGACGAGAACTCGGAACATTCAGAAACAGTGCACACCACTGGGCGCTGGGCACTGCAGTGTGGGGAGGGGCCCATCGCCCACTGCTCCCAGGGCTGCTGGTGGGGAAGGAGAGCAGGGCTTCCCACACACACGGAGGCACAACGTCTATAACGAAGCTTCACAATCCGCAAGGCACAGTGAACTCAGTCCCCTCGCACTGCCTCTTGCCCTGAAGTCTCATGGCCATTTCACAGGACGGACACCCCCATTCATGGCAAGAACCTATTTCCATAGGCCAGTGTGGATCAGCAGTTAGAGCATCGGCCCACACACAGAAGGGTCATGGATTCAATTCCCAGCCAGGGGCACATACCTGAGTTGGAGGTTCATTCCCCAGCCCCCATCAGGCACTTGCAGGAGGCAACCAATTAATGTGAGACACATCGATGTCCCCCCACCTCTCCTTCTTGGCCCCCTCCCTCCCTCCCTCCATTCCACTCCCTCTACAAACCAATAAAAAAGTATCCTCGAGGGAGTATTAACAGAACAAAACAAGAAAGGACCTTCTGTCCTCCTCCCCAGAGCCGGGGTGGCCGAGCCCTGTGAGGGCAGCGGGGTCAGGCACTCACCAGGTGGTGTCTCCAGAGCTGGTCACGATCTGATTGTCATCCAGGAAGCGGCAGCAGGACAGGTAACCTGGAAACAGACCCAGACAGTGACCCAAATCTGCCAGCGCCATGCTCTAGGGCAGCCATGGCGAACCTTTGGAGCACACGGGGCCACAGGAGATTTATATTTTGGATATTTATTTTATATATTTAAATGCCATTTAACAAAGAAAAATCAACCAAAAAAATGAGTTCAAGTGTCACCTCTGACACGCGTGTCATAGGTTCGCCATCACTGCTCTAGGGTCTTGTAAACAGAAACCCGTGGGCAGAACGGGGAACACCCTGCCTATGGGCCCCTCCGCCCGTGTGCAGCACTGCTGGGCCGGGCCCGGGCAGGGCTAGGCGGCCAGGACCCCAGGACCAAGGAGGCTGTGGCACTGCGCCCACAGGGCACTGGAGCTGCCACACATGGGGCACGTGCTCTCCTCCCCTCTTCTCCTGACAGGAGTGAGGATGGATCCCGCCTGCTCCTCACTCGCTCGCTCATCCACTCAGTGCACAGGAGACCCCCGTGCCTGGAGTGCCCCCCTGCCCCCCACCCTGGGACACATCCATGAACAGAAGGTCACTTCTTGCCCCCCTGGAGCCCTCTTATTGTGGGGAGAGAGGATGGACAGAGCATGGGGGAGGCGCACAGGTGTCAGGGCAGAGCAGGGAGCGGGTCTGTTTGCTACAATCCAGCTGTAGCAGACAAGTCGGGGTGGAAATGGTTGTGTGGCCTGAGCTGCAAGCTGAGCCGCGGAACAGAGGTTGGGACACGTGACACCTGCTGAGACACCCCACATTTTAAAAAATAGGTTTTAGCCCAGCCTGCGTGGCTCAGTGGTTGAGTGTCAACTTATGAACCAAGAAGTCACGGTTCGATTCCCAGTCAGGGCACATGCCTGGGGTATGGGCTCGATCCTCGGTGGGGGGCGGGCAGGAGGCAGCTGATCGATGATGTTTCTCTCCCATCATTGATGTCTCCATCTCTTTCCCTTTCTTAAATCAATTCAAACCTCTATATAGATTTCAAAATACATTTTTATTGTGACGGTGTGTCGTGGGCCTATTACACATGCAGGTGTGACCCCGATAGAAACGTCACAAAGAGCAGGAAATGGGCCTGTACGGCTGCCAGGGTTTTGCATTTCACATGAATTGGAACAATAGTAACCCCTAGGAGACCATGAAAAATGATAAATGTGCTTTGAATCCCTACACAAACCACTAATAGTAACGGAAAGAGGCAACCAAAACCCCAACAGATAAAAATGCAGCCACCGCAGAGAAGGGCAGGCCAGGAGGCAGGGACGTGATGGAGCCGCACCCCCGGCACTACACTAATGTCACGGGAAACGACTCCACAGCACGGGAAAGGCTGAGCCCGTGAGAACAACAGGGGGCGCTGCTGACCAGCACGGTCACGTGGGAAGGCAATGGGTGGGGAGCCTCCTGTGAGCCGCCAGCAGGAAGGCTGGGCGGCTCAGTGAAGCCAGGAGGAGCGCCACGGCGTGGCAAGAGGGCCAGTTCCGCAGGAAGAGTCAGACTCGAGAGAGCGCCCGCTCTGCGGACAGGGCTCCGGGGGGATGAGCAAGAACCGCCCGAGCCAACAGGGGAGGCAGGCACGCCCCTCGCCCAGGTTCTCACACCTCCGGCCTGGGCAGTGCCGTCTGCTCCGACACACGAGCAGCCCGACGCCGCGGGCTGTGGCCTCGCAGTGCGCCTCGGTGCCCTTTACCGAGAGGACACTGTGTTCTCTGCCATCGTGCGTGCGAAGGACGGAGGACAGGCTGGCGACCGGCTGGAAGGAATGTAACGGGCCGCCTGGCTGAAGTCAGAGCAGAACAAGCTGCTCCGGGAGTTACCACCTTCTCCCGTGTTGCGCCCGAGGCAGGGGAGCTTCGTGGGAAGTCGTTTCAGGACTGAGAAGCCGCCGCCAAAGTAAAACCCTCGGACGAGCCCTTCTCCAGGAACAGTCCCCTCTGTCGCAGCCAGTCACAGGCAGACGGACAGAGAGCTGCTCCGCTCCAACGCCTCCCAGCCTGTGGCCTCCGCCCCGCGGGCGCTGGTGTGGGGCCGCGAGGGGCCCACTGATGCCCACGGATCAGTGCACGCACACACGCATGTGCACACTGCACACACAGGTACGTTCACACTGCAAACCCTGGTGGAAGGTGCTCAGGACGGAAGACGGTGCAGCAGGAGATGCAGACCGAGTGGCAGTGGCCTCAGCAAGCACCAGAGAAGCCTGGAGGCAGACGCCACAGGGACTAAGGCCCAAAGTCTGCTTCCCGGTAAAGGCCTAGCGAGGCCTCCTGCTCTCATTCCAGAGCACTCCTGCCATTACTGGGCCACCCTCACGAGGCAGTTACTGAGCTGAGGTGAGAAGGCTGACCCGCTGTGAGGTCACTGGAGAGAACGCGTACCTGTGTGTCCGGCCAGTTCACGACTCACACGCACATTCCCTTCGCGAGTTTTCAGATTGTAAATGGAGCAAATGTTATCCAGGCCTCCGCAGGCCACGTAGTTCCCAGAAGGCGCGTACGCACAGGTCATGACCCACGAGGACCGCAGAGGGATGGCGTGGACCTACACGACAGAACAGATGCAAACATGCTCACGTTCAAACACAGTAGCTACTGAAATTACTTTGAAAATAATTTGCAGGTGTGGCCAGTCAGATACAGCAGTAACTTAATTAGAAACCCTGTGCTCCAGAACTCAATCTATAGCTTTAATAAAGTCGCAACTGATGACTAGATGGCCGTGGGCAAACTACGGCCCGCGGGCCAGATCCGGCCAGTATGAAATGAATAAAACTAAAAAAAAAAAGACCGCACCCTTTTATGTAATGATGTTTACTGTGAATTTATATTAGTTCACACAAACACTCCTTCCATGCTTTTGTTCCGGCCTCCGGTCCAGTGTAAGAACCCATTGTGGCCCTCGAGTCAAAAAGTTTGCCCACCCCTGAGATAGACCCTCAGTTACAAGACAGCCTCCTAATCGAAATCACGCGTCGAAAGGAAAGAATGTTCCTTTACTATTGTATTTTAAGGCTTACTGGCTAGCAATCATTCACTTAAGTCTCATTCACTTAAATCTTAAAAAAAAAGCCACTGGCCGGTCAAAATGGCTATCAATTCATGTATAAAACAAGGGTTTTTCCTGAAGTGCTGGAACCGGCCCGCGAGCTGCGCCAGGCTGTGTGCTCACACAGCCGGCGCCCCCTGAAACACAGCTGAGTGGGACCAGTGACAGCACTACTTCACTCCAGGTGACACCCCCTTGGATCACTCTTTAGACGAATTTAATTTATACTTCGATACAATGCCCCTCAGGTGATGTCTCATAAAAACGAATAACTAGCCCTGGCCAGTTTGGCTCAGTGGATAGAGCGTCAGCCTGCGGACTGAAGGGTCCCAGGTTCGATTCCGGTCAAGGGCATGTACTTTGGTTGCGGGCACATCCGCAGTAGGGGGTGTGCAGGAGGCAGCTGGTCGATGTTTCTCTCTCATCTATGTTTCTAACTCTATCCCTCTCCCTTCCTCTCCGTAAAAAAATCAATAAAATATATTTTAAAAAAACAAAAACAAACAAATAACTAAATGAAAAGCTAGACTTCTGCATTTTTAAATAAAACATGAGATTTCCCACACTGAGCTAAAACTGGAATCCCGCCTCCGGGCGCATTAGGAGCCGCCCTCCCGCCTGCTGGGAAGAGAGCTGAGCTGGGCAGCGGGGACGAGCACCGTGTGCCAGCCACAGGCTCGGCTCCTAGCGGACCAGGAACTCCATACCAGCCCCAAACTCCCGTGGCGCCCCCCCCCCCCCCCCCCCCGCTGTAGCTTAGCTAAGTGAATCCGGCGGCCTGGGGAGGGCGTGCAGTCCCTACCTTGTTGGTGGTGTAGCTGTCCCAGATGATGAGCTTGCCGTCCTGCGAGGCACTGACGAGAAGCCTGCAGGGAAGACACACACAAGCACGTCAGGGCCACAGCCACAGCCACACGCGGCTGTGATGGCTCTCGTGTGCGTCAGAGCGGCCTGTGCTGGAGACAAGCCACACTTACTCACAACCCGAAGGAAAAGTCCCAATTATCAGACCAACGCTGAAAGCGTGACGGGCACGTTCCCACAGACAGCAGCTGGGACAAGCGCCTGGCTTCTCGGGGGCCTAGACCCCCTGCCACATGCAGGGTCAGCTGAGACAGTGGCCACTCAGCACTGCTTCTGTCTGCTGTCTGTCCATAGAGTCTTCAAGAACACAGGTGGTAGGAAACATGGAGTGTGCAACTTCCTGTCTGTTCTTGTGCACGCAAGGCCTCGACACAGGGAACCAGCTTTGAGAGACCCAGATTCCTGAGCCGCTCCCAGACGGAGCCGACCCTGGGGTCCAGGCCAGGGGGCACTGAGGAGGCCTCACACCCCCCCGCCTTGCACAGTGAAGACAGACTCCCGCGGCCCTGAGCCTGGTCCCCGGCAGCAACTACCAACCGCCATGAGCCTTTTCCTCTTGTCTTGCTCTGGGCACGTGCGATCGGCTGGGGCCTGTGTGTTGCGGGTGCTCCGTCTGCCTTTGCAGAACGAGGACAGGACAGGACAGCACCAGGGGCAGCGTGACGAAGGGGCGAGGGGGCGAGGGGGCTAATGGAGAGGAAGCAGGGCCCACAGCTACTCAGAAGGCAGCTCAGGAGCCGCCCTTTTCCCGGGACGGTGACAACTCCACGAACAGCCCTACCCAGACGGTCAGTGTGATAAGTCATGATAGAAAGTTTCAATTTTAAAGGTTTTATCCAAACACACAGGCTTTAACCGTTTCAGTCACGAGCATGTTTGGCTTCCTGAACCAATCATAACCTGGAAATCTGAAAATCCGGTCACTCTGAAAATCTGGACACTTTTCACGGAAACACACGTTCTGAGGCAATAGGTACAAGAAGTCACCAAGGGACAAAGCCAGTCTCAGCTCCGTGCTGCAAACTCATCTCAGAATGGAACCAAGTGCCCTCGTCTTCCAGAAGCGCTTTCTTCAATCAAATCCCTGCATCTCGGGGCCACGCACACCTCGGGCACAAAGAGACTTCTGGGTTAACAGTGGCCGCTCTCGCCCGGCTGCCTGCCCTGCAGGCTCAGCCGTGGACAGGCCTTGAGGGGCCAGCATAGAGCCCTCACCCTCCTGGAGGGTCACCTTCAGGAAAGTCTCTGCTCAGAAAGCTTAGTATCTGCTGACTCGCCCGATCGGAGGAATGCTAATGCCCGCTGATCCTCCAGAAGGTGAGAGGAGACACCCCGTAATCCCGGGGGGAACCGCTGCAGACCGAGGTGACCACTCGCCTCCCGGGGCAGCCTGGCACTGAGCAGCCACCAGTCACCGGGAGGCACCACCCACGCCAACGCAGAGGGAGGAGGAGCCCGGAAGGAAGGCCTGCCTCTGACCGAGGCGAAGGGGCCACAGCCCAGGCCTCAGCCCTTCACACTCAGAGGACGGAGGCTCCTGGGCCTGCCGGGTTGGTGGGCTTCACTCTCAGTTCTAACAAGACCTCAGCAGCTTTTAGAAAGCGGAGAAAAGTGTAACATCCAGGTGACGGAGAGAGACTCTGAAATGTTACAAAATAGAACTTAAGCATAAACGTATTTTACTAATAATGTCGACAAGCACGGTGCTGATGTCGATGTGAGGCCCACCGACGCTGTGAGCCTCCAGCGCCACAAGCACGACAGACTGACTCGTGTTCCTAAACTGCAGCTGAGTCAGGAACACATCCTGCGCAATAACCTGTCTGTAAAGGCAGAAAACAGGGAGGTGATGGAAGCAAGCGTACATCCAAATTAAAAAAAACTATTTTGGATTTTCTGTGAAACGCTCTGCACAGCAGAGGCCCTTCTAGCAGCACCTTTTGTTCTCTGGTTTATGAATATAAACTAGGGCCCCACATACGTAAGGTATCCAGAGCTGTAAGTGTCCAGTTTAAAAAGCAGCTACAGCCCAGCCGGCGTGGCTCAGAGGTTGAGCATCTACCTATGAACCAGGTCAGGGTTCGATTCTTGGTCAGGGCACAGGCCTGGGTTGCGGGCTCTATTCCCAGTGGGGGGCGTGCAGGACGCAGCCGGTCAATGAATCTCTCTCATCACTGATGTTTCTCTTTCTCTCTCTCCCTTCCTCTCTGACATCAATAAAAATATATTAAAAAAATAAAATAAAGAGCAGCCAGGCCCTGCCAGAAAGAGAACAAGAGCAATCCAACACCCCGACCCCTTTGGATCCCCCTTCTTCAGGGGCGACCACAACCCTGAGCTCGATGTGCTTCGTCCCAGCCCTGCTGCTCTTCCGCAGACCCGACCCCCAGCTTTCACAGCACAACTCCAGTCAGAACCCCCAGGCCGGGCGTAAGGCCTCATACGTGGTGATCGGAGCCTCGATGATCTCGCCCTACCTGCCCCCCTGCTTTACCCGAGCCCCTGCCTCCTGCCCACTGCTCTGGCCACAGCACCCTTCCCTCCAGGAAGGAATAGCTGCCTGCAGCCTGTGTAGCTCCCAGCCCCCCTCAGGCACAGTGATGCCCCCCGAGAGCCTCCGGACGGCCCAGGTGGGGGCCGGCTGCAGGAGACACTGTGGAGTGGCCTGGCTACAAATGCCCGTCTGGGCAGGACAGGACAGAGGCTCCCACAGATGAGGGAGCCCAGAGACCATGTACTGTTTGGTCACCGGCTACTTTTTTGTTTTGTTTTGGGGTTTTTTGGTCACCGGCTACTTTAATACAATTCTAAGGTGGGCTGACTAGTGAGGGCATTTTCCTTTTTCATTCTTTCTGATTAGCAGTATCACTGAAATGGCCTAAATTACCATTCATTTGCATTTGAAACTGTATGGGATACTGCACAGAACAAAGTAAAGATAGAAGATTTTGTTCTGAAGCCATTTACACTCTAAAGCGGACAATTTCACGAACAAAGAGAAAAACCAAACTGAAAATTCCTAACAAATGTTACCAAAAAAAAGCCACTCAAAGACGGGCATCTGAAGATTTCTGTTGGGCACCTGAAAGCATGGGTCAGTCACCAAGTCACCAGCATGTCCTGTCGTTGTGTGGCTGGGAAAGGCAGCCTCTAAGACAGTGGTTCTCAACCTTGGCTGCACATTAGAATCACATGGGAATCTTTTTTTAAAATATATTTTAATTGATTTTTTACAGAGAGGAAGGGAGAGGGCTAGAGTTAGAAACATCGATGAGAGAGAAACATCGATCAGCTGCCTCCTACACACCTCTTACTGGGGATGTGCCCGCAACCAAGGTACATGCCCTTGATTAGAATCAAACCTGGGACCTTTCAGTCCGCAGGTCGATGCTCTGTCCACTGAGCCAAAGCGGTCAGGGCTGGGAATCTTTTTTAAAATCCTGATTTCTGGATTGAGGCCCAGAAATCAGGATTTTAAAAAGATTCCCAGGTGATTCTAATGTGCAGCCAAGGTTGAGAACCACTGCTCTAAGAGAAGAGGCTCAACAGACCAGTAAGCGAGGCTGCAGGTGCGGGCGATGGAGGGAACGGGGAGGGGAGGACCAGGAGGCGATGGAGAAGAGTAGCCGCCAGGGGCCAAGGGGTCTGAGTTAAGGGCAGAATTTAAAGGAGAAACAATGGCCGAAACCGGTTTGGCTCAGTGGATAGAGCGTCGGCCTGCGGACTGAAAGGTCCCAGGTTCGATTCCGGTCAAGGGCATGTACCTGGGTTGCGGGCACATCCCCAGTAGGAGATGTGCAGGAGGCAGCTGATCGATGTTTCTCTCTCATCGATGTTTCTAACTCTCTATCTCTCTTCCTTCCTCTCTGTAAAAAATCAATAAAATATATTTAAAAAAATAAAGGAGAAACAATGAGTGCCGATGGGAGCTTCCTGGCTGGTGGGGCAAAGGGGCGGGGCGGGGCGGGGCGGGGCGGGGCGGGGGGGGGCGAGGCAGCAGCTGGGACTGCATCCTTGCTGTGGGATGTGGGCTCAGGGAGAAACCAGCAGCAAATCCGGACACAGCACTTGGCACCCACTGTTCTAAGGCTCAGCACACTCTACCCTGTGCCGGGCACTGACCCTGAGCGTGCCAGCCGAGAAACCATGATGAACGGGCTGGAAAGATGAGCCACGGCACAGAGAAGTTAGGCGACTTCCCCAAGGTCACACAGGCACTGGGCCTGGATCTGGCAGAAAAGAAGAGGAGGGGAAGGGAAGGTCACAGCTGACAGGGACTGACTAGGGCGGGGCAGAGAAGGGCCTGGGCAGGTGGACGTGTGACCTGGGAGCGTGCACCTGGGAACCTACCCCTGGCTGCTCAGACACCTGATGCAACTCCCTCGCTTTTTCTTTACAAATCCCGGCCAATGCCCACCAGACCAGTCCCTGTGCCTCAAGGCCGACCCGGCGCATGCCCTCACCTGGAGTCTGTGCCCCAGTGCATGGCGTAGATTTTGGCCAAGTGCCCCCGCAGCGTTCTCCTGGTGCGCATCTGGATCCTTCCCACGGGGTCGATGTTGTTTGTGATCTGAAAGCAAACGTCCAGCAGGTTACCATTCTGTGAGGTCTCCTCTCCGCCACCCCCACTGGCCCCCCAACACCCCTTCACCCCAGCAGCTCCACTGGGATTTCTCCTATTTGCAGGGCACTACTTTCCTTTCATGAGGATGAGGCCCACATTTCTCCACCTCAAACCCCACAGCGGGCACCATGCACAGGGCTGGCCACACGGACACCTCCCTCTTCTCTCTCCTCGTCTCACCAACTGTGCACTCAGGCCCGGTCCTCCCACCTCCCAAGCTCCCACGGCCCAGCGCTCAGGCTGTGCACTGACCCAGACCAGAGCGACCACCCACTCGGGATTCTGCTGCTGTGGACAGAACTGCAAGAACTGCACGTGCAAACCTGCGGTTCCCTCCGACAGGAAAGCCCTGACGCTAATGACTTGGGTGGGCAAACGGAACAAGTGTATCACAATAATGGGCCTAAAGACTGTACAGAATTCAGATTCAGGTAATTTGATGTAGTACAATTTCTCCTTAACTTATTGTTTAACCCCAATTAAAGTGCATCCCCTAAAGCATTAAAACACTATAAAATATTAATCATTCTCAGGAGAAATATGACTTTTCTTCCAAATATTTTATTCTTTGGGCAAAAATACTAATTTTTCTAATGAGGTGAAATTCACCACTTTAAGTGGTCCTTAGCACGCTGACAACGTGTGTGATACCGCCTCTCCCTCGTTCCAGAACATTCCCACTTCCCACGTCCACTAAGCACTCACTCGTGGGCCCCCTCCAGCCCCTGGCAACCACTAATCTCCTTCAGTCCCCATGGACCGGCCTATTCAGAATGTTCCGTCGGTGGAGCCCTGCAGCGGCCTGGCCTGTCAGCCCCCCGCACCCGGTCCTGGGCTCCTCCGGCTGCACGGGCATCCACGCTGCGCCCCTCCCTGCACTGGGTCCTGCTCTGCTGTGCGCTTGCCGCACTGTCTGCCGCCTCCCGCGCCGGGAGATGCGCTGCGAGAGCCTGGACGGGCGCTGGTCTCGCACCAGCGTTCAGCTCCTGTGTCTGGAGAGGAGCTGCTGTGTCACAATTGAGGTTAAACTCTGAGGACCCGCCTAAGGGAACTTTCAGATGAACATTTCACAGCTCCGACCTCTACAGCAGTAAGTACCTATTTAAGGCTTAAAAGGGATTTATTTTTCATCCTAAAACACCACTTCCTAGCTGAGCACGAACACCTGTGAGTGAAACGCTCCCAGCACTGGGTCCCACCCTCGCTGCACAGGACTCGAGCAGAGCTCGGCCCTGAGGTCCTGGAGGGAGGCGACTGCGTGACCTGGTTCTTACCTGAGAGAGAGTTGCATCTGCACAAGCTTTCCTGGCATCCTAGGGAGAACAGCAAGGAGGAAATTAGTCCAGGTCCAGGCTCGTCCACTCCCAGGCCCTCGCACCGCAGTTCAGAGCCTCAGCGCAGGGCCAGGTGGGACTGTCAGGCAAACCAGTCTGTGCCCAGACCACACTCAACATGGGGCACAGGAACCCAGTGCCTTCCAGGCCCCAGATAATCACATCTGGTCAGCACACCTGTGACCCCAGTGATGCAGGCGACCCTGGGAGGACCAAGGGGAGGCTGGTGGCACTGGAGAACCCCAGAACCAGAGCCACCCGTCCTCCTGCCAAGTCCCTGCAGCACCTCACGGCCCTGCACACACTCTTATCTCTGCCTTTTAACAAACCGCCCAGGAGCTGTGGGCCCAGAGGACTGTCTGAAAGCACTGCATGTCCAGCCCAAGCCCTGCTCTCTGGGCTGTGCCCACTGGGAACGGTCACCAGTGCTGAGGCTACGGGAACCGCCAAGGGCCTGGTGCGGCTTCCGGCTGTGCTGGTACCTGTGCTCCTATCTAGGAAATGACCTGTGAAGCAGGAAGCACTACACAGGGACACACTGAGCTCATTAAAATGCTTCATTGTCCCTAAGTGGTCAAAGTTACTAGAAAATAAAATCCTGAAATCTCAAATTAGTGTATAAATTTTACAAACAAAAAAACCACACATTAAGAAGGAAAATGAGACGACAGCTTTAAAAAGGGTCCAAGCTTGAGTGTAGGAATAATTTCCAAGAAAATTATGACAACATGTCAGGGGCGGTCGCTGCAGCTGCTGACAGTCAGAGACCCTCGTGCCGCTCCCGACTTGGGCTGGTGACGACACGCAGGGGGTGCTCCTAGCGCAAAGGCCTCGCTCTGTTCGTGATGAGAAATGTCACTGAAGGTGACATGCACCTATTTTGGCCCTTAAATCAGAGGAGAATGTCCAAGCTGTTGACCAGTCAGTCCTCTCTTCTTGGCCTGTGCCAGCACCACGGGCCTGTCCCACAGCGAGGGCTGCTGCCTGCACAGCGGGCACGGCCACTCCTAGGAAGTCCACACCTCACACGTCATCACTGAGCCGGGGACGGTAAGACGTGCATCCCTTTGAGACTGCACGCTTCCTCACAGGAATAATCAGAAAAGGACGAGACGGTCCTCTGGGGCCTCCCACCTGAAAACAAACCTAAGGAAGCACGCAGCCCTCGCCCTCAGCTGCCATTTCCTGCTCCCCTGCCCTGCGTCCTTTGAAAAGCTGTGTTTCTGGGACGACAGGGGGAAGGTGTGCTTTTTCCCTCCCACCCGCGGGGTAAGAGGTGCCCCCATCTTTGTTGTCCCTGTGGTGAGCCCAGAGGCGTGCACAGCACCAGCTTGGGAGCCGGAGCCACGGGGACAGCTGGGAGCCGGAGCCCCAGGAGCCATGGCACGTGCGCACAGAGGTGTGCCCATCAGTGCAAGACACACTGAGCGCTCAAGACTTCGTGCAGAGAGAGGGTGTAGAATAATGGAGTATGAGTGTATGTTTTAGGTATGTTGGTTGAGATAGTTTCTTAAAAATGAATGCCACCGGTTCCTCTTTATACATGTAAATTCCACGCGTGGCCCACACAACAGCCCTGCCCGAGGAGGACGCCTGCGCCTCACCAATGCCACGGGGTCTGACCCACGGGAAGAGAGGAGCGCTGACTTCCAGCCTTTGTTCCTCCAAAGACTATGTCTTCCCCCCACGCAACACAAACTTGCTGCATCTGAACAGGTCTGAGCCCACTACTTGTGAGCCATTCCCAGGTGCTGGAAAAACAGACCCTGGGTTCTCCTGGAGGCGGACAGGCCGTCCCACGCGTCCGCCCGGAGCGGAGAGGGGCGCCCTTGCTCCTGCGGAGCTGCAGCAGGCTCTGGACGGAGGCCTGACCTCCTGCACAGGACGCCCGTTCCCCTCGGCTGCAGATCTCAGGGACCCCACTGCCTGCTCGCGAGGTCACGGAGACGGCTGAAATCATGTGGCGCCTGTCCCCGTCACCGCCAGGCTTTCTGAGCACGAGGGGCCATTTGGAAGGACACGGTTAGGTGCCCGTTCCCGTGGCCTCAGGAAACTGCTCCGACACCTGTGGAGAAGTGACGCTCTGGCGGTGGCTGGAGCCTACAGGTGACCCCGAAGCGTCTGAGATGCCCCCTCATCAGTGGACAAGCATCTAGCTGTGGACGCTGAGGACCAGTGTTTTCTGTCGAGTCCACCTCCTTTCTCTCACTCTTCCCATCACCGGTCTGAGAACAGGAACACTGACTTGCAGTAAATGTTTCTCTAGAAAGCATTCTTCAGAAGCGCTGCCTCACAGAACAGGAGGGGAGCAGCGCGACCCCGAGCCACGCCGTTACCTCGCCTGGACTGCCGTGTGACCTGCGCGCTCCAGGAGCCTGGGCTGCATACGCGGCTTTGCCTCCAGGGAGAGGCATCTGCTCCAACAGAAAAAGTCCACTCCAATGACCTTCCCGAGGGAACACCTCTTTTCAAAACTGAAAACAAGCCAGGCGCACCTGACGTACCTTTTATTGTTGTTAATACGCTTATTTTTAAAGAAGTTTCCTGCCCTCAACTTACCAGTCACAAGGGAGGGAGGCCAACATCACACTCTACACAGCAGTGACGCGGCCCAGAGACCAGGATTTTATGAAGATTCCCAGGGGATTCTAAGGTGCAGCCACGGCTGAGAGCCACTGCTCTACAGTGACCAAAAGAACATTGGAAGAAAAAAATAGAAGAATGGCACAAAGCTAACTCCAAGGTTAAGAAAAACATGTGCAGAAAGATGTTTAAAATCCTGTGGAGACGTTTTTACATATGAAATAACGATGCACTAGGAAACAAAACCCCAAAATAATGGATGAGGCCAAATTATGGGTGTCATTAGTGCATCCTGTGCCAATTAAGACTCAACCTCAGTCCTGAACCCTGGGGTCACCCTGTATGTAACTCATTCCTCTGACACCAGGTCACATCTGGCCAGACACGCACTAGACTGGTGATAAGCAAACTGGACACGTGTGCGGCTACGTACTCTGATTTGGTTTTTCAGCTGCTCGGCCTCCTGCCGTAGCTGGTCGAGCTCGCTCATCTTCTGACCGTAGTGCTCTGCGATGCCACCTCAAGGAATCGGATCTGAAACAGAAACACAAGCACAGGAAGTTCATCAACAGCCGGGGCCAGCTGGCTTGGTTGGCTGGAGCTCATCTGGGACACCCAAAGGTTTCGGGATCCATCCCAGTCAGGGCACGTGCGTGAGGCAGCTGACCTTTGTGTCTCTCTCACATTGATGTCTCTCTCTCTCTCAAAATCAATGAAAACATTATCTTCAGGTGAGGATTAAAAAAATTCTATTTAAAGAAAAGTTAATGAACAATGACTAAGTAATGAAGCAGGCGAGAACAGGAAATTGAAATGTTGAGAGCAATTATAAATCAGAGACTAACATTCATCAGAACTTGTAAAATGCCCACCAGGGGCTGGTTAGTAAGGACGGCTTCTGTCAGTCACTGGCTTTGTACAGTGACGATGTCTAACAAGTGAGTACTCAACAGATGGTGGAGGCTTAACAAAGAAGAAGCTGGGTCTGCCAGAAGGACCTGGGTCTCAGACGGACCCAAGAAGCTGAGACAGACATCAGGAAGGCTCTCTGTGAAACCAGGGCAGGAGGTGGGGCAGTGGCGCCTGACCACCCGTCACTGGGAGCCGCATCCATGACCTTGACCCCGACTGCCTGATGTTGGCACGCCCACACGGCCACGCTGAAGGACTGTGGGTGTGGTGCCCGCAGGCCACGCTGAAGGACGGTGGGGTGCGGTGCCGCAGCCTCTGGTTCAGGAACCTGCTCTCCCACCAACATGGCCCTGGGATCCCAGCAGACAGAGGACCAACCCCACAGGCCACAGCTCAGGCCAAGCAGGCGCGGCGCCCACAGCCCGCAGCAGAGGCCGGGCAGGCGGGTGGCGAGTGGGCACTGCCAAGGGCGGCCGTGGCAGCTCCCGGGGAGGGCGACACAAGCCACAGGGTCTGAAAATACTTCTGATCCAAAGAGCTGCTGCACAGGCGACACTGAGGGCGCCCAGGAGGCCTGGCCGAGGCAGAGCGCCTGTCCCGGAGGCCACGCTGCAGGCACGTGCCCGCTGACACTGACGCGCTCCCTCTCCCCTTTGTCCAAGGACAGTAATTGGTGAACGTTAACGTCTGAGATAATAACGGTGCCGAGAGAATAGGAAAGAGCTTTAACACAAAAGGCTGTGATGTCCTCGGGACGCCTGTGGTCCCCGCCAGCCCGGGCGCCTCCCAGCACTCCCATGCGGGGACAGACCACGTCCGTCCGTCCGTCCATCCGTCTGTGCAGACAGCTCTGCAGAGCCGGCTCTTTCAACCCGACTGCCCCTCACGTCCTCCCTCCCGTCCAACAGCCATGCTCAGTCGGTAAGAAGCCCTTCCTCAGTCCTTCCGAGGTCAGCCTGGAGGGGTAACTGCCAATGGTGCCATGAGGCACTCAGACTAAAGGGCTGGCTTCAGTCCACCAACAACTTCTGATCCCAACTCAGACACTACAGCACGAAGGTAACTTTTAAACTGAGGACTAAACACAACAAGCTCCTCAGGATCCAGGTAGAAGGAAGTACTATCTGAGAAGCCAAGGTCTTCAAGTAAGTAAAGACCCAACTTCTTAAAAAAAAAAAAGGAAAAGAAAAGTTTTTACTGATTTCAGAGAGGAAGGGAGTGGGAGAGAGCAATAGAAACATCAATGATGACAGAATCATGGATCGGCTGCCTCCTGCACGCCCCACACTGGAGACCAAGCCTGCAACCCGGGCAGCTGCAGGAAATCAAACCATGACCTCCTGGTTCCTAGGTCGACGTTCAACCACCGAGCCATGCCAGCCAGGCAAGACCCAACTCCTTTTTTTTTTAAGGACCCAACTTCTAATGGGCGGGATAACTCCTGAGACCTTACATTTAAACGTCTCCTTTAATTGGATGTTCTTTTGTACATGTCACAGAAGACGATGTGCGTGATAACCACCGCTGCGTACCGTTCAGGTAGAGAAATGACAGCCCAAGTGTCTCTATATTGAGAAGCTCCGTGGAGCTCGTCGCCTCGGAAAACCTCAGGAGCAATGCTGCTGACACTTGCTGACTTGAATCTTCGGCCACAAGCAAGGAGGACAAGCAGACCTGCCTCTCACCATGAACAGCATCGACGACTGCTACTGCCTTTGGACGACAGCCCATTATAATCAGCCCTCACATCTGAGTCTCAGTTATAGACATTAAAACATTTTAAATTACACGCTTCTCCATGTCAAAGCTGAATTTCCTAAAACCGAATCTGGAAAAGAAGTTTTCTGCAGATGGACTTTCACAAATGAAGCGCCCTGGCACGGCTGCCCGGGGCACTGACAGCCCTGGCCCCGAGCTAACGGACACTGAACTGGCCCCAGAGGGTGAGCGTGGAGAGGGCACCAGGCAGTCGCTGCTGCTCACACCGCATCCCACAGAGCCTTTCCCGTTCCCACCGCCACTCACCGTCCCCGCTCCTCTGAGAAGACACCGGCATGAAAGAACCAAGCACAGGACAGTGTGTGGAGGGTGGGGCCTCTCTCTGTCCACTATGCTAATGTGAGCAGCCTTTTTCCACAGACACAAGGACATGTTACTGGTGATTGTTTGTGGAGAAAGACCCAGGAACAGGGGCAGCCTGTGTCTTCACGTTCTCTCTTCCACGTCTATTTCTCTTCAAAAAAGTTACCCGCTCATCGGGCCCAGGAACCCAGAAGACGCACATGGTCTCCTCCTCTCAATGAAGGGCCGGTTCAGCTCCCTTCACCAGGTGAGCTCCTGCAGGCACCGAGCCAGCCCTGCAGGCACCGAGCCGGGGCCACGCCTGCCACTGGCCACCTGGAGACATAGGAACCACAGCTGTTTGAAAAGATGTAAAAGACCACGACCACCTGCACTGGAGTTCGTGGCTGCAGTTCCCTCTCGGTCCCCGTGCTGGCTGTGCAGCTTACACAAAAGCCCTGAGGGGCGTTCACAAGTCTTACTTACGTTTGCTGGTTTGCTTTTCTCTTCACTCTCCCAAGTCCCCCAAAGCCTCTGGTCCCGAGGCCTGGCCTTCTCCCCTCCTGGGTCACAGTCACCGTTAAGCCCGGCCCAGCTGACTCAGCGCGCGGACGGCTAATCTACTCAGACAGACCCGCCAGAGGCCCCTCTGCCCCTCGCCACCCACACCTGCCACTGGCCTTGATTCAGACCTTCTGTTGTGGAAGAAATTTAAGTGACTGAAAGCAAGCAGGTGGAAGTCTGCCCCTATGTTACATCTTTATGAGTCAGTATTAGCACGATTTTTTATTCAAATACTAGTAGCCCGGTGCACGAAATTCGTGCACATTAAAAGGGAATTAATTGCCCTGACCAGTTTGGCTCAGTGGATAGAGCGTTGGCCTGCGGACTCAAGGGTCCCAGGTTTGATTCCGGTCAAGGGCATGTACCTTGGTGGCTGGCACATCCCCAGTGGGGAGTGTGCAGGAGGCAGCTGATCGATGTTTCTCTCTCATCGATGTTTCTTTTTCTTTTTTTTAAAAAAATATATTTTATTGATTTTTTTTACAGAGAGGAAGGGAGAGGGTGAGGGATAGCGAGTTAGAAACATCGATGAGAGAGAAACATCGATTCAGCTGCCTCCTGCACACCCCCTACTGGGGACGTGCCCGCAACCCAGGCACATGCCCTTGACCGAATCGAACCTAGGACCTTTGAGTCCACAGGCCGACGCTCTATCCGCTGAGCCAAACCAGCCAGGGCTCTCATCGATGTTTCTAACTCTCTATCCCTCTCTCTTCCTCTCTGTAAAAAATCAATAAAATATATATTTTTTAAAAAGGGAATGAATTAGCAGAGATATTTTAACATTGCTATTTGCCCTTTCTCTATAATAGAAATGTGAGAGATGAAAGGAAATTAGTAAAATGTATATGAAAATAATATATAAATTTATTAATAAACAGTAACAAAAGGATATAACAACAACAGAGGCATGATATAAAAACGACAAAACATGATATGAAAACAACAAAAACATGATATAAGAACAACAGTGATGCAATGACTAATAAAGTGATTAAACTTATTCTAATATCTCCCTGTACACCACATTAAGAGTGAAAACACTTTCAGAGTGCTTGACTAATTTCCCTTGTGATGAAGTACTTAGAACTTTAACTGTAACATCACATGCTCTTCAAACTCAAGAGAAAGCAACATGTGCAAAAACGGGTTCAGGTAGGAACATGCCTACTCTGTCTAGAGTTTGTCCTTGTGATTTATTAATAGTCATCACAACTGCTGGCATCACAGGAAACCGTCGTCGAATCAATTTAAATGGGAGGCCAGTGTCAGATGGGGACAAATTAATTCTTGGAATCAGAACAGCCTCTCCCTCTGCAGATCCTGTTAATACTTCAGCTTCGATAATGTTAGGTCGTAATCTTTTGATAATAAATCTGGTACCATTACAAACACCCCATTTACTATTGAGATTTCTCAATAGCATGATTGCACCCATTTTCATTTATGACACGGCTCCCGAAGGAGTAATACTATTCAGAAATTCGATGGGGAAATTTTCCTTTGTTTCTTTGTTATGGGGTGGGGCCACAACATTAGGAACAATGAAACAGAATTAAAACTTTATTGTGGGGAGCCACGACAGTGTTTTGGACAGGTTCAAGCCTTGGACTGATGAGAGGGCACAGTCCTCTCATGGCCACGTGCAAGTCCCAGCTTGGAGGGCACGGCCCTCCCAGCACAATTATAGCCAACAGCTGTAGCTGTGAGCGTGAACCTATGGTCCGAACACGTGGCCCCACGTGCCTGAGTGATGTGGGCTTGATAGAGTTCAGGTGCATGTAGTTGAGTAGGATTGAAACCCAGGAGAATGTGTGTAAACATCTTGGTCACGCCCTGACTTTGCCTCGTGGCATCTGCTATAAACTAAAGGCATGGCTGTGGGCGTGGTCACTGTCTCTCAGAGAAGCAAGCGTCCCACCAAGACCCAGCTTTCATTCTCTTGTCTGTCTGTTCTAAGCCTTTCAGCCGCCCCACTCAGGTTCACCCCGTGCTGGGGCACACTTTAGAAAGATCTGCCTCCACGCTCCCAGGTCGGGTTCCTGCCTCAAACTCCGCCCTTACAGGAAACAGCTCCGAGAAACAGCTTGGGGGCAGGCTCAGCTATTGCCAAGACAACCCCTGTAGACTGACTTCCTTCCGCTCGGTCGGTGGAGGCTGTCGTGGGCCGTGTGTCTGGCTGCCACGCTGATGCTGGAGACAGGACAGAGGATGCAACCTGGGGGGTCCCACTCTTGGGGAAGTCTGGATCAGGAATGTGAACACATCTAGAGGGTCTGTATGTGATGAACACCACCCATGGTTTTTATATAAGTAGATTCCCATGTGGAATAATGTGGCGGGTGTGGCTCAGTGGTTACAGCATCGGCCTGCTCACCAAAAGGTCTCAGGTTCGATTTCTGGTCAAGAGCACAACCTGGGTTGGAGGTTCAATGCCCACCCTGGTGGGGGCATGTCCAGGAGGCACCCAATCATTGTGTTTCTCTCACATCCATGTTTCTCTCCCCCTCCCTCCTTTCCTTCCACTCTCTCTCAAAATCCCCATGAAAACTACCCTCGAGTGAGGATTAACATAAAAAGCCACCATGTGCTCCAGGTGGCTCCCCATCCCTTGGTGCCACCACCAGTCCCTTCTCGTCAGGACCTCAGGAATCAGAAGGACGTGTCAGTGGCCTCCCAGGCCCACAGGAATGGTCACTCGCTGCCAGGGACACTCTAGCTCAGGGGTGGGAAACTTTTTGACTCGAGGGCCACAGTGGGTTCTTAAACTGGACTGGAAGCCGGAACAAAAGCATGGATGGAGTGTTTGTGTGAACTAATATAAATTCAAAGTAAACATCATTACATAAAAGGGTACGGTCTTTTTTTTTTTTTTTTTTTTAGTTTTATTCATTTCAAACGGGCCGGATCCGGCCCGCGGGCCGTAGTTTGCCCACAGCTGCTCTAGCTGCACGTCTGTTAACATATCAGAAATCAATGCCCAGTCCTGGTGCTTCCACACACAGGTAAAGCGACCGTCACCACACCCGGGGTTTCACTCGGCGTTCACCGGCAATGGGAAAGGCGCTCTGTGCCCCCGGCTGAGGGGAAATTAAATGAGACAACGGGCAAGTGTGCGTCAGCCTGCGGGACCAGACGATGGCGTGCCCTCTCCACAGGGCAGCGCACACGCGGGGTTAACAGGAGGGCCGCCGGGACCCTGGCGCCCTGGCCTCGCTGCGACGCCAAGTCCACAGCGGTCACAGGGCCACACGGGCAGGGGTTCGCGGACTTGCCCCACACACCTCACCTCCAAGACAAAGCTACATTTTGATACAGGAGTTTGCAGGAGGAATTTCATCTAATTTCATGAACTTTTCTGTTTTTCTTTCATTTCCAAATCCAAGCTCATCTCCAAAATGCACAGGTGCACATCCCAAAGGGCACAGGCAGCCCAGCCCCCGCCGTTGCCTGGTTCTAGCGCTGTGAGCGGCGGGCAGCGGACAGGGAGATGCCGTCTGTCCAGTGCACCTGCCGGAGAGAGTGGGATGACGTGCAGTGTGGACCCTCCGTCCCACATGACTGACCCACAGCCTCTCCTGGCCTCCAAAGGTTCTGATCCACGTTTAATAAAACGATGGGTCTGAAATTCGCTTGAAAACAACCAAGAGGAGGGAAACGGTCAAGGGCACATGCGGAACAAGACTGGCAGCCTGCCCGGGGCTCCGCTGCTTGGAGCGCCTCCCGATGCGCCAAGGTTGTGGGCTCGATCCCTGGTCCCGGCTCATACAAGACCAACCCGTGGATGCACCAGTCAGTGGCACAACCAAGCAATGCCTCGATCTCCCTTCCTCTCTCTCAAATCAATAAAAATAATAGATTAAAAGGGACACAAGACTGGTGCTGCTGCTAACTGCTGTGTTTGGTGAGGGAGCACCTGACGTGACTTGTGTGACTTGTTAACTTTGTATCGATTTCAACTTTCCATCACAATCATTTAAAGTGCGATGAGACCTCAGATCTCAACTCAGATCCCGGCATGCAGACTTTGAGAGACAAGCGTGTGGTCAGCTCTGAGGACGAGAAGGAGGAGCTGCTCTGTGCTTGGTGCCACCGTGGGACCAGCCCTCACGGTGGGAGGTGCTGCCAGAAGCGCCAGGGCTGAGAGGAAGGAGGTTGGACAAGAGCTGGCAGACTGCGAGTACGGGAGCCGGGTGATGACATGATGCTGTGTTTACCTACATGTGAGCATTGCAGTACATGGAAAAAACCAGTAATTCTTGTCACTGCTCGGCTACATTATAAGCAAATATTAAATTTGCTATAAATCTACTGGTTTTAAAAGTGTGGGGCACAGGTACCCCCAAGCAGGCTGTGTCGTGTGGTGAGACTTTTCTGTGATGTCATCGCCCAGCCACTGTAGCCAGCTTTTGAGGATGCCATCCCAGGAATCCCCAAGTTTGTCTGAACAAATGGATGGCTGACCTCAGAGGCTTAATGTCCATGTGTCAAAAGCGATAAAAACTGGCATTAAGTGTTGATGACACAGGACCACTGTCGGCGTCAGATCAGAAGCAGCAGAGATGAGAACAATTAAATGAAATGGAAAGGAAACGGTACTCGCTCTTCCTGGTGACTGGGCAGTGACGAGGACTAAGGGGATCCAGGCTCACCGTCAGTCTCACGGGCCCTGGCTGGACGCACCGGTGTGTGTACATGGTCCGCCCTCGATATCCGAGGTTCTCACGAGATTTCCCCGTTTCTCAACTTCCTGATGCAAATTTTAAAGAGAACTCAGAGCTGCCTGTGTAGTCTGCTGTCAGAGAACGCACCACGAAGCCTGCGCTCCACATCTCACACCAACTGTCAGCCGGGCCCAGCGCCTCCCCTGAAGGGCTGAGGCCATGGGAAGGAAACCCCAGCTGGACATAAAGGGGACACACCTCTCAGCCCACAAACGGCCTCACCTCCGTGGGGCCCAGCTGACCTTCCGCAGGAGGGAGGAGGGGCCTCACTTCCCTCAGCTTACAACCTTTTAAACAAAGCTTCTTGAACTTTTCAAATCAGAACCAGAGAAGCTGGTGAAATCTCCCTCTTTATCTAGAACTTGAGCTTCCATCTCTGCGCCGCCGCCCCCCCCCCCCCCCCCCCCCCGCCCCGGCCCTCGCGCTGAGCATTGGACGAAGCCTTTGAAGAAATACCCTCCTCAGGATCAACTTGCCTGAAAACCAACTTTGGGCTCAAAAAGAGAGATGGGCAAAACCAGGTTATTTAAAAAAACCAAACAAACCTGAAGAACTTTCAATGTTGGACTTTAAAAACTTACGTGAATTAATTGTATCAAACTTACCTGAATTCAGACGTGCTTCTGGCCTGGTCTCCGGTTCATGTAAAACCGTCTGCAAAAGAGGAGAAAGGCTGTGTTGGATGAGCACTGCCCTCGGGGGTGGGGAGCGAGCTTCCGTAAGGAGCATGGCAGCCCTCCCTGCCCGCATCTCACCCAGATGGCTTTCTTCAGTCCTTTCTATTACGTTACTAGTTAGTTCTCCCGTGCAGGGGAGCGGAGGAATCTCTTCTGTTTCTCTCTCTTTGTGGCTGTTAATCCTCACCCGGGAATATTTTCCCACTGACTTTTGGAGAGCGGGGGAGGGGGCGAAGACAGCGAGAGACACTGGTGTCACAGCGACTGGTTGCCTCCCAACCAAGGTACGTGCCGCCGCCCTTGCCTAGAACTGAACCCAGGACCCTTCAGTCCAAGGGCCAATGCTCTACCCACTGAGCCGAACCAGCGTGGGTGTGCATTTCTCTTTTTAATCCTTAGAAACGCCTCAGGGAAAATATCCTGAGTAACCGGGAAACTGCTGGAGAGAAAGGTGTTTAGAGTCCTGCTCCCAGAAAAATCACAGCAACAACAGAAACCCCCACTGCACTCAAAAAGCTTCTCAGAGAAACTCCCCTCCCTCCCTCCCCCACCTCACATCCTCTGATTCTCAAAGAAGCCCCAGGCCAAGTGCTGCCTCAGGGGGGCAAGGCCGCCTGGGAGCCGGGGAGCCCAGGGTAGAGGATGGGGGTAGAGGACGAGGTCTGGGGGACCAGCAGGCACAAGGCAGCCAGAACAAAAGTATGTTAATTCTAGATTTCTGCTGAAGCTTGTTCTTTCCCATAAACTTGAGTTTCAAAACTTTAAATGTTTCTGTGATCTCTCCACGTGAAACTGTGAAACGACCGCGTGGATGTTTCACAGGTTCCCCCACCTGTGGGTGAATCAGCGGTCGCCAACCGGTGGTCCGCGAGGTCCGAAAATTGACGACCACTGGATTAAGTCCCTGTTTGTGAGCCTACAAGCCCATGTGCACATGCTGGTTGGGAGTCAGGAGGCATCAGGACACTGAAATATCCCCCAGCTGAAGTGTGAATTCTAAGGCATTTATTTATTTAGCAAAATAATTTTATTTTGGAATTAAGCTGCTTATGTTATACTTTTTTTTTCCTGGCAGAGAAAGTGGGGGTGGAAATAAAATAGGTGGGTGGTTCCTCAAGGCTTTAACGCAGACTTTCATTCCCACGGCCCAGCCACCCCCTCCTGGGCATCCACCCAACAGGACTGAACATGGCACTGGATGCGGGTGCACCTGTGTTCACAGAAGCCCCCAGAGGGCCACAGCCCCAACATCCAAGTGCAGAGCAGATGAGCACGCGGTGCCCCCACGAGGGAAGATCACGCAGCCACAGGAGGAGGTGAGCACACACACCACCACCGGGACGCCTCGTGGAGAAGGCGGCGCAGGCATGACTGCATCTGCGTCAACTGACCAGACAGCGACTGCACCGACGGGGCCGTGGCTGCCAGAGACTCTCGCTGGGGACAGGGAGGCTTTTGGGTGACGGAAATGTTCTGGAACCAGGTAGAGGTGGTGGCTGCACAGCCTGTGGCTGTGCCACTAAATGGTTAGTGCTATATTGCATGAATTTTATGTCAAAAGAGGGGAGGAACAGGGCAAAGGGCCATTAAAGATAGTTAAAAACCAACCAAACAAACAAAACCACGGCGTGGAAGCAGAAGTTGGAGGCCACGGAAATGAACAAGGCTCAGTCCCCGAACCCTCTGAGGGAGTCTGCAGCGCACACCACCCGTCACTGAACAGTCCCGATCAAAAGCAGACTCACACTCAGCTCGGCAGTCAGCCTGGACTGTCCCTATAGGATATTCAGCAGCACTCATCGCCCCCCCACCCCCTGCTGTACCAGCCAAAAATGGCTCCAGGCACCAAGGGGTGTCCCTGGAGGCCCACGTGAGAGCTGCTCACTTTAGGGCAGCGGTTCTCAACCTGTGGGTCGCGACCCCTTTGGGGGTCGAACGACCCTTTCACAGGGGTCACCTAAGACCATCGGAAAACACATATATAATTACATATTATTTTTGTGATTAGTCACTGTGCTTTCATTATGTTCAATGTGTAACAATGACATCGGGGGTCACCACAACATGAGGAACTGTATTAGAGGGTCGCGGCTTCAGGAAGGTTGAGAACCACTGCTTTAGGAGATTGTTGCAATGATCCCAACCTCTAAATATGAACCCTTCAGGTCTGCCCACATGAAGAGGCAGCAGGCGTAGGCAAATGGATCCTAGTTTGCTAATCCACATGCTAGACTGCCTTGTGGCTCCAGAGAGGAAACGGAGTCCGTGGCCTGGTCTTTGGGAGAAGGACAGGGAGCCAGCCCCCAGCCGGAGCAGGTCCTGCCCTCCAGCTTCGGGGCTGGCCAGGTGGGGGTCGGCTGCTTCAAACCCCCTCAGCCTCTCAGCCAGGACTCACAGGAACCTGGCTCAGTCCCCATCTGAAAAAGGGGTGTGAAGACATTTGGGGGGAAATGGAATGGCTGCAACTGTGAACTTGGACCAGGCAGGGCTGGGTCAGTGTTAAAGTTCTGGGTAGAGGCAGGACTGTGGCGATGAGAAAGGACAGCCTTGTTCTGGGTACAAGCTCGCGTCAAGCTGAGCGTCAAGAATCAGGAGTGACATCTGCATCGAGGAAATGCTTCCCCGGACAGCACAGAGGAGCGGGCGGTGTGACGGGTCCCTCGCTCCTGGGGACCTGCTGCTTCAACTCTCTACAGCGTCACATGATTCCAAAGTAAGAGTTGGGGGGAAGGGAACAGCCATGTCAATAAAAGGCAAATACTAACTTTTTAAAAACATGCCTTTGAAGTTATCAAGCAAAAGAGGGTGAGCTACGGTTCAGGTCAGAGGGTACGGCCCCGTCGCAGAGTGAGGCCTTGCCTGGCCCGCTGCGTCAGCTGGAGAGGCTTCCTTAGCGGCTGAGCAGCTGGCAGCGATGTTACGACCCAGTGGCACACGGCATGCATTCTGCCTCCTGTGCCCTTTCAGACATAAAGGACCCCCTAGGTCACCTTAATCTCCACGTCTGCGTCCGTTCCGTCGCTGTGCGTGCTCCCGGGCCCTTCTCAGGGTTTCCTCTCCTGCCTGCTCGCACCTCAGGGAGCCTGCTCACTGCTTCCTGGCCCTGCCTGTGGCGTGCAGGTGCTCTTCTTCCAGTTTCTAGAGGCAGAAGCTTAGGGGGGGTGAGACCTTTCGTTTTCTGTAGCGAGCGCTTCATTCTAGAAATTTCCCTCTAAGTACCGCTGTCCCACACATGTTATGTTTTGTTTTCACTTTCATTCAAATGAAAATATTTTCAAATTTCCCTTCTGATGTCTTTGACTTGTTTAATTTCCAAACATGAGGGGATTTCCTGTGATTGAGAGCTGAGGCCCACGGCAGCCCCGGCCGCTGTACAGCGTCGAGCAGCTCGTGCCTGGCCGCCCCCAGGCTGCTCTGTCCAGCTCTGCGCCTCCTGACAAGTGAGCACTCTCTGTGCATCATCGTTTCCTGTGGACACCAGCGAGGAGCGACAGGCCGGGAACAGCATCTGCGCCCAGGCACACGCCCTCTCCACGGGCCAGTCACTGGCATGGAGGGTTCATTCCATCTGGTCTTTAGCTGAACGGTGTCTGGGTGTTTAATCCTCAGTGTGTCCAGGCCCCAAACTCTCCAAAAGGAAGCTGCCTTAACCTTCACGGTGCCAGAATACTTTTCTCAAATTGCTGGCCAAGGAAGAATGGACGCCTCACACCTGTCACAAGCTGGAAGCCAGGCCAGAAAGCACACCATCGCTCTTCTGCTCAAAACTCATGCCCATGAAGATAAAAACAGCTCCACTGTATTTGGGCAGAAGGTGAGCACCTGTCCAAGGGGCGTGGACAGAGGTGAAGATCCCACAGAAGTGGGTGTCTGGGCCATGCTGTGCACGCAGCTCTGTGGCCTCTCCAGGCCGAGGACAGAGGCCCCGTAGCTTCAGAAAGTTCCTGGGAAGCCCGTCTCCCAGTGGGCTCCCACCGGCCGTCTTCGGGGGGGGGGGGACCCACCTGTAGGACACTGCCCGCAGGATCACATCTTCCCGAGACCCCGAGAGCGGGTGTCTGCACCCCTCCCAGCAGGACGAGCCCAGCTCCACCAGCAGGTGCGCCGGCACGTGAGGGACACTTGGCAACGCCAAGCACTGCCGGCGCACCAGCTGCTGAGCGATCATTTCGAAACGTGTCCCGTTGTTTTTATCATATCCTGCATGTTGCTGTGTTTGTTAAGAAAATTTTAAGGCACTTCACTGTGGTTTACATATAGGACAGACAGTGAATCTTTCAGGGAAAGGTTATGTTAGACATTTTTTTAATTTTGCAGAAAACTACCACTACGCAATATGCCCTGAAAAGACCCCTCCAACTTTCTCCCAACATAGGTTTTGCCCAAGTGAAGAGCTCAAATTCTGCAACAATAAAGTAACTTTGCCACCAAGCACCAGAGTAACAACTGAGTGCCCATACATTCCTGGGGAAAAACGAAGGAACTACAGCCAGGAAAACGCCTTAACATGGGAGAGCGCAGAGAACAGCTCCGAGCATTTCACACCCCCGCACAGAAACGAGGAGGCGCACCTCCGCTTGGCGAGGTCAGTCACTCCCTCCCAGAGCCACGTGTGTCCAGACGGGGACCAAGCACCAAGGGCCACATGACCCTCAGAGGCCGTGGTTCAGGTCGCCAGGACAAAGCAAGACCCCACAGTTCCCACACGGAAGAAACTGGAGATGCACCAAGGGTCAAGAATGGCAGGAGACTCCCAACAAAACATCACGTGGAACCAATTCCAAAAAGGAATTCGATACTCACAGTTATCAAGTCTAACGTCAGAATGAAGACACAGCAAGTCTGGGAAGCTGCTAGAGCAGCGGTCGCCAGCCAGCGGTCCGCGGGCCCCTGGCGGTCCGCGAGGTCCATAGGTTGGCGGCCGCTGTGCTGGAGGATGTCTCCCCGGAGAGACACGGAGACACGGTTTTCCTCTCGGACCCTTTCCAGTCCTCCCCGGGCTGCTCCTTCAGCTCCAGGTGGTGCCAGTGCTCTCATGCAGCGCCAGCGCCCGGCAGAAGCCACACCCGGAGGTCTGGTCTCAGTCCGCGCTGTCTCGGGCAAGCTCTAAGCCAGGGACTTGCTCTAGCCAGCGATTTTCAACTAGTGTGTCACAATAACTTTAAAAACATGCAATACTTTAGTCAGAGCCACTGACCTCTTTCCCTTTAGATTGTCTAAAAAAATAAAAATGACAACAGCTACCACGACAGCAGCCCTGGGCGACTGGTTCAGTGGTTAGAGTGTCAGCCCAGGGACTGAAGGGTTGCAGGTTCAATTCCCAGTCAGGGGCATGTACCTTGGTTATGAGTTCAATCCCCAGCCCCGTCAGGGCATGAGGGGTGGGCAACCCCTTTCCTCCCTCCTCGCCCCTCCCGACGCCCACCTGGATGGTGGCAACAACATCTCAGCCCACTGGAGCCAGGTCAGCCACACCTCATTGCTTCCCCTCCGCACTCAGCTCCCACTGGTTTGGGGACCCTAGTCCCCTGTTAGCTCTCTGCTTGCTAGTCCCTTTCCCTGACTGCACTCCAACCCCTTGTCCTCACATGGCAGTGCCCCAAGGGCACAACTCCCCACTGCACTGACAGGCCCTTCCTCCCCAAACCCACTCATGGTGCTTCCGCACCCTCCTCCAGAGCAGGCCAAGAAGCCCCTTCACAGCACCCCGCCCTTCATCCTGCACCCCCAGCCCCCCTTGCTTCCAGCTCTCCTCCCCCTGCCCCCGCCTAGCCTACCACTTACCTTCTTCCCCAGCCATCTCTCCCCCTCTCGCCCCATCTTATACATCACTACCTGATTTATCTTTCTGAATGACAGCTCTGACATCTGACGCCTCCACACAAGTCTGGAAATACTCTTGCAGCAAAACCCCAACCTGGCCTAATTTAAAGCCCCTCTACCTTCCCCACCTCATTCCCAGGACTCTGATTCATTAAGTCGGGGAGGGACACACACACACACACACACACACACAACTCACTCAGACACACTAACACATTCACTCACACAAACACACACTCACACACTAATACACACGTGCACGCACACACACCTTCACTCACACACTAATACACACACACACCACACGTGCACACCAACTCACACACTAATACACACGCACACACTAATACACACGTGCACACAAAATCACACACACACCTTCACTCACACACTAATACACACACATACTACACGTGCACACAAACACACACACGCTCACACCCATACACACGTGCACACCAATACACACATGCACACAAACACACTAACACATTCACTCACACACTAATACACACTAACACATTCACTCACACACTCACACACTAATAAACACTTGCACACAAACTCACACATGCACTCTCACACACTAACACATTCACTCACACACTAATACACTCACACACTAATACACACGCACACACTAATACATGCACACAAACACACACATACACATACTAACACATTCACTCATACAAACACATGCACACACCAATACACACGCACACACTAATACACACGTGCACACAAAATCACACACACACCTTCACTCACACACTAATACACACACATACTACACGTGCACACAAACACACACACGCTCACACCCATACACACGTGCACACCAATACACACATGCACACAAACACACTAACACATTCACTCACACACTAATACACACTAACACATTCACTCACACACTCACACACTAATAAACACTTGCACACAAACTCACACATGCACTCTCACACACTAACACATTCACTCACACACTAATACACTCACACACTAATACACTCACACACTAATACACACGCACACACTAATACATGCACACAAACACACACATACACATACTAACACATTCACTCATACAAACACACGCACACACTAATACACACGCACACACTAATACACACGTGCACACAAAATCACACACATACTCATACACACGAACACGTTCACTCACACTCTCACACTAATACACACACACACTCACACACACACCTCACACAAACGCACTAATTCTCATTCTTTCCCTCTCCCTCTCCCTCCGCCCCAGGTAACTTGGGTGCTCTCTGCCAGATCTGGCCCAAGATCCTGACCACTGGTCTCCTAGAAGCCCTAGAAACACAAATGTATTTTTGCCCTGAAGAATTGAAGACAGTTTTAAAAAGGAAATACTCTCCCACAGTCAAGAAAAAGGACATACTCCCAAAACTTATAAACTGAAGGCATGAGCATCACATTTCCCATAAACCTCAAAACACAGAAGGCACTCTGCACTGAAAATGTTTCTACAACTCTGTGATTTACAGCGGGAACTGGAAAGAAGCAAGTGTAACAGCTTGTGCCCGAGTCTATCAGAACTGCAGGCTCCTCACGGCAAAGGTCAGCTGAGGTCTGCTGACGTGTCGCTGCCAGAAAAGCCCGTAGGGGCCCGTCTGGTGCCAGGCGCCAGCGTAACCAGACTGAATCGAGCAGGAATAGTTACTTCCAGCTGCAGGACATGCAGAGCACAGCACTACAACAGGACAAAAGTTTTAAATTGTTGATAAAACACTGAACAACAGAATGGCCTTGACGCCTGGACTCCTATCTGTGAGCCGTCATCCATTCACTCACAAGTATACACGGCCTCTAGGACGTGCCAGGCACGGGCATGGGGACTCCGCACCGACAAGGGGGTTCCTGCTGCCAGAACTTACTCTCAGAAGCACTGACTCTGACACACCAAGCGCCATCCGGTGTTAAAGGAAAATAAAACGGGGTGAGGTCAGGCAGGGGGGTGGGTGTTTTCTAAAAGGTGTTAGAGGAGGCGTGGTGACACCTAAGCAGAGTCTGGAGGAGAGGGACAAGCAGGTGCCACGTCCGTGAGACACGGTACTAAAGTTCTTACCTAAACTAACCACTGCTAAACCCTGCCACTCCTTACCTCTGGCCGTGACAGGAAGTTGACAAATTAACTCTATTTTCTCCATTCCAGGATGTTCAGTCCAACTGCTATCTATACTGTTCTCTCTCTTTTAAAATATATTTTTATTGATTTCATAGAGAGAGGGAGAGGGATGGAGCCCACAACCCGGGCATGTGCCCTGACTGGGAATTGAGAACCATGACCTCCTGGTTCATAGTCTGATACTCAACCACTTTGCAACACCGGCCAGGCTCTACCTCTCTTAAACGAAACTTTGTTGGTACAAAAAAGCTCAATAGTGCCGAAACCGGTTTGTCTCAGTGGATAGAGCGTCGGCCTGCGGACTGAAGGGTCCCGGGTTCGATTCCGGTCAAGGGCATGTACCTGGGTTGCGGACACATCCCCAGTAGGAGATGTGCAGGAGGCAGCTGATCGATGTTTCTCTCTCATCGATGTTTCTAACTCTCTATCTCTCTCCCTTCCTCTCTGTAAAAAATCAATAAAATATATTAAAAAAAAAACACAAAAAAAACTCAATAGTAAAAAACAAAGGGGGGGGGGGGCGGGGAGACACAGTAAAGCCAAAGCAGGAAAAACACCAAAAATCTGTTTTAAGAAGGATACATTTCCTTTTGGTCTCAGACTTTCTTTCCTAATTAATCTTTAAGTTAGAAATACTCAAGTAAGATAAAATTCCTTGATCAAAGAATCATTAGTCATGGGAAATCACTGAGCTTACTGAATATAAGAAAACCAGGCTAAATAACCAAAATTTCATTTAAGTTATTGATTAGGAATGATTAAAAAGCCCTCTCCCTATTAGGAATAATGAACACTAGGTCACTGTGTTAAGTACACAGTGTCCTAGAAAACAGCGACACAGTAAAGACATTCAATAAGATCAGTTTACATAGACAGTATATTCTAATTTTTAATCGTTTCATATATTTTCACTGAACAAATTGTCTAATTATCTGTTTCAAAGTCCTTTTTGCCAATGAAAAACCTTACAGGAAACAAGAAATTTGATATTAACAATAACCTCTTTGGGGAAATGGTTAATTCTAGAAATAAAAAGTTACAATTCCCCCCAGTACCTCCTCTCCCAACAACTGGTCTAGTTAAGTCTCTTCTATATGCCAAGAAGACAACACCCTCCTGGGAAGTAGAGATCTGACAGGTCCGAGGACAGGTTCAAGGTCAGAAGTGGAGAAATGTGATAGGTCCAAGGACAAGAAGTACATAGGTCCTAGGAGATATGCAACTGGAACTGAGAAAAATGGAAACGGCCATCTGGCTCTGTTTTCCTGGGTGCTCTTTCTCTATCCTTCTACCACCCTCTCTCTTAATCAACCATCGTGTACACAGTCCCAAACCACCTCTAATTCCACATCCTAACTACCATCCAATGTCAGCTGTGACTCTGTTTCTAAAAAGAGCCCTCCGCGCCAGCTCACTGGCTTGCTGTCCATCAGCTGTGGCCCAGGAGAGGAGACGCTATGGGGAGGTCCCACCACAGGGACCACAGGTAGACTCCCTAGAAGGGAAGAGTGGGCCAAGTAATGACTAGAATCTTTAATATAGTAACAAAATTCTCCTTTTAAGTGACATAAGCATGTATCTCTTCACTGTGGTACCATTTAATTACGAAAGGATGAATCATAAAGTATCATACACAAACCTAAACATATACAATCGATCCTTGAACACCACAGATTTGAACTATGTGGGTCCACTTATATGTGGATTTTCCCTAACTGACCCATGCAGTTCAAACCTGTGGTGTTCAAGGGTCAACTCAGTGATTAGAAATCTGCGTATGTGGAGGACTAGTTATATATGTGAATTTTCTTCTTTTTAAAATAATACATATTTTTGTTGGTTTCACAGAGGAAGGGAGAGGGAGCGAGAGAAACATCAATGATGAGAGAAAATCATTGATCAGCGGACTCCTGCATGCCCCACACTGGGAGTCAAGCCTGCAACCTGGGCATGAGCCCTGACCAGGAATCGAGAACCATGACCTCCTGGTTCACAGGTCGATGCTCAACCACTGAGCTACACCGGCCGGGCTATATGAATGTTCAACTGCACAGGAGGCTGGCACCCCTAAGCTACACGTTGTTCAAGGGTTAACTGTAAATCAAGTAAAACTTATGCCCAACAGATACATGTGGCCCTAAAAAACAAAAAAGAGAACTATAGTATCTCTTTTAATGTTTTTCCCCCGTTAAACGTATTCAGGGTTATCTGCACTGTCTTATCCACTTATTGTGTCAAAAACAGGAAAAAAGGCCATGGCCAAAATCAGAGAGATCCAATGAAGGTAGTCACTTGTTATTCTGACAAATCATTTATGTTTTCAGGTCATCTGTCACAACTGTCAAGAAAAATTCATAGGCTACCTTCCAAAAGTCCGTTTTGAAGTAGAGTTGCTTAGATGACAGATTTCATTTTCCCACAGAAGCCACATTATAAATGCGGATGAGCCCCTGTAGTCTACATCCATCGGTTTTTCCTGCACATCCTCCAATATGCCCTCTGGTGACAGACAGCGCCGAAAGGACTTAACTTCCATTCCTGGAAAGGGAACGATCGCTCCTTCCGCCCTCGCCCAGATGCTTCCAGTGGGTGCGCCCTTCTCGTGGGAACACACAGCCCCAGGCTGCAGTGCCTAGCTCAGGACTGCGAGCAACTAAAATCCCAGCTCCCACACTGCACAGCGACGCTGCAGCACACTCACAAGACACAAGATATTTTAAAGTTGACACAAGCACAGCGAAAGAAGATCGACAAATGACAGACTCCAAGGGAGCAACTGCTCTAGATGGATCTCAGTTCCAACAGCAGAGGGCGCTACGCCCTTTCCCATGACATCACATCCTTACAAAGCTGGGTTTTCAGTGGTTGCTTTCATTATGAAAATCAACACCGACAGAACATGAAGATGGGGGCCCGTCTGATTCTGTAGTCTGAGAAGCTGTACAGCCCATGAGTTAACAACAGTGGCTTATTTAAGAGTAAAATCAAAAGTTTCCTTTAATTTATGGGAATTATTTCTTTTTCAAATGGCTACTAAGCTCTTAGGACATAAATACTCCAGTTGTTTGGATTTCATGACTCAGGAAATGAAACTTTAGGTATTTATTCTGGCCTGGAGCATCATGAAAATGCTAGGGACACCGGGGAGGCCAGAATAGCATTGAGCCTGAACTCTGGAAGGGGACAGAGGGAGCCCAAGCACAGAGGAGTAGGGAGGCAACGCCTCGCCACCCTACTGCACCCACAGAGCTGCGCCTCTCTCTGCTTTAGGCATGGGCTAGAAATGTGGACAATAAGCTATAAATTCTCCAAAAATAGGAACTGACTTCCTCACCTTCATGTTCTTGAAACAAAACAAAACCAAACCCAAGAGGAGCTCAGGCACTCTCCCAGGAAAGGCAGCTCCGCATGCGGCCTCGAGGACGGGCCTCTCGGAGACCTGAGGTCCTCGGGGCCGTGGGGAGGCTGCAGGAGGCTGGTGCGGAGCCTGGGGGATTGGACTGGGCCCTCGAAGGAGGGCCGAGAAGGCCCAGGACACACCTCCGTGGTGTTCCACCCAAATGCAAAGCCTGACTCTGACCCGAGGAAGCACAGAGGCCCGCGTCAGGGTGAGGGTGGTCTCCGCGATCACGGCCGCACCTGCACCTGTGCAGCTCAAGAGCGGCCGATCCGATTAAAGAACAAACGTGACCTCCAAGTGCAACACGTGGGTCTGGACAGAAGGAACCACTGCAGAGGACACTGTGGGGACAGCAGCAGCGTGTGGGAGAAAACAGCCGGCCTCCGTGCTACATGTGCTGATGTGGTCACTGCACTGTGGTTACAGGGAACAGGCCTGAGCTCTCAAAAAGCACACACGGAGGTGTTCAGAGGTAAGGGGAAACGGAGGTGAATTTTGCGATCTACCTCCTAATACATTCACGTTTGTTTTAAAATAAAGTGGCCTTGGCATTGTGATGGCAACTGGCAGCGATGAAGGGTGAGCGGGAACGAGGAGCACCTGCGTGGCCTCCGTGGCTGCTGCGCCCCCCATGCCCTCGCTCCTGCCCGCACGGCTGGAGCTGTCCCTTCAGGCAGGGAGCATGACCTCAGCCAGAGGGGCTGGCTCTTTGGTGAGCAGTGGACTGTCCCCTGCGTGAGCCTCCACAGGCCTAGGGGGCCAGGAGGCATTAGACCATGACAGCAATCTGAGTGGAGGTGGCCCGTGGGCAGTGGCCCACCCACGCACTTCTCACGATGTGAGCCACATTCCCAGTCTCCCCACCCACTACTCTCTGGGCTCAAGCACTTCATCTCATGGAAGCTGAACTAATCGGCCAGCAGAAAGCGAAAGACAATGAGGAAAGCTCAGCAGAGTGTGGGGAATCAGCCCATGGAGAGCGTGGAAATACCACAGGGGGTGGGGAAAGGCGCCCAAGTACACACAGACCTCCTCCGCACCAAGGGGGAGCCTGCCCGAACACGGCCCTCGACCCCAGGAGCCTCGACCCCAGGAGCGGGGGCCAGGCCCGCACAGCATGGGTCTCCCTGAGGCACTGCTCACTGGCGCGGTCTGTGCAGCACCCCTGGCCTCTACCCACAAGATGCCAGTAGCACCCCAAGTGGTGACAACCCCGAATGTCTTCAGACACGGCCCAGTATCCCTCTGAGAACGCAGTGACCGTCTCCGCAGCCCGTCCGCAGTCAGGAAGGGGCTGTGGGTTTTCCACCAAAGGGGCGCACTGTTCCCACAGGCAGGCCGGGGAGCGGTGCCTGGGACAGGGAGGAAGTAGTGTCAGAGACAGAAACCAACAGTGACACATGCCCAGCCATGTATCCTGTGCAACAACTGCGGCCAACTTAAGCAACATTCCAGGTAATGTCGCTGATGTCAGAGCCCTACCCCAGCGGAAGCAGCCTGGCGAGTGCACGTGAGCGGTGCCACCCAGCCAGCTGCTGCGCCAGACGGGGACTGGCCACCGGGAGCAAACGGCCCAGACACTGCAGCGGTGGACTCACCTGCACTGAAGCCTTTCTTACGGCTGAACCCCTCGTGATTAAGTCCCGACCCCTTTCACGCACCACTATCCTAGTAACAAAAGATCATTTAAAAATGAACCCGAAGTTCTTCCTCCTTGTCCTCAAGCAGCTCATTCCGCTTAGTCTATGTGAGCACATAACTGACGACAGAAACACTTTCAAGGAAAACAAGACACAGAGCATGTTTCCTGCGGAGCCGTGAGCAGTGAGAAAACCGCAGGGTCTGGGCCCCAGCCCTGTGACCTCGGGCCGGCTTGTCTGCTGGGGGGGGGTCTAGAGCTCAGAGCAGGGGTGGCCACGTTTTCTGCAGGGGCCCAGACAGCAAAGCCTTCAGGGTTGCAGCAACCACAAATTCTCCTGCTGACTCTGTGTCCCAAAGCAGCCACGGATGACCCATGAAGGAGTGAGCGGCTGTGCTCTGACCCAACATCTGTGGACAAAAACTCAAAACCACACAACTTTCCCACGTCCCAGAAAGGGATTCTTCTTTTGATTTGTTTTTCAATGATTTTTAAATGTAAAAACTACTCTTCGCTGGTGGGCTACAAAAGGATGGCAAGCTGCAGTCTGCCAACCCTGGCGTTCAGTCCAGTGCCTGGCACACAGCAGGTGGATCCACAGCCGGTCACCACCTCAACAGCCACAGGACTCCAGAACCCCTCCTGTACACCTGGGCAGCTGCTACCGGGGCCAGCGGCTGACCCCCCACACTGTCACCAGCTGTCTCCTCCTGCCCCCAATTCTGCCCCTAAACACTCGGTTCTGCAGTGGCTTCTGTGGGCATGAAGGGTATACTTCACCAGACACTCTGCACACCTAACTGCAAGAAGTGAAGTCTTTGTGCTTTAAATCAAACGATGTAATCTTGGCAATCAATTCTGAAGACTCCATTCTACAAGGTTTCCCCATCCATTTAGACTTGAGGTACAATCCCACCCTTACAACCTGTGCTCACCAAGAGGACACATCTCAGCGCCAGTTTCCTGTCTGCTCTCTGCATCCACAGGGCCTGTGTGTGGGGGCTGGAGTGGGGGTTGGAGCATCTCCTGCACGCGACCTAGGTCTTCACCACCAGCTCAAACCCTCTCGTCTGCAGTTCTGCCAGGTTGTCAAGAGTGTTACCGTGTTATGTTACTGAAAAGTCCTGTCGTTTAAAAAGCCACGTTGTAGTTGTTATGTCCACAATAATAGCCTCCGTGGCATCCATTTTTTTTCATCTTTTTTCTTGGCATCCATTCTTATACAAAAAACCAGTGAAATGGCGCAAGTGAAAAAAAGATGGATATAAGATGCTATGAAACACCATCAACAGAAATCTTTTACCTCAAAGGCAAATTTAGTCAATTATACCTCAATAAAAAAAATAAAGGCAAATGAACTAAAACTATGAAATTTCTAGAACATGCTCATCTCAGTCATGCTAACTTTGAGAGAGCGTCATACTTTTAAATATAATTTGTTTTTATATTTCTTACAAAATGAACATGTTTTTCCTAATTATCATGATCTTGGCCAATTTCCCACCAAAAAGTATGGAGAAAATTATATCTTACGACATGTTCCTTCCCCGACCCATCCCCAGGAGGATATCCGTGTCACAGTGAGCAGGGTATATATTTCTTCTAGACTTTCTTTGATACAGAGATGCATAATTTTCCACCCCCCATTACTGCACTGTGGTCATCCCAAGACAACAAAGAGCCCCTTAAAACGGTACCAGCTGCACATATCCCAGGAGCACCTTCATTGAGCCAAACCCACTGGTGACGAGCTGGATGGCCGTTCAGTCATCCCACGTTTACTGAGACGCACTACGTTCCAGGCACTGTTCAGAGAACATAAGAAAGACCAAGGTCTGTGCCTCACGGAGCTTAAATTCTAGTGACTACTGACAAGTTTTTGCTTTTATAACAAAATTTCTAATGAAGACTGTTTTTGATACTTTGTTTTTATGACTAATTTTATAGTTAAGTATTCTTTTTTTCCCCCTTTGGATAAATTCTTAAAAATAAAGTTGCTGAAACAATTCATTTTAGAAATGCTTTTATGCTAAGGACATTAGCCCTTGATCGCATGCTATATAATTCTAATATTTCCTCCAAACTGCTTGCCTTTGACTTTAGTTCAAAGGTCCTCTACCAGGTGACTTGGCTATAGATCTGCTCTGAATCTAAAACAGATAATCTTTATGGCCTGAAACTTCAGTGTCATGCTCAGTAACTCCACCCCCCCTTCAAAGGTTATAAACTATTTCCCACACACACACCTTCCTCAAAGGTTATATAACACTAGAGGCCGAGTGTACAAAAATTGTGCACTGGAGGGGGGGGGGGCGCGGGGGAGGGGCCCCTCAGCCCAGATTGCGAGAGGGCGCAGGCCAGGCCGAGGAACCCCACCGGTGCAGGATCAGGGCTGGGGAGGGACTGCAGGAGGGCCCCAGGGCATGTCCAGCCCATCTTGCTCAGTTCCGATTGGCCAGACCCCAGCAGCAAGCTAACCTACAGGTTGGAGCGTCTGCCCCCTGGTGGTCAGTGCACATCATAGCAAGCAGTTGAGCGCCTTAGCATATCATTAGCATATTACACTTTGATTGGTTGAACGGCTGACTGGCTGACTGGACACTTAGCATATTAGGCTTTTATTTTATAGGATTTCCCCCAATATTTCGCTAATACGTCCATGTCCTAATTTCTCCATTTAAATCTTTAGTCCACCCAGAGCCTGTATGTGCTGTGGAATTCAGTTTTCACCTGTATTTTTCTCCAGCAGACTACCAGTTGATCCAACATCTTTTCCATTACACACCATCCATTCCCAACTGATCTAAAATGCTAACCGCGAATTGACACCCCACAAACGTATCATTACCTAGCACTCTGTCCCACCCAACCATCTTCACATCCAATAGAACATTCCCCTCACAGCTTTCCTGTACAGAACTGACTCCTCTCAAACGTCAATTCCTCCAAATTCAGTGAAGTCTTTAAACTATCCCAGCATCTGCGGCAGAGAAACTGCCTTCAAGCTCTGCTCAGGCCACTCATGTCCTCCTTCCTAACAGAGTGACATTGGTCTATTTGCCTAAGAACTAAATATGTGTGTGTGTGTGTATATATGTGTGTGTGTGTGTGTGTGTATGTGTATATATATATATATATATATATATATATATATATATATATATAATTTCTAAAGCAGCGGTCGCCAACCTTTCGGACCTCACAGACCACCAGTGGTCCATGGACCACCGTTGGCGACCGCTGTTCTAAAGTTCATGTCTATATAGAGCAGCGATTTTCAACATTTTTCATCTCATGCCACATAAACTAGTTACTAAAATTCTGCGGCACACTGAAAAATATATACATTTTTGCTGATATGACAAAAAATAGCTATAATTTTTTAAAATGTGTTTTTATTGATTTTTTTTTTGAGAGAGAGAGGAAGGGAGAGGGATAGAGTGATAGAAACGGTGATGAGAGAGAAACATCATAGATCGGCTGCACCCTGCACGCCCCCCACTAAGGATGGAGCTCGAAATCCAGGCATGTGCCCTGACCAGGAATTGAACCAGTGACCTCTTGGTTCATGAGTCGATGCTAAACCACAGAGCCACACTGGCCAGGCAAAATAGAGATAATTTTGATTCATTCATTTCAGATGGCTATTGTATTGGCTGTTGTCCCCTTTTTATTTGACAATCTAAGGGAAAAGATGTCAGCGCCCCTTGCTGAATATAAACAGTCAGGCATTACATGTTTTAAAAATCCTTGCGGGCCCTGTCAGTGTGGTTCAAGTGACTGGGTATCATCCTGTGCCGCGAAAGGTTGCCGGTGGACTCCCAGTCAGAGTACAGGCCGGTTGGGGGTTAGGGGCTTGATCCCTGGTAGGGGCATGCAGGAGGCAGATAATTGGTGTCCTCTCTCACACTGATGTGTTGTTGTTTTTCTGTCTCTCTCTGCCCCTCTCCCTTCTCTCAAAAAAAAAAAAAAAGCTTAAAAAAAGATAAAAATCCTCGTGGCACACTGTGGAAAACCGCTGCTATAAAGGAGTGAGTTATTTACAAAAAAGCAAACTTCTAAAGAACGTGGCTCTCGCCAGGAACCTCTGCTCCCTTGTCTGCTCTGACCACGTGTCACCAAGACACATGACTCACACCCATGACTCCGTAAGGACACAAAACAGGTCGTCACCATAAAGCAGCCCTCAGGACAAGAGCTTCATTACAGACCAGGACAGCACCCCCCCCCCCACCACCACCAGGTCTTTCTCTTCCTGGTGTCTCTTAGGTAGGGTCATGGGGGTCGTGGACGGAGCAGCACAGGGGCAGCGGGAGCCTTCCTGTTGCCCTCCCTCCTCCGCCATCTGCACCAGGAACATAAGCAGTGAGAGGAACCTGTTTGCCTAATCACAGGGATTCCTCATGTGGCCAGCTCCTCCTCTCCACCTTTGCCTACAGATGACCCCATTTCCCTCCAACGCTCTCCCCAAGAACGTCCCAACCTCAGAATAGGTCCACAGGTATAAAACTTCCGCTGCGCGTGTTTAACTTACCAGGGTTATCTGTGCTAACTGGCACCTACTTACAATGTTACTCGGTTGTAAGTCTTAAGATTCAAAAACAAAGACCGTCTTTTATGTTTGAAATCAAACCCCGCCCCTCCCAATCAAAGCCTCTTTCTAACCTCACCTTCCAACCCTTAAATGTCTGCGCTTAGCGGGCGCTTAATGGACGCTGTCACGCACAGGACAGCTGCTGAAATTACAAGAAGGGACTGTTTGCTGAAAACTACCTGGTTCAACCATTTCCCAGATACAAACAGTGCATGAGGAGGGGTCTGTCCTGTGTCCCCGTCACAGCTCTGGCTCCGCGGCAGAGAGCGGATGCTGCAGAGGGTCCACGTGGGCCGCGAGGCCAGGGAACTAAGGGCAAGGCCTGGCTGCACAGCAGGGCAGTGATGAGCAGGCCTGCGGGTAAGCGGCAGACGAGGCCCAGCTCTAAGGCTCCGCCTCCCGTTACCCGTGTCTCAGTGTGTGGTCCCGGGACCAGCAACAGCAGGGACACCTGGGGCTCCTTAGGAAAGCTGAACCGGGACGGCACCTAACAAGACCCGGGGCTCAATCGAGTCAAGTTCTGAGACCACCCAAGTCACCGCGCTGTTCCCACCCACCCTCCAACTCCCAGCCCCTCCCTCCCGAGTACAGCTTCTGGAAGCCACATCTACACAGCTGGCCTTTTCCCCGACTCCCAGGTTTCAGCTCCGACCTGGCCTCACACGCACCAGGCCACTGGCCCTGTAGCCTTCGCTCTGACAGGAGCCTTGCATCCCTTCCCCTAAGCATCCACGACACTCTGGGCGGCTGACACCCTACCCCCACCCTTACCTTCACTGGCTGGGTGTTGCCTCCACCATGCGCAGCTCACAGCACCCATCACAAGGCCTTCAGTGCTGCCTGTGGCTTCCAGGGTGGACTCTAGGCCAATACACTCAGGACCAGAGTTTGGGCACCTGCCTGGCTGGTGTCCATTTTGACCTTCCAGTGTTCCAAGCACAGCTCTCGATTCCCACTGGATAGCCCACAAATCTGCCCACCCACCTGACCTCATTGTAGTGCCGACATGGCCTCCCCAGTCCCTTCCTGTCCCACATCCCCTAAGTCCTGTCCGTCAGCACCTGGGGGGCGGGGAGGGGGATGGGGGGTCCATCTCCAGAGCCCGGATGGAAATGTCTGTCTCTGTCTATTCCCTCAGGCCCACCCTTAGCCAGGTCACCCCATTTCTCTTCAGTCTTCTCTAAATCTTGTCTCAATTTCCTCCCCAACAATCCATTCTCTAGATTCGGCAATCTAAACCATCTTTGAAAACTCACATTTTGTCACTTCCTGCTTAACATCACTCCATGGCTTCAGAAGGAAGAAACCCACAGTGTTTTGTATAGTGTGGTAACTATAAAATGCACTGTCCACACCAGGGCAGGTCTGAAGTCAAAGAAGGCACTGACCAGACAGAACCCTGCTCGAACGACACTGTCCCGGGCAAGCGGCAGGTGACCAAGGCCTTCTCCTGGCACGAAGAGCAGCCACACCCTCTCCAGGCGGGGCCTTTGTGACCGCTGTTCTCCACCTGAAGTGCCAGGCTCCTCACCTGCCTTGTCCTTCTCGTCCTTCGGGTGCCACCTGCAGAGAAAGGCCTCCCCCAGCGTCACGGCGCTCACCGCATGTCTGAATCTGCTTCCTCACTAGCCGCTGCCCCCAGGACAGGGGAGATCAGGAGCCAGTTCCCAGCACTCACTCCATCAAGCACAGGGCGTGCTCAGAGGACAGCGCTGGCAGGCACTTGTGAAATAAATGGATGCCTCGAAGGAGCTGGTTTCTGGAACCGGCTCCACAGCAACCGGGTACGAACTAGGCCTCCTCAGGCAGACGCTGCTGCATGGCGCGCTGCAGGCCGGTCTGCAGTGCAGGGAGGGGCGGATCTTTGCACCTCCTCCATCAGGAGCCACAGTCTGCACTTCCTCACACGTCCGCCCAGGCTGGGCCCTGTAACTGGCTTTGCCCCACAGACTCAGCAAGGAGGTTGTGTCAGTCCGAAGCCGAAGCACGGGGTCAGGAAGCCTGGCAACTTTGGCTCCGCCCTCAAACTCAGCCCAGGAGGCCTGCGGGAGGCTCCCTGAGGGGAACAGAGTCGTGTCCCCCCCCCCCCCCCCCCCCCCCGGCTAAAGGCCGTGCAGGGGGGGCCCTCCAGGAAGGCAGCCAACACCACACAGACCAGAGAGGTCCCCCAGGCCGAGCCTGCCCAGTGGCCACAGTGAACGCGTGGTTACCGTTTTCAGTCACTCAGCTTGGGGTTTGTTACGCAGCAATAGGTAACTGACACAGGCCTGGGCGGCAGTTTTTAAACTGCAGAACGTGTTAGTTTCAGAGTTCCCCACCTTGGCACTGCCAGGCTCACACCTTGGGCTGGCCAAGCTGTCATCTGACCGCGTCCCTGGAGCACACCCCGAGTTGTGACAACTACAAATGCCCCCAGACCGGCAGCCTGGGGGCCAGATGCACGAGCAGACGCTGTGCGCCTCCGGGCGCGGGCGCTTCCCCAGGGAGGAAGGAGCCGCTCCTCCCAGTCACTGCTGACCTCGGGGTCTGCATGTCCTTTTCCTCCGCGCTGGTCCCCAGAGGACAGGCAGCGGAGCGGGCACTGGCACAGCCTGCACCTGGTCCTGCGAAAACTACCCACAAGGACAGCACTCCTCTCCCCCCACAAATGCAATCAGACGGCTGGAAAGACCAGAAAGTGCCTGCCCGCCTCCCAGACACTCAAACCCTGGCCACTGAGTGGGCTCCAGACCACAGCAAGACGGAGCAGAACTGGCCAAACCAAGATGCTTAAGTCCAGCAAGTTTAGAAACCATGCTCGTTAAAAAAGAAGAAAGTGCAGCCCTGGCCGGTTTGCTCAGTGGATAGAGCATCGGCCTGTGGACTGAAGGGTCGCAGGTTCAATTCCGGTCAAGGGCACATGCCCAGGTTGCAGGCTCGATCCCCAGTGTGGGTGTGCAGGAGGCAGCCAATCAATGAATCTCTCTCATCATTGATGTTTCTCTCTCTCCCCCCCACCTTCCTCTCTGAAATCAATAGAAAAAAAAAAAAATATATATATATATATATATATTTTTTTTTTTTTTTTAAATATTGCTTTTCCCTACTAAGAACCAAGTCCGCAACCCAGGCATGTGCCCCAGACCAGAAGCGAACCAGTGACCTCTTGGTTCATGGGTCAACTCTCAATCACTGAGCCACACTGGCCAGGCTCCCTTCTTTTTTTTAATCTTCATCCAAGGACATGTATTTATTCATTTTAGAAAGAGAAGGAGGAGAAGAGAGAGGGGAAAAACATCGATCAGTCACCTCCTGCATGTGCCCCAACTGGGGTGACTGGGGATCCTGCCTGACCAGGCATTGAACCCCAACCTTTTGGTGTACCTACCAGATGACACTCCAACCAACTGAGCCACCCGGCCAGGGCCCTTTCTTTTAGAGTATACATGTATCATGTTTGATAAACACCCAAGATTTACACAATACAGTAGCGGTTCCTAACCTCGGTTATGCAGCAGCTGCTAAGTAGAAGTTCTGAGTAGATTTTAATTTCCTAAATTCTCATCCCTCTTGTATGGAGACTTCCCCTCAGACCTCCCAAATCTCTTCTGATGACAACCCAGATACTCAGGCTAGAACTGTGCTACCCAGTATAATAGTTATTAGCCACATGTGTTCTTAAAAAACTAATTGTAGGGGGGTGAGGGTTTTGGGGGGGGGGGATAAGGACACATCTGTAATACCTTAACTAATAAAGAATTTAAAAAAACAACTAATTGTATTAAAACTTAATAAAACTAAAAAGTCAGTGCTTAGTCACAGGAGCCCCATTTCAAGTGCTCAAACAGCACATGAAGCTAGTGGCCGCCTTATGGAACAATGCAGATGGTAGATCATTCCTATCACTGAAAAAGTCCACTACACAGGCTGATCTAAAATGAAGGGATGACAGCTCTGGCTGGTGTGGCTGCTGACTGGAGTGGCGCCCGTGCACTGGGGGGTCATGGGTTCAATTCCTGGTCAGAGCATGTACCTAGGTTTCGTGTTCAATCCCCAGTTGGGGTGTGTATGGGAGAGAGCCAATGGATGTATCTCTCACACACATTTCTCTCTCCCCGTTCCTCCCTCCCTCTCTAAAATCAATTTTAAAAATAAAGAGGAAGAAAAAGAAAAAAGCTTTTTAATTGGAATAGGGGAATTTGCCATCTCCAAGAGTGGATTTTTCGCTCTTCTGCACTCCAATGCATACCACATCATTTAAGAAATTAACATAGAGCCAAACCGGTTTGGCTCAGTGGACAGAGCGTCGGCCTGCGGACTGAAAGGTCCCAGGTTCGATTCCGGTCAAGGGCATGTACCTTGGTTGCAGGCTCAATCCCCAGTAGGGGGTGTGCAGGAGGCAGCTGATGGATGTTTCTCTCTCATCGATGTTTCTAACTCTTTATCCCTCTCCCTTCTTCTCTGTAAAAAATCAATAAAATATATTTAATTAAAAAAAAGAAATTAACATAGAAAAAAAAGATATGAATATAGAGTGAAAAGGTGTATTTGTTATATAATTGCACGCTGTTAAGTTTTTAGTCACTATACAAACAACAGAAGATGCGTCCCTAAAAGGGTGCTCTGCTGTTACAAAGAACTGTTCACCCGCTGACGTGAGCCTCCAAGCCGCCACCCTGTTTGGGGAGAGGCAGCTCTGTCCGAGGCCATGGACCCAGCCCCTCAGAGCTGAAGGGTGAGGACTAAGGGCAGCTACCGGGCAGCTCAGCGCCCACCCTGAGTGTCAGGTGGTACATGATGGCAGACCTGTGTGGTCACTTCCTGTCTTTTAAGAACATGTAAAGCAGGCATGATGGGCACTTACTGATTGACAAGCACATTTTAAATGCCTGCCATTCAGTGTTAGACACCACGATCCCAAGGATTCCCAGAAAACGTCCCCCCTCTCCCTTCTCATCTCTGGGTCTAGAGCAGCCACGCCCACAAGCCATCAGTGGAGTGAGCCGCTCAACCAATCGTCCTCCTGTCCATTCTCGGGAGAACTGCCCAGAAGCTCATTCGGTTCCTCATCCTGTGGACTTCTCCAACCCCCTCCCCACCTGTCCTGAGCTTCCTGATGGACACCCTCAGGTCTGACTCAGGTCGGAGAGCCAACCCTGCCCACATGAGCAGCCCACCTGGTGTGCCCTCTGCTTCCCACCTGGGCTGGTCAGGGAGAACCAGAGACGAGGCCTCACAACTGGGCAACTACAGCTTGAGGTGAATTCCATCAAGTCAGTAACCGTGGCCAAGCAACACGGTCAAGAGCAGAGGGGTGACCAGATAAAGCCTCTTGGAGGAGGTGACATTCAAGCTGAGGCCTAAAGGACTGAGGACTCAATGGTGTAAACAGCAGCAGGTGGACAGATGGTCAGATGGACAGACAGGAGTCTGGAGGCAGAAAGGCTGGGGTGGAGACATAAACGTAAAGTCACCAAAACTACCTGTAAAGAGCATTCACACAGACAAGAACTGACGGCGACAGACAGGATCACCTAAGGAGAGCCCAAGGCTCACGCCGAGCTGCCGGGCAGAGGCACAGACGACCCCTGCAGGGACACCAAGGACAAGCAACCGCAGCAGGAGGACTAGGAACGAAGGGAAGCGTGCTTCAGGGAGGTGGATGGTCATCAGTTGAGTCCAATGCCAATGGGCAGACTGTGCTGAAAACAGAAAGAAAAGAGAAAACACCTCCGAGAGCT